>NW_026692795.1:0-600000 GCF_021218885.2 Marmota monax | reverse complement strand
ACCTCATTCTGTACCCAAAACTAACCATAACCCTAAACCTAACCCTAACTCTCGACCTAAATATAGGTCTAACACAAAGCCTAGTGCTAATCCAAGCCTTTATTTAATCCTATCCTAAACCTGAACCTACCATAAGACTACCTCTAACTCTTGCCCTAGCCCTAGCTTTAGTTTTATCTTTAGCCTTAATCCTAATCCTAGATCTAAGCATAAGTCTAAGTCTAAACCTACCTCTAAATTTAACTGTAACAATAAGCCTAAACCAAACCCTAACGCTACCGCTAACCATAATACTAATCCTAAAACTTGCCCTCACCCTATCCCTACCCATAATCCAAAACCAAGCCATAGCCCTAATCCTAAGCCTTAACCTAAGTCAAACCCTAACCCTACAATTAACCCTAAAACTAACTCTAAAACTAACCCTGACCCTGACACTGACCCTAACCCTAATTCCAGCTCTAAACATCACCCTAACCTTAGATTAACCCTAACATATCTAGCTTTAACATAACCCTAAAACTAGCCTTAATCATAACCTTAGTTCGTACATTAGTCATTGTCCTAACCATAGCCCTAACACAAATTCTACACCTAATCCAAGCCCTAACCCTAGCTTTAACCATAACACTAGCCCTAACCCTAACTCTAACCCTATTCCTTACCCTAAGACAAACCCTAACCCAAATGCTAACCCTAGTTCTAATCCTAATTCTTAGCCTAAATTAAAATCTAACCATATTACTAGTCTTAACCCTAGCCATCATTCTACCTCTAAACATAACCTTGGCCCTCATCTGACCCTAACAGTAAGCCTAGGTATAAACCTGACCCTAACCCTAAACCAAATCCTAACACTAGCCCTACTGGTAACCCTATACCTATACCTAATCCTAAAACTAGAACTAGATTCAAAGCTAATCCCTAATATAGCTATAACTCCAGCCCTAGACCTAAAGAAAAAGCTAGCACTAGCCGTAACAATGACCCTTAACCTAAACCAAACACTTACCCTACCCCTAGACCTAAACCTAGTGCTAATTCTGGATATAAACTTAACCCTAACTATATCCCGAAAACTTACCCTGATTCTATCACTGAACCTAGCTTTAAACCTGACACTAACCCAAAACCTACACCTAACACTAGACCTAGCCATAACCCTAACCCTAAAAGTAACCCTAAACATAACCGTAGTTGTTACATTGCCCAAAGTCTGAAACCTAGCCCTAAACCTAACACAAAACCTAGCCCTAATCCTAGGCCTAAACTTAGCTCTAAACATAACCCTCAGACTAATTCTAGCCCTAAACCAGCTCTAACCTAAGGCTCAACTTAGACCTAACCCTAGTTCAAAGTCTAACCTTTACACTAAACATAACCCTAGCTCTATCCTAAAACCTGACCCTAACCCTAAACCTAATCCTTACTTTAAACCTAGCCTGAACTTTAGCTCTAACCATATCCATTACACTAACCCTAAACCTAACCCTAATTAAAACCCTGTCCCTAACACTAAAAATAACTCTAAGCATAAATGTAAACCTATATATAAACCTAAAACTAACCATTGCCCTAATCCCAACTCCAGCTCAAACACTAACCCTTACCATAACCAAACCATAACCCTAGCCATAAAACTAACACTTAACCTTAACCCTAAAACTTACCCTAAATCACACCCTAGCACTATCCCTAAACCTAGCCCTAATCCTAGACTTAATCCAAACCATAACCTAGCCCTAACCCTAGCTCTAAACCTATGCATTACAATACACATAACCCTAACCCTAATTCTAACCCTAACCTGATCGCTAAACCTAATCCATCCACTATCCAAAACATTAACTAAAACCTAAACTAACCCCTATCCATTATGCTAACCCTAAACTTAACACTAATGCTAATTCGAGCCCTAACCCTAAAGCTTTTGCTAAGCCAAATGCTAACCCTGACCCTGACCCTGACCCTAATAATAACCCTAGCCCTAAAGCTGAGCTTTAACCTAAACCTAACTCTTACACTATACCTAGCCATAACCTATCCCTAAAAGTATCCTTAACATTAACCCTAGACCTGATAATAGCCCTAGACCTTGTCCTAGACATAAACCTAACAGAAACCCTAGCCCTTAACCTAGCCCTAAACCTAGCCTTAATTCTAAACTGAACCATAACCCTTGACCTAATTTGAATTCTATCCCTCACCCTAACCCTAACGCTAGCTATAACCCCACCCATTCCCCTAAACATAACCTTAACACCAATACTAACCCTAACTCTACCCAAACCCTTGGTATAACCCCAACACTAACCCTAGCCTTAATACTAGTCCTAATTTAGCCCGAACCCTAACACTAACCCTAGCCCAAATCCTAGCCCTAATTTAGCCTAACCCTAACACTAACCCTAGTCCAAATCCTAGCCATAATTTAGCCCTAACACTAGCCCTAACTCTAGCCTTAATCCTAGCCCTAAACTTAACCCTAACCCTAACTCTATGTCTACTACAATGACTAATTCTATTTCTCACCATAGCTGTATCCCTCTTTCTAAAGATATTTGTTACCTAACCCTAACCTAGCCCTAGCCCTAGCCCTAAACCTAGATCTAACCCTAACTCAAAATCTAACCCAACTCTAAGCCTAACCTCAACCTAACGCTAGCCCTAACCCTGATGCTAATCCATAATCTAGCCATAACCATAGCCCTAGCCCTAAAATGAAACCAACCTATATCCCTAACCCTTAACCTAAACCAATTCCTAACCATACACCTAGTACTAATTTTAGAATTAATTTGAGTTCTAACCCTAACCCTAAAAATAACCTTGACTATGACCCTTGCTCTAAACATCACCCTAACCCCAAACCTTATTGTAACACTAGAACTAGCCCTAACACTAACCCTAAAACTAGACCTAATTTTAACACTCATTTATACATTAGCCATAGCCCTAAACCTAGCCCTAACCAAACCCAAAACCAAGCCCTAATCTGAGTCTTAACCATAGTTTAACCCTAAACCTAAACCTAAACCTAACCCAGAACGTAGCCCTAAACCTTAACCTAACACTAGCCAGAATTCTAACCATAACCTTAGTCCTATTTCCAGCTCTAACCCTATCCATTACTCTAACCATAACCATAACCATAACCATAACCATAACCATAACCATAACTCTAATGGTAACCCTAGGCGTAAGCCTAAATGTATCCCAAACCCTAACCTATTTCATTAACCTAAACGTAACCTGAACACTAAACCTAATCCTATCATTACCCTAACCCTAACCCTAATGCTAAATTGAGCTCTAAACCTAAACCTTAACCTAACCCAAACCCTAACTCTAACATTTCCCATGATACTATACTTAGCTCTAACCTTGACCCTACCTCTAAACCTAAAGTTTATAGTAGACTTACCCATAAACTTAACCCTAAACTATTCCTAACCATAACCATAGACCTGACATTTGCCCTAGCCATAATTCTAGCCCTAACCTTAACACAAACCAAACCCATATCCCAAAATCTGACCCTAGCCCTAATCCTATCAATAACCCCAGCCCTAAATTTAGCTCTGACCCTATCAATTACCCTAAACATAACCCTAATTATGATGCTAACCCTAGGCCTAAATCTAAACCTATCCCTAACTGTAACCCTATCCATTATGCTAAATCTAACCTGTACCCTAATCCCAAACCAATCATTACCCTAACTGAAACTGTAACACAAATTCGAGCCCTAACCCTAAATCCTAACCTAAACAAAACCCTAAACCTGACCCTGATCCTAATAATATCACTAGCTTTAAATTTGACCCTTACCTTAAACCTAAAACTTACACTACACATAGCCAAAAACCTAACCCTAAAACTATACCTAACTGTAACACTATGCCTGACATTCACCCTAACACTAATACTAGCCCTAACCAAAACACAAACCCTAGACCTCATCCTAGCCCGAAACCTAGCCTTAATTATAACTAAATGAAACCCTAGCCCTAATGCTAATTCTAACCTACACCCTAGCCCTATCGCTAGCTCCAACCCCATCTCTTACACTAAACCTAATCCTAAACCTAAATCTAACCCTAGGTCTAAACATAACCATAAACCTAGCCCTATTAATATCCCTAATTAAGCCCTATACCTAACCAAACACTAAGCTTATCCATAAGACTAACTCTCACTCTCACCCTAGCCCTATTCCTAGTTCTAACCCTATCACTTACCATAATCCTAATCCTGGCCATAAACCAAGACCTAAGAGTAGCTCTATCCTTAGCCCTAGAACTAACCCTAGATTTAATCCTAAATCTAAATCTAACTTTAACCCTAAGCCTAAACCTAAACCTAGGATGAATCCTAAACCCAAAAACCTAATGCTAAAAATAATGCAAAGCCTAAAACTAGCCCTAACCATAGCCCTAACCCTAAAACAAAACCTAGCCATAGCCCTAACTTTAAAACTTAACATAAACCAAAACCTAACCCTACATCTAGCCCTAACCCTAGCCCTAATTTAAGTCCAAACCCTAACCCTAAAACTACTTTGACTTTGAATTTGACCCTAACACTAACCCTAGCTCTAAATATCACCCTAATGTTATAACTAAACCTACCACTAGACCTAGTCCTAACCCTAATCCTATAACTAGTCCAAATTGTAACTCTAGTCCGTACATTGGCCATAACTCTAAAACTAGCCCTAACTCTAACCAAAACCTAGCCTTAATGCAAGACCTAACCCTAGCTTTAACCCTAAACCTAAACCTAACACTATCCATAATCTTACCCCTAAAAATAGCCCTAACCCTAGCTCTAATCCTATCTTTTACCCTAAGCTACCCTAACCCTAATGCTAACCTTAGGCCTAATCCTAATCCTTAGCCTAATCCAAACCCTCATCCTATTACTAGTCATTAACCTATCCCTCATTCTAGCTCTAACCATAAACCAAACCCTAACCCTAACCCTAACCCTGACACTTATTCTGACCCTAAAGGTAACCGTAGGTCTAAACCTGACCCTAACCATAAACTGAACCCTAACACTAGCACTAACAACAAACCTATACCTAAACCTAACCCTAACACTAGCCTTAGACCTAAACCTAATCCTAAATCTAGCCATATCTCTAGCCCAAACCTAAACAAAAACCTATTCCTAGCCCTAATGATACAACTTAACACAAACACTAACCCTACCGCTAGACCTAACTCTAGTCATAATTCTGGGTTTAACCCTAACCCCAACAATAACCCGAACACAGACCCTGACCCAAACACTAACCTTAGCTCTAAACATCATGCTAACGATAACCCTAACCCTAACACTTGACCTAGCCATACCACTTACCCAAAAAGTAGCCCTAATAATAACTCTGGTACATACATTAGTTGTAGGACTAACACTAGCCCCAACCTAACCTTAAACCTGGCCCTAATTCAAGCGCTAACCCTAGTTTTAACCCTAACCTAAAACTAGCCCTAACCCATACCCTAAACCTAGCTCTAACCGTAGCTATTACACTATCCATTACCTTAAGCTAAACCCTAAACTTAATGCTAACTCTAGTCCTAAACCTAATCCATAGCCTAACCCAAACTCTAACCTTATTACTAGTCCTAACCCTAAACTTTGATCTAGCTCTAACCCTTACCCAAACAAAAAACTTAACCTGACACTTATTCTGACCCTAACACTAACTGTAGTTCTAAACCTGACCCTAACCCAAAACCAAACCCTAACATTAGGCATACTGGTAATCCTATATTTAAACCTAAACCTAACACTAGCATTAGACTTAAGCCTAATCTTAAATCTAGCCATATCTCTAGCCCTACACCTGAACAACAACCTAGCCCTAGCCATAAAATATAATGCTTAACCTAAACCAAACACTAACCCTACCCCTAGACCTAAACCTAGTCCTAATTCTGGCACTAACCCCAACACTAATTCTAATCTGAACACTGGCCCTGAATCTAACATAATTCTAGCTCCAAAGCTCACCATAACACAAAACCTAACCCTAACACTAGATCTAGCCATAACCCTAACCCTAAAACTACTGTAACCATAACCCTAGCTCTTACATTAACAATGTCCCTAACCCTAGGCCTAAACTAAAACAGAAATCATAGGCCTGAACATAGACCTACATGTAACCATAAACCTAACCCTAGCCCTAATCTTAACCCTAAGCCTCACTTTAGATCTAACCCTAGCTCAAAGCCGAACTTTTACCCTTAACAACACAAGCCTAGACCTATCCCAAACCCTAACCTAACAGTAGCCCTAAACCTAACCTTAACCATAGCCCTAACCATAGCTCTAATTATATCCACTACCCTAACCCTAGCCCTAATCCTAAACATAACCTTAGCCCTAAACCTAGCTCTAATTCTATTCATTACCCTAACCATAATCCTAACCCTAACGCTAATCCTACGTTTAAACCTAACGCTATCACAATTGCTAAACCTATCCATTACCCTAAAACTAACTGAATCCTAACTTAATCCTAAGCCTATTCATTACCCTAACCCTAACTCTAACTCTAATGCTAATTTGAGCCCTAAACCTAAACCTTAACCTAAACCAAACCTTAAGCTGTACATTGACCCTAATAATACACCTAGCTGTAAACTTGACCCTTACCCTAAATTGAACCCTTACACTAGACCTAACCATAAACATTACCTGAAACCTATCCCCAACTGTAACCCTAGATCTGACATTAGCTGTAGCCCTAATCCTAGCCCTAACCCTAACACGAACACTAGCTCTCATTCTAGACAAAAAACCTAGCCTTAATCATAACCCTAACTCTAATTCTAACCCTTTCCTTAGCCCTTAAAACTAGTTATAAACCAATCAATTACCCTAAATTTAAACCAAACCCTAACCCTAACACTAACCGTAGCCCTAACCTTAACTCTAGAACTAAACCTAACACCAACCCTAGCCCTAATCCTAAATCTAATCCTAATCCTAGCTTTAAGAATAACTATAACTCTCGCCCAAGTACTAGCCGTAATTCTAACCCTATCACTTACTGTAACCTTATTCTTAGCCATAGCCTAGAATAACCCTAGCCCTAAACTTACACTTTGCCTTAACCCTAGATCTAAACCTAACTCTAAATCTAACCCTATTTCTACAACTAAACCTAACCCTAACACTAGCCCTAACCCTAACACTAATCCTAAAACTAGCCTAACCATAGGCTTAGCCCTAAAGCAAAACTGAGCCATAACACTAACCCTAAACTTTTACATAAACCAAACCCTAACGTTACATCTAGCCCTAAGCCTAGCCCTAATTCAAGTCCTAATCTTAACACTAAAACTACCCCGGAACCTGTCTCTATAATTATCACTAACCCTACCTCTAAACATAACCCTAAATATAAACCTTACCCTAACATTAGACCGAGTTCTAACCCTAATTCTAAAACTAGTTCTAATCATAACCCTAGATCATATATTAGAAATAACCTTAAACCTAATGCTAACAAAAACCTAGCCCAAATCTGAGACCTAATCCTAGCTTTCACCCTAACCCTAACCCTAACACTAGCCCTAACCCTAACTTGAAACCTAGCTCTAACCCTAGCTCTAACCTTATCCTTTACCCTAGTGAAACCCCAACCCTAATGCTAACCCTAGTAATAAAACTAATCCTTAGTCTAACCCAAACACTGACTATTATGGCTAGGTTTATATTACTAGTCCTAACTCTAGACCTCATTCTTGTTTTAACCATAACCCAAATCCTAACCCTAACCCTGACCCTTATTCTGACCCTGAACCTAAACCACACCCTAACACTAGCCATATCCATAACCCTATATCTAAACCTAACCCTAACACTGGCCCTAGATTAAACCTAATCCTAAATCTAGCCATATCTTTAAACAAGACCTAAACAAAAAACTAGCCCTAGCTCTAATGATAGCCCTTAACCTAAGCCAAACACTAACCTTACCTTTAGACCTAAACAATCCTAATTCTGGCCCTAGCCCTAACCCTAACCCTAATCCAAACACAGAACCTGACACTAACATTAAACCTAGCTATAAAACTGACCCTAACCAAAACCTAAAACTAACACTAGACCTAGCCATAACCGTAAACATAACCCTTACATTACCATAGCATTAAAATTAGCTCTAAACCTAACACAAAACCTAGCCCTAATCCTAGGCCTAAATCTAGCCCAAAGCGTAACCCAAACCTTAACCTAAACTTATGTCTTACCCTAAGCCTAACCCTCACGCTAACCCTAAACTTCACCTTAGACCTAACCCTAGATAAAACCCAAAACCAAACCCTAAACATAAAACTAATCCTATCCCTAAACCTAATACTAATCCTAGCCCTAATCATAATGTTAATTAGCCCTAATAAAATCTCTAGAATTATCCATTACCCGAAACCAAACCTTAACCCTAATGATAACCCTAGCTCTAATCCTAATTGTAAACCGAATCCTAGACCTAACCCTGAACCTAACACTCATAGTAGCCTTAACACTAGATAAAAACCTAACCCTTACTCTAACACTAACCCTAGCCCAAATCCTAACACTAACCCTAAAACTAAAACTACCCCTAACACTAACTTGACATCTAACCCTATCCATTACCCTAACTCTAATAATAATCTTAGCCCTAACCCTAACAATAACCCTAAAACTAAAACTACCCCTAACCCTAACCCGACATCTAGCCCTATCCATTAACCTAACTCTAGAGATAACCTTAGCCATAACATTAACCCTAACCTTAACTGTAAATTGCACCCTGGACATAACCCTATACCCAACCCTCACCCTAGCACTAACCATAGTTCAAAACCTAACTTGTACAATAAACCTAACCCAAACCGTAACCCTAGCCCTGGCCCTAACCCTAACCTAAACTGTAGCCCGAATCCTGTCCAAAACACTAGCCCTAACCCTAGCTCTAATGCTATTCATTACCCCAAAAATAACCCTAACCCAAATGCTAACCCTAGGCCTAACCTTAACCCTATCACAACCCTAAGCCTAACAAGTACCCTAAACTTAATCTGAATCCTAAACTTAAACCTATCCATTATCCTAACCCTAATTGTAACCTTAAGGCTAATTTGAGCACTAAACCTAATAATTAAAGTAATGCAAACCCCAAACCTGACCCTGACTCTAAAAATACACCTTACACTTAACCTGGCCCTTACCCTGAACCTAATATTAGACCTAGCCATAAACCTAACCCTATAACTATCCCTAGTTGTAACCCTAAACCTGACATTATCCCTATCCCTAAAACTTGCCCAAACCCTAACACACACCCTAACCCTCAACCTAACCCCAAATCTAGCCTTAATCCTAACACAAACCTAATCCTAGGCCTAAACCTAATTTTAATAATCGACCTAGCCCTAACCCCAGGTATAACCCCATCCCTTCCCCTAAAACTAAACCTAAACCTAATGCTAAACATAGCCCTGTCCCTAGAACTAACCCTAACACCAATCCTAGACATATTCCTAGCCCTAATTTAGACCTAAACTAAAAACTAAATCTAAATATCACCTAAGCTCTACTCCTAGTTCTAACCCAATCCATAACCATAACCCAAACACTTGACCTAACCTTAGCCCTAATCCTAGCCATAGCCTTAACCCTAGAATTAACCATGACTCTAAATGTAACCATAAACCTAAACTCACCCTATCACTAACAATAACACTAACATCAATTGTAAAACTACCCTTAACTTTATCCTTAGCCCTAAAGCATAATGAGCCATAGCACTAACCCTAACCCTTAACCTGAACCAAATCCTAACCCTACATCTAGCCCCATGCCTACTGCTAATTCAAGTCCTATCCCCAACCCTAAAACTAACCCTGACCCTGACTCTGAACCTAACACTAACCCCAGCTGAAAACATCACCCTGAACTTAAACCTAACCATAAAACTAGACTTAGCCCTAATTATAACCCTAAAATTAGACCTAAGTATAACCCTAGTTCTTACATTAGCTGTATTCCTTACACTAGCCCTAAAGTAACCCAAAACCTAGGCCTAATGCAAGCCCCAAATCTAGCTTTAACCCTAACACTAAACCTAAACCAATTCCTAAATCTTACCCTAAATCTATCCCTAAATTTAATCCTTGCACTAACCCTAAACCTAACACTAACCATAACCCTAGCTCTAACCCTAGCTCTAACCCTATCCCTTAACCTAAGCCTATCCCTAACCCTAATGCTAACCCTTGGCCAATCCCTAACACATTCGCTAACACTAACCTATCCATTACCCTAAACATAACCTAATTCTATTCCTAATCAAACACTAAACCTAGATGTAACTCTAACCTCAAAACTAGCCCTAATTGTAACCCAAGTTCTTACATTAGCCATAGCCCTAAAGCTATCACACAACGTAGCCTAGCTCTAATCTAAGCTCTAACCCTAGCTTTAACCCTAATGCTAAACCTAACCCTAGCCCTAACACTAGTTCTAATGCTATCCCTTACCCTAAGGCAAATTCTAACCCTAAAGCTACCCTAGTCCTAAACCTAATTCTTAGCCTAACTGAAAACCTAACTCTATTACTAGTCCTAACCCTAAACCTCAATCTAGCTCTATCACTATTCAAAACCCTAACCCTAAGCCTGACCCTTATTCTGACCCTAAAACTAATGTTAGGTCTAAACCTGACCCTAACCCTAAACCTACCCGTAATATTGGCAATACCTCTAACCCTATACCTAAACCTCACCCTAATACTAGACCTAGAACTACACTTAATCCTTCATCTAGTGATATCTCTAGTCCTAGCCCTAAACAAAAACTTAGTCCTAGCCCCAATAATAACCCTTAACCTAACCCAAACACTAACCCTACCCCTAGACCAAATCCTAGTCCTAATGCTGGCCCTAAAAGTAAACTTAACCCTAACCCGAACACTGACCCTTACCCTAACACAAACCCTAGCTCTAAACCTTATCCTAACAGAAAACATAAACATAACAATAGACCTAGCCATATCACTAACCTGAAACTAGCCATCACATTAGGCTACCTCTAACTCTGTCCATTACCCTAACCCTAACCCTAAACCTAATGCTAACCCTAGCCCTAACCCTCACACTGACTCTAACCCTAAACCTCGTCCTAGTTCAAACACTAGCTCAATCCCTAAACCTTAAACTTAACCTAACCCTAACACTAACCCATGGCCTAAACCTAAACCTAACCTTAACTCTAGCACTAATAATAACCTTAAACCTAACCCTAACCCTAGCTCTAAACCTACATATTACCCTAACTTTAACCCTAACCTTAATGATAACCCTACCCCTAACCCTAGCTCTAACCCTACCCATTATCCTAACCCTAACCCTAACTCTGATGATAACCCTAGCCCTTACCTTAAATCTACCTTAATCCTAACCCTAGACATAATCATAAACCAAACCCTTGCCATAAAACTAACCCTTGCTCAAACCTAACCATTACTCTAAACCTAAGCCTAAACCTATCTCTAACCGTAACCTTAAGCAGAGACCTAACCCTAAGCCTAACACAACTTCAAACCCTATCCAATACCCTAAACCTAATAATAACCCTAGCCCTAAACTTCACACTAACCTTGTCCCTAACCATAACTATAATCTAGACCTAACCCTACACCTAAAACTTGCCCTCACACTAACCCTAGCTTTAACTCTAAACTATACCCTAAACCTATACCGAAACCTAACACTAGGCCTAACCCCAACTCTAGCCCTAATACTAACCATTACCCTAGCCCTAACCCTATTCATAAGCTAAGCACAACCATAACCCTAAGACTAACCCTAGGCCTAACCCTAACCATTTTGCTAACTCTAACCCTATAAATTACCTTACACCTAACATGAATCCTAAACCTAAACCTATCATTACCCTAACCAAAACCTAATGATAATTCAAGCTCCAAACCTAAACCCTAACACAAACCAAACCCGAAATCTATTTCTAACCCTAATAATACCCCTAGCTCTAAACCTGACCCTTACCATAAACCAAACCCTGAAACTAGACCTAGCCATAAATCTAAATCTCAATCTATCCCTAACGTAAGTCTAGACCTGACACTAGCCCTAGCACTAATTCATGCCATGATCCTAAAACAAACCCTTGCCCTCATCCTAGCCCTAAATCTAGCCTTATTACTAAACCTAATATACCCCTAGCCCTAACCAAAATTCTAACCTTCAACTTAGCCCTAAAACTAGCTCTAACCCCATTCCTTCCCCTAAACCTAACCCTATCCCTAAACCTAAACCTAAGCCTAAATCAAGGCCTAACCCTAACACAAATGCTAGACCTAATACTAGCCATAATTTAACCTTAAACCTAACCTAAACCTAGCCTTAAGACTGACTCTAACTCTCGCCCTAGTCCTATTCCTAGTTCTAACCCTATCCCTTACCATAATCCTACCACTTGATTTTACATTAGCCCTAATCCTAGCCCTAGCCCTAATACAATATCTAACCCCAGCTCTAAATCTAACCATAACCCTAAGGTAAACCTCTCACTAACACAATCTGTAACACTAATGCTAATCACAAAACTAGCCCTAACCTACCCCTAGCCCTACAAAACAACCGAGCCATAGCCCTAACCATAACTTTAACATAAAACCAAATCCTAAGGCTACACCTAGCCCTAAACATAGCTCTAATTCGAGTCCTACCCCTAACCCTAAAAGACACTCTGATCCTAACTCTGACCCTAACACTAACCCTAACTCTAAATATCACTCAAAACCTAAACATAACCCTAACCCTAGCCCTAGCCCTAATCCTAACCCTAAGATTTTTTCTAATCATAACTCTAGTTCTTACATTAGCTGTAGCCCTAAACCTAGCCCTAACCTAACCCAAAACCTATCCCTAATAAGAGCCCTAACAATTCCTTTAACCTTAATCAAAATCCTAATTCTAGCCCTAAACCTTACCCTAAACCAACCCTAACCCTAAACTTTACCATAACCCTAAACATAACCCTAAACGTAGCCTTAATCCTAACCATAAATCTAGCCCTAACCCCAGCTGTAACCCGATCCATTACCCTAATCCTCATCCTAACCCTAATGCTAAACCTAGGATAACAATAAACCTATTCTTAACCCTAAACCTATACATTAGCCTAAACCTAATCTGAACCCTAAACCTAACCATATCTATCAACCTAATCCTAACCCTAATAATCATAACCCTAAAACTATCTCAAACCATAACCCTAGACCTGACATTAGCCCTAGCCCTAATGAAGCCCTAACCCTAAAACGAACTCTAGTCCTAATCCTAGCCCTAATATTAGCCTTAAACCTAAACCTAACACTAACCATAGGCCTAACCCTAATTTTAACCCTCACCCTAGTTCTAAAGCTAGCTATAACATCATACCTAACCATAACCATAAAAATAACCCTAGCCATAAACCTAGGCTCAGCCTTAATACTAACCCTAGCTCTATTCCTAGCCATAATTAAGTCCTAATTCTAACCCTAAATCTAACCCTAACATTAAGACTAACTCTAACTCTCGCCTTAGTCCTATCGCTAGTTTTAACCCTATCCTTTATGAAAACTCAAACCCTAGCCCTAAACCTAGCCCTAACCTTCGCTGTAGCCCCAAACCTAGATCTAACCCTAACTCTAAATCTAACCCTAACCCTAAGCCTAAACCACATACTATCAATAGCTCTAACCCACAACCTATCACTAGCTCTAACCCTAACATTAATTTGAAAACTAGCCCCAACCTGAGCCCTAGCCCTCAAGCAAAACTGAGCCATAGCACTGACCCTAAACCTTAACCTAAACCAAACCCTAACCCTACACCTAGCCCTAACCCTAGTCCTAATTCGAGTGCTAACCCTAACCCAAGAACTAATACTAATGCTGACTGTGACCTTAACACTAACCCTAGCTCTACACATCACCTTATCCCTAAACCTAATCCTAACACTAGACCTCACCCTAAACCTATCCCTAAAACTAGCCCTAATCTTAATGCCAGTTATTAAATTGGACATAGCCCTAAACCTAACATAAAACCTAGCCCTAATCCAAGGCCTAACCCTGTCCCTAACTAACCTTAATCCTATCCCTAATTCTAATCCTACCTCTAACCCTATTTCTTACACTTAGTCAAATCCTCACCCTATTGTTACCCTAGTCCTAACCATAATTCTATGCCTACCCCAAACCCTAACTCTATTACTAGTCCTAACCCTAGCCCTCATTCTAGCTCTAAACTTAATCCAAAACCTAATCCTAACCTGACTTTTATTAGGACCCTAACACTAAACCTAGGTTTAAACCTGACCCTAACCCTTATCCAAAAGCTAACAGTAGACCTACCAGTAACCCTAACATTAAACCTAACACTAACACTAGCCTTAGGTCTAAACCTAATCTTAAATATAGCCATAAACCTGGCCTTAGCCCTAACTTTAATCTTTAACCTAAACCAAACACTAACTCTACTCCTAGACCTAACCCTAGTCCTCATTCTGGACCTAACCGTACACCTAATCCTAACCTGAACCTTGACACTTACCCTAACAAAAACTGTAGCTCTAAAACCTATCCTAACTCAAAAACTAACCCTAAGAGTAGACAAACTCTAAATCTAACCATAACCATAATTCTAGCTCTTACATAATCCATATACCTAACACTAGACCTAAACATCACAAAAAACCTAGTGCTAATTACAGCCCTAAACCTAACCCTAAGCAAAACTCTAACCCTAAACCTAGCCCTAACACTAACCCTAAACCATGTTCTAGACCTAACCCTAGCTCAAACCCTAAAAAACCTTACCTTAAACATAACCTTAGCCCAAACCCTAAACCTCACCCTAACTCTAGTCCTATGCTAACTGTAAACATAGTCCAAACCCTAGCTCTAACTCTATCTATTACACTTACTATAACCCTAAAACTAATGCTAACCATAGACCTAAACCTAACCCTGAACCTACCCTAGCCCTGATTGTAACCCTAACCCTCGCCTTATCCCTGAACCTAGCTCAATCCCTAACCTTATACGTAACCTAACCCTAACACTAAACAAAGGCCTAACCGTAATCCTAACCCCAGCCCAAATCCTAACCTTAACCCTAGCCCTAAGCCTATCTTGAACCCTACCCATTACCCTAACCCTAAACTTAACCCTAATGATAACACTAGACCTAAAGTAAATGTACCCTAACCCTAAAAATAAAGCTAACCCTAGAACTAACAGTGAACCTAAACCTAAGCCTATCTTTTACTTGAAACCTAAATCTATTACCCTAACCCTAATGATATCCCTAGCCCTAACTGGAACACTAACCAAGACCATAACCCTTTACCAAACCCTAAATTAACATTAGCCATAGAAAAAATTCTAGCTCAAACCCTAAACCCTACCCTAAACCTAATCCTAATTGTAAACCTAGCACTAACCCTGACAATAACCCTAACTCTAGCCCTAATCCTAACCATAACCCTGGCACTAACCCTGGACTAACGCTATAAATCACCCTAATGATAACCATAAACCTAATGCTAACCCTAGGCCTAACCCTACACCTATCACAAACCCTAACCATACCCATTACCTTACACCTAACCTAACCTAAACCTAACACTATCCATTACCCTAGCCCTAATTCTAACCTTAATGATAATTTGAACCTTAACCCTAAACCTTAACCTAACCCAAACCCGAAGCCTAACCCTGACCCTAATTATATCCCAGCTCTTAATCTGAACCTTTCCCTAAATGTAAAACTTTAATTTCATCTAGCCACAAACCTAACTCTAAAAATATCACTAACTATAACCCTAGACCTGATATTAGACCTAGCCCTAATTCTTGCCCTAAACCTAACACAAATGCTAGCCCTAATACTAGCCTTAAATCTAACTTTAATCCTAAAGCTAACCATAACCCTAGCCCTAACCGTAAAGCTAATCATAAAACTAGCCCTAACCCTAACCATAGCACTAACACAAAACCGAGCAACAGGCCTAACACTAACCTTAACTTAAACCAAACCCTAGCACTACACCCAGATCTAACCCTATCCCTAATTTGAGTCCTAATCATAACCTTAATAATTACCCTGAACCTGACTTATATCCTATCACTCATCTTAGCTCGAAACACCACCCTAAACTTAAACTGAACCCTAACAGTAATCTGAGCCCTAATTCAAGTCCTAACACTAACCTTAAAAGTAACCCTGACCTGACTGATATCCTAACACTAACCCTAGCTATAAATATCACCCTAATCTTAAACCTAACCATAACACTTTACCTACCCCTAACCCTAAACCTAATTGTAACCCTAGTTCTTATATTAGGCATTGCCCTAACCCTAGCCTTAATCCTCACACAAAAACTAGCCCAAATCTGAGCCCTAAAATAGCTTTAACCCTAACCATATGCCTAATCCTAGCCCTAACCCTATCCCTTACCCTGAGCAAAACCTTAACCCTAATGGTAACCCTGACCTATACCTAATCCTTAGGCTAACCAAATTCTAACCCTCTTAATAGTCCTAACACTAGATCTCATTCTAGTTCTATTGCTATCCCAAATCCTAAGCTTAACCCTGACCCTTATTCTGACCATAAACTAAAACCTAGAACTAAACTTGACCCTAACCCTAAACCAAACCCTAGCCCTACTTGTAACCTTATACCTAAACCTAACCCTACCACTAGCTCTAGACCTAAACCTAATCCTAAATCTAGCCTGAATTCTTGTTCTAGACCTAAACAAAATCTTAGCCCTAGACCTAAAAAAAAACCTTTACATAACCCAAACACTATCTCTACCCCTAGACCTAAACCTAGTCCTAAGTCTGGCTTTAATCCTAATTTTAACTCTAACCCAAACACTGACCCTGCCTTTAACACTAAACCTACCTCTAAACCTGAACTAACCAAAACCTAAACCTAATTCTAGACCCAGCCATAACCCTAACCCTAAAACTAGCCCTAATCATAACCCTAGATCTTACATTACACATAGCCCTAACCCTAGGCCTAAACCTAACACTAAACATAGAGCTAATTTTAGGTCTAAACCTAGCCCTAAGCATAACCCAAATCCTAATGCTAGACCTATACCTAACCCTAGCCCTTGCCTTAGTCCTAAGATAGCTCAAAGTCTAACCCTTACCCTAAACATAAGCCTAGACCTATCCCTAACTCTCACCCTAAACGTAGCCCAAATCTTAAACTTAACCCAGCCCTAAACCTAGGTCTAAACCTACCCATTACCCTAACCCTAAACCTAAATTTATTGATAATCCCAGCCTGAACCTAATGTTAACCCTAAACCTAACCAGAAAACTAACTGTAGACATAACCCTAAAATTAACACTCAGCATAGTCCTAACTCTAGATCAAACATTAAACCTAACCATAAATCTAAACATAACCATAGCTCTAATCCTAACCCTATCATTAATTCTAACTCTAAAATCTAAACCTAACCTAACCCTATCCGTTACCTTAACCCTAACACTAACGTTAATGATAACCCTAGCCCTAAATCTAGCACTACACCTAGATCTAACCTTAGCCCTGATTAGAGTCCTAATAATAAAATTACCCTGAACCCTAATTAAATCCTAACACTTATCCTAGCTCTAAACACCACCCTAACCCTAAACCTACCGTAATTATATCCCTAGACCTAACCCTAAACCTAGCCCTAACCCTAGCTCAAAACCTAAACTTTATGCTAAACCTAACCCTAAACCTAGTTCTAACACTAACTGTAACCCTAACTCAAGGAAAATTCCTAACCATAACTCTAGTTCTAACCCTATCAATTACCATAACCATAACCCTTACCCTAATGCAAACCCCAAGCCTAACCCTAGCCCTATCACTAACGCTAACCATATCAATTACCCTAAACCAAACCTGAACCTTAAAACAAACCCTAACTACACCCTAACCCTAACACTAATGCTAATTTGAGCAATAAACCTAAATCCTTACCTAAACCAAACCCTAATCCTAATAATTCCCTGAACTCTAAACCTCACCCTTACCCTAAACCTAAACCTTACAATAGACATAGCCATAAGCCTAACCCTAAAACTAACTTTAAACATAACCCTATACCTGATATTAGCCCTAGCACTAATCCTAGCCCTGAATCTAAAACAAAAACTAGCCATCAGCCTAGCCCTAAAACTAGCCTTAATCATAACCCTAACCTCAACTCTAGCCCAAACCCTAACTCTAACACTTACCCTAAATCTAAACCTAGCTATAACACCATTCTTTATCATAAATGTAAACCTAACTCTATTCCTATCACTATGCCTAAGCTGAACACTAACCCTAGCCCTAATCCTAGCCCTAATTTAACCCTATCCCAAACCCTAATTCTAATTTTAACCCTATCACTAACGCTCACACTAGCCCTGTCCCTAGTTCTAACCCTATCCCTTACCATAACTGTAACCCTAGCCCTAACCATTGTCCTATTCTTAATCCTAGCCTAATCCTAGATCTAACCTAACTATAAATGTAACCCTAAACCTAAGTCTAAGCCTAACACTAACACTAGCCCTAACCCTAATATTAATTGTAAAACTAGCCCTAACCCTATTCCTAGGACTAAAACAAACTGAGCAATAGACCTAACCCTAAACCTTAACTTAAACCAAACCCTAAACTACTACAAGATCTAATCCTCCTCCTAATCGAGTCCTAACCCTAACCTGAAAACTAATACTGACCTTTACTCATATCCTACCAATCACCCTAGCTCTAAACATGATGCTAACCTTAAACAGAACCCTAAGAGTAAAACTAGCTCTAATTTGAGTCCTAACTCAATTCTTAAAACTAATCCTGAACCTGACTCCTATCCTAAAAATAACTCTAGCTCTAAATATCACCCTAACCTTAAATCTAACACTGACACCAGAACTACTCCTAACCCTAAAGCTAACCCCAGTTGTAACCCTGCTTCTTACATTACATCTTTCCCTAATCCTAGACCTAATGCTAACACAAAAACTAGTCCTAATCTGAGCTCTACACCTAGCTTTAGCCCTAACCCTAACCCTAACACTAGCTCTAACCCTATCCCTAACCCTAAGCAAAATGCTAACCCTAATTGTAACCTTAGACCTATCCCTAATCCTCAGGCTAATCAAAACTCTCACCATATTAATAGTACTAACCGTAGCCCTCATTCCAGCTCTAACCCTATCCCAAACCTTAACCCTAACCCTGAACCATATTCTGACCATAACACTAACCTAGGTCTAAACCTGACCCTAAACCTAGACCAAACTGTAACACTAGCCCTATAAGTAAACTTTTTTTTTCTCTAGATCAAGACCAAAACAGAAACCTAACGTTAGCCCTCACAATAACCCTTAAATTAACACAAAGACTAACCCTACTCCTAGACATAAACCTAGTTCCAATTCTGGCTTTAAGCTTAACTCTAACTCTAACCTGAACACTGACCCTGCCTTTAAAACTAAACCTATCTCTAAACCTGACCCTAACCGAAAACATAAACCTAACACTAGACCTAGCCATAACACTAACCCTATAAATAGCCCTAATTATAATCCTAGCTACTACATTATCCATAGCCCTAACTCTATGCCTTAACCTAATACAAAACCTAGAGCGAATTCTAGGCCTAAATCTAGTCCTAAGCGTAACTCCAACCCTAACCCTAGCCCTAACCCTAACCCTAAACCTAACCCTAGACTTAGTCTTAAATTGTACTCAAAGCCTAATCCTTACCATAAATATAAACTTAGACCTATACATTAATCTAAACACTAACCCTAGCCCTAAAACTAAATTTAACCCTATCCCTAAACCTAGCTCTAAACCTACACCTTACCCAACCCTACACCTAACTGTATTGATAACCCTAGCCTTAACCCTAAACATAACCATAACCCTAACCAGAAAACTAACAATAGACCTAAGACTAAAACTAACACTCTCCATAGCCCTAACCTTAGCTAAAAACCTAACCCGTACCATAAACCTAAACATAACAGTAGCCTTAACATTACCCTTAAAACTAAATCTAGCCCTAAACCTAAACCTACATCTAAACTTATCCATTACCCTAACCCTTATCCTAACCTTAATGATAACCCTAGCCCTAACCTTAACCCTAACCCTAAACCTACCATAATCATGTGCCTAGACCTACGGCTGAACCTAATCCTCGACCTAGCCCTAGCACTAAGAGTAGTGCAAACCCTAGCCCTTACCCTAAATATAACCCTAGCCCGAAACCTAACCCAATCCTAGTCCTAATCCTAAACATAACCATAGCCCAAACCCTAGCTATAACTCTATCCACTACCCTAACCATAATCCTAAACCTAAGACTATATCTAGCCCTAACCCTAACCCTAACTCTAATTCTAACCTTAACCCTGATTCTAACCTGAAGCCTTAACCTAGCCCTAATACTTACTCAATCCCTGACACTTACCCTTAACCTAACCATAAGAAAATGATAAGCCTAACACGAACATGAACCGTAGCCCTATCCCTAAATATAACCCTCGCCCTAGAATTGAACCTAGCTACATAATGCCATCCCTTTCCATAAAACTAACCATAAACCTAGCCCTAACCATAGCCGAACCATAACACTAATCATAGCGCTAATCCTAGCACAATTTTAACCCTAAACTTCACCCTACCCGTGACCCTAGCCATAAGACTAACTCTAACTCACAACATAGCCCTATTTCTATTTATAACCCTATTCATTACCATAACCCTCACAGTAGCCCTAACCTGAGCCCTAACCCTAGTCATAGCCCTAACTCTAGATCTAACCATAACTCTAAATCTAACCCTAAACTTAAGCCTAAACCTCATTCTACAACTAGCTCTAACACTATTGCTAATCCTAAAACTAGCAGTAATCCAAGCCTTAGCCCTAAAAGAAAACTGAGCCATTGTTCTAACCCTAAACCTTAACCTAGACCAAACCCTAACCCATAACTAGCCATAACATGAGCTCTAATTCGAGTCCTAGACCTAAAACTAATCCTTACCCTGACTCATATTAAAAAAAAAAATCTAACCCTAATCCTAACCTTGACCCTAGCCCTAAACCTAGCTCTAAACCTACCCATTACTCTAAACCTAAACATAAGCTTATTGATAATCCTAGGCTTAATGCTAAATCGAAATCTAACTGGAAAACTAACACTAAACCTAACTTTAAACCTCACACTTGCCATAGACCTAACCCTAGCTCAAACCCTAACCCTTACTATAAACCTACACATAACCATAGTCCCGACTGTAAGCCTAAACCTCAATCTAACGTTAAACATAGCCCTAAATCTACATCTAATCATATATATTACCCTAACCCTAACACTATCCCTAATTATGTCCCTAGCCCTAATCCTAACCCTAACCCTATGAGTACTATAATCTCATCCCTAGAAGTAACCCTAAACCTAACCCTCTTCCTAGCCCTAACCCTAGCTCAAAACCTAAACTTTACACTAAACATAAATCTAAGCCTAACCTTCGTTTTAACCTTAACACTAACCCTAATTCAAGACCTATTCCTAACCATAACCCTAGCCCTAAACTTAGCTCTTACACTTTCCATTATACTAACCATAACCCTTAACCTAATGCAAACCCTAGGCCTAACCATAACCCTATCAATGTAAACCTAATGGAAACTCTAAACAAAACCCTGTCATAACCCTAACCCACACCTTAATGCTAATTGAAGCCTTATCCCTAAACCCTAACCTCAACCAAATTCTAACACTGACTCTGATCCTAATAAATCTCCTAGATCTAAAGCTGAATTTTACAATAAACCTAACCCTTACACTAGACCTAGCCATAACACTAATGCTAAAACTATCCCCAACCATAAGCTTAGACCTAATATTAGCCATAGCCCTAAGCCTAGCTCTAAACCTTACAAAACCCCGAACCCTTATCTTTGCCCTAAACATAGCCCTAATCCTAACCCTAAACCTAACTTTAGGCCTAACCCAGAAACCAACCCTAGCCCTCATCTTAGCCCTAATTTAGTCCTATTTGTAACCCTAGCCCTAACCCTACCACTAAAACTAACTCTAACTCTCACCCTAGCCCCATCCCTAGTTCTAACCCTATGCCTTACCGAATCCTAACCCTAGCCCTAACCCAAGCCCTATAATTAGTTCTAGCCATAACCTAGATCTAATTTTAACTCTAAAGAAAAATCTAACCCTAACCCTAACCCTAACCCTATCTTTAAATCTAACTTTGACCCTGGTCCTAAACAAAACTTAGCCATAGCCCTAAACCTAAACCAAACCTTAACCATAACCCTAACCTTAGCTCAAATTCTAGATTTAAGCTGAAAACTAGAACTAACACCCTGATTCTGACCATAATACTAACCCTAGTCTAAACATCACCGTAACCCTAAACCTAAACCTTACCCTAAACCTAAATTTAACCCTAATTGTAACCCTGGTACTTACATTAGCCTTACCCCTAACCCTAGCACTAACTTAACCCCAAACCTAGCCCTAATCCAAGCGTTAACCCTAGTTTTAACCCTAACCCTAATCCTAATCCTAGCCCTAGCCCTAATCAAAACCATAACCGTAGCCCTAACACTAGCTCTAACCCTATCCATTGCCATATCCATAACCCTAGGCCTAAATATAAACCTATCCCTAATCCTAAGCCTATGCATTATTCTAAACAAAACCTAAACCCTAAACCTCACCCTATCATTACACTAACACTAATCATAACACTAATTTGATCCCTGTCTTTAAAACTTAACCTATCCCAAACTTCTAAATCAGACCTTGACCCTAATAATACCCCTAGCTCTTAACCTGACTCTAACCCTAAACTTAAACTTTATATTACATGTAGCCATAAACCTAACCCTAAAACTATCTTTAACCATAACCCTAGATCTGATATTAGCCCTAGCCCTAATCCTAGCTGTAACCCTAAAATAAACTGTAGCCCTCATCCTAGCCCCAAACCTAGGCTTAATCATAACCCTAAACCTAACCATAGCCCTAACCCTAATTCTAACTCTCACTCTATCTCTAAAACTAGGTATAATGCCATTCCTTACACTAAACTTAATTCTAACGCTAACCCTAATACTAGGCCTAAGGTGAACACTAATCATAGCCTTAATTCTAGCCCTAATTTAACCCAATCCCTAACCCTAAACCTAACCCTATCCCTAAGACTAACTCTAACTCTCACAGTAGCCCTATTCCTAATTCTAACCTTATCCATTACCATAATCCTAACCCTAGCCCTAACCCTGGCCCTAAACCTAGCCATAACCATTACCAATTCCTCATTCCTAGTCTTAACCCTAGATCTAACCCTAACTCTAAATCTAACAATAACCATAAGCCTAAGCCTAACATTAACACTAGCCCTAGCCTTAAGGCTAATCATAAAACTAGCCCTAACCCTAACCCTTGCAGTAAAACAAAACCTAACAATAGCCCTAACCCTAAACCTTAACTTAAACCAAATGTTAACACTACACCTAGACATAACCCTAGCCATAATTCGAGTTTTAATCTAACCCTAACTCTGACTCATATCCTAACACTCACCCTAGCTCCAAACACCACCCTAACCTTTAACCAAACCCTTACAGTAACCCTAGCCTTAATTTGAGTCCTAAACATAATCCTAAAACTAAACCTGACCCTGACTATTAACCTAACACTAACACTAGCTCTAAATTTCACCCTAAAGTTAAACCTAATTCTAACACTAGAGGTTTAACTCCTAACTATAACCCTAAAACTAACCCTAAAAACCCAAGTTCTTACATTAGCCATTGCTCTAACCCTAGACATAACCCTAACACAAAAACTAGCCCTCATCCAAGCCCTAAACCTAGCTTTAACCCTAACTCTAGCCCTAAACCTAGTTCTAACACTATCCCCTAACCTATGCCAAACCCTAAACCTAATGCTAATTCTAATCCTAATCCTAATCCTTAACCTAACCCAAACCCTAGCCCTATTATTAGTCCTAACCCTAGTTCTCATTCTAGCTCTAACCATAACCCCAAACCTAACCTTAACCCTGACCCTTATTCTGACACTAACACTAATCATAGGTTTAAACCTGAACCTAAACCTAAACCGAACCCTAACACTAGCACTACAGGTAACCTTATACCTAAACCTAACCCTAACACTAGCCCTAGATCTAAACTTAATCCTAATCTATCGATAACTCTAGACCTAAACCTAAGGAAAAACCTAGCCTGAGCCCTAATAATAACCCTTAGCCTAAAGCCAAACACTAACCCTTCCCTTAGACTTAACCCTAGTCCTAATTCTGGCTTTCACATTAACCATAACCCTAAACTGAACACTAAATCTGACACTAACACTAACATAACCCTGACACTAACACTAACCCTAGCTGTAAACATCACCCTAACCCTAAACCTAACACTAAAACTATACTTAGCTCTAACATTAACTCTAAAACTAGCCCTAATCAACAAAATTCTTACATTTGCCATAGCCCTAACTTATTGCAAACCTAGCCCTAACCAAAGCCCTACCTTAGCTTTAACCCTAAAGCTAACGATAACCCTAAACTTAGCCTTAACCCTAAACCTAAGCCTAACCCTAGACATAATCCTAAGCATAACACTAGCTCTATAACTAGCTATAACCTTATCAATTACCCTAATGACAACCCTAACGCTTCTGCTAACCCTAGGCCAAACCCTAATCCTATCCCTAACCCTAACCCTATCAATTACCCTATACCTAACCTGAACTCTAAACCTAAAACTATCATTAACCTATCCCTAACCATAATGATAACTCGAGCCTTAACCCTAAACCTTAATCTAATAAAAACCCTAACTTGACCTTGACCCTAATAATATCCAAAGCTCTAAACCTGACACTAACAAGAAACCAGACCCTTACAATAGACCTAGCTATAAACCTAACCCTAATACTCTTCCTAACTTTAACTGGAGACATGACATTAGCCCTAGCTCTAATCCTAGTCCTAATCCTAACACAAACCTTAGCACACACCCTAGCTATAAACCTTGCCTTAATCATAAACCTAACCCTAATCATAACCCTAATTCTAATCCTCATTCTAGTCCTAAAAGTAGCTATAATCCCATCCCTTAACCTAAACCTAACCCTAACAGTAACCCTAACACTAACTCTAGCCTTAAACCTAGGCCTAACCCTAACTCTAACACTAGTCCTAATCCCAGCCCTAATTTAGTCCTATCCCTAACCCAACCTTAACCCTAGCCCTAAGACTAACTCAAACCTTCGAACTTCCCTTATACCAAGTTCTAACCCTATCCCTTATCATCATCATATACCTAGCCCAAAACTTAGACTAATCGTAGCCCTATCCTTACCCCTAGCTCAAAGCCTAGATCTATACCTAACTCTAAATCTAACCCTAAACCTAAGCCTAAACCTCACACTAACACTAGCCCTAATCCTAACATTAATCCTAAATCTAGCCCTGACCCTACCAATAGTCCTAAAACAAAACTGGATCATAACCCTAACCATAACACTTAACCTAAACCAAACCCTAAACCTACACCTAGCTCTAATCCTATCTCTAATTCTAGTCCTAACCATAACCTGAAAATTAATCCAGAACCTGACTCTGACCCTAACATTAAACCTAGCTCTAAACATTATCGTCATCGTAAACTTAACCACAACACTAGTTGTAACCCTAATCCTGACTCTATTGCTATCTCTAATCATAAAGCTACGTTGTACATTAGCCATAGAGTTAAACCTAGCCCTAACCTAACCCGAAACCTAGCCTTAATCTGAGGAATAAACCTATTGTTTCTTTTTTTAATATTTATTATTTTTTTTAATTTTTGATGGACACTACATCTTTATTTCATTGGTATCTGGTGCTGAGGATTGAACCCTGTGCCCTGCGCATGCCAGGTGAGCATGCTAATTCTTGAGCCAAATCCCCAGCTGCTAAACCTAGCTTTATCCCTAAATATAAACCTAACCCTAACTCAAATAAAAGCCCAAATCCTATACATAACCATACCCCTAATCTTAGGTCTAACCCTATCCATTACTTTAATGATAATGCAACCCTTTTGCTAACCCTAGCCCTAACCCTAACCCTATCCATTACACTAAACCAAACCTAAACCCTAAACCTAAATCTTTCATTACCTTAACACTAAACCTAATGATAATTCAAGCCATAAACCTAAACCCCAACCTAACCCAAACCTTCACTTTGATCCTGACCCTAATAATAACCCTAGCTCTAAAACTGACCCTTAGTATAAACCTAACCCCTACACTGGACCAAGCCATAAACCTAACACTAAATCTATCCCTAACTGTAACCCTAGACCTGACATTAGCCCTAGCCCTAATACTAGCCCTAACCCTAACACAAACATTAGCCCTAATCCTAGCCCTAAACATAGCTTTAATCATAACCCTACACCTAACCCTAGACCTAACCTAATACTAAAATTTGCCCTGGCCCTCAACCTATCTATAACCCAATACCATACCCTAAATGTAATCCTAACTCTAACCCTAACCCAAGGCTTAAACCTAACAATAACACTAGCCCTAATTTCGCCCTATCCATAACCCTAAGACTAACCCTAACCCTAGCCCTAAGACTAACTCTAATTCTCATACTAACCCTATCACTAGTTCTAACCCTATCCTTTACCATAATCCTAAAACTAACCCAAACTCTGGTCCTAACCCTTGATCTCTCCTTAGGCCTAGCCCTAGCCATAGATCAAAATCTAACTCTAAATATAACCCTAACTCGAAACCTAAGCCTAACCATTATAAATACATTTATATTTAGACTCTATGTCTACAGATGTTAGCTTCAATTATTATTTAGAATATAGTCATTAGTTTCATAAAAGGCATACCATTTCTGGTGGTGTATAGAGAACTGAGGGTCAGGGGTAAAACGAGTGATTAATGTACCTTAGCAACTTTGGAGGAGAACTCTAATGAATAGACAGGAGGAATTAATGGAAGAAGGTATAAACTGAAACTCATTATCTGTATTCAGAAAATTACCCTATGTATAAATAGTTAAAATTAGGAGGCTGAAAATGGAATGGAGGGAGAAAGAAAAAAGAAGAAAAAATAACAAGGAAAGAAAGAAAGGGAGAAAGAAAATAAGAGCAAATAAAGAGGTGTTGAGGTGGGGCCTATGCAATTCCTCTATATTATACTATTGTAGTGATTCAGTTCTTAAAGTCCAATTTCATGGAAAGTTCTTGGTTTCACATATGTTGAGGTTGTGAGGACCAGAGGGGAAAGGGTAGAGAAGAATGAATGAGAAGAGCAAGAAAAGAAAAGTAAGAAAAAAAAGTCTCTCAGAACTCTGTTTAATTTTCATGCAGTTGTTGGAGTTGTTTATTCCTAGCTTGAGTCTCCATGCTCAGGGTGTTGGAGGTAACCAGGATGAGAGGGCTTGAGCTTCTACCTGGATCCTCCCTACTCTTATGTCTGAATTGGAAACCAGATGCCTGTACAGTTGCTGTTCCACATTGATAGCTATGCCTCCCTAAAAGCTTGTGAGAAAAATCTTGAGTTATCACAGCTGGAGGTAAGGGAGTTGGAAACCTGGTACGTGATAAGCTGCAGAACTGAGCTGATAGCCAAGCCCACTGATAGATAGTGAGTAAGGTTTTAAAAGATGGATTCCATCTATTACCCATGTATGGTGTTTGGTGAGGTAGGTGCTTCTGGAAAACCTTGTGCTGTGTCCAAGAGCTCCATCTGGTGGCCTGCAAGCAAAGCCTCTGTGTTCTGTGTTGCCTTCCATCTGTGCAGAGAGTGCCTGTGTGGCTGAGACTGCTGTCTCTGCCCAGATAAACTGTGTAGCCGAGATTTCCATCTGCACTGAGAGCACCCATGTGGCCCTAGTTTTCTTCAAATTTCTATGATGCTGGGCAGGATTCATCTTTTACTTAGCCTTACTATGCTCCACAGGTTTGGGCCTTCTTGGTTCAATGGTTCGCTGTCAGGAACATTTTGTATTTTAAGGTTTCCCTTAATTATGGCTTATTGATGTGAATGAAAATTGAGCTGGAAATCAAACTGGATGGGCAGGAGGTGATTGAAACTTCACACAATCAGTTCTCAGTGGGCACACTCTGATTTCTTTCTTTTGAAGGTAGGCCAAAGATGAAGCATGCAAAAGAAACTGTACCTGAGAGCCTTTAAGGAGAAAACAGAGAAACATGTATGTACTGAGATAAGTCTCCCCAAAATTTGATCAGATTTCTTTGATACTCCACAGTATTCATCTTTTAGCTTGCTCCACTAGGCTCCCCAAGCTTGGCACTTCTAGGATCATTGATTCTCTGAACAGGTAAGGGTTAGTGTTATGATTAGGATTAGGGCTAGCTTTAGAGCTAGTATTAGGGTTAGAGTTTGTTTGTTCAAATTTCTTTGATACTGGGAAGATTTATCTTTTACCTATCCTTACTATGTGCCCCAGTTTTGGGCCTTCTAGGTTCAATGGTTCTCTGTTGGAAATAGTTTGTTTTTAATGTCTCACTTCATTTTGGACTATATGGGTAATGAGAATGGAGCTGGAAATCAGAGAGTTGTTGCTAGCTGGTTGAAACTTCACATACTCCATCAGTTGTCTGTTGGCACTCTCTAGTTTCCTCCTTGTAAAAGTAGCCATAAGCTGAAGCATGCAAAACAACTTTAACCAAGAGCACTTTAGGAGGAAACAGGGCAATATGCATGTACTGAAATACCTCCCCCAATTATTTGGTCAGATTTCTTTGATACTGTGCAGGATTCATCTGAAAGCTTTCCCCACTAGTCTCCCAAAGTTTAACATTTAAGATCAAAGGTTCTCTTAACAGGTTGGGCTTAGGGTTATGGTTAGAGTTAGGGCAAGTGTTAGAACTGGTGTTAGGGTTAGAGTTATTTTTTTTCAACCTTTTGAATAATGGGCAGGATTTTATCTTTTTTTCTATTCTTAGTACACTCCCCATGTTTGGGCCTCCTAGGTAAAAGGGTTTGCTCTCAGGAGCAGTTTTAATTGTCATGTTTCACTTAATTTTGCCCTATAGGGGATGAATGGAAATGGAGCTGTACTCAAACAGGGTTTGTGCTAGCTGCTTGAAACTTCACACTTTCAATCAGTTCTCAGTGCACATAATCTCATTTGTTTCTTGTGGTAGTAGTCCAAAGCTGAATTAGAAAGAATTAGCTTTATCTGTGAGCACTTTAGGAGCAAGCTTCAATTTGTTTGCATGGATTACTTTGATATTGTACAGGATTCATCCTTTTCCTAGTCTTAGTAGTATCCCCAAGTTTGGGTTTTCAAGGTTTGCCAGTTCACTGTCAGAAACAGTTTGAATTTTTAGATTTCACTTTAGTATGGTCTGTAGATATAAATGAAAATGAAGCTGGAAATAAAACAGAGTTAGTACTAGCTACTTGAAACTTCACACACTCAGTCAGCTGTCTGTGGGCACTCTCTGGTTGTTCCTTGGGAAAGTACCTTAAACTGAAGCTTGAAAAATAATTTATCCAAGAACACATTAGGAGAAAACAGGGAAATATGTATGTACTGAAATACCTCTCCAATTATTTGGTCAGATTTTTTTGATACTGCACAGGATTCATCTGTTACCTTGCCCACTGCGCTCCTTTATTTGGGCACTACTATGATTAATGGTTTTCTAAACAGGTTAGGTTAGATTTAGTATTAGGTTAGGGCTAGGGTTACAGCTAGTGTTTTGTTAGATTTTGTATTGTTCAAATTTCTTTGATACTGGGCAGGATTCAACTTTTACCTAACCTTACTATATTCTCTAGGTTTAGGCCTCTTGGGTCAAGGATTTGCTCTCCTGGACAGTTTGTATTTTAAGTTTTCATTTCATTTTGCCCTCAGCGTGTATGGAAATGGAGCTGGATATCTATAAGGGTTTGTACTAGCTACTTCAAACCTCACACAGTCAATCAGTTTTCTACAGGCATTCTCTATTCCTTGTAAAAGTAGTCCTAACCTGAAGCATGCAAAGCAACTTTATGTCAGAGCACTTCAGGATAAAACAGGGAAATATGCATGTACTGAACTATCTCCCCAATTATTTGGTCAGATTTCTTTGATATTGTGAAAAATTCTTCTGTTAGCCTACCCAACTTGGCTCCCCACGTGTGGAACTTCTAGGATCAAAGGTACTCTAAACAGGTTAAGGTTAGTGTTAGGGTTAGTGTTAGGACTAGGATTAGACCTAGTGTTAAGGTAAGAGTTTAGTTTTGTTTTCAAATTTCTGTGATGCTGGGCAGGATTCATCTTTTTCCTATTTTGACTATACTCCAAATATTTTGGCCTCCTACATAAAGGGTTTGCCTTCAAGAACAGTTTCAATTTTCATGTTTCTTTTCTTTTTGCCCCATAGGGTGAGTGGATATAAAGCTGGAAATCGAACACAGTTTGGTCTAGCTGCTTGAAACTTTCACACATTCCATCATTTTTCAGTGAGCATAATCTGGTGTTTGCCGTGGAAGTATCCCTAAGATGAAGTAGAAAGAAACAGCTTTATATCTGAGTGCATTACGAGCAAGCAGAATACACATGTACTGAAAGAGCTTCAAATTTTTTTTGGTTGGATTAATTTGATACTTTACATGATTCATCTTTGACCTAGTCTTAGTAGACTCCCCAACTTTGGGCCTTCAATGTTCAATGGTTCAGTGACAGGCACAGTTTGAATTTTTAGGTTTCACTTTATTATGGCCTGTATGTGTGAATTCAATGGAGCTAGAAATCAAACAGTGTTGGTGCTAGCTGCATGAGACTTCATACACTCAATCAGCTCTCTATGGGCACTCTTTGATTTTTATTTGTGAAAGTACCTTAAGCTGAAGCATGAAAAGCCATTTATCCATGATCATTTTAAGAAAAAAAACATGGAAATATGAATGTACTAAAATACCTCCCCCAATTTTTCATCATTTTTTTTAATACTGCACAAGATTCATCTGTTAAGTTGCAACAATAGGCTCCCCAAGTTAGGGACTTCCATGATTATAGGTACTCTAAACAGGTTAGAATTAGGTTAGGGTTGGGTTAGATCTAGTATTAGAGTTAGAGTGAGTTTTGTTCAAATTCATTGGATACTTGGCATAATTAGTCTTTTACCCAGCGTTACTATTCTCCCCAGGTTTTGGCCTTATTCCTTCAATGGTTTGCTGTCAGGAGCAGTTTGTATTTTAAGGTTTCCTTCATTTTTACCTATATGGGTAAATGGAAATGGAACTTTAAATCAAACAGGGCTGGTGCTCACTCCTTAAAACTGCACACACTCAATCAGTTCTATGTGGGCACTCTGGTTTCTTCCTTGTGAAAGTTTCCCAAAGCTGAATCATGCAAAAACATCTTTATCTGAAAGTACTGTTGGAGACAACAGGGAAATATACATGTACTGAACTACCTCCCCACATTATTTGGTCAGATTTCTTTGATACTGAACAAGATTCATCTGTTAGTTTGCACCACTAGGCTCACTTACTTTGGGACTTCTATGATAAAAGGTTCTCTAATCAAATTAGGGTTAGGTTTATGGTTAGGGTAAGGGCTAGGTTTTAACCTACTGTTAGGGTTAGAGTCAGTTTTGTTCATGTATATTTGATGCTGTGCAGGATTCATCTTTTACCTAGACTCACAATGTTCCCTGGTTTGGGCCTTCTCATTCAATGGTTTGCTGTCAGGAACAGTTTGTATTTTAAGGTGTCACTTTATTTTGAAGTATTTTGTTTAAGATAAATGGAGCACAAAATCAAACATGGTTTGTGCTAGCTGCTTGAAACTGCACAAACTCAATCATTTCCCTGTGGGCACTCTTTGGTTTGTTCCTTGTGAATATTGCCCTCACCTGAAATATGCAAAGCAACTTTCTCCCAGAGCCCTTTTGGAGAAATCAAGGATGTATGAATGTACTGAAACACTCTCCCCAATTATTACTCAGATTTCTTTGATACTGTGCAGGATTCTTCTGTTAGCTTGCTCCAGTAGGCTCCCTTAGTTTGAGATTTCTATAATCAAACATTCTTTAAACAGGCTAGGGTGAGCTCTAGGGTTAGAATTAAGGATAGATCTAATGTTAGGTTTACAGTAGTTTTGTTCAAATTTCTTTGATACTAGGCAGGATTTATCTTTTACCTAGCCTTACTATGTTATCCAGGTTTGGGCCTTCTAGGTTCACTGGTTTGCTGTCAGTACTTCAGTTTTTATTTTAAGGTTTCACTTCATTTTGACCTATATGGGTAAATGGAAATGAGCTGGAAATCAAACAGGGTTTTTGGTAGCTTCTTAGACTTCACACACTCAATCAGTTCTCTGTGATGACGCTCTGGTTTTATCCTCGTGAAAGTATCCCAAAGATGAAGCATGCAAAAACAACTCTGTGTGAAAGAATTTTTGGAGACAACAGGAAAATATGAATATACTGAACTACCTCCCCAATCATTTGGTCAGATTTCTTTGATACTAGCCAGGATTCATCTGTTAGCTTTCCCCACTAGGCTCCTCAACTTTGAGAATTCTATGATCAATGGTTCTCTAAACAGGTTAGTGTTAGGCTTATGGTTAGAGTTAGGTCTAGTGTTAGGGTTAGAGTTTGTCTTGTTCAAATTTATTTGATACTGGGCAGGATACATTTTTACCTAGCCTTACTATGTCCCCAAGTTTTGGCCTTCTCGGTTGAATTCACTGCTGACAGGAACAATTTGTATTTTATGGATTCACTTCATTTTGGCATACGTGGGTAAATGCACATGGAGCTGGAAATCAAACAAGGTTGGTGCTAACTGCTTGAGACTTCACACACTCTATCAATTCTCTGTGGGAACTCTCTGTTTGTTGCTTGTGAAATTAGTAATAAGTTGAAGTATGCAATACAAATTTATCTGAGAACACTTTTGGAGAAAACAGGGAAATATTCATGTACTGAAATAGCTCCCCCAATTATTTTGTCAGATTTCTTTGAAGCTGCCCATGATTCATCTGTAAGCTTGCCCCACTAGACTCCCCAATTTCAAAACTTCTATGATCAAATGTTCTTTAAGCAGATTAGGTTTAGGGTTAGACTTAGTGTTAGAAATAGGTTTAGACCTAGTGTTAGGGTTACAGTTATTTTTTAAAAATTTCTGTGGATCTGGGCAGGTTGCACCTTTTTCCTATTTTTGTGATAGTAGGAGCAAATGTGACTCCATTTTGTTTTATGACATCATCCTGTAAAACAACCATGCCAAGTAGAAGAGTCATATCTGGGGCAAAATGTTCTTTTTTCTTTTGCTATAGAAACCTTTAAGAACACAAAACTACCTAATGGGGTATTGTTTCTGTAACTAGGGTAATGGGGCTCTGTTTCTCTAATGGGGTGACTGGGCTAACTGTGATTGGTTAGGCTTCCCTCTGCTTGACCGCACTGCACTGTCCCGCTTCTGTAACCTGGCTTGCTTGCATTGGCTAGACCCACCAAACATCCCTTTTGCGGTTTTCATGCTTATAATGAGTGCCCTTACAATTGTTCGGGGCTGATCAGGAAAACAGCTTTATATTCTGGTCAGCAGCCACCTGTGTGCTTCAATAAAGGCTTGATTCGATTATACATGAGTGGTCTGGAAGTAAGTTTATGAAACCCTGAGATGAAGCTTTAACTATAACATCTGGGGGCTCATCCGAGATCCATTTTTTCCCTACCCTCATGCCAAATTTGCCTCCAGTGAAGGACCTTTGGACCTCAGCCCCGGAGTAGAGGGGAGCTCCTGAGAGACATTCCTCAGCCTCACTTCCAGGATTACTCCAATCCATCCTAGGATGCTCTGAAAAGCCTCCTGCTTGCCTGTCAGTTCTGATGAGTGGACTCTTCTCTGGGGGGAAAAGGTCAGATTGGACGCAGTTGCTTACACCTTCCCCGGGACAGGACGAGACGTTGTCACTGTCTCTCTGGAGGTCTCCCTGTGCGACCTCATCTGTCTGTAGCTGGGGCCCATTGGAGGCCTCCCTGGGAGGCCTCATCTGTCTGGGGGCAGGACAAATGTGGTCTCTGCCCATTAGAGCTCTCTCTGGATGACCTCAGTGATTGTTGCTTCTCCTATGTCTGTTCTGCTCTTTGTCATTTCTCCAGTGTCTTCTGCTTTGGTCATTTGTCCAGTGTCAGTTCACCAGCAGTTTGTTCTGTTTGCATGGTCTCTGCCAAGTAGAGGTCTCCCTGTGTGATCTCAACGATTGTTGCTCGCCCTGTGTCTGTTCTGCTGTTAGTCGTTTCTTCAGCATCTTCTTGCTGTTTGTCATTTGTCCAAAGTCTGTTCACCAGCTGTTTGTCTTCTGTTTATCTGTCCAAGTGTTGTGTGTGGGCCCTTTTCTTGTTCTCATAACTGCTCTTCTTTCATCAGGACTCCTCCACTCCATGGACATCATGGGACAAGGAAGCACTACAGAGATATCTACCTGTACCCCTTTAACTTGTTTTCTTAACAATTTTTAGGACTTTGTCTGTTGGTCTTTTTGTTTGTTCTCTTTGTATTCTGTTTTAATTTCTACCTCAGTTTGTTTCTAATGGAAAAAAAATGGTTAAAACGGTTTTAACTGTTCTCACTACAGCTTGCATTAAAATGTAAAGTGTTGCCAACAGTACTAAAATAATAGTCAAAAGTAAAAGCTAAAGGTAAAAATAAAAAGGCATTCTAGAGATTGTTTGCATTTAGGAACTGGTCCAGGTGGCCAACTGGGTAAATCATGTCAGTTCCTAAAGAGGACAGATTAAAACTAAAGTGTTTTATAAAATTATTATCTCTAAATTATATAACAAAACACATAATTTTGTCTAGAAAATTTGGCTTTTGTCTCTCAGTATTTACAAACTTGAATAACTCCCAACTATTAAAAAATGGTCTAAAGATTTTTCAATGTGAGGCTAAAAGTTGGTGGCTGCTATCCAAGAAACCAGAAAAACCAGTTTAAAATGGGACCCCAACCTGGCGGACTCTCCCAAGGAAATCAATGGAGCTGCGTCTTTGGGAACATCCTCCAGGGAAAATAAGCCCCCTTCGTTTGTCTATGTTTAGTCCACTCTTTTTAGCTTTCATGAACAAAACCACGTAAGGAAAAACGTCAGAAACTTTTTAAAATTCTATATTTGTTAAACTCATAATTCTGATCCAATATGCCTAAGTTAATATGTTTTTCTGATTATGCTCTGCTTTATTCTAAGGCCAATTTACAAGGGTTAACTCTCAATCTAATAGGTTTTTTAAAATAAGCTACAGGGCTTTTGTTTGTCTTTTTGCCTTGTGTGGGTGCACCAGTGTACTGTATGTCTACATGTTTTGGAATGTCTACATATATTTGGTACAAAAAATTGACATATGAGCTCATAATTTTTTTAAATGGATCCAAATACTTTTGGTTAATATAATTTGAAAGGTTCAATTCAAATTGGGAAAATAGATAAAAGTACAAATGTCTTTAAAGTTACTAATGCATAGTTTTGTTTCTACATGGGTAACAGCTTTTAAAATGTTAATATCTATAAAGTGTCCGACATCCATTGTCTCTAGGATTTTTATTCAACAACACAAAAAAAATATTACTAATACTATTCAATGCACTTGTCTGATACCTTGCTTTAAAAAAAAAAGATATGTAAATTTCATTTAAACTTATATGAAATTAATCATGGATGTGTTTGTTAGAGAGATTGAATTGGTTTACAAAGTTAAAATTCTGACTGTTAAATAAAATATCAAGTACTCTTACCTCCTTAAATTCCAGAAGATAAAATATTTAAACAATATTTTGTTTTCATATACAACTTTGGTGTTTTCAGATATTGGTAAACTAAAAAGGAAGTTTAAAATTATCTTGTGTTATTATAAAAACAAAGGTTACTGTAAATTACAAAGTCCCAATAGGTATAATTCTACATACAAGGAATCAAGAGGTTTCAATTGTATTTCAATTAAAGTACTGTAAATAACAAATATTTTATCTTACTAAAATAGATTAATTTATCTAAATTCAAAAAATTATAAGGGTTATTTCAAGGTAAAAAAAGATCAATTGGTTAAAAATTATTAAAAAGCTCTACATATAAAAATATATTTAATGAAAAACGTTTCCAGGTAAAAAGTCTTTATGTAATTATAATGCATTTAAGTAAACAACAAAAGGGTCTAATTAAGTGATATAAAAGTCTATAAATAAAAGATAAATATTTAAAAGTTCATATGTAACTAAGTTGGTTATATATGTAACATAAATAGTTAAAACTATTCAAGGTTGTTTTCTAAAGACAAATATTAATGTACTGATCTATTTATATGTTAAACTGACAAAAACTTATAAAATATTAGTTACATTGTGTCTGTTAAGTTTTATACCTTAGAACAAGTAATCTTAAAAAAATTAAGGTTTGTACATCTGTGGCTAAACAGCAACTGTTATTTTAAAGTACTGTCCTACATTACAGAGTCTAGATTTTCCTTTAAAAGCTAACCTTGGTTAATATAAAAACATCAATAAATGTGTGATAAATGTGTTCATATGTTTCAGATATACAAGTCTTTAAGGTAAAAGGTTTAAAGAAACATTTTATCAAGCTGGTATTCTCCAAACTAAAATTTTCTGTAATGGTAATTTAAACTTATAAAGATAATAGATTTTATTGGTGATTTATTTATATTGTTTGATGTTTTGTAACCAAATCTTATGTTAGCTTTTACAGTAAAATATAAAAATTTAAATATATTTAAAAAAGTAATGAAAGCCTAACCTATTTAAAGATTAATATTATAAAACATTTTGACACTTAACACATAAAAAAAATGTTAAGTGCTCTCAGCCTTTCCTTAATTAATGTTCCAGATGTATGTCACATTGTGCTACTATCATTCATACAGAGTCAGCAGACAATATATGTAAACTTTGTAAAATGATATCTAAAAAGAGATACAAAGATCAAATTTAGAACTAAAAATTTTACCTAGGATTTGTAAAGAGTGCTTCCTTACCTGATATAAGGCTCTGCCTCCCACCTTACAGCATGTCAAAATAACTTCAAAGTAGGCTAGATTTCAGTAAATTTAAAGTTATATTCAAAGATTAATTATATTAAAATATTTCTGTGGTCTCAAATAGAAAACATAATGTATAATTCAGCCAAGGTTCAAAATTATATTCAAGCTGAATATGTTTTTATTATTGTTAATTTAATTTTGTATTTCTATTATAACTTAAAAAAGTGACCACTACACTCAGAGCAACCAAAAGACCTTTACTGTGACAATGTCTGATTAATGAGAGAGAGAGAGAGAGAGAGAGAGAGAGAGAGAGAGAGAGAGAGAAGGAAAAAGAAAAAAGTGAGAGGGAGAATGAGAGACAGGGAAAGTGAGAGAAAAAAGGAGAGAGCAAGAGAGGAATACCTACATGAGAGAGTTTTTATAGCCAAAATCTAGTGGGGTCTCTAGGTCTGCAAGCGGTCTTGTTGGTGTACAGTGATTGGATCATACAGTAGATGTTAAGGTGTCATCTTCTGCCTTCAGGCAGATCTTCAGCATTACATAAATTAACAAATAAAATAATAATATTGTGTTATGTAAAAATTAACTGTAAAGTTATAAACATTAAAGTTAAAGCCCAGCATTCTTACTTTAAAACTGGTAAAACTGTCTTGCTGGATGTTTAAGGCCAAATTTAAATATTAAGTTTAAAATAAAGGGGCCAAAGAAACCAATATTTGGCTCTTGACCTCTGAGTCAGCCTGAAACTAGGACAGGGGGAAATCTTTGCAACTCTGGGCCACATAACCCCCTGATAAGGGAGTTTAATGAGGCCAATGGAGAACAAAAAGCCAATGAGTGTACATGCTGCAAAAGATCAGGGTCATTGAAAAGGGGAGACATGCCTAAAGCTTCCAAGGTAAGACATATGGTCAACAAGAATTTGACCTATCCTAACGCAGATTACACTAACAGAGCTAAAATGCTACTCACATGTTCCCCAAGAATGTCCTCCAAGGAAACTCAGCTGACTCTTACCAATAGACAGAAACAAGGTCAGTTTGACAAACTTGGTCTTAAACACCTAGAAAAAAAAACAGTTAAAATCAAAGCACAGCCATTCCTGGACATTTAAAAAGAAACAACAGTTATTTTAATGTGACTTAAAATGTACACTAGTGTTAGCATTCCCAAAATAAGTAAGACTGGAGGCAACAAAAGAAAAATTCTTAGGCAAAAATGCCCGAGAACTATCAATAAAAAAACTACCAGTAATTTTTAGTCAGTTTAAGACCTACAGATCATCCTAACTTCCTACACAGGTAGATGTCATCAATGTTTATTAATATAATTATCTAGACCTAAGTAACAAAAGGATCTTTACTGAACACAGAGGTCATGCCAAAATGATATGTTTTACAAAAACTAGATGACATTAACTAATTTAACTAAATGTTTTGTCTACATTCCTGATAATTCTGACAATGTTAAAAATCTATGTTCCCTAAAAAAGTTCCTTATTAGGCTTTGTTAGGCCTTGTTATGGGGACATTTTCTCAGGTCTTCCACATCCTGGTAAACAATTATTAATTTCTGTCATTTTCATGATATTCATGGACAGGTTTCACATGCTACAACTGCGATTTTTTATTAATCTTACTTCAGAACTCATGTCTTTTTGTTTCTCTCATATAAGTGCACAACCCAGGTGAATTTACATCCTGTTCTTCCTAAGCCAGATTTTTACCATGGACTCCTTGACCCACTCAGTTTCTAAAAAGTAACTCCAAACTGCTTGCCCACTGCACATCATCCCCTTTCAGCTGGAAGTAGCAAGAACGGTCATTGACCTTTTCCCTTACGGAACTTGGAGGTCCCTAATATTAGAGGAAAAATTACGGTCAACAGAGATGTATGCCAATATGTCTAGCTCAGGAAGATGTACCTGGGAAACTACTCTCAAGGTCACCCTGGGTAATCTCCCATAAAGAGACACTTGCTTCCACAACACAACTTATAAGTGGAACAACTCCCCATTCACCAAAAATTGTGCTTCCAGGGTCCCACTTCCAACTCCTTGCCTATATATCCAAACTGTCAATAACTCTGAACTATGAAACATACTATTTTGATGGAGCAAAAGAAAAATAACACCTGGACTTATTAAAAGGCCAGGGCCCACTGATTTATCAACATAGCCTGGCTGCCCCCATTTATTTCCCCTCCTGGCTGGTTTGGGAAGTCCCTCAGCCATCAAATAGATATAGATTTAGGAAAACTAGAAAGGTCAATCTCCAAACTAAATGTTTCACTAGACTCTCTGACATAAATAGTCTTACAAAACAGATGAGGTCTAGATGGTCTTTTTCTGAAACAAGGAGGAGTTTGTATGGATCCAGAAGAAATTTGTTTCTATGCAAACCATTCTGGGATAATAAAGAACAGTGTGGTGCTTGTGAGAACCAGGTTAAAGGAAAGAGATGAAGCACTAGAAACTTCAGGCGATTGGTTCCAAAACCTATTCTCATGATCCCCTTGGTTGTTTACCATCATTTCAGCCATAGTTTGGCCCCTAGTCCTTCTCCTGATTGGTATTACGGTAGGACCCTGCCTCTTAAAAACCATCCTAAACCATATACACAAGAATGTAGGTGAGGTCATAGTTAAGGTCTTGCAACCCCAGTATAGTCCCTTAGACAGAGAAGGATGGGAAAACAAAAAACAAAAAACAAAAAAAAAACTGATGCCTAATTATGTGAAAGATTGACATAAAACCTACTGAAACCAGTGGAGAATGTGATAGTAGGAGCAATTGTGACTCCATTTTGTATTATGACTTCATCCTGTAAAACAACCATGCCAATAGAAGAGTCATAACTAGGGCAAAATGTTCTTTTCCTTTTGCTATAGAAACTTTAAAGAACACAAAACTACCTAATGGGGTATTGTTTCTGTAACTAGGGTAACGGGGCTCTGTTTCTGTAACTGGGGTGGCTGGGCTAACTGTGATTGGTTAGGGGGTGGCTGGGCTAACTGTGATTGGTTAGGCTTCCCTCCGCTTGACTGCACTGTCCCGCTCTGTAATCTGGCTTGCTTGCATTGGCTAGAGTCCCCAAACATTCCTTTTGTGGTTTTCACGCTTATAAGGAGTGCCCTTGCAATTGTTTGGGGCTGATCAGGGGAACAGCTTTATGTCCTGGTCAGCCGCCACTTGTGTGCTTCAATAAAGGCTTGATTCAATTATATGTGATTGGTCTGGAAGTCAGTTTATGAAACACTGGGATGAAGATTTAATTATAATTTTTTGACTATACTCCAAATGTTTGGGCCACCCACGTAAAAGGGTTTTCTCTCAGGAACAGTTTCAATTTTCATGTTTCTCTTCTTTTTGCACTATGGGGTGAATGGAAATGAATCTGGAAATCAAACAGGGTTTGTGCTAGCTGCTTGAAACTTCACACACAATCAGTTCTCAAAGAACATTCTCTGTTTTTTTTTTTTTTTTCCTGTGAAATATCCTGAAGCTGAAATAGAAAGAAACAGCTTTATCTCTGAGTGCTTTAGGAGCAAGCAAAATACACATGTACTGAAAGAGCTTCAAATTTTTTGTTTGGATTACTTTGATACTGTACAAGATTCATTTTTGACCAACCTTAGTAGGCTTCCAAATTATGGGTCTTCAAGTTTCAATGGTTCAGTGTCAGGAACAGTTTGAATTTTTAGTTTTCACTACATTACGGCCTATAGGTGTGAATGGAAATGGACCTGGAAATCAAACAGGGTTGGTGCTAGCTGCATGAAACTTCACACACTCAATCACTTTGCTGTGGGCATGCTGTAGTTTGTTCCTTGAGAAAGTACCTTAAGCTGAAGCATGCAAAAATATTTATCAAACAGAACTTTAGGAGAAAACAGGGGAAATAAGCATGTACTTAAACACCTTCCCCAATTATTGGTCAGAATATTTGATACTAGGCAGGATTCATCTGTTAACTTGCCCTACTAGGCATGCCAAGTTTGGGACTTTTGTGATCAAGCTCTATAAACAGGAAAGGCTTAGTTTTAGGATTAGGGTTAGGGCTAGGGTTAGAACTAATGTTCGGGTTAGAGTTTGTTTTGTTCAAATTTCTTTGATACCGGTCAGGATTCATCTTTTACCTAGCATTACCATATTTCCCAGGTTGGGCCTTCTCAGTTCAAGGTTCACTGTCAGGAACAGTTTGTGTTTTAAGGTTTCATTTCATCTTGACTTCTATGATGTTAGGGTTAGGGTTAGGGTTATGGCTCAATTTTGTTTTAGGGCTAGGGCTAGAGTTAGGGCTAAATTTTGAGTTAGTGTTAGTGTTTGGGATAGTGATAGGGTGAGGTTTAGGCTTAGGGTTAGGGTTAGTTTCAGAGTTAGAGTTACATCGGGTTTTAGGGTTAGGGCTAGGATTAGTGTTATGGTAAGGGATAGGGTTAGAACTAGGAAAACAGCTAGGACAGGAGTTAGATTTAGATTTATGACTAGGCTTAGGGTTAAGGTTAGGTTTAGGCTAAATTAAGGCTAGGATTAGGGCTAGGGTTAGTGTTAGGGTTAGGCCTAGAGGTAGGGATAAGTTTAGGAATAGCATTGGGGTTAGGATTAAGTTTAGGGAAATGGGTGAGGTTATAGTTCGCTTTAGGGCTAGGGTGAGGGTTAGAATTAGGATTCTGGCTGGGTTAGTGTTTAGGTTAGGATTAAGGTTAGGTTTAGGACAAGGGTTTCTGTTAGGTTCAGGGCTAGAACTAGGGCTAAGGCTGATTTCAAGTCTAGGGTTATAATTAAGGATAGATATAGGGTTAGGTTATGGCTAGGTTTAGTGTCAGAGCTATGTTTAGAGTAAGGGTCAGGTTTAGAGTTAGGGGTATTATTAGGGTTATGGTCAGGGTTAGCATTTAGTTTAGGTCAAAGTTTAGGGTTAGGACTTGAATTAGTGTTAGGTTTAGGCTTAGAGTTAGGGTAATGGATAGGGTTATGTTTAGGTTTCAGTTAAGGTTTAGGGTAATGGACAGGTTAGGTTTAGCAATAGGGTTAAGTTAGCATTAAATTAGGGTTATGTTTAGTATAATGGATAGATTTAGAACTAGGGTTATAGCTAGATTATGGTTCGGATTAAGTCTAAAATTAAAGTTATGTTTAGGGATAGGGTGAGGGTTTGGTTAGGGTAAGGGTTAGTGTTTGAGCTAGGGTTAGGGCTAGGGCAAGTGTTAGGTTTACGTTTAGGTCTAGGAATATATTTATGGTTAGGGTTTGGTTTAGGCTTTGGGTTATGGCTAGAGTTTTCATTACAGTTAGGGTTAGGTTTAGGGTAATGGATAATGTTAGATTTAGGGTTAGGGATAGGGTACGGAATAGGGCTAGTCTTAGGATTAGTTTTAGTGTAAGGCTTATTGTTTCCACTAGGGTTAGAGCTATGGTGAGGTTTAGATTTATGATTAGGTCTTTGGATACATTCATGTGTAGGGTTCGGTTTAGTGGTAGGGATAGTTTTATAATTAGGGTTAGGGTTAGGGTTAGGGTAATTGACAGGGTTAGAACTAAAGTTTGAGCTAGGATTAAGGTTAGCATAAGAGCTAGGGTTAAAGTTATGGTTTAGGATAGGGCTAGGGTAATATTTAGGGTAAGGGTTTGGCTTTGAGCTAGGGTTAGGTCTAAGGCAAGGGTTAGTGTTAAGGTTAATGTTAGGGCTAGGGTTAGTGTGAGGGTTAGGCTTAGGGATAAGTTTAGGCCTAGGATTATGGCTAGGTTTTGTGTTAGGTTCAGGGCTAGTGTTAGGAATATGTTTAGGGTTAGGGCTACTGTTAGGTTTAAGATTAGGGTTAAAATAGGGTTAGGGCTAGGGTTATGTTTAGGGCTAATATTAGGATTAGGGTTATGGCTAAGTCTAGTCTTAGGACTAGGTCTTGGTTTAGGGTCAGGTTTAGAAACAGATTAATATTAGGGTCAGGGTCAGTATTCTGGATAAGATTAGGGTTAGGTTCAGCACCAGAATTAGGATTAGTGTTAGGTCTAGGTGTAGGGTAAGTGTTTAGTTTAGGTTAAGGGTTACTCTTAGGGCTAGAGCAAGGATCTTGTTTAGGTCTATGGCTAGAATTATAGCTATATTTAGGATTAGTTTTGGGTCTAGATCTAGTGTTAAAGTTAGGTATAGGTATAGGTTTACCGGTAGGGCTAGTATTAGGTTTTGGTTTAGACCTAGGGTTATTGTAAGGATCAAAATAAGGGTCAAGGATAGGGTTAGAACTAGAATGAAGGCTAGGGTTAGGACTAATAATACTGTTAGTGTTTAAGTTAGGCTAAAGATTAGGGTTAGGACTAGTTTTAGCATTTGGTTTAGGGTTTGGCTTAGGGTAAGGGATAGGGTTAGAGCTAGGGTTAGGGCTAGGGTTAGGGTTAGGGTTAGGGCTAGTGTTATGGTTAAGATTAGGGTTCAAGCAAGGGTTAGGACTAGAATTATGGGTAGGATTTGTGTTAGGGTCAGGGGTAGGGTTATGACAACAACTAATGTATGAACTAGGGTTATGATTAGGACTAGTTTTAGGGTTAGGGTTAAGGCTAGGTCTGGTGTTACGGTTAATTTAAGGTTAGGGTGATGTTTAGAGCTAGGATTAGTGTTAGTATCAGTGTCAGGGTCAGGGTTATTTTTAGAGTTAGAGCTAGGGCTAGGTGTAGGTTTATGATTTGGTTCAGGTTAAGGGTTAAGATTAGGTATATGGTTTTGTTTTGTTTTAAGGCTAGGGGTAGGGGTAAGGCAAGTTTTAGGATTAGCATTATTGTCAGGGCTAGTGTTAGGTTTTGGTTTAGGATTATGTTTATGGTTAAATTTAGAGTTAGGTTTAGATCCAGGGCTGGGCTGGGGCTAAGGATAAAACTAGGGCTAGGGCTAGGGCAAGAGTTAGAGTTAGTCTTAAGGCTAGGTTCAGGGTTAGGATAGGAATATATTAGGGTTAGTTCTAGTCTTAGTGTTAGTGTTAGGCCTAGGTTTAGAGCAAGTGTACGGTTAGGTTTAAAATTATGGTTAGGTTTAGGGTAAGGGATGGGGTTAGGTTTTGGCTAGGTCTAATGTAAGGATTAGGTTTCGGTTAAGTGTTAGGTTAGAGCTAGGGGAATTATTAGGGTCAGGGTCATGGGGTTATACCTAGGTTTAGGGCTAGGGCAAGAGTTAGAATTAGGCTTAAACTTCGGGTTATGGTTCAGGTTAGGATTAAGGCTAAATTTAGGGATAGGATTAGGGCTAGAGCTAATTTCAGGTGCATCATTACAGTTAAAGATATTTTTAGGGTTAGGTTAGATGTAGTGTTAGGTTTAGGGTTAGGGTCATGTTTACAGTAAGGGCATTGTTTGGGTCAGGGTCGTGATTAGTGTTTTGGATAGGTTAAGTTTTAAAATTTAGGGCTCAAATTAGCATAGGGTTAGGATTAGGGTAATGGATTAGGGTAATGATATAGTTAGGTTTAGGTTTCAAGTTAGGTTTAGGGTAATGAATAGGGTTAGGATTAGAAATATGGTAAGGTTTAGGCCTAGGGTTTGCATTAGGGTTAGGATTATGGTTAGGGTAATGGATAGGGTTAGAGCTAGGGTTAGAGCTAAGGTATGGTTATTATTAGTGTTAGGTTTACTGTTAAGGTTAAGATTAAGTTTAAAGCTCGGTTTAGGTCTCAGATTAGGCTAGGTTTTGGGTTAAGTTAGGGCTATGGTTAGGGTTATGGCTAATGTAAGTAGTAGGGTTACAATTAGGGCTAGTTTTAAGGTTAGGGTTAGGGTTAGGGCTAGATGTACTGTTATGTTTAGCATTATGTTTAGGGTGATGCTTAAAGCTAGGTTTAGTGTTAGCGTCAGAATCAGGGTTAGGGTTAGTTTTAGGTTTCTGCTGAAAACTCAAATTAGGGATAGGGTTAGGGCTAGGTGTAGGGTTAGGGTTTGATTTAGGTATAAGGTTACTGTTAGGGCTATGGCTCGGTTTTGTATTAGGGCTAGGGCTAGAGGTAGGGCTAGTTTTAGGAGTAGTGTTAAGGTTAGGATTAGGGTTAGTGTTAGGTTTAGTCTTAGGCTTTGCATTAGGGTTAGATTTAGAGTTATAGTTAGATCTAGGGTTAGGGCTCCAGCTAATGAAATGGCTAGGGTAAGGCCTATGGTTAGGGCTGGATTTCGAGTTCCAGTAAGGGATAGGGTTAGAACTAGTTTTAGGGCTAGGGAGAGAGTTATACTTACTTTTAGGGCTAGGGTTAGGGTTAGGTTTTGGGATAGGGCTAAGTTAGGTCTAAGATTAGGGATAAGGTTGGTTTTAAGTTAGGCCTAGGTTTTAGATTAGGGTTATGATTAAGGCTATGTTTAATGCTAATATGGGCTAGGGTTTGTGTTCGGGTAAGGGCTAGGATTATATCTAGGGCTAATGTCAGGTCTAGGGTTATGGTTATGGATAGTTTTAGGGTTAGGTTTTTGCTAGGTCTAATGTAAGGATTAGGTTTAGGGTAAGGGTTAGGTAGGTTAAAACTAGGGGAATTATTAGGGTCAGGGTCATGGTTAGGGTTACTTTTAGGTTTGAGTTTATGGTTAGGGCTCAAATTAGCATTAGAGTTATGGTTAGGGTAATGATAGGTTTAGGTTTAGGGTTCAGGTTAGGTTTAGCATAATGGATAGGGTTTCAATTAGGCATAGGTTTAGATTTAGGCATAGGCTTAGCGTTAGAATTAGGGCTATGTTTAGAGTAATTGATATGGTTAAAGCTAAGTTTAGGGCTAGAGTTATGGATAGGATTAGGGCTAGGGTTAAGATTAGGGTTAGGGTTACTGCTATGGTTTGTGTTAAGGTTAGTGCTAGGATTACAGCTAGGGCAAATGTCAGGTCTATGGTTACGTTAGGAATAGTTTTAGGGTTAGTTTTATGGCTAGGTCTAGTATAAGAGTTAGGTTTATGGGTAGGGTCAGGTTTAGAGCTAGGTATATTATTACAGAAAGGGTCAGAGTTAGGGTTTGGCTTTGGTTAAGTTTAGGATTAGGGCTCAAATTAGCATTAGGGTTAGAATTAGGGTAATGATAGGGTTAGGTTTAGGGTTCATTTTAGGTTTAGGTTAATGAATAAGGTTAGGGTTACCGATAAGGTTATGTTCAGGCCAAGGGTTACCATTAGGGTTATGGTTATGTTTAGGGTAATGAATAGGGTTAGAGCTAGTGATAAGGCTACTGTTATGTTTAGGTTTCTGTTCAGGGTTAGGGTAAGGTTTAGGGATAGGTTTTGGTTTAGGGTTAGGTTTAAAACGAGAGTTAAGTCTCAAATAAGGGATAGGTTTTTGGTTTGGTAAGGTCTAGGGTTAGCACTATGGCTAATGTATGAACTAGTGTTACAATTAATGGCAGCTTTAGGGTTAGGGTTACGGTGATGTTTAGAGCAAGTGTTATATTTAGGGTCAATGTCATAGTCAGGGTTAGTTTTAGTGTTAGGTTTAGGACTCAAATTAGGGTTAAAGTTAGTTCTAGTTGTAGGGTTAGGTTTTGGTTTAAGTTAAGGGTTATGGTTAGGGGTATGGCTCAGTTATGTTTTAGGGCTAGGGCTAAGGTTAAGTTTAGATTTTGGATTAGTGTCAGTGTTAGGGCTAGTGTTAGAGTGAAGTTTAGGCTTAGGTTTAGGTTTAGATTTAGAGTTAGGGTTGATCAAGGTTTAGGGCTCATGCTAGGGTTAGGGCTAGGGTTAGGGTTATGGTAAGGAATATGGTTAGAACTAGGGATACGTCCAGGGTGAGAATTAGAGTTATTCTTAGCAGTAGGCTAAGGGTGAGGATTAGGGGTAGGGTTAAACTAGGGCTAGGATTAGGACTAGTGTTAGTGTTAGGGTTAAGCCTAGGGTTTGGGCTAGGGTTAGGGTTAGCACTGGGGTTAGGGTTATGTTTAGGTAAATGGGTTGGGTTATAGCTAGGTTTAGGGCTAGGGTGAGGGTTAGAATTAGGATTAGGTCTAGGATTATGGTTCAGTTTAGATTAAGGCTAGGATTAGGGCTAGGATGAGAGGTAGGTTTTCTGATAGGGTTAGGGCTAGGACCCAGGCTAGGGCTAATATCAGGTGTAGGGTTATGGTTAAGGACAGTTTTAGGGTTAGGTTATAGCTAGGTCCAGTGTAAGGGTTAGGTTTAGGTTAAAGGTCAGATTTAGAGCTAGAATTATTATTGGTGTCACGGTCAGGGTCAGAGTTAGCATTTGGTTTATATTAAGGTTAAGGAGTGAGGGCTCGAATTAGCGTTAGGGTTAGGTTTAAAGTTAAGGTAATGGAAGGGTTTACTTTAGGTTTTAGTTAAGGTTTAGGGTAATGGATGGGTTAAGTTTCACTGATTGGGTTAGGGTTAGCATTAGGGTTTAGTGTAACAGATAGTTTTAGAACTAGGGTTAGGGCTAGGTTATGGTTTGGATGAAGTCTAGGATTAGGGTTAGGTTTATGGTTAGGGCTAGAGTTTGTTTTAGGGTAAGTGTTAGGGTTTGGGTAAGTGTTCGTTTAGGGTTAAGGTTATGGTTAGGTTAGGATAAGTGTTAGTGTTTAAGCTAGGGTTAGGGCTAGTGCAAGGGTTAGGTTTAGGTTTAGTTCTAAGTTCAAGATTATGGTAAGAGTTAGGTTTAGTGTTAGGTATAGGGTTTTAATTAGGGTTAGAATTAGAGTTAGGTTAATGGATATGGTTAGAGCTGAAGTTTGGGCTAGGGTTAAGGTTAGGATTAGGGCTTGGTTTAGGATTAGGATTTTGGATAGGGCTGGGTTATATTTATTATAAGGGTTAGGTTTTTTTTTTAAAGAGAGGGAGCGAGAGAGAGAGAAAAATTTTAATATTATTTTTTTAGTTTTCGGTGGAGACAACATCATTCTTTGTATATGGTGCTGAGGTACGAACCTGGGCCACATGCATGCCAGGCGAGCACGCTACCACTTGAGGCACATCCTCAGCCCAAGAGTTAGGTTTTGAACTAGGATTAGGTCTAAGGAGATGGCTAGGGTTACAGTTAGTGTTAGGGTTAGGTCTATGCTTAGGTTTATGCTTAGCGCTAAGTTTAGGCCTAGGATTATCTCTAGGTTTTGTGTTAGGTTTAGGGCTAGGGTTAGGACTATGGGTAATGTAAAAGCTAGAGTTATGTTTAGGGATAGTTTTAGGTTTAGGGTTATGGCTAAATCTAGTGTTAGGTCTAGGTTTTGGGTTAGTGTCAGGTTTAAAGCTAGTTTAAGTGTTAGGATCGGAGTCAGTGTAGGGGATAGGGTTAGAGCCAGAATTAAGACTAGGGTTAGGTCTAGGGATAGGGTAAGTGTTTGATTTAGGTTAAGGGTTATTGTTAGGGCTAGTGCTAGGATTTTATTTAGGTCTAGGGCTAGAGTTATAGCTATATTTAGGATTAGCTTTGGGTCTAGCTCTAGTGTTAGGCTTAGGTATAAATATAGGGTTACTAGTAGGCCTAGTGTTAGGTTTTGGTTTAGTTTTAGGGTCAGCTTTAGACCTAGGGTTACATTTAGGGTCAGATAAAGGTCAGGGTAAGGTTTAGAGGTAGAATGAGGGCTAGAGTTAAGATTAATAATATGGTTAGTGTTGACATTGGCTAAGGATTAGGGTTAGGACTAGGGTTAGCATTTGGGTTAGGGTTTGGCTTATGGTAAGGAATAGGGTTAGAGCTAGGGTTAGGGCTGGGGTTAGGCTTAGGTTTAGGGCTAGTGTTAGGGTTAAGATTAGAGTTAAAGCTAGATTTAGGGATTGGATTCATTGTAGGATTTTTGTTATGGTTAATGCTAGGGTTACAATAATGATTAATGTATGAACTAGGGTTACAATTAAGGCTGGTTTTAGGGTTATGGTTAAGGCTAGGTGTAGTGTTAGGGTTAATTTCAGTTACGGTGATGATTAGAACTAGGATTATTATTATGGTCAGCGTCAGGGTCAGAGTAATTTTTAGAGTTAGGGTTAGGCCTAGGTGTAAGGTTAGGGTTTGGTTAAGGTTAAGGGTTTGGGTTAGGGATATGGCTTGGTTTTGCTTTATGGCTAGGGCCAGGGCTAGGACAAGTTTTGGGATTTGCATTATGGTTAAGTGTAGTGTTAGGGTTTGGTTTGGCTTATGATTACAGTTAAATTTAGAGTTAGGATTAGATTTAGAATTAGGTTTAGATCTAGAGTTAGGACTCATGCTATGGATAGAACTAGGGCTAGGGCTAAGGCAAAAGTTATAGTTAGTCTTAAGGCTAGGGTTAGGGTTAGGATAGGATTAAATTAGAGCTAGGAATAACACTAGGCTTAGTGTTAGTATTAGGCCTAGGGTTAGGCCGGGGTTTAGGGTTATGGTTAGGTTTAGGATTATGGTTAGGTTTATGTTAAGGGATGGGGTTATAGGTAGGTTTAGGGCTACGGTGAGGGTTAAAATTAGGGTTAGGGCTCGGGTTGTGGTTCAGGTTAGGAATAAGGCTATGTTTAGGGCTAGGATTATGGTTAGGACTAATTTCAGTTCTAGGGTTACGGTTAAAGATAGTTTAAGTTTAGGTTTATGGCTACGCCTTGTGTAAGCATTAGGTTTAGGGTTAGGGTCAGGTTTAGAGCTAAGGGTATTATAAGGGTAATGGTCATGATTAGTATTTTGGATAGGTTAAGTTTTAAAGTTAGTAATCAAATTAGTATTAAGGTTAGAATCAGCATAATGATAGGGTTAGGTTTAGGTTTCAGGTTAGATTTAGGGTAATGGATAGGGTGAAGTTTAGGGATAGGGTTAGGTTTAGTCCTAGGGTTAGCATTACAGTTCTTGTTATGGTTAGAGTAATGAATAGGGTTACAGCTAGGTTTATTGTTACAATTAATGATAGAGATACAGTTAGGTTTAGGGTTAAAGCTAGGGTTAGGTCTCGGATTAGCTCTAGGATTTGGGTTAAATTAAAGCTAGGGTTAGGGTTATGGCTAATGTAAGTACTAGGGTTATGATTACAGGTAATTTTAGTGTTAGGGGTTAGGACTAGGTCTAGTGTTAGGTTTAGGGTTAGGGTGATATTAGACCTAGGGTTAGTATTAAGGTCAGAGTCGGGGTGAGTGTTAGTTTTAGCGTTCCACTTAAGACTTGAATTATTGCTAGGATTAGGGCTAGGTGTAGGATTAGGTCTTGGTTTATGTTAAGGATTAGGGTTAAGTCTATGTCTTGGTTTTGTTTTAGAGCTAGGGATAGGGTTATGGCTAGTTTTAGGATTAGCCATAGGGTTAGGGCTAGGGTTAGGTTTAAGTTTAGGCTTATTGTTAGGGTTAGATTTAGAGTTATGGTTAGATCTAGGTTTATGGCCAAGGATATGAATAGGGCTAAGGTTAGACCTACAGTTCTGGCTAGGATTAGGTTTTTAGTAAAGTATAGAGTTAGAACTAGAGTTAGGGTTAGGGTGAGAGTTAGAGTAAGTCTTTGGGCTAGGGTTAGGGTTAGGATTAGGAATAGTGCTAAATTAGGGCTAAGATTAGGGCTAGGGTTAGTATTTGAGTTAGTCCTAGTGTTAAGGTAAGGGTTATAATTAAGGCTATGTTTAGGGCTAGGATAAGGACTAGGGTTTGTGCTAGGGTTAGGGCTAGGATTATGGCTAGGACTAAAATCAGAACTAGGGTTATAGTTAGGGGTAGTTTTAGGGTTAGGTTTATGTCTAAGTCTATTGTAAGTGTTAGGCTTAGGGTAATAGTCAGGTTTAGAGCTAGGGGAATTATTAATGTCAGGGTGAGTGTTGGGCTTTGTTAGGTTTGAGTTTAGGGTTAGGGCTCAAATTATCATTAGGGTTAGCATTAGGGTAATGATAAGATTAGGTATAGGGTTCAAGTTAGATTTAGGGTAATTGACAGTTTGGGGGATAGTGATAGGGTTAGGGTTAGGCCTAAGGTTAGCATCAGGGTAAAGGTAATGTTTTGGGTAATGGATACAGTTAGAGTCAAGGTTAGGGCTAGTCTTATGGTTAGGATTCAGTCTTGAGTTAGGGTTAGGGTCAGGGTTAGAACTAGTGTTAGTTTAGGGTTATGATTAGTGTAAGGGTTTGGTTCTGAGCTATGGTAAGGGTTAGGCTGCATGTTAACTTCAGGGTTAGGTCTAGGAATAGGATTACCATAGGTTTTAGGTTACAGCTAGGGTTAGAGTTAGACCTAGGATTAGTGGTAGGTTCAGGACAAGGGTCAGCGTAAGGGTTAGAATTTGGGAGAGGGTTAGAGCTAGAATGAGAGCTAGTGTTAGGACTATTAATAGATTTAGGGTTTTGGTTAGCCTAAGGATTAGGGATAGGTCTAGGTTTAGGGTTTTGCTTAGGGTAAGGTATTGGTTTAGAGATAGGTTTAGGGCTATGGTTAGGGTTGGAGTTAGGGTTAAATCTATGTTTAGGGCTCGGATTAGGTCTAGTGGTTGTGTTAGGGTTAGGGATAAGATTAGGGCCACGTCTAATGTAAGAACTTGGTTAAAATTAAGTTATTTTAGTGTTATGGTTAGGTTTAGTGTCAGGGTTAGGTTTAAGTTTAGGGTGATATTAATAGCTAGGGTTTGTGTTAGGATAAGAGTGATATTAATAGCTAGGGTTTGTGTTAGGATAAGAGTCAGGTCAGGATTCATTTTAGGGTTAGGTATAGGAATTGAATTGTTGTCAGGGTTATTCTTAGCATTTGGTTTAAGGTGAGGGCGGTGTTTAGAGCTAAGTTGAGTGTTAGAATATGAGTCAGGGTCAGTGTTAGTTTTAAAGTTAGTGTTAGAATTCAAATTAGGGCTAGGGATATGTCTAATTTTAGTATTAGGGTTTGGTTTAAGTTAACGTTTAGGGTTAGGGCTATTGCTTGGTTTTGGTTTAGTCCTAGGGTTAGGTTTAGGAATGGTGTAAGTGTTAACCTTATGCTTAGGGTTAGGGTTAGATTTTGAGTTAGGGTTAGATCTAGGGTTAGGGCTGGGACTAAGGATAGGGCAAGGGTTAGGGCTAGAGATAGGGTTATATTAAGGGACAGAGTTAGAACTAGGGTTAGGTATAGGGAAAAATAGAGTGAGTCTTAGGGCTGGGGTTAGTGTTAGGGTTAGAGATAGGGATAAATTAGTGCTAGGATTATTGTTTGGCTTAAGCCTAGAGTTAGGGTTAGGGATAGGGTTAAGATTAGGGTAAGAGATTGCATTATAGCTAGGTATAGAGGTAGGGTGAGGGTTAGAATTAGGATTAAGGGTAGGGTTAGATTTAGGTTTATGATTAAACTAGGTTTAGAGCTAGGATGAGGGCTAGGGTTTGTTTTAGGTTTAGGACTAGTATTGGGGCTAGGGCTAATTTCAGGTCCAGAATTATGGTTAAAAATAGTTTTACGTTTAGGATTATGGCTACATCTAGGGTAAGGGGTAGGAGTAGGGTTATGTTTAAGTTTAGAGCTAGGGGTTTTATTAGAGTCAAGGTCAGGGTTAGGTTTTTGATTGGTTAAGGTTTAAAGTTAGGGCTCAAATTAGTGTTAGGGTTATGGTAATGATAAGGTTAGGTTTAGGTTCAGGTTAGGTTCAGGGTAATGGATTGGGTTAAGATTAGTGATAGGTTTAGGTTCATGCCTAGGGTTAGCATTAGGGTTATCATTATGGTTATGGTAATGAATAGAGTTAGAGATCGGTTTAGGGCTAGGTTTATGGTTATGAATAGCGCTAGGGTTAAAGATAGGGTTAGGACTAGGTTTTGGGTTAAGTTAGGGATAGGGTTAGGGTTAGGGCTAATGTAAGTACTATGGTGATGTTTAGGGCTCGTTTTAGTGTTTTAGGGCTAGAGTTAGTGTTAGTGTTAGGTTTAGGCTTAGAGTGATGTTTGGAACTAGTGTTATTAGAATCAGTGTCAGGTTCAGGGTTAGTTTAAGGGTTCCACTTACAACTCATATTAGGGCTAGTGTTAGGGCTAGGTTTAAGGTTAGGGTTTGGTTTAGGTTAAGGGTTAGGGTTATACCTACAGCTCGGTTTTGTTTTAGGGCTAATGCTAGAGTTAGGGCTAGTTTTTGGATTAGTGTTATGGTTTGGGCTAGTGTTAAGGTTTGGCTTAGTCTTCGGGTTAGGGCTCTATTTAGAGTTAGGTTTTGTCTAAGGTTAGTGCTAGGGAAAAGGATAGGGCAAGGGTTATGACTAGGTTTAGGGCTAGGATTAGGGTTACGGTAAGGGATAGGTTTAGAATGAGTGAAAGTTCTAATGTGAGAGTTGGAGTTATTCTTAGGACTAAGGTTAAGGATAGGGCTAAATTAGGGCTAAGATTAGGACTAAGGTTAGTGTCAGGGTAAGGCCTAGAGTTTTGGTTAGGATTATAATTAAGGCTATGTTTAGGGCTAGGATAAGGTCTAGGGTTTGTTTTAGGGTTAGGACTAGAATTATAGATAGTGCTAATGTCAGGTCTAGGGTTAGAGTTAGGGATAGTTTTAGGGAAAGATTTATGGCTAGGTCCATTGTAAGGGATAAGTATAGGGTAATAGTCAGGTTTAGAGCTAGGGGAATTCTTAGGGCCAGGATCAGTGTTAGGGCTTGGTTTAGGTTTGAGTTTAGGGTTACGGCTTGAATTAGAGTTAGCGTTAGCATTAGGGTAAAAATAGGGTTAGGTTTATGGTTCAGATTATGTTTAGGGTGATTGATAGATTTGCGGATAATTATAAGGTTATGGTTAGTCCTAGGGTTAACATAAGGATAAGGGTTATGTTTAGGATAATGGATAGAGTTAGAGTTAAGGTTAGGGCTAGGGTTATAGTTAGGATTAGGTCTTGGGTTAGGGTTAGGGTGAGGGTTAGGATTAAGGATAGGTTTACAGCTTACATGAGGGTTTGTGTTAGAGCTAGGGCTAGGATTAAGGCTAGGACTAATGTAAGATCTGGTATTATGGTTAAGGGTAGTTGTAGGTTTGGTTATGAATTGCTCTACTGTAAGGGTTATGTTTAGGGTAAAGGTCAGGTTTAGCGCTATGTATATTATTACAGTCAGGGTCAGGGTTAGGGATTGGTTTTGGTTAAGGTTTAGGGTTAAGGCTCAGATTAGCATTAGGTTTAGGATAATGGATATGGTTAGGTTTAGGGTTCAGGTTAGATTTAGGGTTTTTAATAGCCTTAGGGATAGCTATACAGTTAGGTTTAGTCCTATTGTTAGTATTTGGGTTAGGCTTATGTTTAGGTAAAAGAATTAAAGCTAGGGTTAGGGCTATGTTTATGGTTAGGATTAGAGCTAGTGATAGGGTTAGGGTTAGGGTTAGGGTTATAATTAGGCCTAGGGTTAGGTTTAGGGTTAGTGGTGTGATTGCAGCTAGATTTAGGGCTAGGGCGAGGGTTAGAGTTAGAGAAGGTTTAGAGTAAATGTTAGGGTTAGGGCTACATTTAGCATTACGATTAGGGTTAGAATTATGGTAATGGATACAGTTAGAGCTAGGGTTTGGGCAATGGTAACAGTTAAAATTAGGATTATAATTAGGGTTAGGGATAGGGCTATGTTAATGTTTAGAGTTAGTATTAGGGCTCAGTTTAGAGGTAGTGTTAGGGTTAGAGTTGCTTTATTCAAATTTCTTTGGTACATTCCAGGATTCATCTTTAACTAACCTTACTCTGTTTCCCAGGTTTAGGACTTTTGGTTCAACTGTTGGTTGTGAGGAACAGTTAGTATTTTCATTTTACTTCATTTTGACCTATACAAGTAAATGGAAATGGACATGGAAATCAAACAGGGTTTATGCTAGCTGCTTGAAACTGCACACACACCCTCAATTCTTTGTGGGCACACTATGGTATGTTCCTTGTGAGTATAGGCCTAAGCTGTAGCATGCAAAAACAACTTTATCCGAGAGCTCTTTAGGAGAAAGCAGGGAATATGCATGCATTGAAATTACTTCCATAATTATTTTGTCAGATTTGTTTGAAACTGAGTAGGATTCATTATTTAGCTTGCCCCATAAAGCTCTCCAAGTGTGGGACTTCTAGGATCAATGGTTCTCTAATCAGGTTAGGGCTCAGGTTAGATGTAGTGTTAGGGTGAGAGTTAGTTTTGTTCAAATTTCTTTGATACTTGGAAGGAGTCATCTTTTACCTATCCTTAATATGCACCTCAGGTTTCGTCCTTCTCACTTCAATGGTTCACTAACAAGGACACTCTGTATTTTAAGGTTTCACTTCATATTGACCTATATAGGTAAATGAAAATGGAGGTTGAAATCAAACCGAGTTGGTACTAGCTGCTTGAAACTTCAAACACTGAATCAGTTCATTGTGGGAACTCTCTGATTTGTTCCTTGTGAAGTAGCCCTAAGATGAAGATGGCAAAAACAACTTTTTTTCTGAGAGCCCTTTAGCAGAAAATAGAGAAATATGCATTAACTGAAACAGCACCTCATTTATTTGATTATATTTCTTTGATACTGCATAGGATTCATCTGATAGCTTAGCCCACTAGGCTCCCCAAGTTTGGGTCTTCTAGGATCAACAGTTTTTCAAACAGGTTAGGGTTTGTGTTAGGGTTAGTGTTAGGGCTAGTGTTAGAGCTAGTGTTAGGGTTAGAGTTAGTTTTGTTCAAATGTATTTGATACTGGGCAGGATTCATTTTTCTCCTAGCCTTACTATACTCCATATGTTTGTGCCTCCTAGGTTCAATCGTTCTCTGTAAGGAACAGTTTGTATTTTAAAGTTTCAGTTCATTTTTTCCTATACAGGTAAATGGAAATGGAGCTGCAAATCAAACAGCATTGGTGCTAGCTGCTTGATACTTCACACTCCATTAATTCTCTCTGAACAATCTCTGGTTTGTTCTTGTGACATTAGGCCTAAGCTGAAACATTTTAAAACGACTTTATTCAAGAATCCTTTAGTAGATAACAGGGAAATATGCCTGTGCTGATATACTCTATTAAATTTTTGGTCAGATTTCTTTTATAACTCACAGCATTCATCCCTTAGTTTACCCTACTAGGCTGCTCAAGTTTGGAAATTCTATGGTCAAAGGTTCCATAAAAATGTTAGGGGAAGAGCTAGGGTTAGATTTAGTGTTAGGGTTAGACTTAGTTTTATTTAAAATCATTTGATACTTTGTAGGATTTATCTGTTAGCTAGATTTACTCTGTTCCCCGGGTTTAGGCCTTCTCTGTTAACAGCTTCCCTGTCAGGAACAGATTTTATTTTAAGATTTCACTTCATTTGACCTATATGGGAAAGTTAATGGGGTTGAAAGTCAATCAGGTTTTTGCTAGCTTCTTGAAACTTCACACACTTCATCAGTTATTTGTAGGGACTCTGGTATGTTTCTTGTAAAAGTAGGCCTATGATTAAGCATGGAAAAACAACTTAATCTCTGAGTCTTTTAGGAGAAAACTGAAAAATATGAATGCACTGAAATACCTCCCATTATTATTTTGTCAAATTTGTTTCATGTTGTGTAGGATTCATCACTTAGCTGCCCCAAAAGACTCCCCAAGTGTGGGAATTCTAGGATCAATGGTTCTCTAATCAGGTTAGGGTTAACGTTAGGTTTAGGGTTATGGCTAGGCCTAGGGTTAGAGGTAATGTTATGGTGAGAGTTAGTTTTGTACAAATTTCTTTGATACTGGGCAGGAGTCATCTTTTATGTAGCCTTAGTATGCATCCAAGGTATGTTCTTTTCAATTCAATGGTTCAGTATAATGAACACTTTGTATTTTAAGGTTTAACTTCATTTAGACACCTATGGGTAAGTGGAAATCACACAGGCATCCCTTTCCTAAACCTAACCCTAAACCTAACCATAAACATAGCCCTAATCCTAGGCCTAAGTCTAACACTAACCCTATACCTATTCCTAGCCTTAATTTAGCCCTAACCGTAACCCTAACTCTAGCCCTAAAACTAACTCTAACTCTTGCCATAGCTCTATTCCTAGTTCTAACACTATCCTTTACCATAACTCAAACACTAGCCCTAATCTTAGCTCTACCATTTGTCATAGACCTAACCCTAGAATTAATTATAACTGTAAATCTACTGCTAAGGCTAAACTCACTCGATCAATAGCAATAACACAAATGTTAATGATAAAACTACCCTTAATTTTAACCTTAGCCCTAAAACAAAACCAAGCCATAGCGCTAACCCTAACCCTTAACCTAAACCAAATCCTAATCGTATATCTAGCCCTAATCCTACCCCTAATTTGACTCCTTTCCCTAACCCTAAAATGAACTGTTACCCTGACTTTGACACTAACATTAACCCTAGTTCAAAACCTACACCTAACCCTAAAACTAGACTTAGTCCTACATTAGTTCTTACATTAGCCATATCCCTAAGAAGGGTCCTAATGTAACCCAAAGCCTAGCACTAGTCCAAGACCCAAACCTAGCTTTAATCCTAACTCAAACCCTAAACCTAGCCCTAACCCTTACCCTAAAACTAACCCTAACTTTAATCCTTACACTAAACCTAACCATGACCCTAGCCCTAACTCTAAACATAACCCTAACCCTAACCCTAGATCTAACCTGTCCATTACTCTAACCATAACCCTAACCCTAATGCTAATCCTCAGCCTGACCCTAGCACTATTCCTAACCCTAACCTATCCATTACCCTAAAACTAATCTGAACCCTAATCCTAACCATATCATTACCCTAACTCTAAACTTAACCCTAATGCTAACTCGAGCCCTAATTCTAAACCTTAACATAAACCAAACCCTAACTCTAACCCTGACCATAATAATACCCCTACCTCTAATCCTGACCCTAGCCCTCATCCTAACCCTTATCTTATACCTAGTCAAAGAACTATCCCAAAAACTATCCATAACCATAACCCTATACCTGACATTAGCCCTAGCACTAATAGTAACCTAACTCTAACACAGTCCCTAATCCTAATCCTAGGCCTAACACTAGCTTTAATCCTAATCTTACACTTAACCCTATCCCTAACCCTAATTTTAACACTCACCCTAGCCTTAAACCTAGCTAACATCATACCTCACCCTTACCCTAACCCTAACCATAACACTAGCTCTAACCCTATCCCTAATCATAAGAAAAACCTTAACCCTAATGGTAACCCTAAACCTACCACTAATCCTTAGTATAATCAAAAGCCTAACCCTATAAATAGTCCTAATGCTAGCCCTCATTCTAACTCAAAACCCATCCCAAACCCTACCCTAACCCTGACCCTTTTCTGACAATAACTATCTGTAGGTCTAAACCTGACCCTAGCCCAAGACCAAACCCTAACATTATCTGTACCAGTAACCTTATACCTAAACCTGATCTTACAACTAGCCCTAGACTAAAACCTAATCCTATATCTAGCCTTAACTCTAGCCTTGGACATAAACAAAAACCTAGCCTTAGCCCTAACTAAGTTAAGCCTTAACTTAACACAAAGACTAACCCTAAACTACACAAAAACCTAGTTCTAATTCTGGCTTTAACCTTAACTCTAAGTATAACATGAACACTGACCCTGCATTTAACACTAGGCTATCTCTAAACCTGACCATAACTGAAAACCTAAACCTAACACTAGACCTAGCCATAACCCTAACCCTACAGCCAGCCCTAATCATAATAATAGCTCTTACATTACCCATAGCCCTAACCCAATGCCTTCACCTAACACAAAACCTAGGGCAAAACCTAGGCCTAAACCTAGCCCTAGGCATAACCCTAACTCTAACCTTAGCCCTGATCCTAACCCGAACCCTAGCTTTATTCCTAAACCTTACTGAAAGCCTAACTCTTACCTTAAAAATAACTTAGACCTATCCCTAACTCTAACTCTAACCCTAGCCCTAACCCTAAACTTAAGCCTTTCACTAAAACTAGCTCTAAACCTACACATTACCCTAACCATAAACCTAACTCTTTTGATAACCCTAGCCATAACCCTAAACCTAATCCTAACCATAACTGTAAAACTAACCCTACACCTAACTTTAAACCTACCACTCATCATAGCCCTAACCCTAGCTCAAACCATAACCCATAAAATAAACCTAAACATAACCATAGCCTTCACACTAACCCTAAAACTAAATCTAACCCTAACCCTAAACTTAAACCTACTTCTAAACATATCCATTACCCTAACCCTTATCCTAACCCTAATGATAAGCCTAGCCCTAACTCTAACCCTAACCCTAAACCTAAACCTACCATAATCCTATCAATAAACCTAATGCTGAACCTAACCCTTGACCTAGCATTAGCCCTTGACCTAGCATTAGTCCTAACTCTAGCTCAAGCCCTAACCCTTAACCTAAACATAACCCTAAGCCAAACCCTAACCCTCATTCTAGCCCTAATTCTAACCGTAACCACAGCCCAAATCCTAGCTCAAACTCTATCCATTTTCCTAACCATAACCCTAAACCTAATACTACACCTAGCCATAACGCTAAACCTAACTCTATCCCTAGCCCTGATTCCCACCCGAAGCCTCAACCAAGCCCTAACACTTACTCAATCCCTGACTCTTACTCTTAACCTAATCCTAGTAAACCTAGCCCTAATCCTAAAGTTAACCCTAGCCTTAACCCTAGCTGTAACCCCACTCATTACCCTAACTCTAACCATAAACCTCATGGTAACCTTATCCCTATCCCTAAACCAACTCTAAACCTAACCAAATACCTAACTCTAGACCTAACCATAAATCTAACCCTTACTGTAGTCCTAACCGTTGCTCAAACCCTAAGAGCTAAGCTAAACCTAACAGTATCCCTAGTCCTAAACCTAAACCTAACCCTAACCTGACATCTAACCCTGTCCACTACCCTTACTCTAATGATAACCCTAGCCTTAACCCTAATACTAACTCTAATCCTAGACCTAATGCTAAACCTAACCATAGCCTTAGCACTAACCCTAACTCAGACCCTAACACATACCCTAAAACTAACCCTAGCCTAAACCCTAACACTAACCTTAACTCTAGCCCTAATACTTAACATAATCTTAGCCCCAATCCTATCTATTACTCTAATGATAACCATACACCTAATGCTTACCCTAGGCCTAATTCTAAACCTATCCATTATCCTAAACCTAAACTGAACCCTAAAACTAACCTGAAGCCTTAACCTAACCCTATTCATTACCCTAACCATAACACTAAACATAAAGCTAATTTGAGCCCTAACCCTAAACCTCAATCTAACCCAAACCCGAAACCTGACTTTGACCATTTTAATACCCCTAGCTCTAAACCTGAACCTTACCCTAAAACCAACTCTGACACTAGACGTAGCCATAAACCTTACCCTAAAACTATCCCTAACCATAACCCTAGACCTGATATTAGACCTAGCCCTAATTCTTGCCATAACCCTAACACAAATGCAAGCCATCATTCTACCCTAAACCTAGCCTTGATCCTAACCCAAACCTTAACTCTAGCCCTATTCCTAATTTTATCCCTCGCCCTAGTACTGAACATTGCTATTACCCAATCCTTTCCCCTAAATCTAACCCTAACTCTAACCTTGACTTAATCCTTACACTAATCCTAGACCTACCTGATCCTAGCCCTAATTTATCCATAACTCTAACCCTAACACTAGCACTAACTCTAACTCTTGTCCTAGCCCTATTCCTGGATCTAACCCTTTCCTTTACCATAACTCTAACACTTACCTAACTTTATCCCTAAAACTAGCCCTAGCCCTAACCCTAGATCTAATCATAACTCTAAATCTAAACCTAATCCTAAGCCTAAACCTCACACTAACACTAGCCCTAACACTAATGCTAATCCTAAAACTAGCCCTAACCTAGTCTTAGCCCTAAATAAAAAAGAGTCATAGCCCTAACCCTAACCCTTAACTTAAACCAAAACCTAACCCTACACCTAGCCTAATTTTAGCCCTAATTCCAGTCCTACCCTTACCCTAAAAGTAGTCTTGACCCTAACTCTGACCCTAACAATAACTCTAGCTTTAACATCACCCTAAAAGTATACATAACCCTAAAACTAGACATAGCCCTAACCGTAACCCTAAAAGTAGCCCTATTTATCACTCTTGTACTTACATTAACCTTAGCCCTAATCCTAGCCATAAACTAACCCAAAACCTAGCCCTAATCCAAGCCCTACACCTCTTCTTAATACTAACACTAACCATAGCCCTAACCATTACCGTAAACCTAAATCTAACACTAAAACTTGCCCTAACTCTAAACCTAACCCTAGCAATAATCCTAAAAAGAATCCTAGCCCTAACCCTAGCTCTAACACTATCCATTGCTCTACCAATAACCCTAACCCTAATGCTAACACTAGGATAACCCAAACCCTATCTCCAACCATAAATTTATCCATTACACTAAACCTAATCTGAACCCTAAACCTAACTATATAAATTACCCTAACCTTAACCTTAACCAACACTAATGAGAGCCGTGACCATAACCTTAACCTAACCCAAACTTTAACAATGACTGTGACCCTAATAATAACCCTATCTCTAAACCTGACCCTAACCCTCAACCTAACCCTTACACTAGAACTAGCCATAAACCTAAACCAAAACTAACCCTAACTATAAACCTAGACCAGAAATTACCCCTAGCCCTAATCATATCCCTAAACCTAACACAAAATCTAGCCTTAATCCTAGCCTTAAACCTTGCCCTAATATTAGCACTAAACCAAGGCTTAATCCTCATCAAAACCCTAACTGTAGCCCTTAAGGTATTTGGACTCTCGCCCAAAACCTAGCTATACCATCATTCCTTACACTAATCCTAACCCTAAACCTAGCCCTAAACCTAGGCCTAGCCCTAACACTAATCCTAGCATTAATTCTAGAACTAATTTAACCCTCACCCTAACCCTACCCCTAACTATCACCCTATCACTAACCCTAGTTCTAAACCTATTCCTTACCATAACCCAAAACCTAGCCCTAAACCTAGCCCCAACACTAGCCCAAAATTTGCCCTAGATCTAAACCTAGTCGTAACCCTAACTTGAAAGCAAACCCTAAACCTAAACCTATACCTCATCATAACACTATCCCTAAGCCCAATGCTAATCCTAACCCTAGGCCTAACACTCAAACAAAACCGAGTCATAGGCTTAACACTAATCCTTAAACTAAACCAAACCCCAAGCTTATACCTAGCCATAAACTATCCATAATTCGAGTTCTAACCCTAACTCTAGAACTTACTCTGACCCTAACTAAGACACTATCACTAACCCTAGCTCTAAAAATCACCCTAAACCTAAACCTAAACTGAACACTAGACCTAGACCTAACTCTAACCCTAAAACTAGCCCTAGTCATAATGCCAGTTCTTATATTAGCCATAGCCCTGTAAAAACAGAAAACCTAGCCCTAATCCGAGACCTAAACCTAGCATTAAACGTAACCCTAGCACTAGCCCTAATCATAGCTTTAAACTTATCCCTTACCCTAAGCCAAACCCTTAACCTAATGGTACCCTAGTCCTAACCCTAGGCCTTAGCCTACCCCAAACCATAACTCTAATACTAATCCTAAGCCTAGCCCTCATTCTAGCTCTAAACCTAACCCAAAGCCTAACCCTAACCTTGACGCTTATTCTGACCAACTATAACCCTAGGTTGAAACCTGACCCTAACCCTAAACCAAACCCTAACACTAGCTCAACACAACCTACTCAATTAGGTAACCCTATACCTAAACCTAACATTAACACTCGACCTAGACAAAAGCCTAATCCTAAATCTAGCTATATCTTTAGCACTAGACCCCCCCAAAAACCTAGCCCTAGCCCTAACAATAATCCTTAACCTAACCCAAACACTAAACCTACCTCTAGACCTAACACAAGCTTTAAGTCTGCCCTAACAATAAACCTAACCCTAACACAAACAAAGACCCTTCTCCTAACAAAAACCCTAGCTCTAAACTTTATAATAACTCAAAATCTAACCATAACCCTAACCCTAACCCTAACCCTAACCCTAATCCTAAACCCAGCACTTACATTACCCATAGCCTTAATGCTAGCCCTAAAACTCACACAAAACTTAGCCCTAACCCTAGCCCTAAGTGTAACCCTAACCCTAACTCTCGCCTTAGCCCTAACCCTAGCTCAAACACTAACCCTTACCTAAAACATAACCCTAGCCCTAACCCGAACCTTATCCCTAATCCTAGCCCTAATCCTAAACATAACCAAAGCCAAACCCAACCTCTAACTCCATCCATTACCCTAAACATAACCCTAACCCTAAGGCTAACCCTAGCCCTCAACTTAACACTAATCCTAAACCTGGACCTGACACTAACTCTAACACTTGCATCAGCCCTAACCATAGCTCAAACCCTAACACTTACCCTAAACCTAACACTAACACTAACCCTAGGCCTAACCATAACCCTAACCCTAACCCTAACCCTTCCAAAAATCCAAAACATAAACCTAGCCCTACACCTATTCATTAACCTAAATATAAGCCTAACCCAAATGCTAACCCTAGGCCTAACCCTAAACCTATTGCTAACACCAACCCTATCCATTACCTAAACATAACCTGAACACTAAAACTAAACCTATCAGTTACTCTAACCCTAAATCTAACCCTAATGCTAATTTGAGCCCTAAACCTAAACCATAACTTAACCATAACCTAAACCAAACTCTAAACAAGACACTGACTCTAATAATACACCTAGCTCTAAACCAGGCCCTAAATCTAAACCTAACCCTTACACTAGACCTAGCCATAAAACTAACCCTAACAGTATGCTTAACCATAACCCTAGACCTGACATTATCCCTCTACCTAATTCTTGCCCTAAACCTAACACAAACCTGATCCCTCATCCTAGCCCTAAACCTAGCCTTAATCCCTACCTGAACCCTAACGCTAGACCAATTCCTAATTTCAACCATCGCCTTAGTTCTCAACCTAGATATAAATACATCCCTTCCCCTTCCCCTAACCCTAACCCCAACACTATCGCTAAACCTAACCCGAGCCCTAAGCCTAGGCCTAACCATAACGCTAACCCTAGCTCTAATCTAGCCCTAATTTATCACTAACTGTAACCCTAACTCTAACCCTAGTCCTAAAACTAACTCTAACTCTCACCCTAGACCTATTTCTAGTACTAACCATATCTGTTACCATAACCCTAACACTAGCCCTAACCTTAGCCCTAACCCTAGCTCTAACACTAGATTTAACCATAAGTCTTAATATAAACCTAACCCTAAGCCTAAACCTCACCATACCACTAGCCCAAACACTATTGTTAATCCTAAAACTAGCCCTAAACCAAGCCCTAGACATAAAACAAAACCAAGCCATAGCTCTAATGCTAACCCTAACCTAACCATAACCCTATACCTGAAATTAGCCCTAGTCCTAATTCTTGCCATAACCTTAACACAAAACCTAATCATACATCTAGTTTTAATCCTTTCTCTAATTTGAGTGTTATCCCTAAACCTAAAACGAACACTGACCTCACTCTTACCCTAACAATAACCCCATCTCAAATCTTCACCCTAAAGATTAACTTTACCCTAATACTAGACCTAGCCATAACCCTAGTCATAAAAATAGCCCTAATCATAACCCTAGTTTTACATTAGCCATAGCCCTAACCCAAGCCCTAAGCTAATCTAAAACTTAACCTTAACCGAGCCCTAACTCTAGTTTAACCCTAACCCTTATCCTAAACCTAGCCTTAATCCTAACCATAACCCAAGCCCTAAATTTAGCTCTAATTCTATCCATTAGCTTACCCTAACTCTATCCCTAATCCTAACCCTTGGATAACCTTAACCCTATCCATAACCCTAACCCTATCCATTACCTTAAACCTAACCTGAAACCTATACCTAAACATATCCATTTCCCTAACGCTAAATCTAACCCTAAAGCTAATTTGAGCCCTAACCCTAAACCTCAACCTAAACAAAACCTGACTCTGACCCTGAATCTAATGATATCCCTAGACCTAAAGCTGACCCAAAACCCTGAACCTAAACCTTTCACTATACCTAGCCATAAACCTAACCCTAAAATTATCCCTAACCATAACCCTGGACCTGACATTACCCTAGTCCAAATGCTAGCCCTATACCAAACAAAAACCATAGCCCTAAATCTGGAACTAAACATTGCTTTAATAGTAACTCTAATTCTAACACTAGCCCTAACCCTAAATTTACCCCTTTTCCTAGGCCAAAACTTCGCTATAACATCATACCATACGCTAATCCTAATCCTAACCCTAGCCCTAAAGCAAGGCCTAACCCTAATACTAACCATAACTCTAATCCTAGCCCTAATTTAGACCTAACACTAGCCCTACCAGTAAACTTATAGCTAACCTATCCATAATACTAGCATTAGTCCTAAACCTAATCCCAAATATAGCCATCACTCTAGCCCTAGCCCCCCCAAAAATCCTAGCCCTAGCCATAACAATAACCATTAACCTAACACAAAGAATAACCCTACCCCTAGACCTAACCCTAGTTCTCATTCTGGCCCTAACCCTAACCCTAATGCTATCCCGAACACTGAACCTTATCCTAACACAAACCCTAACTCTAAACATTATCCTAACCCAAAACCTAAACCCAACTATAGATCTATCCATAACCCTAACCCTAAAACCAGCCATAAACATAAATCAGGCTCTTTCATTACCCATAGCCCTAACGCTAGCCATAATCTCACACAAATCCTAGCCCTAACCGTAGCCATAAGTGGAAATGTAAGCAAAACCCTAGTCCACACCCTACAATAACACTTGCCCTAGCCCTAACCCTAGCTCAAACTCTAACATTTACCCTAAACATAACTTTAGTTCTAACCCTAACCCAAAACCTAGCCCTAATCTTAACTGTAACCCTAACCCAAATCTTAGACCTAACTTTATCCACTACCTTATACAGAGCACTGGACCTAATGCTAATCCTAGCCCTAACCATAATCCTAACCCTAACCCTCACCTTAGCTCTAACCCTAGTTCAACCCCTAACACTTACCCTAAACCTAACTTTAACTCTAACACTAACCCTATGCCTAGCCATAACTCTAGCCTTAATCCTAAGCTTAACCCAAGCCCTAACACTAGCACTAATCATACCCATTGTCCTAAACATAAACCTAACCCAAATGCTAACCTTAGGCGAAACCCTAAACCTATCCCTAACACTTAACCCTATAAATTACTGTAAACCTAACCTGAATCCTAAAACTAATCCTATCCATTACTCTTATCCTAAAACTCACCCTAACTTTAACCATAAAACTAACCCTAATTGTAAAGCCCGTTCTCAATCCTAATGCTGATTTGAGGACTAACCATAAGCCTTAACCCAAACCGAACTCTAACCCAACACTTAACCTAATAATACACCTAGCTCTAAACCTGACCCCTACACTAAACCTAACCCTCACATTAGACCTAGCCATAAACCTAACCCTAAAACTATCCCTAGCCATAACCCTAGACCTAATATTAGCCCTAGTCCTAATCCTAGCCCTAAACCTAACACAAACCATAGCCCTCACCCTAACCCTAAACCTAGCCTTAATCCTATCCAAAACTTTCACCCTAGCCCTATCCTAAATTTTAAAGATCGTCCTAGTCATGAACCTAGCTATAACCCCATCAATTCCCCTAAAAGTAACTCTAAGCCTAACACTAACACTAACACTAACACTAACCCTATTCCTAACCATAGACCTAACCCTAACACTGACCCAAACGCTAATTCTATCCCTAGTTTAGCCCTAACCCTAACCCTACCCCTTTCCCTAGCCCTATGACAAACATCACCCTAGACCTATTTCTATTTCTAACCCTATCTGTTACCATAACCCTCACACTAGCCCTAACTTTAGCCCTAACCCTACCAATAGCCCTAACACTAGATATAAACATAACTCTAAATATACCCTAAACTAAGTCTAAACCTCACCATACCACTAGCCCTAACCCTATTGCTAATCCTAAAGCCAGCCCTAACTATAGCCCTAGCCCTAAAACAAAACTGAGCCATTGTTCTAACCCTAAACCCTACCCATATAACTAGCCATAACCCTAGTTCAAATTGAAGTCCTAGGCCTAAAATTAACACTAATCCTGACTCTTATCCAAAGACTAACCATAGCTCTAAATATCACCCTAACCCTAAAGCTAATGATAGCACCTATCCTAGCCCAAACCCAAACCCTAAAACTAACCCTAATCGTAAACCTAGTTCTTACATTGGCCATAGCCCTAAACCTAACATAAAAATAGCACTAATCCAAGCCCTAACACTAGATTTAACCCTAACTCAAACACTAATCCTAGCCCTAAACCTAACCCTAAACGTAGACCTAACCCTAGCTCTAACCCTATCCCTTACCCTAAGCCAAATCCTATCCATAATGAAAACCTTAGTCCTAATCCTAATTCTTAGACAAAATCAAACACTAACCGTATTACTAGTCCTAACCCTAGCCCTCATCCTACCTCTAACCCTAATCCAAAATCAAACTCTAAACTTCACCCATATTCTCACCCTATCTCTAATTATAGGTATAAATCTGAACCTAACCCTAAACAGAACCCTAACACTAGCCCTATATGTAACCTCATACCTAAACCTAACCTTAACACTAGCCCTAATCCTAAACTTAATCTAAAATTTAATGATAACTCTAGCCCTAGACATAAACAAAAACTTAGTCCTATCCCTAAAAGTAACCCTTAACATAATCCAAACACTAACCCTACTCTTATGCCTAACCTTGTCCTAATTCTGGCTTTTAGCTTAACCCTAACTCTAACCTGAACACTGACCCTGACACTAACACTAAACCTAGCTCTAAACCTGACAATAAACAAAAATCTAAACTTAACATTAGACCTAGCCATAACCCTTACCCTACAACTAGCCATAATAATAACTCTAGATCTTACATTACCCATAGCACTAACCCTAGGCATAAATCTAACATAAAATCTAGCCCTAATCCAAACTGAGCTATAACCCTATTCCTAACCCTTGACCTAAACCAAATCCTAATGTTACACCTAGACCTAACCCTATCCCTATAACTAATACTTAGCCTGACTCTGACCCTAAATCTAATCCTAACTCTAAACATCACCATAAATCTAAATGCAACCCAAACACTAGACCTAGCCCCAACCCTAACCATAAAAGTAGCCCAAATTGTAAAGCTGTTTCTTACATTAGCCATAGCCATAATCCTAACACAAAACATAACCCTAATCTGAGCCCTAACCCTAGCTTTAACCCAAACCATAAATACAACCCTAGCCCTAGCCCTAACCAAAACCCTAATCCTAGCTCTAACCCTATCCCTTACCATAAGCCAAACCCTCACCCTAATACTACCCTAGTTCTAACCCTAATTCTTAGCCTACCCCAAACCCTAACCCAATTACTACTCCTAACCCTAGCCCTCATTCTATCTCTAACCCTATCCCAAAGCCTAAGCCTAATCCTGACCCTTATTCTGACCCTAACACTTACCCTAGGTCTAAGTCTAACCCTAACTCTAAACCAAACCCTAACACTAGCCCTACCAGTAAACCTATAGCTAACCTATCCATAATACTAGCACTAGACCTAAACCTAATCCTAAATATAGCTATAATTCTAGCCCTAGCCCTAAAAAATCCTAGCCCTAGCACTAACAATAACCATTAACCTAACGCAAAGAATAACCCTACCCCTAGACCTAACCCTACTTCTCATTTTGGCCCTAATCCTAACCCCAATGCTATCCCAAACACCGAACCTTATCCTAACAAAAACCCTAGCTCTAAAATGTATTCTAGCTCAAAACCTAACCTTAACTATATACCTATCCATGAGTCTAACTCTAAAACTAGCAATATCCATAAACCAGGCTCTTTCATTACCCATAGCCCTATTTCTAGCCATAAGTCTCACACAAAACCTAGCCCTAACCCTAGCCATGAGTGTAAACATAACCAAAACCCTAGCCCAAACCCTAACCCTAACACTTGCCCTAGCCCTAACACTAGCTCAAATCTAACCCTTACTTTAAACATAACCCTATCCCTAACCCTAACCCTAACCCTAGCCCTAATCCTAACTGTAATCATATCCCAAATTGTAGATCTAACTTTATCCATTACCTTAAACAAATGCTGACCTAATGCTAATCCTAGCCCTAACCCTATCCCTAACCCTAAACATAGCCCTTACTCTAACCCTAACCCTCGCCTTAGCGCCAACCCTAGCTCACCCACTAATACTTATCCTAAACCTAACCCTAACACTAACACTAATCCTATTCCTAACCCTAACTATAGCCCTAATCCTAAGCGTATCCTAAGCCCTAACACTAGCACTAAACCTAACCATTATCTTAAACACAAGCCTAACCCAAATGCTAACCTTAGGCCAATTCCTAATCCTATCAATAACAGTAACCCTATACATTACTCTAAACCTAACCCTATCCATTACTCTAACCCTCAAACACACCCTAACCCTAACCATAAAACTAGCCCTAATTGTAAAGCTAGTTCTTAACCCTAATGCTAATCTGACCCTAACCCTAAAATTTAACCCAAACCAAACACTTACCCGACACTTAACCTAATCATACACCTAAGTCTAAACCTGACTCCCACACTAAACCTAATAATCACACTATCCCTAACCATAACTCTAGACATGACATTATCCCTAGCCCTAAACCTACCCCTAAACCTAACACAAACTCTAGCCCTCATCCTAGCCCTAAACCTAGCTTTAATCCTACCCCAAACCCTCACCCTAGCCCTATCCTAAATTTGAAAGCACATCCTAGCCCCAAACCTAGCTATAACCCCATCAATTCCACTAAAACTAACTCTTAATCTAACACTAACACTAACATTAACCCTAGCCCTAACCATATACCTAACCCTAACACTGACCCAAATGCTAATCCTAGCCTTAATTTAGCCCTAACCCTAACTCTAGCTTTAACCCTAGACCAAAGACTAACTCTCACACTACCCCCATTTCTATTTCTACCCCTAGCCCTAACCTTAGCTCTAACCCTAACCATATCCGTAACCCTAGATCTAAACATACCTCTAAATCTAATCCTAACATTGAGTTTAACCTCACTATACCACTAACCCTAACACTATTGGTAATAGTAAAACTAGCTCTAACCCTAGCAGTAGCCCTAAATCAAAACCAAGCCATTGCTCTAACCCTAAACCTTACCCTATAGCAAACCCTACCCCTATAACTAGCCATAACCCTAGCTCTAATTCGAGTTCCAGGCCTAAAACTAACCCTGACCCTGACTCTTATCAAAACAATAAACCTAGTTCTAAATATCACCCTAACCCTAAAGCAAATGCTAACAGCATTCCTAGCCCAAACCCTAACCCTAAAACTAACCCTAATCGTAATCCTAGTCCTTACATTGGCCATCACCCTAAACCTAGCCCTAACCCTAACACAAAAATAGCACTAATCTGAGCCCTAACACTAGATTTAACCCTAATGCTAGCCCTAAACCTAACCCAAAACCTAGCCCTAACCCTAGCTCTAACCCTGTCACTTAACCTAAGCCAAACCCTATCCAAAATGCTAAGCCTAGTCCTAATCCTAATCCTTAGCCTAAACCAAACACTAACAATATTACTAGTCCTAACCCTAGCCCTCATTCTAGCTCTAACCCTAATCAAAAACCCAACTCTGAACTTCACCCTGATTTTTACCCTAACACTAATTATAGGTCTAAACCTGACCCTAACCTAAACTAAACCCTGAAACTAGCCCTACCAGTAAACTTATACCTAAACCTAACACTAACACTAGCCCTAATCCTAAACTTAATCTTAAATTTAGCGATAACTCTAGCCCTAGACCTAAACAAAAACTTAGTCCTATCCCTAAAAGTAACCCTTAATATAATCCAAACACTAATCCTACTACCCTTAGGCCTAACTCTAGTCATAATTCTGGCTTTCACCCTAATCCTAACTCCAACCAGAATACTGACCCTGAAACTAACACTAAACCAAGCACTAAACCTGACTATAAACCAAAATTTAAACTTAACACTAGACCTAGCCATAAACCTTACCGTACAACTAGCCATAATTAGAACCCTAAATCTTAAATTACCGAATAGTACTAACTCTAGGCCTAAATCTAACATAAAACCTAGGTCCAATCTGAGGCCTAAACCTACCCTAAGCATAACCCTCACCCTAACCATAGCTCTAAACCTAACCCTAATTCTCACCTTAGTCCTAACTGTAGCTCACAACCTAACCCTTAGCCTAAACATAACCTATAACCCTATCCCTACCCACAACCCCAACACTAGCCCTAATCCTAACCTCAACCCTAGCTCTAACCCTAGCCATTACCCTAACTCTAACACTAAATATAATGATAACCCCAGTCCGAACCCTAACCAAAACCATAACACAAAACATAATCCTAACCCAAGGTCTAGTGCTAAACCTAACCCTTGCTTTAGCCCCAACCCTAACTTAAAACCTAACCCTTACCATAAACCCAAAAGTAAACCCAGTTTTAAAACTAAACTTAACCCTAAACCTAAGCTTAACCCTAAAGCTAACCTTATATCTAAACCAAAATATTACTCTAAACCTAACCACAAACCTAATGAAAACCCTAGACTTAAACTTAAACCTAACCCTGACCATAACCATAACCCTAATCCTAGACCTAACACTAAACCTAAACCTCACCCTAGGACTAACCAAGCTCAAAACCAAACTTTTACCCTAAACCTATCCCTAACCTACCCTAAGCTAGTTTGACTAGCCCTAACCCAAACCCTAACCCTAACTCTAGCCCTAATCTTATCCATAAACTTAGCCCTAACCCTAGATCTAACCCTATACATTATCCTTTTGATAATCCTAATCCTAATGCTAACCCTAGGCCTAAGCCTAACTCTATTTCTATCCTGAAACCTTTACATTACCCTAGACATACCCTGAACCTAAATCTAACCCGATGCATTACCCTAAGCCTAACCGTAACCCTCATTTGAGCCCTATCCCTAAACCTTAATCTCAAACAATCTTTAAACCTGATCCTGACCCTAAAAATACACCTAGGTCTAACCCCGACCCTTACCCTAAGCCTAACCCTTGCACTAGAGCTAGACACAAACCTAAGCCTAAATCTACCCCTAACTTTAACACTAGACCTGACATTAGTCCTGGCCCTAATTCTAGACCTAACCCTACAACAAACACTAGCCCTCATCCTAGACCTAAACCAAACCTTAATCATAACCTTAACCCTAACCCTATCCCTAACTCTAATTCTAACCCTCACCCTACTTCTAAACCTAGATATAACAACTTTCCTTACCCTAAACATAACCATAACCCTAGTCCTAATGCTAGGCCTAAGCTGAACACTAACCCTAGCCCTAATCCTAGCCCTATTTTAGCCCTATCCCTAAAACTAACCATAACCCTAGCCCTAAGACTAAATCTAACCCTCGCCCTAGACCTATCCCTATTTTTAAAGGTACCTGTTACTGTAACCCTAAACCTAGCTCAATCCTTCCCTTATACTTAGACCTAGCCCTAACCCTAGATCTAATGCTAACCTCAAATCTAAACCTAACCCTAAGCCTAAGCCTAACACTAACACTAGCATTAATCCTTATGCTAATCATATAACTAGCACTAACCCTAAACCTAGGAGTAAAACAAAATTGAGCGGTACCCTAACACTAAACCTTAACAAACCCAAACAGTACACCTAGACCTAATATAGCCCTAATTCGAGTCCTAAATCTAACCTTAAAACTCACCCTGACCCTGAATCATATCTTAACACTCACCCTAGCTCTATACACCACTCTAAAATTAAACAAAACTGTAAATGTAACCCTAGATCTCTTTTGAGTGCTAACCCTAAACTTAAACTAACCCTGACCCTGACTCTGACCATTACCCTAACCTTAGCACTAACTTAACCCAAAACCTAGCCCTAATCTGAGCCATAACCCGAGTTTTCAACCTACTCCTAACCCTAAACTTAGCCCTAATCATAACCATAACCCTATCCCTAACCCTAGCTCTAATCCTATCCATTGACATAACCATAACCATAACCCTAATGCTGACCCTAGGACTAAAACTAACCCTATCCTTAATTCTAAACCTATCCATTACCGTAAACCAAACTCAAACCTTAACCTCACCCTATCATTACCCTAACACTATTCCCAATGCTAATTTGAGCAGTAATTTTATAACTTAACCTATCCCAAATGCTAATCCAGACCCTGACCCTAAAATACCCCTAGAACTAAACCTGACCCTATCCCTAAACATAACGCTTACACTACAGGTAGCCACATACCTAACACTAAAATTATCTTTAACAAAAACCATAGACCTGATATTAGCCTTAGCCCTAACAGTAGCTTTAACCCTAAAAAAATCCTAGCCCTCCTCCTAACCCTAAACCAAGACTTAATCATAATCCTAACACTAACCATAACTCTAACCCTAATACTAACCCTCACCCTATTTATAAACCTAGCTATAACATGATCCTTTTGCCTAAACATAACCGTAACCCTAACGCTAGGCCTAAGCTGAACACTAATCCTAGGCCTAATTTTAGCACTAATTTAAACATATCCCTAATTCTAACCCTAGCTCTAAGATTAACTAACTCTCACACTAGCCCTATCTCTAGTTCTAAACCTATTTCTTACTGTAACCCTAAACCTATTCCTAAACCTAGACATAACCCTAGACATAACCCTTGCCTAATCTCTACTTCTATTCCTAATCCTAGATCTAACCTTAACTATAAATCTAACACTAATCCTAAGCCTAAGCCTAAAATTAACACTAGCCCAAAATCTAACACAAATCATAAAACTAGCTCTAATCTTAACCCTAGAAGTAAAACAAAACTGAGCAATAGCCCTAAAACTAAAACTTTAATTAAACCAAAATCTAGCACTACACCTCGACCTAACCCTACCCCAAATTCGAGTCCTAACCTTAACCTTAATACTAACCCTGAATCTGACTCATATCTCCTCATTCTAGCTCTAACCATAACCCAAACCCTAACCCTAACCCTGACCCTTATTCTGACCCTAATACTAATCATAGGTGTAAACCTGAACCTTAACCTAAACCGAACCCTAACACTAGCCCTACTGGTAATCTTATACCTAAATGTAAACATAACACTAGCCCTAGACCTAATCTTAATCTTAATCTATCCATAACTCTAGACCTAGACCTAAAGAAAAACCCAGCCTTAGTTTTAAAAATAATTCTTAGCCTAAAGCCAAACACTAACCCTTCCACTAGATTTAATCATAGTTCAAATTTTGGTTTTCACATTAACCATAACCCTAAATTGAACACTGACCCTAGCCAAACCCTAACCCAAATCCTAGCCTAACCCGTACCCTAACTCTATCCCTAGCCCTGATTCTAACCCAAACCCTCAACCTAGACCTAACCCTTACTCAATTCCTGTCCCTTACCCTTAACCTAACTATAAGACTTACCCTAAGCCTATGCCTAAACTTAACCCTAACCCTAATCCTTAACTTAACCCTATCCATAACCCTAGCTCTAACCTCACTCATTACCCTAATGCTAACCATAAACCTCATGATAACAATATCCCTAAACCAAAAGCTATTCTAATCCTAACCATAAACCTAACCGTAGACCTAACTTTAAACATAATCTTTGCTGTAGCCCTAACCTTAGCTCAAACACTAAACATACCCTAAATCTAACCCTAACCCTAGTCCTAAACCTAACCCTAATCCTAACCCAACATCTAACCCTGTACATTACCCTAAACCTAATGGTAACCCTAGACCTAACCATAATACTAACCCTAACCTGAACCATAACTTAACCCTGGTCCTAACCCTAAATCTAACCTTAGCCTGACCACTAACCCTAGCTCAAACCCTAACACATACCCTAAACCTAATCCTAAACCTAGACTTAACCCTAACATTAACCCTAACTCTAGCCATAATCCTAACCATAACTCTATCCCTAACACTAGCTCTAACACTATTAATTACCTTAACAATAATCATAACCCTAATGCTAACCCTAGGCCTAACCTTAACCCTATCCATTACCCTAAACCTAATCTGAAGTCTAAACCTAACTGGAATCATAAACCTAACCCTTTCCATTACCCTAACCCTAACTCTAATGATAACTATAATTTTAGTCCTAACCATAATCCTTAAACTACCCAAACCCAAAACCTCACCATGACCATTTTAATACCCTAGCTCTAAACTTGAACCTTACCCTAAACCTAACTCTGACACTAGACCTAGCCAAAAACCTTACCCTAAAACTTTCCCTAACCATAAACCTAGGCATGATATTAGCCCTAGCCCTAATACTTGCCATAACCCTAACACAAATGCTAGCCCTCATCCTAGCCCTAAACCAAGCATTCATCCTAACCTGTACCCTAACTTAGTCCTATCCCTAATTTTATTCCTCGCCCTAGTTCTGAAAAAGCTATAAACCCATCCCTTCCCCTAAACCTGACCCTAACCCTAGCCCTAGACCTAAACCTAAAACTAACCCTAGAACTGATCCTATCCCTAATTCCCTAATTTATCCCTAACCTTAACCCTAACCCTACCACTAGCATTAACTCCAACTCTCACCCTAGCCCTATTAGTAGTTCTAACCCTATCCCTTACCATAACTCTAACACTTGCCCTAACCTTAGCCCTAACCCTAGCCCTAGCCCTAGCCCTAGCCCTAGCCCTGACATTAGATGTAACCATAACTCTAAATCTAACCCTAAACCTAACAGTAAAACTCACACTAACTTTAGCTCTATCACTAACGCTAATCCTAAAACTAGCCCTAACATAGTTCTAGCCCTAAAACAAAACTGAGCCACGGCCTTAACACTAACTTTAACCTAAACCAAAACTTAACCCAACACCTAGCTCTAATTCCAGTTCTATCCTAACCTAAAACTAACCTTGACCCTGACTCTGACCCTGTAACTACCCTACCTCTAACATCAAACTAAAAATAAACCTAACCCTAAAACTAGACATAGCCCTAAACCCAATGATAAAAGTAGCCCTAATCATAACCCTAGTACTTACATTAGCTGTAGCCCTAACCCTAGACCTAACCTAACCCAAAGCATAGCTCTAATTCGAGCCCTACACCTCATTTTAACCCTAACCCTAACACTGGCCCTAGGCCTAAACATTACCCTAAACCTAAACCTAACCCTAAAACATGCCTGAACCCTAAACTTAACCCTAGCCTTAATCCTAAGCATAAACCTAGACCTAATCCTAGCTCTAATCCTATCCATTACCCTAACCCTAACCCTAATGCTAACTCTAGGATGACCCTAAGCATATATCTAACCCTAACCATATCTATTATCCTAACCTTAGCCCTAACCCTAATGCTAATTAGAGCCCTAACACTTAACCTTAACCTAATCCAAACCATAACTGTTACCGTGAACCTAATAATAACCCTATCTCTAAAACTGACACTAACCCTCTACCTAACACTTACACTAAATCTAGCCACAAACCTCACCTTAAAACTAACCCTAATCATAAACCTAGACTGACATTAGCCCTACCCTTAATCCTAGCCCTAACCCTTACCCAAAATCTAGCCCTAATCCTAGCACATAACCTAGCCTAATCCTAACCCTAACCTTAAATCAAACACTAAAACTAGGCCTAGCCCTAACACTAATCCTAGCGCGAATCCTAGTACTAATTTTGACCTAACCACAACCCTAGCCCTAAGACTAACTCTAATTCTCACTGTAGTCCTATCCCTAGCTTTAAACTTATGCCTTAAAATAACGTAAACCCTAGCCCTAAACTTAGCCCCAACCCTAGCCCTAACTTTTGCCCTAGCCCTGAACCTAGATCTAATCCTAACTCTAAATCTAACCCTAACTCTAAATCTAAACCTCAACCTAACACTAGCCCTATGCCTAATCCAAATTGGAAAACTAGCCCTAACCCTAGCCCTAGCACTCAAATAAAACTGAGTCATAACCTTAACCCTAAATCAAAAGATAACCCTATACCTAGCCCTAAACCTAGCACAAATTTTAGTCCTAATCCAAATCTAGAACTTATGCTGACCCTGACTCTGACCCTAACCCTATCCCTAGCTCTAAACATCATCCTATCCCTAAACATCACCCTAACCTAAACCTAACCCTAAAAATAACCTAATTGGAACTCTAGTTCTTACATTAGCCATGGCCCTGCCCTAACAGAAAACCTATCCCTGTTCTGAGACCTAAACCTAGCTTTAAACCTAACCCTAACCTTAAACATAGCCCTTTCCTAACCCTAATATTATCCCTAACCCTAGCTCTAACCTTGTCCCTTACCCTAAGCCAAATCCTCACGTTAATGCTACCCTAGTCTTAACCCTAATCCTTAGCCTACCCGAAACCATAACTCTGATACTAATCCTAACCCTAGCCCTCATTCTAGCTCTAACCCTAATCCAAACTCTAACCCTAATCCTCACCATTATTCTGAACCTAACTCAACCCTAGGTTTAAACCTGTCCCTAACCCTAAACCAAACCCTAACATTAGCCCTTCAGGTAACCCTATACCTAAACCTAACCCTAACACCAGACCTAGAAAAAAGCCTAATCCTCATTTTAGCCATAATTCTAGCACTAGCCCTGAACAAAAACCTAGCACTAGGCCTAAAAATAACCCTTAACTTAACTCAAACACTAACCCTATCCCTAGACCTAAACCTAGCCCTAATTCTGGCCCTAAACTTAAACCTAACCTGAACCCGAACAATGACCCTTATCCTAACACAAACCTAGCTCTAAACTTTATGCTAACCCAAAACTTAGCCATAACCCTAACACTAGACCTAGCCATAACCCTAACCCTAGCTCATTCACTACACATAGCCCTAATGCTAGCCCTAAACCTCACATGAAATCTTTCCCTAATCCTATCCTTAACCCTAACCATAACACTAGACCTAAACCTAACACTAACCCTCGCCCTAGCCCTAACCCTAGGTCAAACACTAACCCTTAACATAAACATAAGCCTAGCCCTAACCCTAACCCTATCCCTAATCCTAGTCCTAATCCTAACCATAAACAATACCAAACTCTAACTCTAAATCTATCCATTACCCTAAACATAAACCTAACCCTAATGCTAATCCTAGCACTAAACTTAACCCTAATCATAAACCTAGACCTGACATTAACCCTAACCATTGCCCTGGCCCTAACCATAGGTCAAACCATAACACTTACCGTAAACCTAACCCTAACACTAACCCTAGGCCTAACCCTAACCCTACTGTAACCCTAGACCTAATGGTAACCATAACTCTACCCTTAAACCTATCAATGACCCTAAACATAAGCCTAACCCAAATGCTAACCCTAGGCCTAAACTTAAACCTACCACTAACACTAACCCTATCCATTACCTAAACCTAACCTGAGCATTAAACCTAACCCTATCAATTACTCTAACCCTAACCCTAACAATAACACTAACTCTAATTCCAGCACTAAACCTAAACCAAAACCCAAACCAAACTTTGAACAACACACGGACTCTAATAATACACCTAGCTCTAATCCTGACCCTTACCCTCAACCTAACCCTTACACTAGACCTAGATATAAAACAAACCATAGCACTATCCCTAACCAAACCAGAGACCTGACATTAGCACTCTACCTAATTCTTGCCCTAAACCTAACACAAACCCTAGCCCTCATTCTAGCCCTAAACCTAGCCTTAATCACAATCCGAACCCTAACCCTAGTCCAATTCCTAATTTCAACCTTTGCCCTAGTTCTGAACCCAGGTATAGCCTCATCCCTTCCGCTAACCCTAACACTATCACTAACCCTATTCCTAGCCCAAACACTAGGCCTAACCATAAGAGTAAACCTAGCTCTAATCCTAGCCCTAATTTATTGCTAAATGTAACCCTTACTCTAACCCTAGCCCTAAGACTAACTCTAACTCTCGAGCTAGACCTCCTTCTAGTACTAACCTTATGTGTTACCATAACCCTAATTCTAGCCCTAACCTTAGCCCTAACCCTAGATCTAACCATAATTCTAAATATAATCCTTACCCTAATCATAAACCTCACCTTACCACTAGCCTTAATATATCGCTAATCCAAAAACTAGCCCTAACTCAAGCCCTACACCTAAAACAAAACTGATCCATAGCCCTAATGCTAATTTCAAACTAACTGTAACTGTATAACTGACATATGCCGTCGTCCTAATTCTTGTTCTAACCTTAACACAAAACCTAAACCTACACCTACACGTAACCCTAGCTCTAATTTGAATGTTTTCCACAACCCTAAAACTGACACTGGCCCTGACTCTGACCCTATCACTTGCCCTATCTCAAATCATCACCCTAAAACTAAACCTAATCTTAACACTAGACCAAGCCCTAACCCTAATCCTAAATCTAGTCCTAATCATAATGCTAGTTCTTACACTAGCCATAGCCCTACCATAGCCTTAAACTAATCTGAAACCTAGCCCTAATCTGAGCCCTAACCCTAGCTTTAACCCTAACCCTAAACCATACCCTAAATCTAATTCTAAGCCTAGCCTTAATCCTAAACCTAACCCTAGCCCTAACCCTAGCTCTAATCCTATCCATTACCTTAACCCTAAACCTAACTCTAATGCTAACACTAAGATAACCCTAACCCTATCCATAACTGTAACACTATTACCTAAACCTAACCTGAATCTTAAATCTTACCATATCCATTACCCTAACCCTAAACCTACCCCTAATGCTAATTTAAGCCCTCAACCTAAACCATAACCTAAACAAACCCTAACTCTTTTCCTGACCCTAAAAACACCCCTATCTAAAACTGAACCAAACTCTTAAACCCTTACACTATACCTAACCATAAACTCAAACCTAAAACTATCCCTAACCATAACACTAGACCTGACATTAGCCGTAGTCCTAATACTAGACCTAGCCTAAAAAAAATTTGTAGCCCTAATCCTGTCCATAAAATTAGCCTTAATCCTAATCCTAACCAGAACACTAGCCCTAACCCTAAATTGAACCTTCAACTTAGGCCTAAAGCTAGCTATAACATCATACCATACCATAACCTTAATACTAACCCTAGACCTAAAACAAGGCCTAGCCCTAATACTAACCCTTCCTCTAATCCTATCCCTATTTTAAGCCTAATCCTAAACCTAACCATATCCCTAGCCCTAAAACTAACTCTAACTCTCGCCCTAGCCCTAATCCCTAGTTCTAAACTTATCCCTTTCTATAAGCCAAAGCCTAGCCCTAACCCTAGCCCAAACCTATCCCTAAATTTAGGCCTAGCCATAAAACTAGATCTAACCCTAACTCTAAATCTGACCCTAACCCTAAAACTAAACCTCACCCTAACAGGAGTCCTAATCCTAATGTTAATTTGAAAACTTGCCCCAAGCCTAGCCATAGCCCTCAAAAATACTGAGCTATATCCCCAATCCTAACCCTTAACCTAAACCAAATTGTAATGCTACACCTAGCCATAACCCTAACCCTAAACCTAATATTGACCCTGACTCTGAACCCAAAACTAAACATAGCTGTAAATATCACCTTGACCCTAAACCTAACCCAAACACTAGACCTAGCCCTAATGCTAACCAGAAAACTAGCCCTAATAATAAAACCAGTTCTTCCATTAGCCATAGTGCTAACTCTAACACAAAACCTAGCCCTAATCTGAGCCCTATCTCTAGCTTTAAATCTAGCCCTAACCCTAACCCTAACCCTAGCTCTAAACTTATCCCTTACCTTAAGTCAAACCCTCACCCTAATGCTATCCTAGTTCTAACTCTAATTGTTAGCCTACCCCAAACTTTAAAACTATTACTAGTCCTAACCCTAGACCTCATTCTATCTCTAACCTTAACCCACAGCCAAACCCTAACCATGACCCAAATTCTGACCGTAACAATAATCCTAAAAATAAGCCTGACCCCAATACTAAACCAAACCGTAACAGGAGCCCTACCAATAAACCTATATCTAAACCTAACTCTAACACTAGCACTAGACCTAAACTTAATCCTAAATATAGCCATAACTCTAGGCCTGGCCCTAAACAAAAACCTAGCCCTAGCCCTAAAAATAACCATTAACCTAACACAAAGACTAACCCTACCCCTAGACCTAAACCTAGTTCTAATTCTGGCCCTAACACTAAATCCAATACAATCCTAAACACTGACCCTTACCCTAACATAAACCCTAGCTCTAAAGCTTATCCTAACCGAAAACCTAACCCTAACAAAAGATTTACCCATAATTGAAATCCTCAAACTAGCCAAAACCATAACCCTAGCACTTACATTACCAAGAGCCCTAATGCTAGCCATGAACCTCACATTAAACATAGCCCTAAATCTAGCCCTAAGCATAACCCTAACATTAGCCTAACCAAACCCTACCCTAATGCTTACCATAGCCCTTACCCTAGCTCAAACTCTAACCCTTACCCTAAGCCTAACCCTAGCCCTAACCCTAACTCTAATCCTAGCCCGAATCCTAACTGTAACCAAAGCTCAAATTCTATATCTAACTTTATCCATTACTTTACACATAACCCTAACCCTAATGCTAACACTAGCCCTAATCCTAACCCTAACACTAACCATAACCATGACTCTAACCCTAAACCTCATGGTAGCCCTAACCCTAGCTCAAACCCTAACACTTACCCTAAACCTAACCCTAACACTAACCCTAAGCCTAACCCTAATCCTAGCCCTAAACCTAACCTTAACACAATCCCTAAAACTAGCACTAACCCTATCCACTACCCTAAACATAAGCCTAAACCAAATGTTAACTCTAGGCCTAACCTTAACCCTATGCCTAACATTAACCCTATATATTACTCTAAACCAAAAGTGAACCCTAAAAGTAACCCTATCCATTACTCTAATCTGAAACCTAACTCTAATTCTAATTTGAGCCCTAACAGAAAACCTCAACCAAAACCAACCCTAATTCAGACTCTGACCCTAATAATAAACCTAGCACTAAACCTGACACCTACCCAAAACTTAACCATTCCATTAGACCTAGCCATAAACCAAACCCTAAAATTATCCCTAGTTTTAACCCAAGATAGACCTGATATTAGCCCTAGCCCTAATATTAGCCCTAATGCTAACACAAACCAAAGCCCTCAACCGAACCCTAAACCTAGACTTAAGCCTAACCAGAACACTAAACCTAGCCCTATCCTTAATTTTAACCCTTTCCCTAGCCCTTAACCAAACTATATAACCCTATCGTTGCCCCTAAAACTAACCCTAACCTTAGCCCTAACCATAGGCCTAACATAACACTTATCCTAGTTCTAATCCTAGCCCTAATTTAGCCCTAACCTTAACCCTACCCCTAATCCTAGCCCTAAGACTAACAATAACTCTTAATTCTAGCCCTATTTCTATTTCTAACCCTATCCATTACTGTAACACACACACTATCCATAACCTTACCCTTAACCTTACCCATAGCCCTAACCCTATATCTAACCATAATGCTAAATCTAACACTAACCTTAAGCCTAAACCTCACCCTACCACTAGCCCTAACACTACTGCTAATCCTAAAACTAGACATAACCCTAGCCCTAGCAAAAAAACAAAACCAAGCCTTTGCTCTAACCCTAAAATTATATATACAAAACCCTACCACTATAACTAGCAATAACCCTACCTCTAATTCGAGTCTTAGGACTAAAATTAACCCTGAACCAACTTTAATCCAAAAACTAACCATAGCTCTTTATATCACCCTAACACTAAAGATAATAATAACAAAAGACTGAGCCCAATCACGAACCATAAAACTAACCATAATAATAACCCTAGTTTTTACATTAGAAATAACCCTAAACTAAAAAAAAAAATAAGAAATAACCCTAAACTAACACAAAAGTAGCCCTAATCCAAGACCTAACTAACCCCAACCCTAAACCTAACATTAAAATAAAACCTCAACCTAACTCTAATATTAAAGCTAACTCTAACCCTAACCCTAACCCTAACACTATCTCTAACACAAACCATAACACTAGCACAAATCCTAAACCTAACCCTAACCCTAATCCTTACTGTAACCCTAGGGATTACAATAACCCTAATCCTAACACAAATCCTAAACCTAACCCTAACACTAACCCTAAATCTAACCCTATCCCTAACATTAACCCTACCCTAACACTAACTGCAACCCTAAACTTAACGCTAAGACAAACACTAACATTAACACTAATCCTTACCTAACCCTAATCCTAAACCTAACCATAACAGTAACCCTAACCATAACCCTAACAGTAACCCTAACTCCAACCATATCCCTCTCACAAACCCTAAACCTAACACTAATCCAAAACCTAAACCTAACCCTAACACTAACCCTAAACCTAACCAAAACCCTTACCTTAAAACTAACCATAACACTACCGGTAACCCCCAGACTAACCCTTAATCTAACCCTAATCTTAACTCTAACCCTAATCCTAACCATAACTCTAAACCTAACCATAACACTATAACTAACCCTAACCCTAACCCAAAACAAATCCCTAACCCTAACACTAAACCTAACCCTAACCCCAACCTTAACCCTAAACCTAACACTAACCCAAACACTAAACTTAACCTTAATCCTTACCCAAACACTAACCCTAACACTAACCCTAATCCTAACACTAAATAAAACCTTAACCGTAAACAGAACCCTATCACTTAACCTAACACTAACCCTAACCCTAACTGTAACCCTATTACTAACCCTAACCCTAACTGTAGCCCTAACCATAAGACTGACACTGACCCTGACTCTGACCCTATCACTTTCCATAACCCTATCACTAAGCATAACACTAACCCTAACATTAACTGTAACCGACACCATAACCCTACTCCTACCCTAAACCTAATCCTATTTCTAAAATGAACTGTTACTCTAACCCTAATAATAACAATAAACATAACCCCAACCCTAACCTTAACCCTAAACCTAACACTAACCCTCACACTAATTCTAACTGTAATTAACTGTAATCTTCACTGTAACCCTAACCATAACCCTAACTCTAACCCTAACCCTAACACAATCCCTAACCCTGACCATAAACCTAACACAAACCATAACCGGAACCCGAACAGTAACCCTAACACTAACCTTAAACCGAAAACTAATTTTAAAACTAACCCTAACCGTAAACTAACTCTGTTGAAAGCCACAGCCAAAGGGGCCCCAGCAAACCTCACAGCAGCCCCAGCAAACTTCCAGCTGCCAGCTTATTGGCTCCTCTGCGGTGATGCTCATTGGGCTGTTTCCCTGCCCTTTCAGACCACAGAGCTGCTCATTGGGGGACAGTTTTGGCTCCGCCCATGCAACCCAGCCAATCGGCCTCAAGAGCAGGAGGAGTGGGAAGGTTTAGAGGCTCCTGGGAAGCCAGTGGTGGCAGTTGGGCTCTGAGGGAATTCCTGAAGAGCTCCTGTGGTGTGGCATGTGTGTTGTAAAAATAAAGTTCCTTTCTGCTTGATAAGTGGCTCGTGAATTGTGCCCAGCCAGACTGCAGCATTTGATGGCCCACACAGTGAACAAATGAGGGTAAGTTATAAGGTAAACTGCTCGCCCCAGAGGGCAGGGCAAGAGGATGGGTAGCCATTTTATGATTCTTCTTTCTTTTTGTTTCGCTTTTGTTTTAAGTTGCCTGTCCACGGAGATGGGTGAGACAGAAGAAAAACCACTCACATCTGAGGAAAAACTATTTGTGTATGAGGAACAGATAGGGAAAAAGGATGGGTGAACATTTCAGGAGGATAGAAATGCTGATATAATGATTTTGTGTTGTTCCATTTTTGTTTCATTCTGTTTCAGTTTTGTTTGGCGTCATCTTGTTGGGTTGTATTATAGTTATAGTAGAAATATGGGATCAGATATTAGTAAAATACAAACTGAAAGAGTGTTAAGTAAATTGTTAGAGGAAGGAGGCATCCCAGTAAAATCAAGAGCAGTCAGGGCATATGTTGATAAAATACAAATATGTAGCCCATGTCTTTTTAAGGAGGAGTTGTCAAATATATCACAATGGAACCATCATGATGAAGATTTAAAAAGAATAGAAAAGAAAAGCCCAGGAACTCTGCCAGTTGGCACAATGCCATTGTGGACATTCCTATCTTGTTTGCTTAGTCCAAAGCCTTCAGTTCAGACAATGGTACAGGAAGGAGAAGACATATTGATTCAAGTAAAAGAGGAGGTCTCTCAAGTTAGTCAAACAGAGGAAGACAGTTTAGAGCAGAAGAAAACCATGACGGGAAAAGTTACAACAAGAGACTGCTACTAACACCTTTCTATCATCAGAGGGCGCAAGTGTCCAATTAACAGCGATACCTCCATATGCTGGGAGGCCCCCAACCCCCATAGTTGATAGATGGGATCCTGAGACAGGACCTCTAATATTAGCATGCCCTGTATTTGAGCAGGCAGGAGGGCAGCATATTCTCCATGATTTAGATTTCAAAACAGTGAAGCAGCTAAAAGAGGCTGTAACAACCTATGGTCCTCAAGCACACTTCACTGTAAGCATGGTCGAATCCATTACCAACTTGAACATGACGCCAGCAGATTGGACTAGTATGTGTAAAGCTGTGCTAAATGGAGGACAATACCTATTATAGAAGATTGCCAATGAGGAATTTTGCAAGGAGAAACTAGGCGAAATGCAGCAGCTGGTTATCCTCAGAGAAATCTAGATATGTTGTTAGGAAAGGGACCTTATGAGGATAAGCAGCAACAAATTGCATATGATCCTGGCATATTGCTGTAGATGTGGTTAGGGCATGGAAGACTTTACAAGGACATGGAGGTTTACAAGGTCAATTATCTAAGGTAATACAAGGAGCTAATGAACCTTATGCTGAATTTGTAGATAGGCTTATTCAAACAGCTACCAGAGTTTTGGGGAATACACAACAAGCAATGCCATTAATAAAACAACTGGCTTATGAGCAAGCAAATCATTGGTGCAGAGAGCTCATTAGACCATGGAAACATGAAGATTTAAACACATATATTAAATTATATAGAGATATTAATGAACAAGGGCAAGTCTTGGCAGCTGCAGTACAACATGTTTTAGATGCCAGGTCAAAAACATGCTACAATTGTGAACAAACAGGACATTTTAAAAGGAATTGCCCCATAGGAGGAGGGTTTAACAAAACTAGGTATCAAAGGAGTAGAATATTGGGTATTTTCCCACGATGCCATAGAGGGAGACATTGGGCTAATGAATGCCATTCTCAAATCACCATTGAGGGTACTCCATTATCAAAAAACGAACAAGGACCAGGTGTCTATCCAAAATATCATGGAGAAAAAGCATCAGGCTCCATTGCCGAAAAACAGACAGGGGGGCCCAATGCTCTGCGACCAACAACCTGAAATATATGGGGCACTGGAGGAACCCAGCAACCCCATCAGGGTAGTGCCCAGTACACATAATCCATTAGATCCCTCACTAGACAAACCAGAGGATCACATGATTGGACATCTGCACCTCCGCCAGAACAATACTAACTCCAGAGATGGGAGTTGAAATCATTTCCACAGGGGTAAAAGGACCTCTTCCCAAAGGAACTGTAGGCTTATTATTGGGACACAGTTCTTCTACTCTAAAAGGACCTTATGATAAGTACTGGGGTAATTGATCCTGATTATGAAGGTGAAATAAAAATTATAGCCAGTTCTCCACATGGTATATCAGTAATTTCACCAGGAGATAGAATAGCACAGTTATTAATAATACTCAGACTACATGATAAATTTTCTAGTCGTACTGTAGACAGATGTTCCAGGGGATTAAGCTCCACAGTGTAGATTGGGCTATGCTTTCTTTAAATTTCGATTCTGGCAACACGCTAAAACTAAATATTCAAGGACATAAATTTAATTGGCTACTGGATACAGGTGCAGACCTTAGCATCATCTCTCATCAAGAATGGCCAAAACATTGGCCACGATCGCTTCTCGGCCTTTTGGCTAAGATCAAGTGCAAAACATTGGTCATTACCACAAGAAACTCAAACGTTTTGAGGCCTAGGAGTGGCAAGTAATCCCCATAGAAGTGCAATGATATTAGACTGGAAGGATCCTGAAGGATGTGAAGGAACTATACAGCCATATATATTGGATCATCTTCCCATAACTTTATAGGGATAAGATGTCCTAGATCAATTAGGACTAATATTAACAAATATCATCAATTCAAATGTGTCCACTATTATGACTAGACAAGGTTTCAGGAAAGGAAAAAGATTGGAAGAACAAAAACAAGGCATAGCAGCACCAATGTAAATAGATCAAGGAACATACAGACATAGATTGGATTTTTAGGAGGGGTCACTGAGATGATAAAAATTACTTGGAAATCAGAAAGACAGTGTGGGTTCCTCAGTGGCCCCTGACTAAAGAAAAGATACAAGAAGCCCATGACCTGGTCAAACAAAAATTAACGGAGGGACATATACAACCTTCTGTATCTCCCCATGATACTCCTGTTTTTGTCATCAAAAAGAAATCTGGTAAATGGAGATTATTGCAAGATTTAAGAGCCATTAATAATGAGATGATTATTATGAGACCTGTTCAATCGGGGATTCCCCAATTGTCTGCTTTGCTAAAAACCTGGTATGTTTTAGTTATAGATATTAAAGATTGTATTTTTTTTCAATTCCAATTCATCCTGAGGATAGTCCACGCTTTGCATTTACTATCTCTGCACTGAATCATGAAGGTCCTGATCAGAGATATTAATGGAAAGTACTCCATGAAGGGATGGCTAACAACCCAACTATGTGTTAAATTTATGTTAACAAAGCAATCCAGCCACTTAGAAATCAAATTCCTGAACTACAAATATTTCACTAAATGGATGATGTATTGTTAGCACACAAAGATAAAAACACATTGTTAGAATGTTATGCCACACTTACAAACTTATTTAAAAATTATCATCTAGAGATAGCAATAGAGAAAGTACAATTAAATTTTCCAATTAATTATTTAGGAGTTTTATTATCCACAACAATGATCTGTACACCAAAAATTCAAATACAAGTAGATCAACTCAAATCACTTAACGACTTTCAAAAGTTATTAGGAGACAAAAATTGGATAAGGCCTTATCTAGGCATACCAACAGGAGACTTGGCACCTTTATTTGATAACCTAAAAGGTCCATCAGATCCAAATTCACCCTGAATGTTAACTCCTGAAGCAAGAAAGGCATTAAAAATCATTGAAACATATATGGAAAATATGCATTTGGATAGAATTGATATATGTTTGCCTTTATTATTTCTTGTACTACCAATAAAAATATCCCTACAGAAGTATTTTGTCAAGAAGGTCCATTGTTATAGACACATTTATCTTATTCTCTTAACACTATTCTTACTAGGTATCTGGAGGCTGTAGGACAATTAATACTCAAAAGAATAAAAGCAGCAAAGGGAGTGTTTGGAATTTGTCCCAATAAAATTATCATTCCATGCACTATGGATCAAATTGATGAGTTAGCTAATGAGTGAAATACTTGTGCAATAATCATGTGAAAATCTAATTTTTCATTTGATAACCACATGCCATCTAATCCTTTGTTGTCTTTTTGGTCATTGCATCCTGTAATTTTTCCAAAAATGACAAGAAAAACACCTATCATGAATGCTCCAAATATATTCACTGATGAGTCAAATAATGGTACAGCAGCAATAGTTACACCTGATCAAACTTTTACATTTTTAGTACCCAAACAATCAGCTCAAAGGCAGAGCTTAATGCAGTATTACAAGCTTCTGTGATGTTTAAAGATTCTGTATTTAATTTATTTTCCTATTGTCAGTATATAGTTAATGCTATAGTATTCCTTGAAGATTCTGGTAGGATTTTCCCTTCCTCTAATGTTTTCTCTTTGCTTTCCACTATAAAAAGTCTACTATGGGACAGATAAGATGCATTCTTTATAGGACATATCAGGGCACATACAGGATTGCCTGGAGCCCTTAGTTTGGGCAATGATTTAGCAGATAAAAATACACATGCCATACATACACTAGAAGAAGCTACAAATTTTCATAAAAAATTCCATGTCAATGCTAATACTTTACAAAAGCATTTTAAAATAACTAAGGAACAAGCTAGACAAATAATAAAACCATTTCAAAATTTTGTGACATTTTTCCACATGTTAATCTTGGAGTCAATCCTAGAAGACTGATGCCTAACCATATTTGGCAGATGGACGTCACACACTTGCCAGAATTTGGAAAATTAAAATATTTGCATGTTACAGTTGATACTTCTTCCGAATTTTTGATGGGCTCCCTTCATGCCAGAGAAAAAAATAAAGATATTATAGCTCATTGCTTACAAAATTTTGTCATTGTGGGTGTTCCAAAACAGTTAAAAACAGATAATGCCCCTGTTATACTTCTACCTCTTTTAAACAATTTTGCTCATCATTTGGCATTACTCATATAACAGGAATCCCATGCAATCCACAGGGACAAGGCATAATTGAAAGAGCTCATCAAACTATTAAAATGTACTTATTAAAGCAAAAAGAGGGAATTGGGAAGGGGTTTATATCCCCCAAAGATAAACTTAAAATAACCCTTTTTACTCTAAACTTTTTAAATTTGGATTCTTCAGGGCTTAGTGCTGCGGAAGGCATATGTGTCCAAAAATGTACATAAGCCCAAGGTATTTTGGAAGGATATTCTAACAGGACAATGGAAATGTCCTGACCCATTAATTGTCTGGAGTCAGGGGTCTGTTTGTGTGTTTCCACACGGAGAATCACAGTCGATTTGGATTCCAGAGAGATTAACTAAGGTCCTGACCCAGTGATTGTCTGGAGTCAGGGGTCTGTTTTTGTGTTTCCACAGGGAGAACAGCAGCCGGTTTGTATTGCAGAGAGATTAACTAAAGCGATTTCTACAGACCACAAAGAAGATGATTTGGCTCAAATCCATAACAGCTGATATCCAGAACTCCAGTTTGGCTATCCTTACATCTGCGACAGAACCATGATGCTTTTTTCATTATCTGTTTTATTATTGCACTTTCCCACATTATGAAGTTTTATTTTGGTTTTTTAGCTCATACAGACCTAGGTTAATGTTTTGCTGATCCGTTCTATTTATTGACTATAGAGTTTTTAAGCATTGCAATGAAGATTTCGCCTGCAAAAGTTATAAGGCCTTTACTATTATGTTATGTGTGTATGTATTATATTATGTGTGCACACTTGTGTTTTGTGTTGTATGTTTGTATGTGCATATATCCATATATCATATATGACGAGCACTCATGTAAAAATGGATCCAATTTTTTTTTATATTCACATGATTTAAATGGTAATTTAAATTGGGTAGACAGCTGTTGAGGATTGTTTTAATATGTAAACAAAAAAGGAGGTTAACAGATCTGTTTGTTTACTTTCACCTTTCCTTTTCATTATATTTAATAATTCTGTTCAGGATAATGTAAATTGTTCAGATAATTGTTTTCTTTTAGTGCCTGATGGAATGTTACATAACTATTTCTTTAGCCATTATTGCCAGAATTCCTATCTTCATCCCAGTGCCAGTGAAGACAAAGATAAAACCAATCTACAGCTTCTGCAATAGCTATCACTGAACTGCTTGTAGAACGTGCCTGGACTATGTATCACTTGCATGCATTGTGAACTATCTGTTGGTACAGTGACTTGTGGTAGTGTTGGGGTATTTTTGCTGATGATGTCATCAGTGGTACAATTTTTCCAAAAGGAACCTTCAATTGGCTTGGTGTATCCACCTCCCTTCTGCTTTTGATGGTCGTTCAGCTAAACTTTGGGGGCCAACAGAGGTGAGGCAAAGAACCTCACACCCCCCCCTGCTGGTACAAATGCCTATCCACAGGTGTGGCTGTATGCTGGACCAGTAGTCAATGACGGGTAAGATCCAATTGCAATGGTACCAACCCAAGACAGGAGGCTGACGCCTTGATGTCAGCTCATCCAATGATGGGTAAGAACCATATGTAGTATTGGACAACCTAAGGCAGTCACAGTCACTAAGCCACCTACTTATTGTTTAAACAGAGAGGGACAGATGTTGAGAGCCACAGCCAAAGGGGCCCCAGCAAATTTGCAGCTCATTGGCTCACAGTGGCCCCAGCAAACTTCTCTCTGCCAGCTGTTTGGATCCTCTGCAATGAAGCTCATTGGGCTGTTTCCACACCTTTTCAGACCACGGAGCAGCTCATTGGGGGAGTCTTTTGGTTCCACCAACGCGACCCAGCCAATTGGCCTCAAGAGCAGGAGGAGTGTGTGGGGGGGGGAGTTTGAGAGGCTCATGGTAAGCCGGTGGTGGCAGTTGGGTTGTGAGGGAATTCCTGAAGATCTCCTGTGGTGCAGCATGTGTGTTCTAAAAATAAAGTTCATTTCTGCTTGATAAGTGGCTTGTGAATTGTGCCCAGCCAGACTGCTGCATAACTCTTACCCTAAAACTAAACCTAAACCTAAAACAAAAGCTAACACTTACCCTAACAATAAACCTAAACCTAATCCTAACCCCAAACATAAAGCTAACCTAATCCTAATCTTAACCCTTATCATAATCCTAAGCCTATCACTAATACTAACTATAAATCTAACTCTGACCCTAACACTAACCATAACCTGAACCCTAAACCTAACCATAACTCTAACACTAACACTAACACTTAACCGGCACATAACCCTAACATTATTCCTAAACCTAACCCTAACCCTAACCCTAATACTAACCCAAACCCTAACCCTAACACTAACACTAACTATAACATGAACCCTAACCCTAACACTAATCCTAATTATAAACCTAACCCTAAAACTACAGCTAACACCAACACAAACCCTAACAATAACACTAACCCCAAACCTAAACTTAACCCTAAACCTAAACATAAAAATAACGCTAACTCTAACCTTAACCCTAACACTTACCCTAACACTAACCTTAACAAATGCAAACCCTAACATTAACCCTAAACCTAACCCTAACCCTTACCCTAACCCTAACAAAAAACTGAAACCTAACCCTAAACCTAATACTAAAACTAACTCTATACCTAACACAAACCCTAACCCTAACAAAAATGATAACCTGAACCATAACACTAACCTTAAACCTACATCTAACTGTAAAACTAGCCATAAACATAACCCAAACCCTTACCCTACAACTAACCCTAACCCTAACAATAACACTAATACTAACATTAACCCTTACACCAAACCTAACACTACCCTAACACTAACCCAAACACAAAACCTAAACCTAACACTAACACTAACCCTAAACCTAAACGTAACACTAACCATAACACTAATCTTAAACTTAACCCTACACCTAACCCTAACCCTAAAACTAAACCTAACTCTAATCCTAAACTTTACCCTAACACTAACCCTAACACAAACCCTAACCCTAAACCTAATTCTAACCCTAAACCTAACCCTAACCCTAAACTAACCTATACCCCAAACCTAACCCTAAACCTTACCATAACCCTAACCCTGGCACGAACCGTAAACATAACCCTAACACAAACACTAACCGTAACCCCAACCCTTACTTTAACCCTAACACTGAACCTAATCCTAACCATAATCCTAACTCTAGCAATAACCTTAATTCTAATGCTAAAACTAACCCTAAATCTCATCCTAAATATATCCCTAATCTAACACTAACCCTAAAACTAACCATAAACCTAACTCTAACCCTAACCCAAACACTACTTTTAAACCTAAGCCTAACTCTATCCCTAACATATCCCTAACCCTAGACCTAATCCTAAACCTAAGACAAAACAAACACTAACCAAAACACTAACCCTAAAAATATCGCTAACTCTAACCCTAAAACTAACCCTAAACTTTACCAAACACCTAACACTAAACCTCACCCTAACCCTAACCATAACCCTAACACTATCCTTAAACCTAATCCAATGGAAAACTAACATAATGATAAACCTAAAACAAAAATTAATTCAAACCATAACCCTAACCCTAACCCTAACCTAAACCTAAGCCTAACACAAATCCTAACACTAACCCTAACCCAAATATTAACACTAAGCCTTATCCCTACCCTACCCTATCATGAACACTAACCCTAGACCTAACTTGAACCTAAAATTAACCTTAACACAAAACCTAACACTAAACCTAATTCTAATCATAACCTGAAAACAAACCTAACCTTAAGCCTAAACCTCACTTTAACCCTAATCCTAAACCTAACACCAACCATAAAGCTAAACCTAAACCTAAGACTAACCTTAAACCAAATCCTAAACCTAAACCTAATCCTAAATGTAACCCTAACACTAAACCTAACCCTTACATTAACAAAACCCTAAGCCTACCCCTAACCCTAACAATAACCAAAGCTTATCCTAACCCAAACCCTATCTCTAACCCTCACCCTAATTCTAACCCTAAACCTAACATTAACACTAACATAACCCTAACTCTATCCCTAAACCTAACTATAACCCTAACCCAAACTATAATGCTAAACCTTACCCTAACCCGAACCCTAACACTGACCCTAAACATAAATCTAAACGGAAATCTAACTTTCACCTTATCCATTACCCCAACATGAACCCTAACCCTAGCCCTAACCTAACCCTAAACATAGCACTAACCCTAACACTAAACCAAATCCTAACCCTAACCTTTACTCTAACACTAACCATAACCATAATCATAACACTAACCTAACACTAAAACTAACCATAACCCTAACTCTAAACTCACCCTAAACCTAAAGCTAACACTAACACTAATATTCAACTTAACACGAACCCTAAGCCTAACCCTAACCCGAACCTAACCCTAACACTAACCTTCACCATAACACTAATTCTAACCCTAACACTAAAACAAAACCTAAACCAAATCCTAACTTTAACATAAACTTTACCCTAACCCTAGCAACAACTCTAAACCTAAACCTAAATCTAACCCTAACTCTAACAGTAAACCTAAACCTCACCCTAACTCTAACCCTAAACCTAACACTAACACTAACCGTAATCCTAACACTAAACCTAAACCTAACTCTAACCATTACCCAAACACTAATCCTAACCGTAACCTTAACCCTAACATAACACTAACCTAAAACTAATCCTAAACCCAAACCTAACCCTAACTCTAACCCTAAACCTAACATTAACCCTAACACAAACTCTAATAGTAACCCTAACCCTTATCATAAAATTTACCCAAAATCTCACCATCACTGAAAACCTAACCCTAACATGAATCTAACCCTAACCCTAATCCTAATCCTAACACTTATCCTAACACTAAACCTAACCCTAACCCTAACAAAAACCATAATGCTAACCCTAGCCTTAACCCATACCCTAACCCTAAATTGAACCCTAACATTAAACCTAACCCTAACCCTAACAATAACCGCAACCCTATCTCCAACCCTAACCCTAAGCCTAAACCTTACCGTAACTCTAACCCTAACTAAATCCTAAAATTAACCATAATGTAACACTAACACTAACCCAAAAGTTATTCCTAACACTAACCCAAACCCTAACTGCAACCCTAACACTCACCATACCCTAACCCTAACCCTAATTTTAACACTAACCCTAACCATAAATCTAACCACAATACTAACCATAAAACTATCCCTTATCCTAACACTAACCCTAAACCTAAACTTAACCCAAACACTAATACTAACCTTAAACCAAACCCTAACCCTAACGCTAACCTTAACCCTAACCCTAACTCTAACACTAATCCAAGCCTAATCCTAAACCTAGCCCTAAACCTAACCCTTATCCTAGATGTAACCCTGTCACTAACACTAACTCTAACCCTAACCATAAACATAACTCTATACCTAAACCTAACCTAACACTAACACTAACCCTAACCATAACCCTAACGCTAACCTAACACCAACACTAAACCTAACCTTAACTCTAGCCCTCATCCTAAACTTAACACTAACCCTAATCCTAACCCAAGCACGAACCCTAACCATACCCCTAACCTAAACCTAACTCTAACAATAAACCTCACTGTAAGACTAACACTAACCCTAGCCCTAACACAAAACCTAAACCAAATACTAAGCTTAACCTAACCCTAACCCTAACCTCAACCCTAAACCTAACCCCTAAAGCTAAAACTAACCCTGACACTAAACCTAAGACTCACCCTAATCCTAATTTGAAACCTGAAAATAACCCTAACCCTAACCCTAACCCTAAAACTAACTCTAACCTTAACCCAAACACTAAACCTAACCTTAACCCTAACTCTAACCATAACACTAACCCTATCCATAAGCCTAACCATAACACTAACCCTAACACTAACACGACCCTAAACCCTAAACCTAACACTAAATAACCATAATGCTAAACTTATCTCTAACACTAACCCTTATCCTAACCCTAAACCTAAACCTGAAAGTAACACAAACCGTAACCCTTACCCTAACACAAACCATAATTTTAACCCTAACCATAATTTAACCCAAACCCTAAACCTAACCTTAACCGTAAACCTAACACTAACCCTAAACCTAACACTAAACCTAATCCTATCCCTAACAATAATCCTTACACTAATCCTAACCAATATCTCGTCCTAACACTTACCTAACCCTAACCCTAACTCTAACCCTAACACTAAGCATAAAACTAACCCTAACCCTAACAATAACCCTAACCACTACCCTAACCCTATAACTAATCCTAACCCTAACCCTAACTGAACCCTAAACCTAACCCTAAGCCTTACATAACCCTAAACCTAACCCTAAACCTAAAATAAATCCTAACACTAAACTTAACCCTAATGCTAACACTAACCATAACCCAAAGAGTAACCCCATCAGTAACCCTAACATTAAGCCTAACCCTAAACCTAACATTAACCCTATCCCTGTTATTTTAACCCTAACAGTAACACTATCCCTAAACCTTACCCTAAAACTATACCTAAACTACCCATAATCCTAAAACTAACCCTAAACCTAACCCTGTGCCTCACTCTAACCCTCTTTCTAATCATAACCAAAACCCTAATTTTAAATCTAACCCTAACACAAAACCTAAACCTAACCCTTACCCTAACACAAAATATAATTTTACCCTAAAAGTAAACTTAACAATAACCCTAAACCAAACCCTATCCCCAATTCTAAAACTAACCCTAACCATAACCAGAACCCTAACCCTAACAAAAACTAACCTTCAATATAAACATAACCCTAACCCTGACACTAAACTTAACCATAAACCTAACGCTAACCGTAACACTAATCTTAAACATAATTCTAACCCTAAACCTAAAAATAACACTAACACTAACACTGAACCTAACCCTACACCTAACCCTCACTCTAACCCTTACCATAACACAAACCTTAACCATAACCCTAACACTAATCCTAACCCTTACCCTAACTCTAACCCCAACCTAAAAGTAACCCTAAAACTAACCCTAAGCCTCACTCTAACCCTTATCCTAACCATAACACTAACCATCCCAAAGAAATGTTAATGAAGATTACTTCTTTGGCCCACCAGTGCCCCACCCTTCTGGCCTTCCCACCTACATTCCATCACTGAAAGAATTATAAAAAGTAAAAACAACTGCACTTTTATGGATTCCATCTCTTGGTTCCCCTTCTACCTCTGGGAGAAGTCTTTTCTGCTGTCCATTAATAAAGCCTCTACTTTCCACTCTGACTTTGCCTTGGCATGCTTCTCTGGTGTTATTCTTGAACATTGGGGAAGCAAGGACTCGTCACCAGTCAACAGCTGTAACATTAGGGTTAGGGTTAGTTAGGGTTAGGGTTAGGGTTAGATTTAGGGTTAGGTTTAGGGTTCGTGTTAAAGTTAAGGTTAGTTTTAGAATAGGGTTACATGTAGGATTAGGGTTAGGGTTAGTGTTAGTGTTTGGGTTTGCACTAGGGCTAGTGATAGGGTTAGTTTTAGGGTTACTGTTAGGGTTGGGTTAGGATTAGTGTTAGGGTTAGGGTTAGAGTTTGTGTTAGGGTAAAGGTTAGGGTTAGGGGTAGGTTTAGGATTAATGTTATCGTTAGGGTTAGAGTTAGGTTTAGAATTAGTGTTAGTGTTAGGGATAGGGTTAGGGTTAGCAATAGTTTAATTAGGGATATGTTGAGATTTAGTGTTAGGGTTAGTGTAAGAGTTAGTGTTATGGTTAGGGTTAGGGTTAGGGATAGGGTTAGCATTAGGGTTATGTTAAGAGTTAGTGTTAGGGTTAGCGTTATGGTTAGGGTTAAGGTTAGTGTTAGTTTTACGTTATTGTTAGGATTAGGGTTATTGTTAAGGTTAGGTTTTGGTTAGGGTTATTGTTATGTTTGGGTTTAGGGTTAGAGTTAGTGTTCGGGTTAGGGTAAGGTCTAGGGTTTGGGTAAAAGTTACGGTTAGGTTTAGTGTTATGATTAGTGTTAGTGTTAGTGTTAGGGTTTGGGTTAAGGTTAGGGTTAGTGTTAGGGTTTGTGTTAGATTTAGCGTTAGTGTTAGGGTTAGGATTACAATAAAAAATAGGGTTAGGTTTATGGTTAGTTTTGAAATTAGTGTTAGCTTTTGTGTTACGGTTAGGTTTATTGTTAGGGTTAGGCTTAGGTTTAGGGTTAATGTTAGGGGTATGGTTAGAGATAGGGTTACAAATAATGTTAGATTTAGGTATATGTCTAGGTTTATTGTTAGGGTTAGGGATAGGGTTAGTATTAGGTTAAGGTTTAGGTTTAGGTTTTGGGTTAGGGTTAGTGATAGAGTTGTGGTTGGTTTAGGGTTAGAGTAAGTTTTAGAGTTAGGGTTAGGATTTATGTTACGGTTGGGGTTAAGGTTACGGTAAGTTTTCAGGTTAGTAGTAGGGTTAGGGTGATGTTTAGCATTAGGGTTATTGTTAGGGTTAGTGTTAGGGTCAGTGTCAGTGTTCAGGTTATAGTTAGGGTTAAGGTTAAACCCAGAATTATCACTAGAGTTAGGTCTAGGGATAGAGTTAATATTTGTCTTAGGTTAAGGTTTATCCTTAGGGCGAAGGCTAGGATTTTTTATTTTTTATTTTTTTTTAGGTCTAGGGATAGAAATATGGCTAGATTTAGGATTAGGTTTAGACCTAGGGCTAGTGTTAGGGTTAGGTTTAGGTATAGGTTTATTGCTAGTGCTAGTGTTATGGTTCAGTTTATGGTAGGATCAGGTTGAGTCATACGATTACCATTAGGGTCAGAAGAAGTATCAGATTTGAGTAATGGTTTGAGCTAGAATGAGGGCTATGGTTAGGACTAGTAATAGGATTAGGGTTACGCCTAGGGTTAGCATTAGGTTTAGGGTTGGCTTAGGGTAAGGGATAGGGTTAGACCTAGGTTTAGGGCTACATTTAGGGTAGGGTTAGGGCTAGTGTTAAGATTAGGTTTAGGGTTAAACCTAGGGTTAGGTTTCTGATTAGAGTAGGTTTTGGTTAGAGTTAGGGCTAGGATTATGGTTACAGCCAATGTTTGCAGTAGAGTTAACATTTAAGCTAGTTATGAGAGTAGGTCTAGTTTTGCACTTAGGTTTAATGTTAGGGTGTTGTTAAGAGCTAGGGATAGTATTAGGGTCAATATTAAGTTCAGGGTTAGTTTTAGGGTTAGGATTAGGGTTTGGACTCAAATTAGGGCTAGGGTTGGGGATAGGTGTAAGGTTAGGTTTTAGTTTTGGTTAAGCTTTAAAGTTAGGGCTATGTCTCGGTTTTTTTAGGGGTAGGGCTCTGGTTAGGGCTAGTTTTAAGATTAGCATCAAGTTTAGGACTAGTGTTAGGGTTAGGTTTAGTCTTAGGTTTAGAGTTAGATTTAGAGTTAGGATTAGATCTGGGTTAGGTCTAGGGCTAAGGATATGGCTAGCATTAGTGCTAGTTTTATAGCTAGGATTAGGGTTATGATAAAAATAGGGTTAGAACTTGGGATAGGGCTAGGACAAAAGTGAGAGTTAGTCTTATGGCTAGGCTTAGGGTTTGGTTAGGTATAGGGCTTAATTAGTGCTAGGAATATGTCTAGGTTTGTGTTTATGTTTAGGCCTAGGTTCAGTTTTGGCCTTAAGGTTAAGTGTAGATTCAGCTTCTCCACCCAGAGTGAAGCGAAAGAGGAAGCAGATAGGAGCAAAGCGCCCACGGCTCCTATACAGGGAGAGTTTGTGGATTGGGATTGTTGTCGGGGCTGTGGTTTCTGTGCCGAAAATCCACTCCACGGGAGGCACCATTTGCTTTCTGTTTGCTGTCTTGATGGCTCTGTATACACTGTCCAGCAGCCACACCTAGAGGTTGGAGCTGGGCTGTGTGCCGAGCCCTGTCCTCCGAAGGCTGGACTGCAGCCTCAAGCGTCTCAGTGGCCTGTTCGCGGCTGCACCTTCGGGCAGAGCCTGCTCTGGGGTCATTCTGCACCCCCCTGCCAGGGGACCCGTGCTCCGGAGGAGGGGGACCAAGAGCCGCGGTGGCAGCCGCTTGGGTCCCTGGGGCCGGGCACCGGGCTGAAGAGCTGCGGAGGCCAGGGTGGCTCTGCTAAGGTCGCAGACAAGCGCGGCGTGTGTCAGCGTGACCCAGAGACGGAGGCAATGGCGGCAGGGTTTCATTTCTAGAAATCTGGATTGGAAACAGAAGCAGCAGTTTGTATAATCCCAAGAACTTGCTTACACCAGGAAGCTGTAAGGGCAACATGAATATCACTGAGGAGATGTAACATGGTGACAGGCGCAGAGAGATCAAGTCTCTAACATCTTCAACTGCGCGGGCATAGGGAGCTGTAAACTGTCTAAATGCTGTTTGCTCAGGATCACTAGGCAATGCTGAACTGATGTGGATCTGGGGTGTACAGGCTGGGCCCCTCAGAACACACACACAGAGCCCGAATCGGAGGCAATTAAGCTCCGGTTCGCCTGCTTCATGTGACTCAGCACTAACGATCCCACTGAAATAATTGGCCGGCCCTTAGGAACTTACAGAGGTAAAAGCCAACTGAGCCTTCATAGGCAGTGGCCACAGGACTGAAACGGGGATTGGGAGAGACAGTCAGGACCCACCCGTTGCATTGGTCACCTGGCAAAGGGAACAAACGGTCACCATTTGCATGGGATATCACCATGGCAGAGAAATGGCATCACGGGCGGAGGAGATAACTGCATTGAAACCAGCGCGACAGGTGTGTAATCCCCTAGTCATCTCTCTCCACACAGCAGGGAAAACTTAAGGGCCACTCCCAGCTCTCCTGTGAACACAATAACCAGACCGAGGGAATCAGGAGTGACACGGGACTCGCGGCGCGGAACTCCCGGCTACTGCTCCCACCAGTGCTGACAACTGAGGTCTCTTGCACCAGCTACTGGGGGCATGGCTACAGGAGGGCAAGCAAATTCGCTGGGGGATCTCAGCCCCAAGATCTACAAACTTAGGGTCTGAGGGAGGCAAACAGGGAGAGTGAGCCCAGGTGTTCATGTAAACAGGGCTCCCAGGAGCAGCAGACCTGGCATGTAGCCAGTATTGTGGTGAGCGCCACAGGTGAGCACGGCCTGGCTTTAGGAAACACAAGACAAGGCCCTAGACACTCAGGATTGGAGACCCGCCCAGTCTAGGAGAAAGAGCTGCTGCACAGTGAATGGTTCCCACCTATTGAGAGGAGAAGCTTGGCCCAGTGGGCACAGCTCCACCTACTGGAAGAGAAGTTAATAGAACTCTAGGACTGCATTTATTATTATTATTATTATTATTATTATTATTATTATTATTATTATTATCTTTTTTTTCGTTTCTTTTTCTTTTTTTTCTTCTTTTTCTTTCATTTTCAATTTTTATTTGTTGTTGCTCTTTAATTTTTTTCAATGTTTCTATTTTTTAATTTTTTTTATTTTATTATTATTATTTTTTTTAAATTTTAATTTTCATTTTTTATTATCACTATTATTTTTGTTAAAAATTTTTTTTCGTCTTTTCTTTCTTTCTTTATTATCTAATCTTTGTTATTCTTGTTTCTTTTGTCTTTTCATTTCTTTTCAATTTTCTTATTACCCCTTCCTTGAATTCTACCTGCCTACTCTCATTCTCTTTAGTGACTTCTTCCCTTCCCTTCTAATATCTTTCCTCTCAAGCATCAAATAAATCTATAAGAGTAAACAGTAACTAAGCAGTCAAACAGAACAAGAAGTAACATGAGCAGCATAACAAAGCAAGGAAGAAAAGGAGTACAAACAATGAAGGACAGCCTAAATATTCAGGAGGACCTAGAGTCAGCAGAAAAATGGTCATATAAAGAACTCAAGGAATACCTTAGACAGATGGAATGGAACCTTAAAGAAGATACGAGACAGCAAATCCGAACAGTGAAAGAACACTTTGAAAATGAATTACATAGACAGATAAAAGAAGAAGTTAAGCATCTTTATCAGGAGATTGAGATTATAAAAAAAAAAAAAAAACAATAATTCTAGAAATGAAGGAAACGATAAACCAAATTAAAAACTCAATTGAGAGTATCAATAACAGAGTGGAGCAAGTAGAAGCCAGAACATCAGATAATGAAGATAAAATATATCATCTTGAAAAGAGCCTAGCCAACTCAGAAAGGCTGGTTAAAAACCACGAGAAAAACATCCAAGAGATATGGGATAACATAAAGAAACCAAACCTACGAGTCATCGGGATAGAAGAAGGTACAGAGATTCAAACCAAGGGAATGAGTAACCTGCTCTAAGAAATAATTACAGAAAACTTTCCAGAAATAAAAAAGGAAACGGATATACAAATTGTAGATGCATACAGGACACCGAGCACACAAAATCACAGCAGACCAACGCCAAGACACATTGTTATGAAGATATCCAATATACAGAACAAAGAGAAAATACTAAAAGCTACAAGAGAAAGGAGGCAGATTACATTCAGGGGTAAACCAATAAGGTTAACAACGGATTTTTCATCACAGACACTGAAAGTGAGAAGATCCTGGAACAACGTATTTCAAACACTGAAAGACAATGGATGCCAACAAAGAATTCTGTATCCAGCAAAATTAAGCTTCAGGTACGATAACGAAATAAAAATCTTTCATGATAAACAAAAGCTAAAAGAATTTGCAGCCTGAAAACCAGCATTGCAAAGCATCTTGAGCAAAACACTACACAAGGAAGAAATGAAAAACAATTACCAAAACCATCAGTGGGAAGTGCCTCTATAAAGACAGAGGGCGGGGGGAAAGCTTACCATGGAGAAACAAACTAAATTAAAAAAAGAAGAAGATAAATAATCAAACATGGCTGGAAGTACAAACCATATATCAATAGTAACTCTAAACATCAATGGCTTAAACTCCCCAATAAAGCGACATAAGCTGGTAACATGGATTAAAAAAACAAATCCAACAATATGCTGCCTCCAGGAGACACATCTGATTGGAAAAGACATACACAGGCTGAAAGGTTGGGAAAAAATATACCATGCACACGGTCCTCGTAAGCAGGCAGGGGTGGCCATCCTCATATCGAATAAAATTGACTTCATGACTAAATTAATCAAAAGGGATAAGGAAGGACATTATATACTGCTAAAAGGAACCATTCACCAACAAGACATAAGAATTATCAATATTTATGCACCAAATAATGGTGCTGCGACGTTCATAAAACAAATTCTCCTCAAGTTCAAGAATCAAATAGACCACAACACAATAATTATGGGTGACTTCAACACACCTCTCTCACAATTGGACAGAACCTCCAAACAAAAGCTGAATAAAGAAACTATAGAACTCAATATCACAATCAACAACCTAGACTTAACTGACATATATAGAATATATCAACCATCATCAAGTGGATATACTTTTTTCTCAGCAGCACATGGATCCTCCTCAAAAATAGACCATATATTATGCCATAGGGCAACCCTCAGTAAATATACCGGGGTGGAGATAATACCATGCATTTTATCTGATCATAATGGAATGAAACTGGAAATCAATGATAAAAGAAGGAAGGAAAATTCCTACATCACATGGAAAATGAACAATATGTTACTGAATGATCAATGGGTTACAGAAGACATAAAGGAAGAAATCAAAAAATTCTTAGAGATAAATGAAAATACAGACACAACATATTGGAATCTATGGGACACAATGAAAGCAGTTTTAAGAGGGAAATTCATCGCTTGGAGGTCATTCCTGAAAAAAAGGAAAAACCAACAAATAAATGAGCTCACACTTCATCTTAAAGGCCTAAAAAAGGAAGAGCAAAACAACAGCAAATGTAGCAGAAGGCAAGAAATAATTAAAATCAGAGCGGAAATCAACGAAATTGAAACAAAAGAAACTATTGAAAAAATTAACAAAACTAAAAGTTCGTTCTTTGAAAAAATAAATAAGATCGACAGACCCTTAGCCATGCTAACGAAGAGAAGAAGAGAGAGAACTCAAATCACTAACATACGGGATGAAAAAGGCAATATCACAACAGACACTTCAGAAATACAGAATATAATTAGAAATTATTTTGAAAAACTATATTCCAATAAAATAGAAGATAGTGAAGACATCGATAAATTCCTTAAGTCATATGATTTGCCCAGACTGAGTCAGGAGGATACTCACAACTTAAACAGACCAATAACAATAGATGAAATAGAAGAAGCAATCAAAAGACTTCCAACCAAGAAAAGCCCAGGACCAGATGGGTATAGAGCGGAGTTTTACAAAACCTTTAAGGAAGAATTAATACCAATAATTTTCAAGTTATTTCAGGAAATAGAAAAAGAAGGAGCTCTGCCAAATTCATTCTATGAGGCCAACATCACCCTGATTCCGAAACCAGACAAAGACACCTCAAAGAAAGAAAACTACAGACCAATGTCTCTGATGAACATAGATGCAAAAACCCTCAATAAAATTCTGGCGAATCGGATACAAAGGCACATCAAAAAAATTGTGCACCATGATCAAGTAGGATTCATCCCTGGGATGCAAGGATGGTTCAATATACGGAAATCAATAAATGTTATTCACCACATCAATAGGCTTAAAAATAAGAACCATATGATCATCTCAATAGATGCAGAAAAAGCATTCGACAAAGTACAGCATCCCTTTATGTTCAAAACATTAGAAAAACTAGGGATAACAGGAACTTAACTCAACATTGTAAAAGCTATCTATGCTAAGCCTGAGGCTAGCATCATTCTCAATGGAGAAAAATTGAAGGCATTCCCCCTAAAATCTGGAACAAGACAGGGATGCCCTCTATCACCACTTCTATTCAATATAGTTCTCAAAACAGTGGCCAGAGCAATTAGACAGATGAAAGAAATTAAAGGCATAAAAATAGGAAAGGAAGAACTTAAATTATCACTATTTGCAGATGACATGATTCTATACCTAGAAGACCCAAAAGGGTCTACAAAAAACTACTAGAACTAATAAATGAATTCAGCAAAGTGGCAGGATATAAAATCAACACCCATAAATCAAAGGCATTTCTGTATATCAGCGACAAAACTTCTGAAACGGAAATGAGGAAAAACACTCCATTCACAATATCCTCAAAAAAAATAAAATACTTGGGAATCAACATAACAAAAGAGGTGAAAGATTTATATAATGAAAACTACAAAACCCTAAAAATAGAAGTAGAAGAAGATCTTAGAAGATGGAAAAATATACACTGTTCATGGATAGGCAGAACTAACATCATCAAAATGGCGATATTACCAAAAGTTCTCTATAGGTTTAATGCAATGCCAATCAAAATCCCAATGGCATTTCTTGTAGAAATGGATAAAGCAATCATGAAATTCATATGGAAAAATAAAAGACCCAGAATAGCAAAAGCAATTCTAAGCAGGAAGTGTGAATCAGGCGGTATAGCGATACCAGACTTAAAACTATATTAGAGAGCAATAGTAACAAAAACAGCATGGTACTGGTACCAAAACAGGAGGGTGGACCAATGGTACAGAATAGAGGACACAGAGACTAATCCACAAAGCTACAACTATCTTATATTTGATAAAGGAGCTAAAAGCATGCAATGGCGGGAGGATAGCATCTTCAACAAATGGTGCTGAGAAAACTGGAAATCCATATGCAACAAAATGAAACTGAATCCCCTCCTCTCGCCATGCACAAAAGTTAACTCAAAGTGGATCAAGGAGCTAGATATCAAATCAGAGACTCTGCGTCTGATAGAAGAAAAAGTTGGCTCCCATCTACATATTGTAGGGTCGGGCTCCAAATTCCTTAATAGGACACCCATAGCACAAATTTGATAACAAAAATCAACAAATGGGACTTACTTAAACTGAAAAGTTTTCTCTCAGCAAGAGAAACAATAAAAGAGGTAAATAGGGAGCCTACATCATGGGAAAAAATCTTTACTCCTCACACTTCAGATAGAGCCCTAATATCCAGACTATACAAAGAACTCAAAAAATTAAACAATAAGAAAACAAATAACCCAATCAACAAATGGGCCAAAGACCTGAACAGACACTTCTCAGAGGAGGACATACAATCAATCAACAAGTACATGAAAAAATGCTCACCATCTCTAGCAGTCAGAGAAATGCAAATCAAAACCACCCTAAGATACCATCTCACTCCAGTAAGATTGGCAGCCATTATGAAGTCAAACAACAACAAGTGCTGGAGAGGATGTGGGAAAATGGGTACTCTTGTACATTGCTGGTGGGACTGCAAACTGGTGCGGCCAATCTGGAAAGCAGTATGGAGATTCCTGGCAAAGCTGGGAATGGAACCACCATTTGACCCAGCTATTGCCCTTCTTGGACTTTTCCCTGAAGAACTTAAAAGAGCGTACTACAGGGATACTGCTACATCGATGTTTCTAGCAGCACAATTCAGAATTGCTAGACTGTGGAACCAACCCAGATGCCCTTCAATAGATGAATGGATAAGAAAAATGTGGCATTTATACACCATGGAGTACTACGCAGCCCTAAAAAATGACAAAATCATAGAATTTGCAGGGAAATGGATGGCACTAGAGCAGATTATGCTTAGTGAAGCTAGCCAATCCCGAAAAAACAAATACCAAATGTCTCCTTTGATATAATGAGAGCAACTAAGAACAGAGCAGGGAGGAAGAGCAGGAAGAAAAGATTAACATTAAACAGATACATGAGGTGGGATGGAAAGGGAGAGAAAAGGGAAATTGCATGGTAATGGAGGGAGACCCTCATTGTTATACAAAATTACATATAAGAGGTTGTGAGGGGAATGGGAAAATAAACAAGGAGAGATATGAATTACAGTGGATTGGGTAGAGAGAGAAGATGGGAGGGGAGGGAGGGGGGATGGTAGAGGATAGGAAAGGTAGCAGAATACAACAGTTACTAATAGGGCATTATGTAAAAATGTGGATGTGTAACCGATGTGATTCTGCAGGCTGTATTTGGGGTAAAATTGGGAATTCATAACCAACTTGAATCTAATGTATGAAATATGATATGTCAAGAGCTTTATAATGTTTTGAACAACCAATAAAAAAAATTAAAAAAAATAAAAAAAAACAAAAAATAAATAAAATAAAATAAAATATCCTCACAAGCTCTACAAAAAAAAAAAAGGTTAAGTTTAGAGTAAATGATGGGGTTAGAGCTAGGTTTAGGGCTAGGACGAAGGTTAGAATTAGGTTTAGCGCTAGGGTTTCATTAAAGTTATGATTAAGGATAGGTTAAGGGCTAGGATGAGGGCTAGTGTTTGTGTTTTGGTTAGGGCTAGGATTAGTGTTAGGGGAATGTCAGTTCTAGGGTTACAGTTAGGGATAATTTTAGGGTTATGTTTATGTTTATGTTTAGTGTAAAGTTTAGATTTAGGGTAAAGGTCAAATTTAGAGCCAGGGGTATTTTTAGGGTCAGGGTCATGTGTAGGGTTTTGTTTAGGTTAGGGTTTAGGGTTAGGGCTCAAACTAGCATTAGTGTTTGGGTTAGGGTAATGATAGGGTTAGGTTTAAGGTTCAGGTTAGGTTTAGCATAATGCATAGGGTTATGCTTAGGCATAGGTTTAGATTTAGGCCTAGGGTTAGCATTAGAATTAGGGCTATGTTTAGGGTAATTGAAAGGGTTAGAGATAAGTTTAGGGCTAGGGTTATGGATTGGATTAGGGCTAGGGTTAGGGTTAAGGTTAGGGTTAGTGCTATGGTTTGTGTTAACATTAGGGCTCAAATTAGAGTTAGGCTAAATGTCAGGTCTATGGTTACATTAGGAATAGTTTTAGGGTTAGTTTTATGGCTAGGTCTATTATAAGGGTTAGGAATAGGGGTAGAGTCAGGGTTAGACCTAGGTATATTATCTCGGGAAAGGTCAGAGTTAGGGTTTGGATTAGGTTAAGGTTTAGGTTTAGGGATCGAATTAGCATTAGAGTTAGGGTTAGGGTAATGATAGGGTTAGGTTTAGTGTTCAGGTTAGGTTTAGGTTAATGAAATAGGTTAGGGTTAGGAATAAGTTTAGAGTTAGGCCTAGGGTTACCATTAGAGTTATGGTTATAGTTAGGGTAATGTATAGGTTTGGATCTAGTGATAGGGCCAGTGTTATCATTAGAATTCTGGCTAGTTTTAGAATAAGGTTTAGGACTAGGTTCTCGTTCAGGGTTAGGTTTAGGGTTAGGGTTAAACCTAGGGTTAAGGCTCAGATTAGGGCTTGGTTTTGGGTTTGGTTAGGGCTAGGATTAGGGCTATGGCTAATGTATAAACTATTGTTACAATTAGTGCTAATTTTAGGATTAGGGTTAGAGTTAGATATACTGTTACAATTAGGTTTAGGGTTAGGGTGATGTTTATAGCAAGTGTTATTGTTAGGGTCAGTGTCAGAGTCAGGGTTAGTTTTAGCGCTAGTGTTAGAACTCGGATTAGGGCTAAATTTTGTACTAGGTATACTGTTAGTGTGTGGTTTAGGTTAAGTGTTAGGGATATATGTTGTTTTTTTTTAGGGCTAGGATTATGGTTAGGCTAGTTAGCATCAGGGTTAAAAGTAGTGTTAGTTTGAGTTTTAGGCTTAGAGTTAGGGTTAGATTTAGAGTTAGGGTTAGATCTATGGTTAAGGCTAGGGATAGAGCTAGGGTTAGGGCGAGGGTTTGGGTTATAGTAATGAATATGGTTAGAACTACAGATACAGCTATGGTGAGAATTAGAGTTAGTCATAGTAGTAGTCTTAGAGTTAGGGTTAGGGTTAGGGTTAGGGCTAATTTAAGGCTAGAATTATGGCTAGGGTTAGTGTTAAGGTTAGACCAAAATATTTGGCTTGAGTTAGGGTTAGCATTGGTGTAAGGTTAAGATTAGGGGAATGAGTGGGGTTATAGCTAGCTTTAGGGCTAGGGTGAGGATTAGAATTCGGATTAGACCTTGGATTATGGTTCAGTTTAGTATTAAGTATAGGTTTAGAGCTAGTTTAAGGGGTAGGGTTTCTGTTAAGTTTATGGCTAGGACTAGGTCTAGGGCTAATATCAGGACTAGGGTTAATTTTAGGGATAGTTTTAGGGTTAGGTTATGGCTAGATCTAGTGTAAGAGTTAGGTTTAGGGCTAGGGTTATTATTATGGTCAGAGTCAGGGTCAGGGTTAGCATTTGGTTTAGCTAAAGGTTTAGGGATAAGGCTCAAATTAGTATTAGGGTTAGGTTTAGGGTTATGGTAATGGGTAGGAATTAGTTTAGGTTTCAGTTAAGATTTAGGGAAATGAATGGGTTTGGTTTAGTGATCCGGTTAGGGTTAGCATTAGGTTTAGGATTATATTTAGTGTAATGAATAGGTTTAGAGCTAGGGTTGGGGCTAGGTTATGGTTTGGATTAAGTCTAGGATTAGGGCTAGGTTTAGATATAGGGCTAAGGTGTGATTTAGCGTAAGTTTTCTGGTTAGGATAAGTGTTAGGTTTAGGGGTAGGGTAATGGTTAGGTTAGGGTATGGGTTAGTGTTTGAGCTAGGGTAGGGCTAGGACAAGGGCTATTTTTAGGTTTAGGTCTAGGTTTACATTTAAGGTTAGAGTTAGGTTTAGTGTTAGGGATAGGGTTTTAATTAGGGTTAGTGTTAGGGTTAGGGCAATGGATATGGTTAGAGCTCAAGTTCAGACTAGGTTTAAAGTTAGGATTAGGGCTAGGGATTAGGTTTTGGGTGTAGGATAGACCTAGGTTTATGTTTAGCGTAAAGTTTAGGATTTTAGCTAAGGTTATGTCTAAGGTGATAGTTAGGTTAAGGCTAGGTTTAGCACTAAGGTTAGGCTGAGGGTTTTGCTTAGAGCTAAGTTTAGGCATAGGATTAGGGCTAGATTTTGTGTTAGGTTTAGGGTTAGGGTTAGGACTATGGGCAATGTAAAGCTAGGATTATGTTTAGGGCTAGTTTTAGGGTTAGGGTTATAGCTAGGTCTAGTGTTAGGTCCAAGTTTTGGGTTAGTGTCAGGTTTAAAGCTAGGTTCAGTGTTAGAATCAGGGTCAGATTTGGGGATAGGTTTAGTGTTAGGGTTAGAGCCAGAATTAGGACTAGGTTTAGGTCTAGGGGTAGAGTAAGTGTTCAGTTAAGGTTAAGGGTTATTGTTAGGGCTAGTGCTAAGATTTTGTATATGTGTAGGGTTAGAGTTATAACTATATTTAGGATTAGCTTTGTGTCTAGGTGTAGTGTTAGGCACTAGATAGGGGTAGGTATCGGGTTACCAGTAGAGCTAGTTTTATTGTTTGGTTTAGGGTTGTGGTCATGTTTAGACCTAGTGTTACTGTTAGGGTTAGATGTGGGTCAGGGTTAGGTTTAGAGGTAGAAGGAGGGTTAGGGTTAAGACTATTGCTATGTTTAGAGTTTAAGTTAGACTAAAGGTTAGGGTTAGGGCTAGGGTTAGCATTTGTGGTAGGGTTTCGCTTAGTGTGAGGAATAGGGTTAGAGTTTGTGTTAGGGATACTGTTAGGGTTAAAGTTAGGGCTACTATTAGGGTTAAAGCAAGGGTTAGGGCTCGGATTAGCGGTAGAATTTGTGTCAGAGATAGGGCTACGGTTAGGACAATAACTACTCTATAAACTAGGGTTATGATTAAGGCTAATTTTAGGGTTAGTTTAAGGCTAGATACTGTGTTATGGTTAATTTAAGGTTAGGGTGATGTTTAGAGATAGGATTAGTGTAAGGGTCAGCGTCAGGTTCAAGGTTAAATTTAGAGTTAGTTTTAGGGTTATTTGTAAGGTTAGGGTTTGATTTAGTTTAAGGGTTAAGTTTATTGCTATAGTTTGGTTTTGGTTTATGGCTAGGGATAGGGATAGGGCAGGTTTATGTTTAGCATTATTAGGGATAGTGTTAATGTTTGGTTTAGGCTTATTGTTACAGATAAATTTAGAGTTAGGTTTAGATTTAGATTTAGGCTTAGATCTAGGATTGTAATTAAGGCTAAGGACAGACCTAGGACTAGGTCTAGGGCAAGAGTTAGAGTTAGTCTTATGGCTAGGTTTAGCGTTAGGATAGGATTAAATAAAAGCTATGATAAGCAGTACACTTTTTGTTCAGCCTAGGTTTAGGCTGAGGATTAGGGTTAGGTTTAGGGTAATTATTAGTTTTGGGGTACAAGATAAGGATATAGGTAGGTTTAGGTATAGGGTGAGGAATAGAATTAGGGTTAGGGTTCGGGTTATGGTTCAGGTTAGGATTAAGCCTAGGTATTGAGCTAGGAATATGGCTAGGGCTAATTTCAAGTCTAATGTTATGGTTAAATATAGTTTTAGGCTACAACTAGTGTAAGGGTTAGGTTTAGGGTTAGGGAAAGGTTTAGATATTAGTGTACTATTAGGGTCATGGTCGTGATTAGTGTTTTGGATAGGTTAAGGTTTAATTTTAGGGCTCGAATTAGCATTATAGTTATGATTAGGGTAAAGATAGCATTAGGTTTAGGTTTTAGGTTAGGTTTAGGATAATGGATAGGAATAGGATTAGGGATACGGTTAGGTTTAGGCCCAGGTTTAGCGTTAGGGTTATGGTTATGGTTAGGGTAATGGATAGCGTTATAGATAGGGGTATGGCTAGGGTTACGGTTAGGGTTAAATCTAGGGTTACGGCTAGGGTTATAGTTATGATGAGAGATAGTTTTAGGGTTAGGGCTAAATCTAGGGATAGTGCTTGGAATAAGGCTAGGTTTTGGGTTAAGTTAAGGCTAGGTTTAGGGTTATGGTAATATAAGTACCAGGGTTGCAATTAGGGCTTATTTTAGGGTTTAAGGTTTAAAGTTATGGCTGAAATTACCATTAGGTTTAGGGTTAGGGTTGTGGTAATGGATAGAGTTAGAAATCAGTTTAGGGCTAGAGTTATGGTTATTATTAGGGATAGGTTTTAGGTTAAGTTAGTGCTAGGGTTAGCGTTACAGCTAATGTAAGTACTAGGGTTACGATTACACCCAATTAAATGTTTTAGGGCTATGTTTAATGTTAGGTTTAGGTTTAGGGTTAGGTTGATATTTAGACCTTGGGTTAGTGTTGTGGTCAGAGTAAGGTTTAGGGTTAGTTTTAGGGTTTGTCTTAAACCTTGAATTAGGGCTAGGGTTAGGGCTAGTTGTAGGTTTAGGGATTGGTTTAGGTTAAGGAATAGGGTTAGATCTTTGGCTCAGATTGGTTTTAGGGCTCAGGGTTAGGGTTAGGGCATTTTAAGATTAGTGTTAGGGTTAGGGCTATTCTTAGAATTACGTTTAGGCTTTGGTTTAGGGATAGATTTAGAATAAGGTTTTTATCTAAGGTTAGTGCTAGGTCTAAGGATAGGGCAAGGGTTAGGACTAAGATTTAGGATAGGGTTAGTTTTATGGGAAGGGATAGGATTAGAACAAATGATAGGGCCAGTGTGAGAGTTAGAGTTATTCTTAGGGGAAGGGTTAGGGTTAGGTTTAGGGATAGGGCTAAATTACGGCCAGGGTTAGTGTTAGGGCTATGGTTAGGGCTAGTTTTAGAATTAGCATCAGGGTTAGGACTAGTTTTAGGCTTAGGCATCTAGTTAGCATTAGATTTAAAGTTAGGTTTTCGATCTAATATTAAAGCTAGGGCTAAGGATAGGGCAATTGTGATGAAAAGGGTTAAGGTTAGAGTCAGGGTTCTGTTTAGGGTAAGGGATGTGGTTTTGGCTAGGTTTAGGGCTAGGGAAAGTGTTAGTATTATGGTTAGGGCTTAGTTAGGGTTAGGGTTATGATTAAGGCTAGGTTTATGGCTAGGATGAGGTTTAGGGTTTGTGTTAGGTTTAGGGATAGTATTAGGGCTAGGCTTAATGACAGGTCTAGGGTTATCATTAGGGCTTGATTTAGTGTAAGGTTCATGGCTTGTTCCAGTGTAAGGATTATTTTTAGGGTAAAATTCAGGTTTATATCTAGGGTTATTTTTAGGGTCATTTTAGGTTTAGGGTTTGCGTTAGGTTAGGGTTTAGGTTTAGGGTAAAGACATGGTTAGTTTTAGGGTTTAGGTTTGGTTTAGTGTAACGTATAGGATAAGGGTTAGGCCTAGGGTTAGCTTAAGTGTTAAGGTTATTGTTAGGGTAATGGAGAGGTTTAGATGTAAGATTAGGGGTAGGGTTATGTATAGGATTAGGGCTTTTGTTTGGGTTAGGATTAAGTTTAGGGTTAAAGCTAGGTTAGGACTCGGATTAAGACTAGGTTTTGTGTTAGGTTAGGGCTAGGATTAAGTCTACGGCTAATATATGAATTAGGGTTATGATTATCGCTAGTTATAGGGTTAGGGTTAGGGCTAGTTCTAGTGTGAGGTTGAGGTTTACGGTGATGATGATGTTTAGAGCCAGGGTTACAGTTAGGGAATGAATCAGGGTCAGGGTTAGTTTTGGGGTTAGGGTTAGGACTACAATTAGGGATATAGTTAGGGCTAGGTATAGAGTTAGAGTTTGCTTTAGACTAAGGTTTAGGGTTATGGATATGGCTTGGTTTTGTTTTAGGGCTAGGGCTACGTTTAGGGCTAGTTTTAGGATTAGTGTTAGTGTTAGGAACTAGTGTTAGGGTTAGGGTGAGAGATAGAGTTAGTCTTTGTGGTATGGTTGGGGTTAGTGTTAGGGATAGGGCTAAATTAGGGCTAAGATTAGGGCTGGGTTAGTGTTAGGTTTAGGCCTAGGGTTTGGGTTAGGGACAAAATTAAGGCTATGTTTACAGCTAGAATAAGGGCTAGGGTTTGTGTTAGGGTTAGGGCTAGGATTATGGCTAGGGTTAATATCAGGTCTTGGGTTAACATTAGGAAGAGTTTTAGGGTTAGGTTTATGGCTAGGTCTAGAGTAAGGGTTATGTAAGCTAAGAGTCAGGTTTAGAGCTAGGGGAATTATTAAGGTCACGGTGAGTGTTAGGGTTTGTTTTAGGTTTGAGGTTAGGTTAGGGCTCGAATTAGCATTAATGTTAGGGTTAGCATAATGACTGTGTTATATTTAGGGTTCAGGGTATGTTTAGGGTAATTGATAGGTTTTGGGAAAGCGATAGGTTTAGGGTTAAGCCTAGGGTTAGGTTTATGGTAAGGGTTATGTTTAGGGTAATAGATATAGTTAGAATTAATTTTAGGGCCAGGGTTATGGTTAAAATTAGGTCTTGTGTTAGGGTTAAGGTGAGGGTTGGAACTAGGATTACGTTTAGGGTTATGTTTAGTGTAAGAGTTAGGTTCTGAGCTATGGTTAGGGCTAGGCTGAGAGTTAGGTTCAGAGTTAGGTCTAAGGAAAGGATTATGGTAAAATTTGGGTTGGGGTTGGGGTTAGGGTTAGACCTAGGTTTAGTGTTAGAGTCAGAATAAGGGTCAGGGTTAGGGTTAGGTTTAGGGATAGTGTTAGAGCTAAAATGAATGCTAGGGTTAGGACTATTAATAGGGTTAAGGCTTTGGCTAGTGTAAGGACTAGGTATAGGTCTAGGGTTACTCTTAGGTTAAGGATTTTGCTTAGGGTAAATAATTGATTTAGATCTAGGGTTAGGTATATGGTTAGGGTTGGAGTTATAGTTAAAGCTAGATTTAGGGCTTGGTTTAGAAATAGTTTTTGTGTTAGGGTTAGGGCTAATATTAGGGCAATGGCTAATGTAATAAGTAGGGTTACCTTTAGAGTTACATTTAGGGTTAGGGTTAGGGTTTAGGTTGAGTGCTAAGGTTAGGTATAATGTTAGGGTGATATTTATAACTACAATTCTTGTTAGGATAGGAGTCAGGGTCAGGGTTAAATTTAGGATTAGTGTTAAAACGTGAATTAGGGCCATTGTTAATGTTAGTGTTTGGTTTGAATATAGGGTGGTGTTTTGATCTAGGATGAGTGTTAGGATATGAGTCAGGTTCAGGATTAGTTTTAAGGTGAGACTAAGGACTCGAATTAGGGCTAGGTTAGGTCTAGTTGTAGTGTTTATGTTTGGTTTAAGTTAACATTTATGGTTAGGGCTATTGCTCCATTTTGGTTTACTGCTAGGATTAGGGTTAGGGCTAGTTTTACAATTATAATTAGGGTTAGGGCTAGGGTTAGTGTTAGGCTTAGGCTTAGGTTTAAGGTTAGATTTAGAGTTAGTGTTAGGGCTGGGACTAAATTTAGGGCAAGTGTTATGGCTAGTGATGGTTTACTCTAGCGGATAGTGATAGAACTAGGGATAGGGCTTTGGCAAGAGTTAGAGTTATTCTTAGAACAAGGGTTGGGATACGGTTAGAGATACAGCTAAATTAGGGCTTGGATTAGGGCTAGGTTTTGTGTTTAGCTTAAGCCTAGTGTTAGACTTAGGGTTAGGTTTATATTTAGGGTAAGGAATGACATTATGTCTAGGTTTAGAGGTAGGGTGAGTGTTAGAATTAGGGTTAGGTGTAGGGCTAGAATTAGGGTTATGTTTAAGGTTACATTTAGGGCTAAGATGAGGGCTAGGTGTATTTTTAGCATTAGGGCTAGGATTAGGGCTAGTGCTAATTTCAGATCCAGACTTATAGTTAAAGATAATTTTAAGATTAGGTTTATGGCTACGTCTAGGCTAAGGGTTAGGTGTTGGGTTATGGTAAAGTTTAAATCTAGGGGTATTATTAGGGTCAATGTCTTGGTTAGTGTTTGGGATAGATTAAGGTTTCAAGTTTTGGCTTGAATTGGTTTTAGGATTAGGGTTAGGGTAATGATAAGCTTAGGTTTTGGATTCAGGTTAGCTTTGGGGTAAAGGAAGGGTTAGGATTCAGGATAGGGTTAGGTTTATGCCTAGCTTTATCATTATGGTTAGGGTTATGGTTATGGTAATGGATAGAGTTAAAGATCAGTTGAAGGCTAGAGTTTTGGTTACAATTAGAGATAGTGATAGGGTTATTTTAGGTTTAAAGCTAAGGTTAGGGCTCGAATTAGGGCTATTTTTGGGTTATGTAAAAGCTAGGGTTAGGGTTACAGCTAATGTAAGTACTAGATTTAAAATTAGTGCTAGTTTTAGTGTTTTAGTTCTAGGTTTAGTGTTAAGGTTAGGTTTAGTGTTAGGGTGATGATTAGAGCTAGAAGTGTTAGGATCAGTGTCAGGTTCAGGTTTAGTTTGAGTGTTTAGCTTTCAACTCGAATTAGGGCAAGGGGTTAGGTATAGGTGTAAGGTTAGGGCTTGGTTTAAGTTAATGGTTAGAGTTAGAGCTATGGCTCAGTTTTGTTTTAGGGCTAGGGCTAGTGTTAGGGCTCATTTTAGGATTAGTGTTATGGTTTGTGCTAGTGTTAGGGTTAGGCTTAGGCTTCGGGTTAGGGCTAGATACAGAGTTACATTTTGACTAAGGTTAGTGCTAGGGATAAGGATAGAGTAAGTTTTAGCACTAGAATTAGGGCTAGGGTTAGGGTAACAGTAAGGGAAAGATTTAGAACGAGTGATAGGGCTAGTATGAGAGTTAAATTTATACTTATACTAGGGCTAGGGTTAGGTTTAGGGATAGGACTAAATTATGTCTAGGGTTAAGTTAGGGCTAGGTTTAGGGCTAGTTTCAGGATTAGGCTTAGGCATCAAGTTAGGGTTAGATTTAGAGTTAGGTTTCGATCTATGGTTAATGTTAGGCCTAAGTATAAGGCAAGGGTTACCACTAGGGTTAGGGTTAAAGCTAGGGTGTAGTTTAGGGTAAGTGATGTGGTTATAGCTAGGTTTAGGGAAAGGGCAAATGTTAGTATTAGGGTTAGGGTTAGGGTTATGATTAAGGCTATGTTTAGGGATAGAATGAGGATTAGGATTTGTTTTAGGGTTAGGGATAGTATTAGGGCTATGGCTAATGTCAGGTCTAGGGTTACATTTAGGGTAGGTTTAACATTAGGTTTATGGCTTGGTGCAGTGTAAGGGTTAGGTTTTTGGTAAGGGACAGGTTTAGATCTAGGGTTATTTTTTAGAATCAGGGTCAGATTTAGGGTATGAGTTAAGTTAATGTTTAGGTGCAGGGCTCTATTTAGCATTAGATTTAGGGTTAGGGTAATGACAGGGTTAGGTTTAGGTTTTAGGTTTCGTTTATTGTAATGTATATGGTTAGGTTTAGGCCTAGGGTTATCAGAATGGTTAGAGTTATTGTTATGGTAATGGGTAGTGTTAGCCCTAAGGTTAGGGCTAGGGTTATGTATAGGATTAGGGCTAGTGTTTGGGTTAGAGTTAGGTTTAAGTTTAGGGTTAAAACCAGGTTTAGGACTCGGATTAAGGCTAGGTTTTGGGTTAGGTTAGGGATAGGGTCAAGACTACCACTAATGTATGAGGTAGGTTTATGATTATAGCTAGTTATAGGGTTAGAGTTTGGTCTAGGTCTAGTGTTAAGGTTAGGTTTATGGTGATTATGACGTTTAGAATCAGCATTAGTATTAGGGTCAGAGTCAGGGTCAGCATTAGGGTTTGGTTTAGGATTAGTTTTAGGGTTTACATTAGGGTTAGGGTTAGGGTTAGAGTTAGGGTTAGTGTTAGGTTAGGGTTACTGTTAGGGTGATGGTTATGGTTAGGGTTAGAATTAGTGTTAGGGTTACTCTTATGGCTGGGGTTAGGTTTAGGGTTAGAGTTCATGTTAGGGTAAGGTTTACGGTTAGGGTAATGGTTATGGTAAGGGTTATTGTTAGATTTAGTGTAAGGTTTAGTATTAGGGTTAGGGTTAGGGGTAGTGTTAATGTTAGATTTTGGGTTAAGGTTAGGTTAAGGTTTACTGTTAAGGTTAGTGTTAGGTTTAGGGTTATAGTTAGGTTTAGGTTTAGGGTTAGTTTTAGGGTTTGGGTTAGGGTTAGGTTTAGGTTATGGGTTTGTGTTAGGGTTAGATTTAGGGTTAGTGTTAGAGTTAGGGTTACGTTTAAGATTAGGGTTAGTGTTATAATTAGGGTTAGGGTTAGGGTTTGCAGTAGGGTTAGTTTTAATGTTAGTGTTAGGTTTAGGATTAGGGTAAGTGTTAGGTTTACCCTTAGGGTTAGATTTAGTGTTAGTTTTAGTGTTACGGTTATATTTAGTTTTAGGGTTAGTGTTAGGGATAGGCTTCATTGTAGGATTAGATTTGGAGTTAGCATTAGATCTAGGGTTAGAGATAGTTCTAAGGTAGGACAAGGGTTAGGACTAGGGTTAGGGTTATGGTAATGGATACGTTTAGAATTAGGTATAGGTCTAGTGCGAGAGTTTGATTTAGTCTTAGGGCTAGGGTTATGGTGAGTTTTAGGGATAGGGATCATTTAGGGCTAGGATAAGAGCTAGGGTTAAGGTTCATCTTAGGCCTAGCATTAGAACTAGTTTTATGGTTATGTTTACGGTAAGGGATATGGTTATAACTAGGTTTATAGGTAGGGTGAGGTTTAGAATTAGAGTTAGGTCTAGGGTTAGGGTTAAGGTATGAATAAGGCTAGGTTTAGGGCTAGGATGTGCGTCAGGTTTGTTGTAGGCTTAGGTCTATAAATAGGTATAGGTCTAATGTAAGGTCTAGTGTTTCAGTTAGGGTAGATTAAGGGTTAGTTTTGTGTCTAGGTCTAGTGTAAGTGTTAGGCTTAGGGTAAGTGTCAGGTTTATACTTAGGTGGATTTTTAGGGTCAGGATCAGGTTTAGTGTTTGTTTTAGGTTAATATTTATGGATAGGGCTAAAATGAGCATTATGATTAGGGTTAGGATAATGGATAGGGTTAGGTTTAGGGTTCAGTGTAGGTTTAGGGTAATGAAGAGGTTTCAGGATAGCAATAGGGTTAGGGTTAGCCCTAGGGTTAGCATTAAGATTAGGATTAACTTAAGGATAATATATATATATATATGATTAGAGCTAGGGTTAGGGCTAAGTTTATTGTTAAGACTAGGACTAGAGTAAGGTTTAAAATTTGGGTTAAGTCTAGTAACTCTAGCTTAGGGTAGGGTTAGGGTTAGGTTTGGGGTAAAAGATAGGTTTTGAGCTTGGATAGTCCTAGGGTGAGGGTTAGGTTTAGTGTTAGGTCTAGGGTTAAGGTTATGATTATGGTAAGGGTTTGGTTTAGGATTAGGGCTAGGGTTTTCATTAGGGTTAGGGTTAGGTTTTGAGTAATAGATTGTGTTACATGTAAGGTTAGCTTTAGGGTTAAGGTTAGGTTTAGCGTTAAGTTTTGTTTTAAGGGTGGGTTTACGGTAAGGGTTAAGTTTTGAGTTAGAGTTAGGGCTAAAGCATGGGTTAGGTTTAGGTTTAGGTCTAGGGTTAGGTTTATGGTTTGTGTAAGTGTTTTGGTTAGGGTTGGGGCTAGGGTTATCATTGGAGTTAGAGTAAGAGTTAGGATAATGGCTAGGGTTAGAGTTAGTGGTAAGTTTAGGATTAGGGCTAGGGTTAGGGTTATGGGTAGGGATAGGGCTAGGGTTATGTTTAGGCTAATGGTTTGGCTTTGAGCTAGGGTTATGACTAAGTCTAGGTTTAGGGTTAATGTTAGGGCTAGGGTTAGGGTGAGTTTTATGCTTAGGGAAGGTTTAGGCCTCGGATTAGGACTAGGTTTTGTGTTAGGTTTAGGCCTAGGGTTAGTGCTATGGGTAATGTAAGATCTAGTGTTTTAATTATGGCAAGTTGTACGGTAAGGGTTATGGATAAGTCTAGTGTCAAGTGTATATTTTGGTTTATTGTCAGTTTTAGAGCTAGGTTTAGTGTTAGTGTCAGGGTCATGATTCAGACAGAATTAGAACAAGGTTAGGTATAGGAGTAGGGTTAGCATTTGGATTAGGTTAAGGGTTACTGTTAGGGATAAGACTAAGTTTTTGTTTAGGTCTACGGCTAGAGTTATTGCTAGAGTTATCTATAGATTTAGGATTATATTTAGGTCTAGAGCTAGTGTTAGGCTTAGGTTTAGATATGAGGTTACTGGGAGGTCTAGGTTAAGGGTTCTGTTTAGGGTTAGGTTCAGGTTTAGATCTACGATTAGTGTTAGGGTCAGAATAAGGGTCAGGATTAGGGTTAGGGTTTGGAATTTGGTTAGAGCTAGAATGAGTGCTAGGGTTAGGACTAGTAATAGCGTTAGAGTTTGGGTTAGGTTAAGGATTAGGTTTAGCATTAAGTTTAGGGTTTGGCATAGGGTAAAGTATAGGGTTAGAGCTAGGGTTAGAGCTAGGGTTAGAGCTAGGGTTAGGATCAAACTAGGTTTAGGGCTAGGATTATGGCTAGTTTTCTGTTAGGTTTAGGGCTGGGGTTAGAGAAATGGCTAATGTAAGAACTAGGATTACATTATGGTTATTTAGGGGTTATGGTTAGGGGTTTAACCTCTGGGTTAGGATTAGGTTTAAGGTTAGGGTGATATTTAGAGCTAGTGTTAGTGTTAAGTTAATGATCAGGATCAGGGTTACTTTTAGGTTCAGGATTAGGACTCAAAATAATGCTAGAGTTACTGTAAGGGTTCAGTTTAATGTTAAGATGTGTTTAGAGTTAGGGTGAGTGTTAGGATATGAGTCAGAGTCAGGCTTAGTATTAAGGTTAAGTTTAGGACTCAAATTAGGGCTAGGGTTAGGTCTAGGTGTAGTGCAAGGGTTTGGTGTAAACTAAGGTTTATGTTAGGGCTATTGCTTGGTTTTGTTTTACTGCTAGAGTTAGGGTTAGAGCTAGTTTTATGATTACTGTTAGAGTTAGGACTAGTGTTAAGGTTAGGCTTAGGCTTAGGTTTAGTGTTAGATTTAGAGTTAGGGTTAGATCTAGGGTTAGGACTAGATATAAAGATAAGGCAAATGCTATGTCTAGAATTAGGGCTATGGTTAGGATTACAGAAAGGGATAGGGTTAGAACTAGGGATAGGGCTAGTGTGAGAGTTAGAGATAGTCTTAGGGCCAAGGTTCGGTTTCAGATTACGGATAGGGTTAAATTAGGGCTAGAATTAGGGCTAGGTTAGTGTTCAGCTTACCCCTAGTGTTAGGGTTAGGGTTTGGGTTAAGTTTAGGCTAAGGGATGGTGTTATAGCTAGGGTGAGAGTTAAGGTTATGGTTAGGGTTAGGGTTTTGAATAAGGCTAGTTTTGGAGCTAGAGAGATAGGATTTTTTAGGGTTAGGGCTAGGGCTAATATCAGATCTATGGTTTTGTTTAAAGATAGTTTTAGTGTTAGGTTTATGACTACCTGTAGTGTAAGGGTTAGATTTAGGGTTAGTGTCAGCTTTAAAGTTAGGAGTATTTTTAGGGTCAGTGTCTGAGTTACAGTTTGGGATAGGTTAAGGTTTAAATGTAGGGCTCGAATTAGCATTAGAGTTAGTGTTAGGGTAATGATAACTTGAGGTTTAGGGTTTAAGTTTGGTTTATGGTAATGGATAGATTTAGGATTAGGGATAGGGTTAGGTTTAGGCCTATTGTTAGCATTAAGGTTAGTTTATGGTTATGGCAATGGTTAGGGTTAGAGCTAGGTTTAGGGTAAGGATTATGGTTACGATTAGGGATAGGTTTAAGGTTAGAATTTGGTTTAAAACTCGGGTTTCAGCTGAGATTAGAGCTAAGTATTGGGTTAAGTTAGTGATATTATTAGGGTTATGGTCAGAGTCAGGGTCAGGGTTAGTTTTAGGGTTAGGCTTAGGACTCAAATAAGGGCTAGGATTACTACTAGGGTTCAGTTTTAGGTGAGGGCAGAGTTTACAGCTAGAGTGACTGTTAGGATATGACTCAGGGCCACGGTTTGTTTTAAGGTTAGAATTATGACTCAAATTAGGGCTAGGGTTACATTTAGGTTTTTTTTTTTTAAATTTTAGGGTGGTGTTTAGACTTAGGGTGGGTGCTAGGATATGATTCAGGGTCAGGGTAAATTTTAAAGTTAGAGTTAGGACACGAAAAAGGGCTAGGTTAGGTCTAGGTGTAGTGTTAGGGTTTGGTTTAAGTTAAGTGTTAGGTTATTGCTCAGTTTTGTTTTAGTCTTAGGTTTAGGGTTATTGCTAGTTATATGATTAGCATTAGGGTTAGGGCTAGTGTTAGTGTTAGACTTAGGCTAAGGGTTAGAGTTATATTTGGAGTTAGCATTAGATCAAGGGTTATGGATAGGTCAAAGAATAGGGCAAGGGTTAGGGCTACGGTTAAGGTTATGGTAATGGATATGTTTAGAAATATGAATAGGTCTAGGGCGAGAGTTAGATTTAGTCTTATGTCTAGGTTTATGGTTAGTTTTAGGGATAGGTCTAAATTAGGGATAGGATTAGGGCTAGTGTTAGTGTTGAGTTTAGTCCTACCATTAGGTCTAGGTTTATGGTTATGTTTAGGGTAAGGGGTATGGTTATAGCTAGGTTCAGAGGTAGGGTGAGGGTTTGAATTAGAGTTAGGTCTATGGTTAGGGTTAAGGTAAGATTAAGGCTAGGTTTAAGGCTAGGATGAGGGCTAGGGCTTGTTGTAGGGTTATGTCTAGAATTAGGTCTAGGAATGATGTCAGGTCAAGTGTTACAGTTAGGGGTAGATTTAGAGTTAGGTTTGTGTTTAGGTCTAGTTTAAGTGTTAGGTTTAGGGTAATGGATAGTGTTAGGTTTAAGGTTCAGGTTAGGTTTAGGGTAATGGAGAAGTTTCAGTATAGCAATAAGTTTAGGATTAGGCCTAGAGTTTGCATTAGAATTATAACTATCATAAGGGTATTATATAGGGTTAGAGCTAGGATTAGGGCTAAATTTATGGTTAATATCAGGGGTAGATTTAGGGTTAGGGTTTGGGTTAAGGCTAGTAACCCTAGCTTAGTGTAGGGTTAGGGTTTGGTTTAGAGTAAGGGTTAGGTTTTCAGCTATGGTTAGTCCTAGGTTGAGGGTTAGGTTTAGTGTTAGGCCTAGGTTTAGGATTATGGTTATGGTCAGGGTTAGGTTTAGGGTTAGGGCTAAGGTTTTCTTTAGGTTCAGGGTTAGGTTTAGAGTAATAGATTGGGTTAGATATAAGGCTAGCTTTAGGGTTAAGTTTAGGGTTAGGGTTAAGTTTAGTTTTAGGGATGGGTTTACTGTTGGGTTTAGGTTAAGTGTTAGAGTTTGAGTTAGGGTTAGGGCTAAAGCAAGTGTTAGGTTTAGGGTTAGGTCTAGGGTTAGATTTATGTTTTTTGTTAGGGTTTTAGTTAGGGTTATGGCTAGGGTTATCATTACGGTTAGGTTTAGAGTTAGGGTAATGGCTAGTGTTAGAGCTAGGTTTAAGGTTAGGATTAGAGCTGGAGTTAGGGTTATGGGTAGGTATAGGGCTAGGATTATGTTTAGGTTAAGGGTTAGGTTTTGAGCCAGGGTTAGGAATAAGGTGAGGGTTAGGATTAGCGTTAGGGTTAGAGCTAGGGTTAGAATAAGGGTTATGCTTAGGGTAGGTTTAGGCCTCGAATTAGTGGTAGATTTTGTGTTAGGCTTAGGCCTAACTTGGTGCTATGTGTAATGTAAGATCTAGGGGTCTAATTATGGCTAGTTGTATGGTAAGGGTTATGGCTATTTCTAGTGTTAAGTTTAGATTTGGTTTATTGTCAGGCTTAGAGCTAGTTTTAGTGTTAGTGTCAGGGTCAGTGTTCAGGTTAGATTTAGGGTGAAAGCCAAAATTAAAACAAGTTTAGTTCTAGATGTAGGGTTAGTGTTTGGATTAGGTTAAACATTATTGTTAGGGATAGGACTAAGTTTTTTTTTTTTTTTTTAGGTCTAGGGCTAGAGTTATTGCTAGATTTAGGATTGGGTTAAGGTTTAGGGCTAGTGATAGTATTAGGTTTAGGTGTAAGTTTTCTGTTAGAGTTAGGTTCAGGGTTCGGTTTAGGATTAGGGTCAGGTTTAGACCAATAATTAATGTTAGGGTCAGAATAAGGGTGAAGTTTAGAGTTAGGTTGTGGGTTATGGTTTGAGCTATAATGAGGGTTAGGGTTAGGATTAGTAATAGGGTTAGTGTTTTATTTAGGCTAAGGATTAGTATTAGGACTAGGGTTAGAATTACGGATAGGGTTTGGCTTAGGGTAAGGGATATGGTTAGATCTAGGTTTAGAGATATGTTTAGGGTTATGTTTTTGGCTAGGATTAGGGTTAGGATAAGGATTAAATCTAGTGTTAGAACTTGGATTAGTGCTATTTTTGTGTTAGGGTTATGGCTAGGGTTAGGGCTATGGCCAATGTAAGAACTAGTGTTATGATAAGGGTTAGTTTTTGGATTAGGGTTTGAACTAGGAATGGTGTTAGCATTAGCTTAGGATTAGGGTGATGTTTAGAGCTAGGGTTAGTTTTAGGGTTGGGGTTAGGGTTACGGTAAGTTTTCGGGTTAGTAGTAGGGTTAGGGTGATTTTTAGCATTAGGGTTATTGTTAGGGTTAGTGTTAGGGTTAGGGTTAGTGTTAGGTTAAGGGTTAGGGTTAGGGTTAGGTTTAGGGTTAGGGTTATGGATAGGGTTAGGGATAGTGTTAGGGTTAGTTTTAAGTTAGAATTAGTGATAGGGTTAGGGTTAGAAATTTTGTAAGTGTTAGGGTTAGGGTAAGAATTACAGATAGGTTTATGATTAGATTAAAGTTTAGGGTTAGAGTTAGCATGAGTGTTAGGGTTATGTTTATGGTTAGTGTTAGTTTTATGGTTAGGATTAGAGTTAGGGTTAGTGTTAGGGTTAGGGTTAGAGTTATTGTTAGGTTTAGGGTTAGGGTTAGGGTTAGTTATAGGGTAAGGGTTCAGGTTAGGGTTAGTATTATGGTTAGTGTTAGGGTTATGGTTACAGTTAGGTAAGGGTTAGGGTTAGCGTTGGGTTGGATTTAGGGTTATGGTTTGGATTAGGGTTTATGTTAGGGTTAGTGTTAGGGCAAGGGTTAGGGTAAAGGTTAAAATTAGGGTTAGAGTTATGTGAAGGGTTAGGGTTAGGTTTAGAGTTAGGGTTAGTGTTAGGGTTAGGTTTAGAATTAGTGTTAGGGTTAGAGTTAGGGTTAGGGTTAGATTTAGGTTAGGTTTTAGGGTTAGTTTTAATTTTAGGGTTAGTGTTAGTATTAGCGTTAAGGTTAGGGTTAGTGTTTAGATTAAGTTTAGGGTTAGGGTAATGTTTAGTGTTACAGTTAGGGTTAGGGTTAGGGTTAGTGTTAGGGTTAGATTTAGTGTTAGGTTTTGGGTTATCGTTAGGTTTAGGGTTAGAGGTAGTGTTAGGGTTAGGGTTAGTTTTAGGCATACTGTTAGGGTTAAGGTTAGTATTAAGCTTAGGCTTACAGTTTGGATTAGGTTTAGGGTTAGACTTAGTGTTAGAGTTAGTGTTAGGGTTAGGGTTAGGTTTAGGGTTAGTGTTAGGGTTAGGGTTAAGTTTAGGGTTCGTGTTAGGGTTATGTTTAGGGTGAGTGTTAGGGTTAGGGTTAGAGTTAGGTTAGTGTTAGTAATTGGGTTAGTGTTCGGGTTAGGAATATGGATAGTTTAAGGGTTAGGAATAGGTTTAATGTTAATGTAAACCAATAGGGTGAAAGTTAGTTTTACACATGGGTTAGGGTTCATTTTAGGTTTAGTGTTAGGTTTAGATTTAGGGTTAGGTTTAGTGTTAGGGTAAAAATTAGGGTTAGGGTTAATGTTAAGTTTATGGTTAGGTTTATGGTTAAGAGTAGTGTTACTGTTAGGTTAGGGTTAGAATTAGGGTTACTGTTAGGGTAAGGTTTAGGACTAGGGTTAGGTTTAGTGATAGGTTTAAGGATATATTTAGGGTTAGTTTTAGTAATAGGGTTAGGCTTCGGGTTAGGGTTAGAGTTAGGGTTAGGGTTCATCTTAAGTTTATGGTTAGAGTTATAGTTAGGCATAGGATTAGGGTTAGGGTAAGTTTAAGTATTATGGTTACGGTTACGGATAGTTAGTGTTAGGTTTAGGGTTAGGGTTAGTGTTAGGGTTAGTGTTACGGATTCTGGTATCGTGAGGGTTAAGGTGAGATTAAGTGATTTGATTACAGTTAGGATTAAGGTTAGAGTTATGGTTAGGGTTAGATTTGGGTTAGGGTAGAGTTAAGATTTCTGTTAGGGTTAGATTTAGGTTTAAGTATTGGGTAGCGTTCATGTTAGAGTTATCATTAGATTTAGCATTAAGATTAGTTTTAGGGTTAGGGTTTGGGTAAGAGTTAGGTTAGGGATAGGTTGGTTTGGCGTTATCGTTAGCATTAGGGTTTGTGTTAGGGTTATGGTTAGTGTTAGGGTTAGAGTTAAGGTTAGTGATAGGGTTAGAGAAAGGGTTAGGGTTAGGCTTTTTTGTTAGGGTAAGGGTTAGTGTTAGATTCTTTTTAGGGTTAGGAATAGGGTGAGGGTTACACTTAGGATTAGGGTTAGAGTTAGTATTAGGGTTAGGGTTAGGGTTATGGTTAGCGCAAGGTTTAGGGTTAGGCTTAGGGTTAGTGTTAAGGTTAGAGTTATGTTTAGGGTTAGGGTTAGTGTTAGAATTAGTATTAAGTTTAGGGATAGGATTAGGTTAGGGAAATAGTTAGGTTTACTGTTATGTTTTGGGTTAATGATTGTATTAGGGTTAAGGTGAGGGTAAGACTTAGGGTTTGTTTTAGGTTTAGGGTTAGAGTTAGTATTAGCATTAGGGGTAGGATTAGGTTTAGTGTCGTTTTAGCCTGAGTGATAGGGTTAGGGTTAGGTTTATGTTTAGGGTTATGGTTAGTGAGGTTTTCTCTTAGGGTTAGTGTTATGGTTAAGGTTAGAGTTATGGTTAATGTAGGGTTTATGGTAAGGTTTAGGGTGTAGGTTAAGGAGTAGTGTTAGGTTAGGGTTAGGGTTAAGATTAAGGTTAGGGTTAAGGTTTGTGTTAGGGTTAGGTTTAGTGTAACTTTAGGTTAGGTTTATGGTTAGGATTAGGGTTAAGGTTAGGGTTAGTGTTAGTGTTAGTGTTTGCATAAGCATTAGGGTTAGGGTTAGGGTTAGTGTTAGGTTTAGGGATGTTTTAGGGTTAGCTTTAGGTTTAGGATTACTGATAGGTTTAGGTTTAGGTTGAGGGTTAGTTTTAGTGTTATGGTTAGAGTTACGGTTTATGTTAGGGTTAAAGTTAGGATTATTGTTAGTGTTAGAGTTAGGGTTAGGATTGGGGTTAGCAATAGTTTATGGGTTAGGGAAAGGTTTAGTGTTAGTGTTAGGTTTAGGATTAGTGTTATGTGTAGAGCTGGGGTTAGTATTAGGCTGAGTGTTAGGGTTAGCTTTAGGGTTATGTTTTCGGTTAGAGTTAGGTTTAGCATTAGGCTTAGGATTAGGGTTAATTTTAGTTTAGTGATAGGGTTAGGGTTAGTGTTATGTTTAGGGTTATGATTAGGTTTAGGTTTTGTCTTAGGTTTAGTGTTATGGTTAACCTTAGAGATAGGGTTAGTGTTTGGGTTAGGATAAGTTTTAGGGTTAGATTAAGAGTTAGTGTTAGGTTTTTGTTAGGTTTATTTTTATGGACAGGCTTAGGGTTAGTGTTAGTGTTAGGGCTTGGGTTAAGCTTACGGATAGGGATAGGGTTAGTGTTAGGGTTTTTGTTAAGGTTACGGTTATTCTTAGGTTTAGGGTTACAGTTAGGTTTACGGTTAGGTTTAGCGTTAGTGTTAGGGTTAGTGTTGGGGTTAGGTTTAAGGTTTGGTTTAGTATTAGGGTTTGAGTTTGGGTTTGTGTTAGGGTTAGGGTTAGGGTTAGTGTTACTGTTAGGGTTACCATTAGGATTAGGTTAGTGTTAGGATTAGTGTTAGAGTTAGGGTTTTCTTTAGGGTTAGTGTAAAGTTTAGTGTCACGGTTAAGGACAGGGTTAGTGTTAGGGATAGAATTAGGTTTAGTGTTAGTGTTAGGGTGAGTGTTTGGTTTAGGGTTAGTGTTAGAGTAAAGGGTTAGAGTTAGTGTTAGGGTTAGGGAAGAGGTTCATCATAGTGTTAGAGTTAGAGTTAGGATTAATTTTAGGGTTAAGGTTAGAGTTAGTGTTATGGTTAGGGTTAGGGTTAGGTTTAGGTATAGTGTTAGGTTTAGGAATATGTTTAGGGTTAGTGTTAGAATTACGGTTATGTTTAGAGTTATCGTTATGGTTATTTATAGGTTAGGGGTTAGGTTTAATATTAGGGTTAGGGTTAGGTTTAGTTTAGGGTACAGGTTAGTGTTAGGGTTTGAGTTAGGTTTAGAGTTTGGGTTAGGGTTACAGCTAAGGTTACTGTTAAAATTATGGTTTGGATTAGGGTTAGTGTTAATGTTAAACTTTGTGTTAGAGTTAATGTTATGGTTAGGGTTAATGTTAGGGTTAGGTTTAGGTTTTGAGTTAGGATTAGAGTTTGGTTTAGGTTTAGGTCTAGGGTTACTGGTAGGATTAGGGTTTGGGTTAGGGTTAGTGTTTATATAAAACTTGGCTTTAGAGTTAGTGTTAAAGTTAGGGTTAGGGATAAGTTTAGGATTAAGGTTAGGGTTAGGTTCATTTTACGGTTAGGGTTAGTGTTAGGGTATATGTTATGGTTAGGTTTAGCCTGAGTGTTAGGGTTAGGGTTAGGTTTAGGTTTGGTGTTACTGTTTGTGTTAGGGTTAGGATTCGGGTTAAGGATAGTGTTAGGGTTAGTGATAGGTTTAGAGTAAGTGTTAGGGTTACATTTATAGTTAGTGTTATGGTTAGGTTTAGGGTTAGGTTTAGAGTTAGTTTTTTTTTTTTTTTTAGTTTAGTTTAGATAGTTTAGTTTTTTTTAGTTTACTTTAGTTTAGATAGTTTAGGTTTAGGTTTAGTGTTATTGTTATGGTTAGAGTTAGCATAAGGTTTAGGGTTATGGTTAGTGTTAGCCTAAGGGTTAGATATAGGGTTAGGGTTAGGGTTAGTTTTAAAGTTAGGTTTGGATTTAGTGTTAAAATTAGTGTTAGGTTTAGTGTTAGGTTTAGGGTTAGGGTTTTTTAGGTTTAGGGTTAAGATTTAAGTTAAGGTCAGGGTTAGTGTTAGGCTTACAGAGAGGATTAGGGTTTGATTTAGGGTTATGGTAAGGATTAGGTTTAGAGTTAGTGTTAGGGTTAGGGTTAGGGTTAGTGTTAGGGTAAGTGTTAGTGTTAGGTTAGGTTTTATGGTAGGATTAGGGTTAGGGTTAGGGTTAGTGTTTGTGTTAGGATATACATTAGGAATAGTGTTAGTGTTACGTTTGGGTTAGGGTTAGATTTAAGGTTGGGGTTGGGGTTTGTGTTAGGGTTAATGTTAGGGTTATGGTTAAGTTAAAAATATTTGTGTTGTGATTAGTGTTAGTGTTCTGTTTGCCTTATGGTTAGAGTTAGGGTTAGGGTTATGGTTAGGGTTAGGTATAGGTTTAGGGTTGCTATAGGGTTAGTGTTAGTGTTAGGGTTAGGGTTTATGTTAGGGTTAGTGTTAGGGTTAGAATTAGATTTAGGATTAGTGTTAGGCTTAGGTTAGGATTAGGTGTCATATTAGGTTTAGTGTTATGGTTAAATTTAGGGTTACAGTTAGGATTATGGTTAGGTTTAGGTTTAGTGTTAGGTTTGTTTTGGGGTTAGGTTTAGGGTTAGCTTTAGTGTTAGGTTTTTGAATAAAGTTTGTGTTAGTTTGAGAATTAGGTTTAGTGTTCGTTTTAGGTTTATCTTTAGGATTAGGGTTAGTGTTAGCATTAGTGTTAGTGTTAGGATTTGCATTAGGGTTAGTGTTAGGGTTAGTATTACCGTTATGGTTAGGGTTTGTGTTAGATTTTCTGCTAGAGTTAGAGTGATGGTTAGTTTAATTTTTAGGGTTAGTGTTAGTTTAAGGGTTTGTGTTAGTTTAGGGTTAATGTTGGGATTAATGTTAGGGTTAGGGTTAGTGATAGGGTTAAGGTTAAGGTTCAACATAGTGTGAGGGTTAGAATTACAGTTAGTATTAATGTCAGGGTTAAGGTTAGGATTTGTGTTAGGGTTAGGGTTAGGTTTTGTGTTAGGGTTAGGGTTAGGTATAGTGTTAGGTATAAGAATATGTTTAGGTTTTAGTGTAAGGGTTAGCATTAGGTTTAATTTAAGTGTTATGATTACAGTTAAAGTTAGGGTTAGGGTTAATATTTAGGTTAGGGATAGGTTTAGTGTTAGGATACAGGTTAGCATTAAGGTTAGTGTTAGGAATAGGGTTAGGGATTGAGTTAAGGTTAGGATTTGGTTTAGGGTTAGGGCAAGGGTTACAGTTAGGATTAAGGTTTGGGTTATTGTTAGTGTTAGTATTAATCTTTGCATTAGACATAGTGTTAGGGTTATTGTTATTGTTAGGTTTATGGTTGCGGTTAGTGTTAGTGTTAGGTTTAGGAGTAAGTTTAGCGTTAATGTTAGAATTAGGGTTAGGGTTATGTTTATGGTTAGGGTTAGGGTTCATGTTAGTGTTAGACTTAGCTTGAGTGTTAGGGTTAGGGTTATGTTTAGGTTTGGTCTTAGTGTTTGTATTAGGTTTAGGGTTAGGGTTAAGGATAGTTAGGGTTAGTGAAAAATTTAGAGTTAGTGTTAGGATTAGTGTTATGGTCAGTGTTATGGTTAGGGTTAGGGTTAGGTCCAGGGTTAGTGTTAATGTCAGATTTAGGTTTATGGATAGTGTTAATGTTAATGTTCGGTATAGGGTTAGTGTTAGTGTTAGGGTTAGGGTTAGGTTTAGGGTTAGTGTTAGGTTTAGTGTTACAGTTAAGGTTAGGTTTTGTGATAGTGTTAGTGTCATGGATAGGGCTAGGATTAGGTTTAGAATTATGGTTATGTTTAGGGTTATAGGTATTGTTAGGGTTAGGGTTATTGGTTGTGTTAGGTTTTGGCTTTGTGTTAATGTTAGGAAATGGGAAAGGTTTAGGATTAAGTTGTGGTTAGTTTTAGTGTTTGTGTTAGGGTTAGGATTAGGGTTAGGTTTGGGATTATGGTTAGAATTAACATTAGAGTTAAGTTTAGGGTTAGTGTTAGGGTTGAGGTTAAGTTTAGGGTTAGTGTTAGGATTTGGGTTAGGTTTAGTGTAAGTGTTAGGGTTTGGTTAGGCTTATGGTTAGTGTTAGGGTTAGCATTGGAGTTAGGTTTAGGGTTAGTGTTATGGTTTGGTTAGGGTTCATGTTATGGTTAGGTTTAGCATGAGTGTTAAGGTCATGGTTAGGTTTAGGTTTGGTGTTAGTGTGTGGATTAGGGTTAGTGTTAGTGTTTTTGTTAGGGATAGGGTTAGGTTAGTATTAGGGTTAGTGTTAGGTTTAGGTTTAGTGTTAAGGTTAGTTTTAGGGTTATGGTTAGGGTTAAAGTTAGGTTTAGTGTTAGGTTAGGGTTAGTTTTTGTGTTAGGGTTAGGATCAAGTAAGACCTACATTTTGTGTTAGGTTTAGGGTTAAAGTTATGGTTAGGATTAAATTAGTTTTAGGGTAGGTTAGGGTTAAAGTTAGGGTTAGTGTAAGGGTTTGTATTAGTATTAGGGTTTGTGTTATGGTTAGGGTTATATTTTGTTTTAGGGTTAAAGTTAGGGTTAATGTTATGTTAGGTTTATGGGTAGAATTAGGGATTTGGTTAGAATTACTGTTGGTGATACAGTTTGGAGAGGGTTAGTGTTATGGTTATTGTTAGGGTTGGGTTAGGGTTAGTGTTAAGGTTGGGGTTACTGTTTCTTTTTGGGGTAGTGTAAGGTTTAAATTTAGTATTAGTGTTAGTGTTAGTGTTATGGTTAGGTCTATGTTTAGAGTTAGGTTTAGGGATAGGTTTAGTGTTAGGGTTAGCATTAGGGTTAGGTTTAGGTTTAGTGTTAGGGTTAGTGTTAAGTTTAGGGATAGGGTTAGGGTTAGGGTTATGGTTAGTGTTACTGTATTAGGTTTAGGGTTAGGGTTAGGTTTTGTGTTAGGTTTAGAATTAGGGTTAGGGTTAAACTTGTGTTTTGGGTTAGAGTTAGGGTGAGTTTTACTGTTAGGATTAGGGTTAGGATTATTCTTAGGTTTGAATTTGGGTTCGGGTTAGGTTTAGGGTTGCTGTTATGTTTGTTGTTAGGGTTAGGATAGGGATAGAGTTAATGCTAGTGTTATTGATAGGGTTTGGTTAAGGTTTAATGTTAGGGTTAGTGTTAGGTTTAGGTTAGGCTTAGGGTTCGTGTTAGGTGCAGGTTTATTCATAGGGTAAGGATTTGGGGTAGTATGTGGGTTAGGGTTAGGATTAGTGCTGGGGTTCATATAGGGTTAGGGTAAGGTTTAGATTTAGGGTTAGAGTTATGTTTAGAGTTAGTTTTAGGGTTAGGTTTAGGGTTAGGGTTAGGATAAGTATTTGTGTTAGGTTTAAATTTAGAGTTAGCATTAGGTTTAGAGTTACCATTACGTTTGGGCTAGAATAAGGGTTATGGTTAAGGTTAGTGTAAGGTTAGGGTTAGTGTTTGGTTTAGGGTTTGTGTTAGGGTTAGTGTTAAGGTTAGTTTTAGGGTTAGGTTTAGGGTTAGGTTAGGGTAAGGATTTCTGTTAGAATTAGATTTAGGGTTAGGTTTAGTGTTAGGTTTAGGTTTTGACTTAGGGTTAAGTTTAATTTTAGTGTTAGGTGTGGATTAGGTTTAGGGTTAGGGATAGGTTAGGATTAGGATTAGGGTTAGGTGACAGTTAGGATTATGGTTCTGTTTATGGTTTGTGTTAGGGTGAGGGTTAGTGATAGGGTTGGGTTTCAGGTTAGGGTTAGGGTGAGGGTTACTGTTACAGTTAGGATTATCTTTAAGATTTGTGTTAGGGTTAGAGTTAGGGTTAGGGTTAGGATTTGTGTCAGGATTAGTGGTAGGGTTAGGATTAGGGTTACAGACAAAAGAAGTGTTGGATATTGGGTTAGGGTTAGATTTAGTGTGTTATGGTTAGAGTTACCATTAGGTTAGTGTTAGGATTAGGGTTAGTGTAAATGTTAGTGTTAGTTTTAGGGTTAGAGTTAGGTGTAGGGTTAGTGCTAGGGTTAGATTTACATTTAGGATTAGGGTTAGGCTTAGTTGTCATGTTAGGGTTATGGTTAGGTTAAGGTTTAGGGTTAGGGTTTAGGTTAGGGTTAGGTTTAGTGTTAGGGTTAGGGTTAGTGATAGGGTTCCTTTAAGTGTTATGGTTTGTGTTAGCATTAGGTTTAGTGTTAGTGTTAGGGTTACAGTTAGGATTAGGGTTAGTGTTAGGGTTAGAATTATGGTTAGGTTTAGTGTTAGGGTTAGGGTTAAAATTTGTGTTAGGGTTAGGGTTATGATTAATGTTAGGGATACTCTAATGATTAGAATTAGGGTTAGGGTTAGCGTTAGTGTTAGTGTTTGGGTTTGCATTAAGGTTAGTGTTGAGGTTAGTGTTAGGGATAGTGTTAGGGTTAGTGTTAGGATTAGGGCTAGGGTTAGAATTCATATTAGGGTTAGTTTTAAACTTAGTGATGGGATTAGGGCTATGGTAAGTGTTAGGGTTAGGGTTACAGTTAGGGTTAGGGTTAAGGTTAGTGTTAAGGATAGGGTTAGCGTTAGGGTTAGGGTTAGGGTTAAGGTTAGTATAGTATACTCTTAGGGTTAGTTTTACCGTTAGGGTTAGTGTTAGAATTTATGTTAGCATTAGGGTTATCGTTTGTGATAGGGTTAGGATTGGGTTCAGGGTTTGTGTTAGGGTTAGGGATAGTTTTATGGTTAGTATTAGGTATAGAGTGAGGATTAGGATTAGTTTTAGGGTTATGGTTAGGTTTAGGGTTAGTGTTAGGGTTAGGGTTAGGATTAGGATTAATGTCAGGGTTACGGTATAGTTAGGGTTAAGGTTAGTGTTAGGTTTAGAGTTAGGGCTAGTGTTAGTATAAGGTTAGGTTTGGGGTAAGGGTTAGTGTTAAGATTAGGGTTAGTATTAGTGTTAAGGTTAGAGTTAGAGTTAGGGTTAGGGTTTTGTAATGTTTAGGGTTAGGGTTAGGTTGGGTTTAGGGTTATGGTTTGGGTTAGTTTTTGGTAGGGTTAGGGTTGGTAGGGTTAGGATTAGCATTTCATTAAGGGTAGGGTTAGAGTTAGGGTTAGGGTTAGTGTTAGTGTTAGGATTAGGGTTAGGGTTAGTTTTATGTTAATGCTAGCTTATGTTTAGGTTTAGGGTTAGTGTTACCATTAGGGTAACTGTTAGTTTAATTGTTAGGGTTGGGTTTGGGGTTAGTGTTAGACTTAGGGTGAGGGATAAGTTTAGGGTTCGAGTTATGTTTAGGGTTAGTGTTTGGGTTAGTTTAGGGTTATTTTTTGGTTAAGATTAGCGTTAGGGTTAGTGTTACATTTAGGGTTAAGGTTAAGTTTAGAATTAGTTTTATGATTACATTTAGGGTTATTTTTATGGTTAGTTTTTGAGTTTGAATTAAAGTTAGAGTTTGGGTTAAGTTTATGGTTAGTTTTAGAGTTAGGGTTAGGATAAGGGTTAGGTTTAGTATTATGTTTAGAGTTATGATTTGTGTTAGTGTAAGTGTTATGATTAGGATTTGTGTTAGGGTTAATTTAGATTTCAGTTTTGGGTTATGGTTAGTAAGAGGGTTAAAGTGAGGCATAGGGTAAGGTTAGGGTTAGTTTTATGGTTACGGGTAGGTTAGTGTTAGGTTTAGAATTAGGGTTAGTGTTAGTGTTTAGGTTAAGTTTAGGGTTAGGGATAGGGTTAGAGTTAGGGTTAATTTTAGGTTTAGGGTTAGGGTTAGCATTTGTGTTAGGGATAGGGGTGAGTTTAGGGTTAGTGTTAGGGTTAGTATTAGTGTTAGGATTAAGGTTAGGGTTAGGGTTAGGGTTAGGTTTACTGTTAGGATTAAGGTTAGGGTTAAAGTTAGGAAACGGTTAGGTTAGTGTTATGTTAGCGTTATTGTTATGTTTTGGGTTAGAATTTGTGGGAGGGTTATGGTTAGGCTTAGGGTTAGAGTTATTTTTAGGGTTAGTGTTAGTTTAATGTTAGGGTTAGTGTTAGGGTTAATGATAGGTTTAGTGTTAGGTTTATGGTTTGTTTTAGGGTAAGTGTTAGAGTTAAGTATAGTGTCAGGGTTAGGTTTAGGGTTAGGTTTAGTGTTCGTGTTAGAGTTAGGGTTATTGTTAGTCTTAGGCACTAAAAAATGACAAAATCATGGATTTTGCAGGGAAATGGATGGCATTAGAGCAGATTATGCTAAGTGAAGCTAGCCAATCCTTAAAAAACAAATGCCAAATGTCTTCTTTGATATAAAGAGAGCAACTAAGAACAGAACAAGGAAGAAGAGCATGAGGAAAAGATTAACATTAAAAAGAGACAAGTGGGGGGAGAGAAAGGGATAGAGAAAGGAAACTGTATGGAAATGGAAGGAGACTCTCATTTTTACACAAAATTACATATAAGAGTTTGTGAGGGGGAAGGGAAAAAACAAGGGAGAGAATTAAACAACAGCAGATGGGGTAGAGACGGAAGATGAGAGGGAAGGGGAGGGGGGATAGTAGGGGATAGGAAGAATACAGCAGTCATTAATATGGTATTATGTAAAAATGTGGATGTGTAACCGATGTGATTCTGCAACTTGTATTTGGGGCAAAAATGGGAGTTCATAACCCACTTGAATCAAATGTATGAAAGATGATATATCATGAGCTTTGTAATGTTTTGAACAATCAATAAAAAAAAATATTAGGTTTATATTTAGGGTTAGTGATTTGTTTAGGGTTATGATTAGGGTTAGGATTAGTGTTTGGGTTAGTGTTAGAGTTAGGTTAGGGATAGTGTTAGAATTAGGGTTAAGGTTAGTGTTAGGGTTAGGGTTAAGGTGAGGCTTAGGGTTAGTGTTAGGGTAGGGTTAGGGTTAGGGTTAGAGTTAACGTTAGGGTTAGGGTTAGGTTTAAGTTTTGTGTTTGGTTTAGGTTTAGGTTTAGGGTTAGGGTTATTGTTAGTGTTTGGTTTAAGTTTAGGGTTAGGTTTAGGGAGAGTTTTATGGATAGTATTATCATTAGGTAAAAGGTTAAGGTATTTCTTAACATTAGGGTTAATGTTATGGTATGGTTAGTGTTAGTGATAGGTTTAGGGTTAGGGTTAGGGTTAGTGACAGGGTAAGTGTTTGGGGTAGTGTTAGGTTTTGATTAGGGTTAGGATTCGGTTATGGTTATGGTTAGGGTTAGGTTTTATATTATGGGTAGGGTCAGGGTTATTGTCAGTGTTAGAATTTCAGTTAGGGTTAGGGTTAGTGTTAGTTTTAAAATTAGGGTTAGGTTTAATGTTAGGGTTAGAGTTAGAATTAGGGTTAGCATAAGTTTTAAGGATAGGGTTAGGGTTATGGTTACAATTAGTGTTAGTTTTAGTGTTAGGGTTAGGGTTAGGGTTAATGTTAGGTTTAGGGTTAGAGTTTGTGTTGGGGTTAGGTTTAGTGTTATAATTTGAGTTACAATAAGGGTTAGGATTAGGGTTAGAGATAGGTTAGGGTTTGGTTTAGGGTTAGTGTTAGGTTTAGGTTTAGGGTTAGGTTTTTAAATTAGGGTTAGTGTTGATTTTAGGGTTAGTGTTAGTGTTTGGGATAGGGTATAGTTAGGTTTAGGTTTAATGTTGGTGTTAGGGTTAGGGTTAGTTATAGGTTTAGGGTTAGGGTGAGCATTAGTGTTGGGTTAGGTTGATGATTAGGGTTAGGGTAAGGGTTACAGTTAGTGTTAGGTACAGGATTTTGATTAGGGATCATGTTAGCATTAAGTTTATTGTTAGAGTTAGGGTTAGCATTAGGATTAGTGTTAGAATTAGTTTTATGGTAGCATTAGGGTTAGGGTTTGTGTTAGGGTTAGTGTTAGGGTTTGGGTTATGGTAAGTGTTAGGGTTATGGTTAGGGTTAAGGTTAAAATTTGTTTTGGGGTTAGGGTTCAAATTAAGGTTAAGGTTAGTGTTACATTAGGGTTAGGGTTAATGTTAGGTAAAGTTTTAGGTTTAGCATGAGGTTTAGGGTTAATATTAGGGTTAGGATTAGCATTAGGGTTAGGGTTAGTGTCGGTTTTAGGGTTATGGTTAGGGTTAGGATAAGGTTTAGGATTAGGTTCAGGGTTAGGTTTAGGTTTAAGTTTAATGTTAGTGTTAGGTTTAGAGTTAGGGTTAGTGATAAAGTTAGGTTAAGGTTAGTGTTTGGTTTAGGTTTTATGTTAGTGTTAGGGTTAGGTTTAGAGTTACAGTGAAGTTTAGTGTTAGCATTAGGTTCGGATTAGGTTAAGGGTTTGGGTTTGTTTTAGGGATATGATTAGTGTTAGTGTTAGGTTTAGGTGTAGGGTGAGGTTTAGAGTTAAGGTTAGGGTTAGGGTTAGGGTTAGTGTTAGGTTAGTTTTATGGTTAGGGTTAGGGTTAGTGTTAAGGTTAGGGTTAGGGTATGGATTAGGCTTAGTGTTAGGGTTAGAGTTAGGGTTATATTTAGGTTAGGTTTAGATTAAGGTTAGGGATAGGGTGAGGATTTGTGTTAGTGTAAGGGTTAGGGTTACTGTTAGTATTAGTTTTAGGTTTAGGGTTAGGTTTAGTGTTAGTGCTAGGTTTAGGTTTAGGTTTAGCGTTATAGTTTGGGTTAGCGTTATAGTTAGGTTTAGGTTTAATGTTAGGGTTTGGGTTAATGTTAATGTTTGGTTTAGTGTTATGGTTAGTATGAGGGTTAGGTTTAGGTTTCGGGTTAGGATTAGGGTTAGGTTTATTGTTACAGTTACAGTTAGGGATAGGGTTATGTTTAGGTAAAGTTTAGATTTATGGTTAGGGTTAAGGTTAGGATTAGGGTAAGCTTTAGGGTTAGGGTTAGGGTTAGGGTTAGTCATGGGTTTAGGTTTAGCGTTAGGTTCAGTGTTAGGATTAGGTTTATTGTTACAGTTAGGATTAGGGTTAGAGTGAGGCTTAGGGTTAGTGTTATGGTTAATTTTAGGGTTACGGTTAGGGTTAGTGTTAGGGTTATGATTAGGGTTAACATTAGTGTTAGGTTTAGAGTTAGGTTTAGAGTTAGGGTTAGTGATAGGGTTAGTGTTGGCATAAGAGTTAGCATTAACATTTGAAATAGGGTTAGTGTTAGGTTTAGTGTTATGTTTGGGGTGAGGTTTAGGTAATTGTTAAGGTTTGGGTTAGGTAAGGGTTAGGATTATGGTTTGGATTAGAGTTTGTGTAAGGGTTAGCATTAGGGTTAGGGTTAGATTTAGGATTAGTGTCAGAATTAGGGTTAGGGTTATGGTTAGTGTTAGGGTTAGGGTTAGTGTTAGGGTGAGAGTTAGGGTTAGGTGTAGAGGTAGTGTTAGGTTTAGGTTTAGGTTTAGGATAAGCGTTAGTGTTAGTGTTGAAGTTACGGTTAGTGTTAGGTTTAGTTTTAGTGTTAAGATTAGGATTTGGGATAGGGTTAAGTTTAGTGTTTGGGTTAGGCTTATGGTTACAATTCGTGTTAGTGTTAGTGTTAGGGTTAGGGTTAGGGTTAGTTTTAATGTTAGGTTTTGGGTTAGGTTTAGGGTTTTTGTTAGGGTTAATGTTAGTGTTTGTTTTAGGTTAGGGTTAGGATTATTGTTACTGTTAATTTTAGAGTTAGGTTTAGGGTTAGAGTTTGTGTTAGGGTTAGTGTTATGTTTAGAGTTAGCTATAGGGTTCGTGTTAGGGTTAGTGTTAGGGTTTGGATAGGGTGAGGGTGACGCTTAGGGTTAGTGTTAGGGTTATGTTTAGGGTTATAGTTAGTGTTAGGGATAGGGTTACATTAAGATTAAGGTTTGGATTAGGGTTACAGTTACAATTTGTGTTAGTGTTAGTGTTAGGGTTTGGGTTTGGGTTAGGGTTATGTTTAGGATTAGTGTTAGGGTTATGTTTAGTGTTAGGGTTAAAGTTAGTATTTTAGTTAGGGTTACAGTTATGGTTATGGTTACGGTAATGGTTATGGTTAAAGTTAGTATTAGGGATAGGGATAGGATAAGGGTTAGTGTTACTTTAGGGTTAGGGTTAGGGATAGTGTTAGTTTGAAGTTATGGTTAGGGTTAGGTTTAGGTTTAGGTTGAGGGTTATGGTTAGGGTTAGGATAAGTGATAGGTTTAGGTTTCAGGTTAGAGTAAGTCTTAGGGTTAGGGTGAATTTTAGTGTTATGGTTAGTGTTAGGGTAAGGTTTATGGTTAGTATTAAGCTTAGGGTTAGGGTTAGTGTAAGTGATAGTGTTAGGGTTAGGTTTTGTGTTTGTGTTAGGGTTAGGGTTAGTTTTAAGTGTATGTTTATGGTTGGGATTAGTGATAGAGTTAGAGTTGGCTTTAGTGTTAGGGTTCGTGTTAGTGTTACCGTTAGGATAATGTTTAAGTTTAGGGTTCATGTTAGGGTTAGGGTTAGGGTTAGTGTTAGGGTTAGGATAAAAATTAGGGTTTTGAATAGGGTAAGGGTTTGGTTCAGGGTAAGTGTTAGGTTAGAGTTAGTGTTCGGGTTAGGTTAAGTTTAGAGTTTTGGTTAGAGTTAGGTTTTTTGTAACGGTTAGGGTTAGCACTGTTGTTAGTGTTAGTGTTAGGGTTAAACTTAGTTTTAGTATTTGGCTCAGGGTTAGGGTTAGGTTAAGGTTTCAGATTAGCTTTAGGGTTCGGGTAAAATTAGGGTTATGGCTTATGTTAGGGTCAGTTTTAGGGTTAATTGTAGGTTAGGTTTAGGGTTTCAGTTAGGGTTACCATTAGGGTTAGGTTTAGAGTTATGGTTACAGTTTAAATTAGGGTTAGGTTTAGGGTTACTTTTAGGGTAGGTTTGGGTTAGGGTTAGTGTTAAGGGTAACGTTAGGGTTAGGATTAGAGTTAGATTTTAAGTTACTGTTAGGGTTTGAGTTATGGTTAGGGTTAGGGTTTTGTTAGGGTTAGGCTTAGGGTTAGGATTTGTGTTAAGTTTAGGCTTCGGGTTACTGTAAGTTTTAAGTTTAGGGTTAGGGTTAGGGTTAGGATTTGTGTTAGGTTTAGGGTTAGGGTTAGTGTTTGTGTTAGTGTTAGTGTTTGGGTTAGGGTTATACTTTGGTTTAGGGTGAGTGTTAGTGTTAGAGTTCTGGTTACTCTTAGGTTTAAGGATAAAATTAGTGTACGGGTAGGTTTAGAGTTATTGGTAAGGTTAGGATTAGGGTTAGGGTTAGGGTAAGATTTAAATTTAGGGTTAGGTTTAGTGTTAGGATTAGTGTTAGGTTAGGGTTAGGGTTTCTGTTAGGATTAGGTTTAGGTTTAGATTTATGGTTAGTGATAGGGTTAGGGTTAGGATTTCTCTTAGGGTTAGTGTTATGGTTCAGGCTAGAGTTAGGGTTAGTGTTCAGGTTAGGGTAAGTTTTAGGGTTAGGTTAAGGATAAGGGTTTGGTTAGGGTTAGTGTAAGGGTTAGGTTTAGGTTTAGTGTTAGGGTTAGAGTTATGGTTAGGGTTAGGGTTTGTGTTATGTTCAGGATTAGAGTAAGTGTTAGATTAGGTTTATGGGTAGGATTTGTGTTAAGGTTAGTGTTAATGTTAGCATTTGTGTTAAAATTAGGATTAGGGTTAGGGTTAGTATTAGAGATAGGGTTTGTGTTTGGGTTAGTGGTAGGGTTAGCATTAGGTTTAGGATTAGTGATAGGGTTGGGTTAGGGTTAGTTTTAGTGTTAGGGTTAGGGTTCATGTTAGGGTTATGCTTAAGGTTAGTGTTAATGTTAGAGTTAGGGTTAGGGTTAGGTTTAGCAATAGTGTTATGGTTAGGAAGAGGTTTACTGTTACGGTTAGGGTTAGGGTTAGGGTTACTGTTATGTGTAGAGCTAGGTTTTGTATTAGGGTTTTTGGGGGGTGATGTTAGGGTTAGTGTTAGGGTTAGTATTAGGATTAGAATTAGTGATAGGGTTAGGGTTTTTGTTACTGTTAGGTATAGCATTAGGTTTGGGATTAGGTTTAGAGTTAGTGTTAGTGTTATTGTTAGATATAGGGTTAGTGTTATGATTACGGTTAGGTTTAGGGTTAGGATTAGGTTTAGGGTTAAGGTTACTTTTAGTGTTAGGGTACGGATTAGGGTTAGTATTAGTGTAAAGGTTAAGGTTAGGGTTTCAGGTAGGGTTAGGGTTTTGGTTAGGGTTAGGTCTAGGGTTATGGTTCAGATTAATGTTTGGGTTTGGGTTAGTGTTAGTGTTAACCTTTGCGTTAGATTTAGTGTTATGGTTAGTGTTAGGGTTGGGTTTATGGTTAAGGTTAATGTTATGGTTGGGGTTAGGGATAAGTTTAGGGTTATTGATAGTGTTAGGGTTATGTTTACGGTGAGGGTTAGTGTTAGTGTTACGGTTAGGGTTCATGTTAGGGTTAGGATTAGCGAGAGCGTTAGGATTAGGTTTAGGTTTAGGTTTGGTGTTAGTGTTTGGGTTAGAGTTAGGTTTAGGTTTAAGGATATTGTTAGGGTCAGTGATAGTTTTAGAGTTAATGTTAGGGTTAGGGTTATGATTAGTGTTATGGTTATGGTTAGGATTAGGTTTAGGGTTAGTGTAAGGTTAGTTTATAGTTATGATTAGTGTTTGCCTAAAGGTTAGGTATAGGGATATGATTAGTGTTTGGGTTAGGGTTAGGATTAGGGTTATTTTGAAAGTTAGGGTTGGATTTACGGTTAGGTTTACTGTTAGGTTTAGTGTTAGTGTTAGGGTTTTTTAGGGTTAGGGTTAGGATTTAAGTTAAGGTTAGGGTAATGGTTAGTTTTAGGGTTACAGATAGGATTAGGTTTTGATTTAGGGTTAGGGTTAGGTGTTAGGTGTTAGGGTTAGGGTTAGTGTTAAGGTTAGGGTTAGTGTTAGGTTAGGTTTAAGGATAGGATTAGTGTTAGGGTTAGGTTTCATGTTTGTATTAGGGTTTGCATTAGGATTAGTGTTATGGTTAGTTTTAGAGTTTGGTTAGTGTTGAGTTAGGGTTAGTGTTAGTGTTAGGGTTAGGGTTTCTATTAGGGTTAGTGTTAGGATTGTGGTTAGGTTTAAAATTATGGTTAGGGTTAGGGTTATATTTAGGGTTAGGTTTAATGATAGGGTTAGTGTTAGGGTTAGCATTAGCATTAGGTTTAGGTTTAGAGTTAGGGTTGGCGTTTGGCTTAGGGTTAGTTTTAGGTTTAGTGTTATGGTTGGGGTTAGTGTTAGTGTTAGGGTAAGGGTTAGGGTTAAAATTACTGATATGTTTAGTGTTAGGTTTAGGGTTAGTGTTCTGGTTAGGGTTACAGTTAGTGTTAGTTATAGGGTTAGGGTTAGCTTTACTGTAATGGTTATTAGATTTAGTGTTAGTGTTAAGGTTATAATTTGAGTTAGGGTTAGAGTTAGGGTTAGGGTTAGGGTTAGGTTAGGGTAATGGTTTGTGTTACGGTTAGATGTAGTGTAAGTGTTAGGGTTTGTGTTAGGTTTAGGGTTAAGGTAAGTTTTAAGGTTAGGGTTAGAATTAGGGTTAAGATTATGGTTAGGGTTAAATTAGGTATAGAGTTAGTGTTAGTGTTAGGGTTAGATTTATTAGGTTTGGGGTTTGCTTTCGGTTTATTGTTATGGTTAGTGTTAGGGTTAGTGTTAGGGTTAGATGTAGGTTTAGTGTTAGTGTTAGAGTTATTGTTTGGATTAAGGTTATGAATAGTAATATTATAGGTTTAGTGTTAAAATTAGTGTTAGTGTTTGGTTAGTGTTAAGGTTAGAGTAATTATTAGGTTTAGGGATAGGATTAGGGTTAAGTTAAGGGGTAGTTTTAGTTTTAGCATTAGGGTTATTTTTAGGTTTAGCAATTAAATTACGTTTAGGATTGGGGTTAGTGTTAGGGTTAGGGTAAGGTTTAGGTTTAGGGATATGATTAGGTTAGGTTTAGTGTTATGTTTAGTTTTAGGATTAGGGTAGTGTCAGGTTTAGTGTTTAAGGTAAGGTTAGGTTTAGGGTTAGTGTTAGGGTTCTCTTAGGGTTAGGGTTAGGGTTAGTGTATATTAGGGTTAGGGTTAGGGTTAGAGTTAGGGTTACAATTAAGATTAGGGTTACGTTTAAGTTTAGTTTTAGTGTTAGGTTTTGCATTAGAGTTATTGTTAGGGTTAGCGTTACAATTAGGGTTAGGGTTAATGTTACTTTTAGGCTTAGCATTAGCGTTAGCGTTACTGTTATTGTTAGGGTTACGGTGAGGTTTAGGGTTAGTATTAGGGATAGGGATAGTGTTAGGGTTAAGGTTATGGTTAGGTTTAGTGTTATGGTAAGTGTTAGGGTTAGAGTTATGGTTAGAGCTTGCATCCAGGTTAGGATTAAGGATAGGGTTAAGGTTAGTTTTAGGGTTAGTGTTAGGGTTTGGGTTAGGGTTTGTGTTAGGGTTACGGTTAGGGTTAGGTTTCGGTCAAAGTTAGGATTCAAGTTAGGTTTAGGGTTAGGGTTATGTTAGGGTTAAGATTAGGGTTAGGGTTTGAATTAGGGTTAGATTTAGGCTAAGGGTTAGGGTTAGGGTTAGAGTTAGTGTTAGGGTTAGGTTTAGGGTTAGAGTTAAGGTTAGTTTTTAGGTTATATTTAGGTTTAGGGTTAGGTTATAATTAGGGTTAAGAATAGGTTACGATTAGTGTAAGGGTTAGGGTTAGAGTTAGGGTTTTTGTTAGGATTTGTGTTAGGCTTAGGGTTACTATTACGGTTATGATTAGGGTTAGAGTTAGGGTAAGGATTAGGGTTAGTATAAGTGTCAGGGTTAGTGTTAGGGTTAAGGTTAGTGTTAGGCTTTGGGTTAGCGTTAGGGTTTGTTTTAGGGTTTATGTTAGGTTTTGGGATAGGGTTAGGTTTAGAAAAAGGATTGCAGTTAGGATTAGCAATAAGGTTTGGTTTTGCCTATGGGTTAGTGTTAGGATTAGGGTTAGCTTAGGGTTAGGGTTAGGGTTAGGGTTAGGTTTTGTGTTAGGTTTAAATTTAGGTTTATGTTTTATGTTACAGTTAGTGTTTGGTTTAGGTTTATGGTTAGGGTTAAGGTTAGTTTTAGAATTAGGTTTAGGATTTTGTTTACAGTTTGGTTAGCTTTACGGTTAGGGTTAGATGAGAGTAATGTTTAGCTTAGTGTTACGTTAGGGTTAGTGTTAAAGTTATAGTTAGGGGTAGGGTTAGGGGTAGAGTTATGGTTAATATTAAGGTTAGGGTTACAGTTACTGTCAGTGTTAGTGTTACGGTTAGGTTTAGTGTTCATGTTAGGGTAAGGGTTAGGGTTAGGTTTAGGGTTACTGTTAGTGTTAACTTTAGGTTTAGGGTTAAGATTTTGGGTTAGGGTTTGTGTTTGTTTAGGTTTACATTTTGTGTTAGGGTTGGGGTTAGTGTTAGGGTTAAGGTTATAGCTAAGGATAGGTTTAGGTTTAGGATTATGGTTTGTATTAAGTTAAGGTAAGGATTAGGTATACACTTAGAGTTAGGATTAGTTTTATAGTTAGCGTTAGGGTTAGGGTTAGGTTTAGTGTTGGGGTTATGGTTAGGGTTAGTGATAGGTTTAGGGTTAGCTTTAGGGTTTGTGTTAGTTTTAGAGTTAGGGTTAGGGTGAGGGTTAGAGTAAGGTTTAGGCTTCGGGTTATTATTAGGGTTTGGGTAAATATTAGGGTTAGGGTTTGTGTTACGATTAGGTTAATATTAAGTTTAAGTTTAGTGTTAGGGTTAAGATAAGGTTTAGGGTTGGGGTTAGGGTTAGGGTTAGAGTTACGATTAATTAGGGTCAGGATAGTGTTAGGTTAATATTTAGGTAAGGGTTAGAATTATGGGTAGGTTAGGGTTAGGGGTAGGGTAGGGTTTAGGTTCATTTTTGGGTTACAGTTAGGCTTTGAGTTAGGTTTAGTGTTATGGTAAGTGTTAGGGTTAGTGTTAGGGTTCAGGATAGGTTTTAGGGACAGGGTAAGTGTTAGGGTTAGTGTTAAAGTAAGAGTAAGTGTTAGGTTTAAAATTATTGTTAGAGTTATTGTAAGAGTTAGGGTTAGTTTTAGGTTGAGGGTTAGTGTTAGGGTAAGGGTTAGAGTTACAGTTGGTATTAGTGTTAGAGTTAGGGTTAGGGTTAGGGTGAGTGAAAGGTTTAGGATTAGAGTTAGGATTATAATTAGTGTTACGGTTAGCGTTAGGCTTTGTTTTAGGGTTATGGTTAGGGTTATGGTTAGAGTTAGTTTTATGTTTAGGGTTAGATTTAGTCTTAGGTTTTGGATACGAGTTAGGGTGAGGGTTAGGATAGTGTTAGGTTAAGGGTTATGTTTAGGGTTAGGGTTAAGTTAAGGTTAGTGTTAGGGTTAGGGTTAATCTTAGGGTTAGTTTTATGGTTAATGTTAGGGTTAGGGTTAGTTTTAGTGTTAGGTTTAGGTTTAGGCTTAGGGTTTGTGTTAGGGTTTGTTTTAGAGTTAGGGTAAGGTTTAGGGTTAGTGTAATGGTTATGGTTAGGTTTAGAGTTAGGGTAAGTTTTAGGGTTAGGGTTAGGTTTAAGGTTAGAGTAAGTGTTAGGTTTAGGATTATTGTTAGGGTATTGTAATGGTTAGTTTTAGGGTTAGATTTAGGGGTAGTGTTAGGGTGAAGGTTACAGTTAAGTTTAGTGTTAGGTAAGGGTTAGGGTTATGGTTAGTGTCAGGTTTAGGGTAATGGTTAGAGTTAGTATTAGGTTTATGGTTAGGAATTGTGTTAGGGTTAGGGTTTGGTTAGGGTTAGGGTTACGGTTTCATTTAGGATTCGAGTTATGGTTATGGTTAGCATTAGGTTAAAATTAGGGGTATGGTTAGGGTTTGTGTTAGAATTTGATTTAGGTTTAGGCCTAGGTTTATTGTTAGTGCTAGGGTTAGGGTTTGTGTCAAGGTTAGTTTTAGGGTTAGGATTAGGGTAGGGTTAGAGTTAGAATAGGGTTAGTGTTAGTATTAAGTTAAGGTTTTGTTATGGTTAGTGTTACAGTTTGTGTTAGGGTAACTGTTAGGGTAAAAATTAGGGTTAGGGTTAGTGTTAGGGTAGTGTTTAGGTTAGGGTTAAGGTTGAGGTTTGGTTTATGGTTAGGGTTAGGTTTATTGAAAGGGTTAGGGTTAGTTTTAAGATTAATGTTAGTTTTAGAAAAGGGTTAGAGTTAGGGTAAGACTTATGATTAGGTTAGGGTTACGGTTAGAGTTAGGTTTAGGGTTAGGGTTAGGTCTACGGTTAGTGTTAGTGTTAGTTTTCAGGTTTGTGTTAAGGTTAGGGTTAGGGTTATGGTAAGTGTTAGGGTTAGCATTATTGTTACAGTTACAGTTTGTGTTACGGTTAGGTTTAAGTTTAGGGTTAGTCTTAGGGTTATGGTTAAGCTTAGTTTTAAGGTTAGTGTTATGGTTTGGGTTAGGGTTTGTGTTAGGGTTATGGTTAGGATTTTGGTTTCAGTTAGGAATTGGGTTAGGGTTACAATTAATTTTAAGTTAGGGTAGGTATTAGTGTTAGGTTTTGAGTGAGTGTTAGGGTTAAGTTTAGGGTTTGGATTAAGGTTAGAGTTAGTGTTATGGTTAGGTTTAGTGTTAGGGTTCAGGTTAGTTTTAGGCTTAGGATTAGTTTTAGGGTTATGTTAGGTTTAGGGGTAAGAATAGGTTACGGTTAGTGTTATGGTTAGTGTTAGGGTTAGAGTTAGTGTTAGGAATAGGGTTAAGGTTAGAGTTTGGGTTAGGATTATTATTAGGGTTTGTGTTAGGGTAGGGTTAGGGTTACCATTATGATTAAGATTAGGGTTAGAGTCAGGGTAAGGATTAGGGTTAGGGTTATTGTTAGGGTTAGGGTTAGTGTTAGGCTTTGGGTTAGTGTTATGGTTATTGTTAGGGTTAAAGTTAGGGTTTGTGTTTGTGTTAGGATCCACATTAGGTTTTGGGTTAGGTTTAGGTTAGTGTTAAAATTGTGTTAGTGTTAAAGGTAGTGTTATGGATAGGGTTAGCGGTAGAGTTATGGTTAATGTTAGGGTTAGGATTACGGTTAAGGTTATCGTTAGTGCTAAGGTTAGGTTTAGTGTTCGTGTTATGGTAAGGGTTAGGGTTAGGGTTAGGTTTACTGTTAGTGTTTGCTTTAGGTTTGGGTTTAAGGTTTATGGTTAAGGTTTGTGTTTGTTTAGGTTTAGGGTTTGTGTTAAGGTTATATTTAGGTTTAGGGTTAGGGTTTGCATTAGGGTTAAGTTTATGGTTAGGTTTACGGTTACAGTTAGGATTAGTTTTATAGTTAGGGTCAGGGTTACATTTAGAGTTAGTGTTATGGTTATGTTTAATTTTAGTGTTAGGTTTTGGGTTAGGGTGAAGGTTAGAGTTAGGTTTAGGCTTAGGGTTATTATTAGGATTTGGGTTAATGTTTGGGTTAGGGTTTGTGTTTGGGTTATGTTAATGTTAAGTTTAGGGCTAGTGTTATGGTTAAGATAAGGGTTAGGATTAGGGTTAGGTTTAGTTTTAGTATTAGAATTAGAGTTTGTGTTAGGATTCATGTTAGGGTTCTAGTTTTAGTGTTAGGGTTAGGGTTAGGCTTCATTATACTTTAAGGGTTAGGGATAGGTATAGATTTAGTGTTAGGCTTAGATTTATGGTTATGGTTAGGATTGGGGTTAGATTTAGGTTTAGGATTAGGGTTAGGGTTAGAGGTAGAATTATGGTAATGTTAAGGTTAGGGTTATAGTTAAGTTTAGGGTTAGTGTTAGTATTAGGATTAGGGTTAGATTAGAGTTAGGTTTAAGGTTAGGGTTCGTGTTAGGTTTAGGGTTAGTGTTAGGATTAGGATTAGTGTTAGTGATAACGTTAAGGTTAGGGTTAAGTTAAGTGTTGGTTAGAAATAGGTTTAGGTTTAGTGTTAGGTTTAGGGTTAGTGTTATGATTAGGATTAAGGTTAGGGAAGGGTTAGTGTTAATGTTAGGGTTAGGGTTAGGTTTAGGTTTAGTGTTAGGCTTAGGGTTAGAGTTATAGTTTGTGTGACGTTAGGGTTAGGATTAAAGGTAGGTTAGGTTTAGGGATTGTGTTACGGTTAAGGTTAGTATTGGCTTATGGTTAGGGTTGTATTTATGGTTAGGGTTATGGTTTGAGTTAATTTTAAAGTTAGGTTTAGTGTTAGGTTAAGGTTAGTATAGGGTTTAAGTTACAGTTAGGAATAGTGTTAGGGTTAGTGCTATAGTAAGTGTTAGTGTTATGGTTAGGGTTAGGTTAGGGTTAAGTTTAGGGTTAGGGTTAGTCTTAGGGTTAGTCTTAGGGTTAGGTTTTGGGATATGATTAGAGTTAGGATTAAGGTTACGGATTTTTTTTCTTCCTTCTGCCTGGGCTACTACAAGAGGGAACAAAGGATACAGAGAGCACTGAGTACTAATTCAGTGTGTCATGTTTCAACAATTTAGCAAAAACTGTGTTTGATTTAGAATTGCAACTGCATGTGTCCCTATAGGGGGAAACAAAAGAAAATTTAAAAATTCAAAGTGTTCCTGCAAATGAATGTTTCATCATAGAAGAACGCAATTTGAAGGGGCAACTGCATCCTGAGTACCTATCATTCCTGCCATGTATCCACAAGATGGGCTGGAGAAAGTTGTATTGTTCAGTTGCACTTGGCCCCCCAAAGTTTGTTCTTCCAGTTTGAATTGTTCTTTTCCAGGAACACTTTGAAATATTAGGTTTCACTTCATTTTCCCCTTTAAGGTTACAAGGAATTGTAACTGTACATCAAACATGGTTTGTGCTAGCTGCTTGAGACATGACATACTGAATTAGTTCTCAGATCACTCTTTATGCTTTCTTACCTCTTGAAGTAGCCTTAAAAAGAGGCATGGAAAAAAACACTTTCAATTGAAAGTGTTTGCAAAGCTTCCACAGAACTCTGAGTTGACTGAAATCTCAATAAATATTTTTTTCACACATTATCCATAGCCCTAACTCTATGTCTTCACCTAACACAAAAACTAGAGTGAATTCTAGGCCTAAATCTATCCCTAAGCATAACCCCAACCATAACCCAAGCCTTAACCCTAAACCTAAACCTAACACTAGCCTTAGTCTTAAAATTTCCTCAAAGCCTAACCCTTACCATAAATATAAACTTAGACCTATACCTTAATCAAAACCCTAAACCTAGCCCTAAACCTAAACTTAACCCTATCCCTAAACCTAAGCTCTAAACATACACCTTACCCAACCCTACACCTATCTGTATTGATAACCCTAGCCTTAACCCTAACCATAACCCTAACTCTAACCAGAAAACAAACAATAGACCTAACCCTAAAACTCACACTCATCATAGCCCTAACCCTAGCTCAAAATCTAACCCATATCATAAACCTAAACATAACCATAGCCTTAACATTAACCCTAAAAATAAATCTAACCCTAAACATAAACCTACATATAACCTTACCCATTACCCTAATCCTTATCCTAACCCTAAAGATAACCCAGCCCTAACCTTAACCCTAACCCTAAAACTACCATCATCCTGTCCCTAGACCTAAGGCTGAACCTAATCCTCGACCCAGCCCTAGCACTAGCTCAACCCTAGCCCTTACCCTAAAGATAACCCTAGCCCAAACCCTAACTCCAATCCTATCCCTAATCCTAAACATAACCATAGCCCAAACTCTAGATCTAACTATATACATTACCCTAACTAGAACCCTAAACCTAAGGATAAAACTTTCCTAACCCTAACCCGAATTCTATCCCTAGCTCTGATTCTAACCTGAATCCTCAACCTAGCCCTAAAACTTACTCAATCCCTGACCCTTATCCTTAACCTAACCATAAGAAAATGATAAGCCTAACCCTAATTCCAACACTAGCCCTAATCATAAACTTAAAACTAAACTTAAACTTAGCTCAAACCCTACCCATTATCCTAACCCTAACCATAAATGTCATGAGAATCCTAGCCCTAACCCTAAACATAATCCAACCTTAACTGTAAACATAACCCTAGACCTAACCAAAAACCTAACCCTTGCCATAGTCCTAACTCAAGCTCAAACCCTAACAATTATGCTAAACTTAACACTAACTCTAATCCTAAATCTAAACCTAAGCCTAACCCTAACCCAATATCTAAACCTGTCCATTACCTAAACCTTAATGATAACCCTAATCAAAACCCTAGACCTAATTCTAAACTTAACCATATCCTTAGCACTAACCCTAGCTCAAACCATAAATCATGCCATAAACATAACCATAGCCTTAACCCTCACCGTAACCATAACTTTAGCCCTAATCCTAAACATAACCCTAGCCCTAACCCTAGATCTAACCCAATACATTACCCTAATGATAACCATAAACCTAATGCCAACCCTAGGCCTAACCCTAATCCTACCCATTAACCTAAATCTAACCTTAGCCCTAAACCTAACTTGAAGCCTAAACCTAACCTTATCCATTACCCTAACCCTATCTCAAACCTAATGCTAATTTGAGCCATAACCCTAAACCTCAACCTAACCCAAACCCAAAACCTGACTCTGACTATGATAATACCACTAGCTCTCAACTGGAACCTAACTATAAACCTAACTCTGACACTAGAACTAACCATAAATATTACTGTTAAACTATCCCTAACCATAACCTTAGACCTGATATTAGCCCTAGCCTAATTCTTGTCATAACCCTAACACAAATGGTAGCCCTCATCCTAGCCCTAAACCTAGCCTTGATCCTAACCCAAACCCTAACTCTAGCCCTATCCTTAATTTAATCCCTTGCCCTAGTTCTGAACCTTGCTATAACCCCATCCCTTCCACCAAATATAACCCTAACTCTAACTCTAGAATTAACTCTTACACTAATCCTAGACCTGATCCTAGCCCTAATTTAGCCCTAACCCTACCACTAGCACTAAACTAACTCTAACTCTCACCCTAGCCCTATTCCTAGATCTAATCCTATCCCTTACCATAACCCTAACACTTGCCCTAACCTTAGGCCTAATATTAGCCATGGCCCTAACACTAGAACTGACCATAACTCTAAGTCCAACCCTAACCCTAATCCTAAACCTCACACTAACACTAGCCCTAACACTAATCCTAAAACTACACCTAATCTAGTTCAAGCCAATCTAGTTCAAGCCCTAAAACAAAACTGAACCATAGCCCTAACCCTAACCCTTAACCTAAACCAAAACCTAATCCTACACCTAGTCCTAAATTTAGCCCTAATATCAGTCCTAACCTAACCCTAAAAACTAACCTTGATCCTGACTCTGACCTTACACTAAACCTAGCTCTAACATCACTCTAAAATTATACCTAAACCTAAAACTAGAACTAGCCTTAACTGTAACCCTAAAAGTAGCCCTAATCATAACTCTAGTTCTTACATTAGCGGTAGCCCTAATGCTAGCCCTAACCTAACCCATAACCTAGCCCTAAACTGAGCCCTACACCTCATTTTAACCCTAACCCTAGCCCCAACCATTACCCTAAACCTAACCCTAACCCTAAAACTGGCCCTAACCCTAAATCTATCCCTAAACTTAATCCTAACCATAATCCTAGTCCTAAGTCTAGCTCTAACCCTAACCTTACCCTAAACATAACCCTAACCCTAATGCTAACCCTAGCCCTAAACTTAAGCCTAATCCTAAACCTAGACTTGACACTAATCCTAACCATCACCCTAGCCCTAACTATTGCCCAAACCCTAACACTTACCCTAAACCTAATTGTAACACTAACCGTAGGCATAACCCTAACCCTGACCCTAGCCCTAACCCTAACAATAATCCTAGCCCTAAACCTATCTATTACCCTAAACATAAGCCTAACCCAAACATAGCTTTAAACATAGCTCTAAACCCACCCATTATCCTAATTCTAAATATAAATATCATGATAACACTAGCCGTAACCCTAAACCTACTCTAACCCTAAAAGTAAACTTAACCCTACTCCTAAACCTAAACCTACACTAACTCTAACTGTAAATCTAACCCCAGAACTAACCATAAATCTAACCCTTACCGCAGTCCTAATCCGAGCTCAAACCCTAACAGTTACGCTAAACCTAACACTAACCCTAGTCCTAAACCTAAATCTAACCCTATCCATTTAGGCCTAACCCTAAACCTATTGTCAACACTAAACTTATCCTTACCCAAATCTAACCTGAACACTAAACCTAACCCTATCAATTACTCTAAACCTAACCCTAACCCTAATGCTAATTCGAGCCCTAAAACTAAACCAAAACCTAACCCAAACTCTGAACAAGACACTGACTCTAATAACACACCTAGCTCTAAACTGCACCCTTACCCTAAACATAAGCCTTAAACTAGACCTAGCCATAAAACTAACCCTAACAGTATCCCTAACCGTAACCTTAGACCTCAAATTAGCACTCTACCTAATACTTGCCTTAAACCTAACATAAACTCAAGCCCTCATCCTAGCCCTAAAACTAGCCTTAATCCTAACCAGAACCCTAACCCTAGCGCAAACCCTAATTTCAACCCTTGCACTAGTTCTGAACCTAGGTATAACCACATCCTTTCTCCTAACCATAACCCTAACCCTAATACTGTTACTAACACTAACCCTAATCCTAACCCTAGGGCTAATCCTAACACTAACCATAGCTTTAATCCTAGGCCTAATTTATTGCTAACTGTAACCCTAACTCTAACCCTAGCCCTAAGACTAACCCTAAATCTAGCCCTAGATCTATTTCTAGTACCAACCTTATCTATTGCCTAACCCTAACACTAGCCCTAACCTTAGTCCTAAACCTGCCATAGACCTAAACTGAGAATTAACCCTAACTCTAAATCCAACCCTAAATTTAAACCTAACCCTCACCCTAACACTAGCACTAACCCTAATTCTAATTTGAAAACTAGCCCTAACCTTAGCCATAGCCCACAAACAAAACTGAGCTATACCCTAAAACTAACCCTTAACCTAAACAAAATCCTAATGCTACACCTAGTCCTAACCCTATCCCTACAACTAATACTGACCCTGACTCTGACCCTAAAACTAACCCTACTTCTAAATATCACCATAACCCTAAACCTAACACAAACACTAAACCTAGCCCTAATCCTAACCCTAAAACTATACCTAACTGTAAAGCTAGTTCTTACATTAGCCATAGCTCAACCCTAACACAAAACCTAGCACTAATCTGAGCTTCAACCCTAGATTTAACCCTAAACCTAACACTAACACTAACCCAAAACCTAGCTCTAAACCTATTCCTTATCCTAAGCAAAACTCTCATCCTAATGCTACCCTAGTTATAACCCTAATCCCAAGCTTACCCCAAATCCTAACTCCATTACTAGTCCTAACCCTAGCTATCTATCTCTAACCCTAACCTGAAGCCTAAGCCTAAACCTTACCCTTATTCTGACCCTAACACTAACCCTAGCTCAAAGCCTGACCTTAACACTAAATTGAATCCTAACACTAGCCCTACAAATAAACCTATACCTAAAATTAACCATAACATTAACACTAGACATAAACTTAATCCTAAATATAGCCTTAACTCTATCCCTAGTCCTAAACAAAAACCTAGCCCTAGCCCTAAAATAACCATTAATCTAAAGCAAAGACTAATATTACCCCTAGACCTAACCCTAGTTCTAATTTTGTTAGGCCCTAACCATAGACCCAATGCTAACCTGAACACTGATGCTTACTTTAATACAAACACAAGCTCTAAAACTTATCCTAACCCAAAACTTAAACCGAACACTAGACATATCTATAACCCTAATCCCCAAAACTAGCCATAACCATATCCCTAACTCTTACATTACCCATAGCCCTAACACTAGCCATAAACCTCACAAAAACCCTAGCCCTAACATAAGACTTAAACTTAGACCTAAGCATAAACTTAACCCTAATCCTAGCTCAAAGCCTAAACCCAATGCTTGCCCTAGCCTTAACCCTATCTGAAACTCTAACCCTTACCCTAAACATAACCTTTGCTCTAACCCTAACCCTAACCCTAACCCTAATCCTAACTGTAACCATAGCCCAAATCCTAGCTCTAACTTTATCCATTACCTTAAACATAGCCCTAACCCTAATGCTAAAACTAGCCCTAACCCTAACCATAACTGTAGCCATGATTCTAACCCTAACCCTCGCCCTAGCCCTAACCCTAGCTCAAACCCTAACACGTACCCTAAACTGAACCCTAACACTAACTCTAGGAGTAACCCAAACCTAGCCCTAATTCTAACCTTAACCTAAGCCCCAACACTAGCACTATACATATCTATTACTCTAAACATAAGCCTAAAAAAATGCTAACCATAGGCCTACCCTAACATTATCCCTAACACTAACCCTATACTTTACTCTAAACCTAACATGAACTGTAAACCTAACTCTATCCATTACTCTAACCCAAACCCTATAACCTAATGCTAATTTGAGCCCCAACCTTAAAACTTAACCCAAACCAAACCCTAACCCAGACTCTGACCCTAATAATAACCTAGCTCTATACCTGACCCCTACCCTAAACCTAACCCTTATACTAGACATAGCCATAAACCAATCCCTAATGCTATCACTACCCATAACCCTAGACCTGACATTATCCCTAGCCCTAATCCGAGCCCTAACCCTAACACAAACTGTAGCCTTCATCCTAGCCCTAAACCTAGAATTAATCCTAACCCGAACCCAAACCCTAGCCTTCTCCCTAAATATAACCCTCGCCCTAGCACTGAACCTAGCTATATAACCCCATCCCTTCCTCTAAAACTAAACCTAACCCTAGCCCTAACCATAGGCCTAACCCTAACACTAATCATAGCCCTAATCCTAAACCAATTTGAACCCTAACCTTCTCCCTACCCCTGACCTTAGCGCTAAGACTAACTCTAACTCACACCCTAGCCCTATTTCTATTTATAACCCTATTCATTATCATAACCCTTACAATAGCCCTAACCTTAGCCTAACCCTAGCCATAACCCTAACCCTAGATCTAACCATAACTCTAAATCTAACCCTAATCTTAAGCCTAAACCTCATTCTACAACTAGCTCTAACACTATGCTAATCCTAAAACTAGCCCAAATTGAAGCCCTAGCCCTAAAACAAAACTGAGCCATTGCTCTAACCCTAAATCTTAACCTAAACCAAATCCTAACCCATAACTAGCCATAATACGAGGTCTCATTTGAGTCCTAGACATAAAACTAACCCTCACCCTAACTCATATCCAAACACAAACCCTAGCTCTAAATATCACCCTAACCCTAAAACTAATGCTAACATTAGACCTAGCCAAATCCCTAACCCTAACACTAAACCTAATAATAACCCTAGTTCTTACATTGGCCTTAGCCAAACCCTAACCCTAACCCTAATCCTAGCCCTAACCCTAGCTCTAATCCTATCCATTACCCTAAGCCAAACCCTATTCATAATGCTAATTTTAGTCCTAATCCTAATCCTTAGCCAAACCCTAATCCTGAGCTCTAAACACCACCCTAAACTTAAACCAAACCCTAAAAGTAACCCTAGCCCTAATTCAAGTCATAACCCTAACCTTAAAGAAAACCCTGACCCTGACTGATATCCTAACAGTCACCCTAGCTCTAAACACAGCCCTCACCTTAAACCAAACACTAACAGTAACCCTAGGCTTATTTGAGTCCTAAACATAACCCTAAAACTAACCTTGATGCTGACTCATATTGTAACAATAAACCCAGCTCTACATATTACCCTAACCTTAAACCTAAACCTAAAACTAGACCTACCCATAACCCTAACCCTAAAATTAACCCTAATTGCAACCATGGCTCTTACATTAGACAATGCCCAAATCTATCCCTAACCCTAACACAAGAACTAGCCCTAATCTGAGCTCTAAACCTATATTTGACCCTAACCCTAACCTAAATCTAGCATTAACCCTAGCTATAAGGCTATGTATTAATCTAAAAAAAAAAAAAAAAAAAAAACTAACCCTAATGGTAAGCCTATCTATCTCTAATCCAGACCTATCTCTAATCCTTAGGCTAACCAAAACCCTAAACCTATAAATAGTCCTAACCCTATCCTTCATTCTAGCTATAACCCTATCCCAAACTCTAACACTAAACCTGACCCTTATTCTGAACCTAACCCTAGGTCTAAAACTGACCCTAACCCTAGACAAACCCTAACACTAGCGTAGACCTAAACCAAAACCTAAATCTAGCCTTAACTCTACCCCTAGCCCTAACAATAATCCTTAACCTAACTCAAACACTAACCCTACCCCTAAACCTAAACCTTGTCCTAATTCTGGCTGTAACCCTTACTCTAACCCAAACACTGACCCTGCCTTTAGAGTAAACTCATCTATGAATCTTACCCTACCCAAAAATCTAAACTAACACTATACCTAGCCATAACCCTAACCCTACCACTAGCCCTCAACACAACCCTAGCTCTTACATTACCCATAGCCCTAACAATAGGCCTGAACCTAACACAAAACCTAGAACTAAACCTAGCCTAAATCAAGCATAACACTAATCCTAACCCTAGCCTTAACCCTAACATAACCCTGGCCTTAGTCCCAATTCTACCTCAAAGCCTAAACATTACTCTAAACATAAACCTACACCTATCCCTCAATCTAACACTAACCATAGCCCTAATCCTAACCTTAACCTTAGCCCTAAACCTAGTTCTAAACCTATCCATTATTCTAATCCTAAACATAAGGTTGTCATTATCCTAGGCTTAATGCTAAACCTAAATCTAACTGGAAAACTAACACTAAACCTAACTTTAAACCTCACACTTGCCATAGACCTACCCCTAGCTCAAAACTTTGATTACTATAATCTTACTCCTAGAAGTAACCCTAAACCTAACCTTCTCCATAGCCCTAACCCTAGCTCAAAACCTAACCCTTACACTAACCATAAACATAAGCCTAACCCTTGTTTTAACCCTAACCCTAATTCAAGACCTATTCCTAACCATAAACCTAGCCCTAAACTTAGCTCTAATCTTATCCATTATACTAACTATAACCATTACCCTAATGCAAACCCTAGGCCTAAACTTAACCTTATTGCTAACCCTAACCCTATCAATGTAAACCTAATGTAAACTCTAAACAAAACCCTATCCTTACCCTAACCCACACCCTAATGCTAATTCAAGCCCTATCCCTAAACCCTAACCTCAAACAAATCCTTCCACTGACCCTTAGCCTAATAAATCTCCTAGATCTAAAGCTGACTTTTACAATAAACCTAACCCTTATATTATATCTAGCCATAACACTAATCCTAAAACTATCCCCAACCGTAAGCTTAGACCTGACATTAGTCATAGCCTAAATATTAGCCCTAAATCTAACCAAAACCCCAGCCCTTATCCTAGCCCTAAACCCAGCCTTAATCCTAACCCTAAACCTAACTTTAGGCTGAACCAAAAAACTAACCCTAGCACTAATCTTAGCCCTAATTTAGTACTAATCCAAGTCCTAAACTTAGTTTTAACCCTAAATATAGCCCTAACCCTAGCTCTATCACTATGCCTTACCCTATGCCAAACCCTAAACCTAATGATAATCCTAATCCTAAACCTTAACCTAACCCAAACCCTAAACCTATTACTAGTTCTAACCCTAGTCCTCATTCCAGCTCTAACCATAACCCAAACCTTAATCCTAACCCTGACCCTTATTCTGACCCTAAAACTAATCAAATGTCTAAACCTGAACCTAACCTTAAACCTAACCCAAACACTACACTACTGATAACCTTAAACCTAAACCTAACCCTAACATAAGTCCTAGATCTAAACCTAATGCTAATCTATCCATAACTCCAGACCTAGACGAAAGGAAAATCTTAGCACTAGCCCTAATAGTAACCCTTAGCCTAAAGCCAGACACTAAACCTTCCTCTAGACTTAACCCTAGTCCTAATTCTGGCTTTCACATTAACCATAACCCTAAACTAAACACTAAACCTGACACTAACACTAACTGTAGCTCTAAACATCACCCTAACCCTAAACCTAACCCTAAAACTATACTTAGCTCTGACGTTAACCCTAAAACTAGCCCTAATTATAACAAAGTTTTTACATTTGCCATAGCCATAACCTTTTGCAAAACCTAGCCCTAACCCAAACCCTACCCTAGCTTTAAACCTAAAGCTAACCATAACCCTAACCGTGTTCCTAACCCTAAACCTAAGCCTAACACTAGACCTAATCCTAAGCATAACACTAGCCCTATAACTAGCTATAACTTTATAAATTACCCTAATGATAACCTTAATGCTTTGCTAATCCTAGGGTGAACCCTAATCCTATCCCTATCCCTAAATCTATCCATTACCCTACACCTAACCTGAACTCTAAACCTAAAACTATCATTAACATATCCCTAACTGTAATGAGCACTCAAGCCTTAACCCTAAACCTTAATCTAGTAAAAACCCTATCCTGACCCTGACCCTAATCATACCCATAGCTCTAAACCTGACCCTAACAAGAAACCTGACCCTTACAATAGACCTAGCTATAAACCTGACCCTAATACTCTCCCTAAATATAACCCTAGACCTGACATTAGCCCTAGCTCTAATCCTAGTCCTAAAACTAACACAAACCTTAGCCAACATCCTAGCCATAAACCTTTCCTTAATCATAAATCTAACCCTAACCATAAGCCTAATTCTAATCCTCAAAATAGTCCTAAAAGTAGCTATAATTCCATCCTTTAACCTAACCCTAACCCTAACACTAACACTAACTCTAGCCCTAAACATAGGCCTAATCCTAAATCTAACCCTAGTCCTTATCCCAGCCCTAATTTAGTCCTATCCTTAACCCAACCCTAACCCTAGCCCTAAGGCTAACTCAAACTCTCGCCCTAGCCTTATACCTAGTTCTAACCCTATCTCTTACCATCATCCTATACCCAGCCCTAAACTTATACCTAATGCTAGCCCAATCCTTACCCCTATCTCAAAGCCTAGATCTAAACCTAACTATAAATCTAACCCTAAACCTAAGCCAAATCCCCACACTAACACTAGCCCTAATCCTAACATTAATCCTAAAACTAGCCCTAACTCTACCCCTAGCCCTAAAACAAAACTGAATCATAACCCTAACCATAACACTTAACCTAAACCAAACCCTAACCCTACACCTAGCCCTAATCCAATCTCTAATTCTAGTCCTAACACTTTCCTGAAAACTAATCTGGACCCTGACACTGACCCTAACATTAAACCTAGCTCTAAACATCATCGTAACTGTAAACTTAACCCTAACACTAGACATAGCCCTAACCATGACCCTATTGCTATCTCTAATCTTAACGCTACTTTGTACATTAGCCATAGCCTTAAACCTAGCCCTAACCTAACCCCAAACCTAACCTTAATTCGAGTCCTAAATATATATTTTTTTAAAATTTTTAAAGAGAGAGAGAGAGAGAGAGAGAGAGAGAGAGAGAGAGACTAAGAGAGAGAATTTTTTTTAATATTTGTTTTTTAGTTTTCGGCAGACCTGAAATGTGGTGCCAGGTGAGCCTGCTACCGCTTGAGCCACATCCTGAGCCCAATATTGTTTTTGTTTAAAATACATATATTTTTAATTTTTGGTGGACACTACATCTTTATTTCATTGGTATGTGGTGTTGAGGATCCAACCCTGCACCCCATGCATGCCAGGAGATCACGCTAAATCTTGAGATACATCCCCTGCCACTAAAGCCAGATTTAACCCTAAATGTAAACCTAACCCTAACCCAAAGAAAAGCCCTAATCCTATACATATACCCACCCCTAATCTTAGGTCTAACCCTATCCATTACCCTAATGATAACCCAACCCTTATGCTAAACCTAGGCCTAACCCTAACCATATCCATTACACTAAACCACACCTAAACTCTAAACCTAAACCTTTCGTTAACTTAACCCTAAACTTAATGATAATTCAAGCCCTAAACCTAAATCCTAACCTAACCCAAACCCTCACCTTGATCCTGAACCTAATAATAACCCTAGCTGTAAAACTGACCCTTAGTATAAACCTAACCCCTACATGGGACCAAGCCAGAAACCTAACACTAAATCTACCCCTAACTGTAACCCTAGACCTGACATTAGCCCTAGCCCTAATACTAGCCCTAACCCTAACACAAACATTAGCCCTAATCCTAGCCCTAAACCTAGATTTAATCATAACCCCAAACCTAACCCAGCTCAAACCCTAATACTAACCCTTGCCCTAGGCTTCAACCTATCTGTAACCCAATACTTTACCCTAAACATAATCCTAACTCTAACCCTAACCCAAGGTCTAATCCTGACACTGACACTAGCCCTAATTTAGTGCTATCCCTAACCCTAACCCTAACCTAAGACGAACTCTAACTCTCATACTAGCATTATCACTAGTTCTAACCCTATCCCTTACCATAATCCTAAAATTAACCCAAACCCTAGTCCTAAAACTTGCCCTATCCTTAGGCCTAGCCTAGCCATAGATCAAAACCTAACTCTAAATCTAACCCTAACCTGAAACCTAAGCCTAACCATTATAAATACATTTATATTTAGACTCTATGTCTACAGATGTTGGCTTCAATTATTATTTAAAATATATTCATTATTTTAATAAAAGGCATACCATTTCTGGTGGTTTATAGAGAACTGAGGGTCAGGAGTAAAAGGATTGAGGGTATGTGATGATTCTAACTTAGCAAATTTGGAGGAGAACTCTAATGAATAGACAGGGGGAATTAATGGAAGAAGGTATAAATTGAAACTCCTTATCTGTATTCATAAATTTAACCTATGTATAAATAGTAAAAATTAGGAGGCTGAAAGTGGGATAGATGGAGAAAGAAAAAAGAAGAAAAAATAACAAGGAAAGAAAGATAGAGAGGGAGAAAGAAAATAAGAGCAAATAAAGAGGTGGTGAGGTGGGGCCTATGCAATTCATCTATATTATACTATTCTAGTGATTCAGTTCTTAAAGTCCAATTTCATGAAAAGTTCTTGTTTTCACATATGTTGAGATTGTGAGGAACAGAGGGGGAAGAGTAGAGGAGAATGAATGAGAAGAGCAAGAAAAGTAAAGTAAGAAAGAAAAAAAAAAGACTCTCAGAATTCTGTTTTATTTTCTTGTAGTTGGTGGAGTTGTCTATTCCTAGCTTGGGTCTTTGTGCTTAGGGTGGTGGTGGTGGAGGTAGCCAGGGTGAGAGAGCTTGAGCTTGTACCTGGAGCCTCCCTACTCTTATCTCTGAATTGTAAACTAGGTGCCTGTACAGTTGCTATCCGCATTGATAGCTATGCCCCCCCCACCCCAAAAAAAAAAGCTTGTGAGAAAAATCATGAGTTATCAAAGCTGGAGGTACAGGAGTTGGAAACTGGGTACCTGATAAGCTGCAGAACTGAGCTAGTAGCTACACCCACCAATAGATAGCGAGTAAGGTTTTACAAGATGGATTCCATCTATTACCCATGTATGGTGTTTGATGAGGTGGGTGGTTCTGTAGTGACTTGTGCTGTGTCCATAGCTCGGTCTGGTGACCCCCGAGCAAAGCCTCTGTGTTCTGTGCTGCCTTCCATCTGTGCAGAGAGCGCCTGTGTGGCTGAGACTACTGTCTCTGCCCAGAGAAACTGCACAACTGAGATTTCCATCTGCACTGAGAGCACCCATGTGGCCCTAGTTTTCTTTAAATATCTATGATGCTGGGCAGGATTCAACTTTTACTTAGCCTTACTATGCTCAACAGGTTTGGGCCTTCTCAGTTCAATGGTTCACTGTCAGGAACATTTTGTATTTTAAGGTTTCCCTTCATTATGGCTTATTGATGTGAATGAAAATTGGAAATCAAACAGGATTGGGAGGAGGTGCTTGAAACTTCACACAATCAGTTCTCAGTGGGTACACTCTGGTTTCTTTCTTTTGAAGGTAGGCCAAAGATGAAGTGGGCAAAAGAAACTGTATCCGAGTGCCCTTAAGGAGAAAACACAGAAACATGTATGTATTGAAATGAGTCTCCCAAAAATTTGATCAGATTTCTTTGATACTAAACAGTATTCATCTTTTAGCTTACTCCACTAGGCTCCCCCAAGGTTGGCACTTCTAGGATCAATGGTTCTCTAAAAGGTAAGGTTTAGTGTTACAGTTAGGGTTAGGTCTAGCTTTAGAGCTGGTGTTAAGGTTAGAGTTTGTTTTGTTCAAATTTCTTTGATACTGGGAAAATTTATCTTTTACCTAGCCTTACTATGTGCCCAAGTTTTGGGCCTTCTAGGTTCAATGGTTCTTTGTTTTTAATGCCTCACTTCATTTTGACCTATATGGGTAAATAAGAATGGAGCTGGAAATAAGAGGGTTGGTGCTAGCTGGTTGAAACTTCACATATTCAATCAGTTGTCTGTAGACATTCTCTGGTTTCTTCTTTGTAAAAGTAGCCATAAGCTGAAGCATGCAAAACAACTTTATCCAAGAGCACTTTATGAAGAAACAGGGCAATATGCATGTACTGAAATACCTCCTCCAATTATTTGGTCAGATTTCTTTAATACTGTGCAGGATTCATCTGTAAGCTTGCCCCACTAGTCTCTCAAAGTTTAAAACTTTTATGATCAAAGGTTCTCTTAACAGGTTAGGCTTAGGGTTATGGTTAGAGTTAGGGCAAGTGTTAGAACTAGTGTTAGGGTTAGAGTTAGTTTTTTTCAACTTTTTGGATACTGGGCAGGATTTTATCTTTTTCCTATTCTTAGTATGCTCCCCAAGTTTGGGCCTCCTAGGTAAAAAGGTTTGCTCTCAGGAGCAGTTTTAATTTTCATGTTTCACTTCATTTTGCCCTATATGGATGAATGGAAATGGAGCTGGATTCAAACAGAGTTTGTGCTAGCTGCTTGAAACTTTAAACACTCAATCAGTTCTCAGGGCACATTCTCTCACTTGTTTCTTGTGGTAGTAGCCCAAAGCTGAATTATAAAGAAACAGCTTTATCTGTGAGCACTTTAGTAACAAGTTTCAATTTTTTTTTACATGGATTACTTTGATATTGTACAGGATTCATTCTTTTCCTAGTCTTAGTAGTATCCCCAAGTTTGGGTTTTCAAGGTTTGCCAGTTCACTGTCAGGAAAAGTTTGTATTTTTAGGTTTCACTTTATTATGGCCTATAGATGTGAATGAAAATGGAGCTGGAAATCAAACAGAGTTAGTACTAGCTGCTTGAAACTTCACACACTCAGTCAGCTCTCTGTGGGCATTCTCTGGTTGTTCTTTGTGAAAGTACCTTAAACTGAAGCATGAAAAAATAAGTTATCCAAGAGCACATTAGGAGAAAACAGGGAAGTATGCATGTACTGAAATACCTCCTTCAAGTAGATCCAACATGGCAGCGGGTGCGGATAGATCAATTCTCTGACCTCTTCAGCTGTGCGGTCATAGGAGTCTTAAACCATCTAAATAATGTTTGCTCAGGATCACTAGGCAATGCTGAGCTGACGTGGATCTGGGGAAAACAGTCTGGGCCTCTCAGAACACACACCGAGCCCGGATTGGCTGAATTCAAGCTCCCTCCCTTTTGCCTGCATCTCACAGACAACCGCTGTGACTCAGCAATAAACGATCTTCCTGAAACAACTGGTCAGCCCTTCTGAACCTACGGAAGTTAATACCAACCGAGCCTTCATTGGCAGTGGCCACAGGATTGAGATGGGGCTTGGGAGAGCCAGTCAGGACCCACCCATTGCATTGGTCACCTGGCAAAGGGAACGAACTGTCACCATTTGCATGGGATACGACCATGGCAGAGAACTGACGTCACCAGAATGTGGCAGAGGAGATAACTTCATTGAAACCAGCAGCAACCTGTGTGGAACCCCCTAGCCTTCCCTCTCCACACAGCGGGGAAACCTTAAGGGCCCCTCCCAGCTCTCCCGTAAGGGCCCCTCTCAGCTCTCCCGTTAGCGTGATAGTCAGACACAGGGAATCAGGAGTAGCTTGGAACCCATGGGGCGGAACCCCTGGCTACATCTCCCACCAGTGCTGACAACTGAGGTCTCTTGCACCAGCTACCAGGGGCATGGCTACTGGAGGACAAGCAAAATACGCTGAGGGTTCTCAGCCTCAAGCTCCACAAACTTAGGGTCTGAGGGAATGACAAAGAGGGAGAGTGTGCCCAGTCGGTCAAGAAAATAGGGCTCCTGGGAGCAGCAGACAAGGCGTGTAGCCAGTATTGTGGTGAGCGTCACCGGTGAGCGGGGCCTGGTTTGAGGAAAAGTAGAGAAGTGACTAGACACAAGAAAAGGCCCTAGGCACTCAGGATTGGAGACCCGACCAGTCTGGAAGGAGGAGCTGCTGCAGAGTGATTGGTTCCTGCATATTGAGAGAAGCTTGGCCCAGTGGGAACAGCTCCATCTACTGGAAGAGAAGTTAATCAAACTCTAAGACTGCATTTATTATTATTTTTTTATTATTATGTGGGTTTTTTTTTCATTTTCATTTTTTCATTTTTTATTTTTTAATATTATTTTTTATTTTTTATATTTTTTGATTATTTTTTAAATTTTTTTCTTTTCTATTTTTTTTCTTTTCATTTCTTTTCAATTTCCTTATTCCCCCTTCCTTGAATTCTACCTGTTTACTCTCATTCTCTTTAGTGACTTCTTCCCTTCCCTTCTAATACTTTTCCTCCCAAGCATCAAATAAATTTATAGGAGTAAACAATAACTCAGCAGTCAAACAGAACAAGAAGTAACATGAGCAGCATGAAAAAGCAAGGAAGAAAAGGAATACAAACAATGCAGGACAGCCTAAATATTCAGGAGGACCTGGAGGCTTCAGGAAAATGGTCAAATAAAGAACTCAAAGAATACCTTAGACAGATGGAATGGAATCTTAAAGAGGATATGAGACAGCAAATTCAAACAATGAAAGAATACATTGAAAATGAATTACATAAACAGATAAAAGAAGCAAATAAGCATCTTTATCAGGAGATAGAGATTATTAAAAAATCAAATAATAATTCTAGAAATGAAGGAAACTATAAACCAAATTAAAAACTCAAATGAGAGTATCACTAACAGAGTGGAGCAACTAGAAGCCAAAACGTCAGGTAATGAAGACAAAATCTTGAAAAGAGTCTTGCCAACTCAGAAAGGCTGGTAAAAAATCATGAGAAAAACATCCAAAAGATATGGGATAACCTAAAAAAACCAAACTGAAGAATCATCAGGATAGAGGAAGGTATAGAGGTTCAAACCAATGGAATGAGCAACCTGCTGAATGAAATAATTATAGAAAACTTTCCAGAAATAAAAAAGGAAATGGATGTACAAATTGTAGATGCATACAGGACAACAAGCATACAAAATCACAGTACACCAACACCAAGACACATTGTTATGAAGATATCAAATATACAAAACAAAGAGAAAATATTAAAAGCTACAAGAGAAAGGAGGTAGATTACATTCAGGGGTAAACCAATAAGGTTAACAATTGACTTTTCATCACAGAAGCTGAATGCGAGAAGATCCTGGAACAACCTATTTCAAACACTGAAAGACAATGGATGCCAACCAAGAATTTTGTATCCAGCCAAATTCAGCTTCAGGTATGACAACGAAATAAAAACCTTTCATGATTATCAAAAGTTAAAAGAATTTTCAGCCAGTAAACCAGCATTGCAAAGCATCTTGAGCAAAACACTACACGAAGAAGAAAAGGAAAAGAATAACCAAAACCGAAGGTGGGAAGTACCTCAGTAAAGCCAGAGGGAAAGGGGAAAGCTAATCATGGAGAAATAAACCAAATTAAAAAAAAAAAAAGATAAATAATCAAATATGGCTGGAAGTACAAACCATATATCAATAGTAGCTCTAAACGTTAATGGCTTAAACTCTCTAATAAAGCGACATAGGCTGGTAATATGGATAAAAAAAATCATATCCAACAATATGCTGCCTCCAGGAGACACATCTGCTTGGAAAAGACATACACAGGCTGAAGGTGAAAGGTTGGGAAAAAATATACCACGCATACGGTCCTCATAAGCAAGCAGGGGTGGCCATCCTCATATCGAATAAAATTGACTTCCAGACTAAGTTAATCAAAAGGGATAAGAAAGGACATTATGTACTGTTAAAAGGAACCATTCACCAAAAATACATAACAATTATCAATATTTATGCACCAAATAAGGGTGCTGCAATGTTCATAAAACAAACTCTCCTCAAGTTCAAGAATCAAATAGACCACAACAAAATAATTATGGGTGACTTCAACACACCTCTCTCACCATTGGACAGATCCTCCAAACAAAAGTTGAAGAAAGAAATTATAGAACTCAATATCACAATCAATATCCTAGTCTTAACTGACATATATAGAATATATAAACAATCATCAAGTGGATATACTTTTTTCTCAGTCGCACATGGATCCTTCTCAAAAACAGACCATGTATTATGTCATAGGGCAACTCTCAGTAAATATAAAGGGGTGGAGATAATACCATGCATTTTAACTGGTCATAATGGAATGAAACTGGAAATCAATGATAAAAGAAAGAAGGAAAAATACTACATCACATGGAAAATGAACAATATGTTACTGGATGATCAATGGGTTACAGAAGATATAAAGGAGGAAATCAAAAAATTCTTAGAGACAAATGAAAATACAGACAAAACATATCGGAACCTATGGGACACAATGAAAGCAGTTTTAAAAGAGAAATTCATTGCCTGGAGTCCATTCCTCAAAAAAAAAAAAAAAAAAAAAAGAAATGAGCTCACACTTCATCTCAAAGCCCTAGAAAAGGAAGAGCAAAACAACAGCAAATGTAGCAGAAGGCAAGAATTAATTAAAATCAGAGAGGAAATCAATGAAATTGAAACAAAAGAAACTATTGAAAAAATTGACAAAACTAAAAGTTGTTTCTTCTAAAAAATAAATAAGATCGACAGAACCTTAGCCATGCTAACGAAGAGAAGAAGAGAGAGAAATCAAATTACTAACATACGGGATGAAAAAGGCAATATCACAACAGATGCTACAGAAATACAGAAGACAATTAGAAATTATTTTGAAAATCTACATTCCAATAAAATAGAAGTTAGTGAAGACATCGATAAATTTCTTAAGTCATATGATTTGCCCAGACTGAGTCAGGAGGATACACACTATTTGAACAGACCAATATCAATGGGAGAAATAGAAGAAGCAATCAACAGACTACCAACGAAGAAAAGCCCAGGACCGGATGGGTACACAGCAGAGTTTTACAAAACCTTTAAAGAAGAATTAATACCAATACTTTTCAAGTTATTTCAGGAAATAGAAAATAACTATTTTATTTATTTAAAGAAATAGAAAAAGAGGGAGCTCTTCCAAATTCATTCTATGAGGCCAAAATCACCCTGATTCCAAAACCAAACAAAGACACTTCAAAGAAAGAAAACTACAGACCGATATCTCTAATGAACCTAGATGCAAAAAGCCTCAATAAAATTCTGGCAAATCGGATACAAAAACACATCAAAAAAATTGTGCACCAAGATCAAGTAGGATTCATCCCTGGGATACAAGGATGGTCTAATATACGGAAATCAATAATTGTTATTCACCACATCAATAGACTTAAAGATAAGAACCATATGATCATCTCGATAGATGCAGAAAAAGCATTTGACAAAGTAGAGCATCCCTTTATGTTCAAAACACTAGAAAAACTAGGGATAACAAGAACTTAACTCAACATTGTAAAAGCTATCTATGCTAAGCGTCAGGCTACCATCATTCTGAATGGAGAAAAATTGAAGGCATTCCCTCTAAAATCTGGAACAAGACAGGGATGTCCTCTATCACCACTTTTATTCAATATAGTTCTCGGAACACTGGCCAGAGCAATTACACAGACGAAAGAAATTAAAGGCATAAAAATAGGAAAAGAAGAACTTAAATTATCACCATTTGCAGGTGACATGATTCTATACCTAGAAGTCCCAAAAGGGTCTACAAAGAAACTACTAGAATTAATAAATGAATTCAGCAAAGTGGCAGGATATAAAATCAGCATGCATAAATCAAAGGCATTTCAGTATTTCGGCGACAAAACTTCTGAAATGGAAATGAGGACAACAACGCCATTCACAATATCCTCAAAAAAATAAAATACTTGGGAACCAACCTAACAAAAGAGGTGAAAGATTTGTACAATGAAAACTACAGAACCCTAAAGAGAGAAATAGAAGAAGATCTTAGAAGATGGAAAAATATACCCTGTTCATGGATAGGCAGAACTAACATCATCAAAATGGCAATATTGCCCAAAGTTCTCTATAGGTTTAATGCAATGACAATCAAAATCCCAATGGCATTTCTTGTAGAAATAGATAAAGCAATCATGAAACTCATATGGAAAAACAATAGACCCAGAATAGCAAAAGCAACTTTAAGCAGGAAGTGTGAATCAGGCAGCATAGCGATACCAGATTTCAAACTATACTACAGAGCAATGGTAACAAAACAGCATGGTACTGGTACCAAAACAGGCAGGTGGACCAATGGTACAGAATAGAGGACACAGAGACTAGTCCACAAAGTTACAACTATCTTATATTTGATAAAGGGGCTAAAAGCATGCAATGGAGGAAGGATAGCATCTTCAACAAATGGTGCTGGGAAAACTGGAAATCCATATGCAACAAAATGAAACTGAATCCCCTTCTCTCTCCATGCACAAAAGTTAACTCAAAATGGATCAAGGAGCTTGATATCAAATCAGAGACATGGCATCTGATACAAGAAAAAGTTGGCTATGATCTACATATTGTGGGGTCGGGCTCCAAATTCCTTAATAGACACCCATAGCACAAGAGTTAATAACAAGAATCAACAAATGGGACTTACTTAAACTAAAAAGTTTTTTTTTTCCTCAGCAAGAGAAACAATAAGAGAGGTAAATAGGGAGGCTACATTATGGGAACAATTTTTACTCCTCACACTTCAGATAGAGCCCTAATATCCAGAGTATACAAAGAACTCAAAAAAAATAAATAAACAATAAGATAACAAATAACCCACTCAACAAATTGGCCAAGGACTTGAACAGACACTTCTCAGAGGAGGACATACAATCAATCAACAAGTACATTAAAAACATGCTCACCATCTCTAGCAGTCAGAGAAATGCAAATCAAAACCACCCTAAGATACCATCTCACTCCATTAAGATTGGCAGCCATTATGAGGTCAAACAACAACAAGTGCTGGAGAGGATGTGGGGAAAAGGGTACACTTGTACATTGCTGGTGGGACTACAAATCGGTGTGGCCAATTTGGAAAGCAGTATGGAAATTCCTGGGAAAGCCGGGAATGGAACCACCATTTGACCCAGCTACTGCCCTTCTTGGACTATTCCCTGAAGAACTTAAAAGAGCTTACTATAGGGATACTGCTACATCGATGTTCATAGCAGCACAATTCACAATAGATAGACTGTGGAACCAACCTGGATGCCCTTCAATAGATGAATGGATAAAAAAATGTGGCATTTATACACAATGGAGTATTGCTCTGCACTAAAAAATGACAAAATCATGGAATTTGCAGGGAAATGGATGGCACTAGAGCAGATTATGCTAAGTGAAGCTAGCCAATCCCTAAAAAACAAATGCCAAATGCCATCTTTGATATAAGGATAGCAACTAAGAACAGAATACGGAGGAAGAGCATGATAAGAAGATCACCGTTAAACAGGGTCAAGAGGTGGGAGGGAAAGAGAGAGAGAAGGGAAATTGCATGGTAAAGGAAGGAGACCCTCATTGTTATACAAAATTATATATAAGAGGAAGTGAGGGGAAAGGGGAAAAAAAAACAAGAGAGAGAAATGAATTACAGTAGATGGGGTAGAGAGAGAAAATGGGAGGAGAGTGTAGGGAAGGGGAAGGGGGATAGTAGAGGATAGGAAGGGCAGCAGAATACAATAGACACTAGTATGGCAGTATGTAAAAAAGTGGATGTGGAACCAATGTGAATCTGCAATATGTATATGGGGTAAAAATGGGAGTTCATAATCTGCTTAAATCAAATGTATGAAATATGATATGTCAAGAGCTTTGTAATGTTTTGAAAAACTAATAATAAAAAAAAAAAATCCAAAATAAAAAAAAAGAAATACCTCCCTCAATTATTTGGTCAGATTTCTTTGATACTGCACAGGATTCATCTGTTAGCTTGCCCACTGAGCTCCTTTATTTGGTGACTACTATGATTAATGGTTTTCTATACAGTTTAGGTTAGACTTTGTATTAGGTTACGGCTAGGGTTACAGCTAGTGTTTTGTTAGATTTCATATTGTTCATATTTCTTTGATACTGGGAAAGATTCAACTTTTCCTAACTTTATTATATTCTCTAGGTTTTGGCCTCTTGGGTCAAGGGTTTTCTCTCCTGAACAGTTTGTATTTTAAGTTTTCATTTCATTTTGCCCTATGTGTGTAAATGGAAATGGAGCTGGAAATCCAACAGGGTTGGTGCTAGCTACTTCAAACCTCACACACTCAATCAGTTTTCTATGGGCATTCCCTGGTTTATTCCTTGTAAAAGTAGTCCTAACCTGAAGCATGCAAAGTAACTTTATGTGAGAGCACTTTAGGATAAAACAGGGAAATATGCATGTACTGAACTGTCTCACCAATTATTTGGTCAGATTTCTTTGATATTGTGAAAAATTCATCTGTTAGCCTACCCAACTTGGCTCCCTCATTGTGGGACTTCTAGGATCAAAGAGACTCTAAACAGGTTAAGGTTAGTATTAGGGTTAGTGATAGAACTAGGATTAGACATAGTGTTAAGGTAAGAGTTAGCTTTGTTTTCAAATTTCTATGATAGTTTGCAGGATTCATCTTCTCCTTATTTTGACTATACTCCAATGTTACGGCCTCCTACATAAAGGGTTTGCCTTCAGGAACAGTTTCAATTTTCATGTTTCTCTTCTTTTTTGCCCTGTACGGGTGAATGAAAATGAAGCTGGAAATCGAACAGAGTTTGTGCTAGCTAGTTGCAACTTCACACTCCATCAATGTCCAGTGAGCATAATCTGGTGTTTGCCATGGAAGTAGCCCTAGTATGAAGTAGAAAGTAACAGCTTTATCTCTGAGTGCTTTAGGAGCAAGCAGAATACACATGTACTGAAAAATTTCAATTTTTTTGGTTGGATTGATTTGATGCTGTACAGGATTCATCCTTGATGTAGCCTTAGTAGGCTTGCCAAGTTTGGGCCTTCAAGGTTCAATGGTTCAATGTCAGGAACAGTTTGAATTTTTAGGTTTCACTTCATTATGGACTGTAGGTGTGAATGCAATGGAGCTAAGAATCAAACAGGGTTGGTGCTAGCTGCGTGAAACTTCACACACTCAATCACTTCTGTGTGCAGGATTCATCTTTTACCTAGCCTCACAATGTACCCTGCTTTAGGCCTTATCTTTCAATGTTTTGCTGTCAGAAACAGGTTGTATTTTAAGGTTTCACTTTATTTTGAAGTATTTTGTTGAAGATAAATGGAGCACGAAATCAAACAGGGTTGGTGCTAGCTGCTTGAAACTGCACACACTCAATCAGTTCTCTGTGGGTATTCTCTGGTTTGTTCCTTGTGAATGTTGCCCTCAGCTGAAACATGCAAAGCAAATTTATCCCAGAGTACTTTTGGAGAAATCAAGGAAATATGAATGTACTGAAACACTCCCCCCAATTATTTCCTCAGATTTCTTTGATACTGTGAAGGATTCATCTGTTAGCTTGCTCCACTAGGCTCCCTTAGTTTGAGACTTCTATGATCAAACGTTCTTTAAACAGGCTAGGGTGAGCTGTAGGGTTAGGATTAAGCATAGATCTAGTGTTAGGTTTACAGTAGTTTTGTTCAAATTTCTTTGATATTAGGCAGGATTTGTATTTTACCTGGCTTTACTATGTTCGCCAGGTTTGGGCCTTCTGGGTTCACTGATTTGCTATCACTATTTCAGTTTTTATTTTAAGGTTTCACTTCATTTTGACATATATGGGTAAATGGAAATGGAGCTGGAAACCAAACAGGGTTTTTGCTAGTTGCATGAAACTTCACACATTCAATCAGTTCTCTGTGAGGACGCTCTGGTTTTATCCTTGTGAAATTATCCCAAAGACAAAGCATGCAAAAACAACTCTATGCGAGAGAATTTTTGGAGTCAACACTAAAATATGCATGTACTGAACTACTTCCCCAATCATTTGGTCATATTTCTTTGATACTGGGCAGGATTCATCTTTTAGCTTGTCTTACTAGGCTCATCAACTTTGAGACTTCTATGATCAAAGGTTATCTAAACAGGTTAGGGTTAGCCTTATGGTTAGAGTTAGGTCTAGTGTAAGGGTTAGAGTTTGTCTTGTTCAAATTTCTTTCATACTGGGCAGGATACATTTTTACCTAGCCTTACTATTTTGCCCAGGTTTTGGCCTTCTTGGTTGAATTATTTGCTGACAGGAACAATTTGTATTTTATGGATTCACTTCATTTTGACCTACATGGGTAAATGGAGATGGAGCTGTAATCATACAAGGTTTGTGCTAACTGCTTGAAACTTCACACACTCAATCAGCTCTTTGTGGGCACTCTCTGGTTTGTTCCTTGCAAAATTAGTAATAAGCTGAAGCATGCAATACAAATTTATCTGAGAACACTTTAGGAGAAAACAGGGAAGTATGCATGTACTGAAATAGCTCCCCCAATTATTTTGTCAGATTTCTTTGAAACTGACCATGATTCATCTGTAAGCTTGCCCCACTAGACTCCCCGATTTCAAAACTTCTCTAAACAGATTAGGTGTAGGGTTAGACTTAGTGTTAGGACTAGGTTTAGACATAGTGTTAGGGTTATAGTTTTTTTTTTTTCTGATACTTGGCAGGATTCACCTTTTTCCTGTTTTTGTGATAGTAGGAGCAAATGTGACTCCATTTTGTTTTATGACTTCATCCTGTAAATCAACCATGCCAAGTAGAAAAGTCATAACTTGGGCAAAATGTTATTTTTTTCTTTTGCTATAGAAACCATTAAGAACACAAAACTACCTAATGGGGTATTGGTTCTGTAACTAGGGTAGCGGGGCTCTCTTTCTGTAATGGAGTGACTGGGCTAACTGGGATTGGTTAGGCTTCCCTTTGCTTGACTGCACTGTCCCGCTTCTATAACCTGGCTTGCTTGCATTGGCTAGACCCCCCAAACATCCCTTTTGCTGTTTTCAGTCTTATAAGGAGTGCCCTTGCAATTGTTTGGGGCTTATCAGGAGAACAGCTTTATCTTCTGATCAGCCGCCACCTGTGTGTTTTGATAAAGCCTTTATTTGATTATACATGAGTTGTCTGGAAGTCAGTTTATGAAACCCTGGGATGAAGCTTTAACTATAACATCTGGGGACTCATCCGGGATCCATTTCTTCCCTACCCTCAAGCCAAATTTTACTCGAATGACAGGCCTTTGGACCTTGGCCCCGGAGTAGAGGGGAGCTCCTGAGAGATGTTCCTCAGCCTCACTCTGAGGACGACTCCAATCTATCCTAGGATGCTCTGAAAAGACTCCTGCTGCACTGTAAGTTCTGGTGAGTGGACTCTTCTCTGAGGGAAAAGGTCATATTGGACACAGCAGCTTACACCTTCCCCAGGACAGGATGAGACATTGTCACTGTTTCCCTGGAGGTCTCTCTGTGTGACCTCATCTGTCTGTATCTGGGGCCCACTGGAGGCATCCCTGGGAGGCCTCATCTGTCTGGGGGAAAGATGAGATGTCGTCTCTGTCCTACTGGAGGCCTCCCTGTGGGGCCTCATCTGTCTGGGGGCAGAACGAATGTGGTCTCTGCCCATTAGATGACTCCCTGGGTGGCCTCAGCGATTGTTGCTTGTCCTATGTCTGTTCTGCTGTTCGTCATTTCTCCAGTGTCTTCTGCTGTTGGTTATTTTTCCAGTGTCAGTTCACCAGCTGTTTGTTTTGTTTGTGTGGTCTCTGCCCATTAGAGGTCTCCCTGTGTGATCTCAGCCATTGTTGCTTGTCCTGTGTCTGTTCTGCTGTTTGCTGTTTCTCCAGCGTCTTCTTGCTGTTTGTCATTTGTCCCATGTCTGTTCGCCGGCCACATGTCTTGTGTTTATCTGTCCAAGTGTTGTGTGTGGGCCCTTTTCTTGTTCTCATAACTGCTCTTCTTTCATCAGGACTCCTTCACTCCATGGATATTATGGGACAAGGAAGCACTACAGAGATCTCTACCTGTACCCCTTTAGCTTGTTTTCTTAACAATTTTTAGGACTTTGTCTGTTGGTTTGTTTTTGTTTGTTCTCTTTGTATTCTGTGTTAATTTCTACATCAGTTTGTTTCTAATGGAAAAAAAAAGGTTAAAACGGTTTAAACTGTGCTCACTACAGCTTGCATTAAAATGTAAAGTGTTGCCAACAGGACTAAAGGAATTGTCAAAAGTAAAAGCTAAAGGTAAAAAGAAAAAGGCATTCTAGAGATTGTCTTCATTTAGGAACTGGGCCAGGTGGCCAACTGGGTAAATCATGTCAGTTCCTATAGAGGACAGATTAAAACTAAAGTGTTTTATAAAATTATTATCCCTAAATTATATATCAAAAAGCATAATTTTGTCTAGAAAATTTGGCTTTTGTCTCTCAGTATTTACTAGCATGAATAACTCCCAAGTATTAAAAAATGGTCTAAAGATTTTTCACTGTCAGGCTAAAACTTGGTGGCTGCTGTCCAAGAAACCAGAAAATCCAGTTTAAAATGGGACACCAACCTGGGGGACTCTCCCAAGGAGACCAATGTACCTGCATCTTTGGGAAGTTCCTCCAGGGAAAAATAAGCCCCCTTCGTTTGTCTATGTTCCATCAACTCTTTATAGCTTTCATGACCAGGACCACTTAAGGAAAAAGGTCAGAAAACTTTTAAAATTCTATATTTGTTAAACTCATAATTCTGATCCAATATGCCTAAGTTAATATGTTTATCTAATTATGCTCTGCTTTATTCTAATGCCAATTTAAAAGGGTTAAATTTCAATCTAATAGGTTTTAAAAAATAAGCTACAAGGCTTTTGTTTGTCTCTTTGCTTTGTGTGGGTGCACTGGTGTACTGTCTGTCTACATGTATTGCCATGTCTACATATATTTGGTACAAAAAAATTGACATATGAGCTCATAAATTAATTTTATTTTTAAAAAATGGATCCAAATACTTTTGGTAAATGTGATTTAAAAGGTTCAATTCAAATTGGGAAAATAGATAAAATTACAAATGTCTTTAAAGTTACTAATGCTTAGTTTTGTTTCTACATGGGTAAACAGCTGTTAAAATGTTAATGTCTATAAAGTGTCTGACATCCATGGTCTCTAGGATTATTATTCAACAACACAAAAAAGATTACTAATACTATTTAATGCACTTGTCTGATAACTTGTTTTTTTTTTTTAAAGATACATAAATTTCATCTAATCTTATATGAAATTAATCATGGATGTGTTTTTTAGAGACATTTAATTGGTTTAAAAAGTTAAAATTCTGACTGTTAAATATAATATCAAGTACTCTTAACTCCTTAAATTCAAGAAGGTAAAATATTTAAACAATATTTTGTTTTCATAAACAATATTGGTGTTTTCATAAATTGGTAAACTAAAAAGAAAATTTAAAATTATCTTTTGTTATTATAAAAACAAGGTTATTGTAAATTACAAAGTCCCAACAGGTATAATTCTACATACAAGAAATCAAGAGGTTTCAACTGTATTTCAATTAAAGTACTGTAAATAGCAAATGTTTCACCTTATTAAACACATGAATTTATCTAAACTCAAAAAATTATAAGGGTTATTTCAAGGTAAAAAAAATCAATGGGTTAAAATTATTAAAAAGGTCTAAATATAAAAATATATTTAATGAAAAATGTTTCCAGGTAAAAAGTCTAGTAATTATAATACATTTAAGTAAACAACAAAAGGGTCTCATTAAGTAATATAAAGGTCTATAAATAAAAGATACATATTAAAAAGTTTATATGTAACTAAGTTGGTTTTATATGTAACACAAATAGTTAAAACTATTCAAGATTGTTTTCTAAAGACAAATATTAATGTACTGATCTATGTATATGTTAAAATGACAAAAACTTCTAAAATATTAATTACATTGTGTCTGTTCAGTTTTATCCACTAGAACAAGTAATCTTAAAAAATTAAGGTTTGTACTTCTGAGGCTAAACAGCAACTGTTATTTTAAAGTATTTTTCTACATTACAGAGTCTATATTTTCCTTTAAAAGCTAACCTTTGTTAATATAAAAACATCAATAAAAGTGTGGTAGATGTGTTCATATCTTTCAGGTGTACAAGTCTTTAAGTAAAAGGTTTAAAAAAGCATTTTATCAAGCTGGTATTCTCCAAACTAAAATTGTCTGTAATGGTAATTTAAACTTATAAAGATAATAGATTTTAGTGGGGATTTATTTATATTGTTTGATGTTTTGTAACCAAATTTTATGTTACCTTTTACACTAAAATATTAAAATTTAAGGATATTTTAAACAGTAATGAGACCCTAACCTATTTAAAGATTAATATTATACCCTGCACCGGCAAGGTAGAGGGAACTGTGACCACGCACAGAGCAGGCCCAGCGGCCTGCTGAGGGGCAGAGCCACCCCCCACCCCCCGCGCCACCCAGGTAGGTGGAACGGTGACCACCGACAGAAAAGGCCCAGTGGCCCGCAGTGGGACAGAGCTTCCAATCACTCCTGCAAGGTATGCGGGCCTGCGACCCACCAGCAGAAGAGGAGCAGCGTCCTGCTGAGAGGCTGACCCGCCCCCTCCCCCTGCGCTGGCAAAGTAGAGGGAACTATGACCACACACAGAGCAGGCCAATGGCCTGCTGAGGGGCAGAGCCACCCCCCACCCCCCGCGCCTGCCAGGTAGGTGGAACTGTGACCACGGACAGAAAAGGCCCAGGGGGCCGCGGCGGGACAGAGCTTCCAATCACTCCTGCAAGGTAGGCGGGCCTGCGACCCACTGGCAGAAGAGGAGCAGCAACCTGCTGAGAGGCAGAGCCGCCCCCTCCCCCTGCACCAGCAAGGTAGAGGGAACTGTGACCACGCACAGAGCAGGCCCAGCGGCCTGCTGAGGGGCAGAGCCACCCCCCACCCCCTGCGCCTGCCAGGTAGGTGGAACTGTGACCACGGACAGAAAAGGCCCAGGGGCCCGCGGTGGGACAGAGCTTCCAATCACTCCTGCAAGGTAGGCGGGCCTGCGACCCACCAGCAGAAGAGGAGCAGTGACCTGCTGAGAGGCAGAGCCGCTCCCTCCCCCTGCACCGGCAAGGTAGTGGGAACTGTGACCATGCACAGAGCAGGCCCAGCGGCCTGCTGAGGGGCAGAGCCGCCCCCTCCCCCTGCACTGGCAAGGTAGAGGGAACTGTGACCATGCACAGAGCAGGCCCAGCGGCCTGCTGAGGGGCAGAGCCACCCCCTACCCCCCGTGCCTGCCAGGTGACCACCGACAGAAAAGGCCCAGTGGCCCGTGGTGGGACAGAGCTTCCAATCACTCCTGCAAGGTAGGCGGGCCTGCGACCCACCAGCAGAAGAGGAGCAGCGTCCTGCTGATAGGCTGAGCCGCCCCCTCCCCCTGCGCTGGCAAAGTAGAGGGAACTGTGACCATGCACAGAGCAGGCCCAGCGGCCTGCTGAGGGGCAGAGCCGCCCCCCACCCCCCACGCCTGCCAGGTAGGTGGAACTGTGACCACGGACAGAAAAGGCCCAGGGGCCCGCGGCGGGACAGAGCTTCCAATCACTCCTGCAAGGTAGGTGGGCCTGCGACCCACCCGCAGAAGAGGAGCAGCGACCTGCTGAGATGCAGAGCCGCCCCCTCCCCCTGCACTGGCAAGGTAGAGGGAACTGTGACCACGCACAGAGCAGGCCCAGCAGCCTGCTGAGGGGCAGAGCCGCCCCCTCCCCCTGCACTGCCAAGGTAGAGGGAACTGTGACCATGCACAGAGCAGGCCCAGCGGCCTGCTGAGGGGCAGAGCCACCCCCTACCCCCCGTGCCTGCCAGGTGACCACCGACAGAAAAGGCCCAGTGGCCCGTGGTGGGACAGAGCTTCCAATCATTCCTGCAAGGTAGGCGGGCCTGCGACCCACCTGCAGAAGAGGAGCAGCGTCCTGCTGAAAGGCTGAGCCGCCCCCTCCCCCTGCGCCGGCAAAGTAGAGGGAACTGTGACCACGCACAGAGCAGGCCCAGCAGCCTGCTGAGGGGCAGAGCCGTCCCCCACCCCCCACGCCTGCCAGGTAGGTGGAACTGTGACCACCGACAGAAAAGGCCTAGTGGCCCGCGGCGGGACAGAGCTTGCAATCACTCCTGCAAGGTAGGCGGGCCTGCGACCCACCGGCAGAAGAGGAGCAGCGACCTGCTGAGAGGCAGAGCCGCCCCCTCCCCCTGCACCTGCAAGGTAGAGGGAACTGTGACCATGCACAGAGCAGGCCCAGCGGCCTGCTGAGGGGCAGAGCCACCCCCCACCCCCCACGCCTGCCAGGTGACCACTGACAGAAAAGGCCCAGTGGCCCGCGGTGGGACAGAGCTTCCAATCACTCCTGCAAGGTAGGCGGGCCTGCGACCCACCGGCAGAAGAGGAGCAGCGTCCTGCTGATAGGCTGAGCCGCCCCCTCCCCCTGCGCCGGCAAAGTAGAGGGAACTGTGACCATGCACAGAGCAGGCCCAGCGGCCTGCTGAGGGGCAGAGCCACCCCCCACCCCCCGCGCCACCCAGGTAGGTGGAACGGTGACCACCGACAGAAAAGGCCCAGTGGCCCGTGGCGGGACAGAGCTTCCAATCACTCCTGCAAGGTAGGCGGGCCTGCAACCCACCGGCAGAAAAGGAGCAGTGACCTGCTGAGAGGCAGAGCTGCACCCTCCCCCCAGCGCCTGCAAGGTAGATGGAACTGTGACCACCATCAGAACAGGCCGGACCTGCAACCAAGAGACAGAACAGGCCCAGTGTCCTGAGGAAGGGTAGAGCCGCGCCCCCCGCACCTGCAAGGTAGGCGCACCTGCGACCCATTGGCAGTACAGCCCCAGAGGCCTGCAGAGGGGCAGTGCCGCTGCCTGCGCCTGCAAAGTAGACAGAACTGTGACCACCGACAGAACAAGCCTAGCGGCCCGCAGAGGGACAGAGCCGCCGCCCACGCCTGCGAGGGAGACTTTGCAACTATACAAGACCAATATAAATATATAGGGGGAAAATTCAATAGCACAACAGTTTCAGCAAGTAGAAAGGAATGCGAACAGTATGAAGACACAAGGAAAGAAAGGACCACAAGCATTGCAGGTCAACTCAACGTTAGAAGAGGTAATAGCTGCAGCAGATGGAATGTCAGATAAAGAATTCAGGATATACATGCTTCAGATGATCTGGAGTCTCAAGGAAGACATCAGACAGCAAAATCAGACAATGAAAGATCACTTCAACAATGAATTACATAAACAAATCCAAGAAGCAAAAGATCAACTATACAGGGAAATAGAGGTTATAAAAAACAAACAAACAGAAATCCTAGAAATGCAGGAAGCAATAAGCCAACTTAAAAACTCAATTGAGAATACTACCAGCAGAGTAGAACACTTAGAAGACAGAACATCAGACAATGAAGATAAAGTATTTCAACTTGAAAAGAACATAGACAGCTCAGCAAGACTGTTAAGAAACCATGAGCAGAACATCCAAGAAATATGGGATAACATCAAGAGACCAAATTTAAGAGTCATTGGGATACAGGAAGGGACAGAGTTTCAAACCAAAGGAATGAGCAATCTATTCAATGAAATAATATGAGAAAACTTCCCAGACTTGAAGAATGAGACAGAACCCCAAATCCTAGAAGCCTACAGGACGCCGAATGTGCAAAATCATAAGAGACCCACACCTAGACACATTATAATGAAGATGCCCAACATACAGAATAAGGAGAGAATTTAAAAAGCTACAAGAGAAAGGAAGCAGATCACATTTAGGGGTAAGCCAATCAGGATAACAGCTGATCTTTCAACACAGACTCTGAAAGCTAGAAGATCCTGGAATAACATATTTCAAACACTGAAAGAAAATGGGTTCCAACCAAGAATTGTGTTTCCAGTGAAATTAAGCTTCAGGATGGAAGATGAAATTAAAACCTTCCACGATAAACAAAAGTTAAAAGAATTTGCAGCTAGAAAACCATCTCTTCAAAACATCCTTGGCAAAACATTACAGGAAGAGGAAATGGAAAATAACAATGAAAACCAACAGTGGGAGGTAGGACACTAAAGGGGGGGGGAAATAATCAAAGAGGAAAACAAACCATGTTTAGTAACATAAATAAACAAATATGGCTGGAAGAACAACCCATATCTCAATAATAACCCTAAATGTTAATGGATTAAACTCACCAATCAAGAGACACAGGCTAGTAGAATGGATCACAAAACAAGACCCAACAATATGCTGCCTACAGGAGACGCATTTGATAGGAAAAGACATACATAGGCTGAAGGTGAAAGGTTGGGAAAAATCATATCACTCATATGGACTTTGGAAACAAGCAGGAGTATCCATACTCATATCAAATAAAATAGATTTCAAGCCAAAGTTAATCAAAAGGGATAAAGAGGGACACTACATACTGCTCAAGGGAACCATACACCAACAAGAGATAACAATCATAAATATATATGCCCCAAACAATGGTGCAGCTATGTTCATCAAACAAACTCTTCTCAAGTTCAAGAGTCTAATAGACCACCATACAATAATCATGGGAGACTTCAACACACCTCTATCACCACTGGACAGATCTTCCAAACAAAAGTTGAATAAGGAAACTATAGAACTCAATAACACAATTAATAACCTAGACTTAATTGACATATATAGAATATACCACCCAACATCAAGAAGTTACACTTTTTTCTCAGCAGCACATGGATCCTTCTCAAAAATAGATCATATATTATGTCACAGTGAAACTCTTAGACAATATAAATGAGTAGAGATAATACCATGCATCCTATCTGATCATAATGGAATGGAACTGAAAATCAAAGATAAAAGAAGGAAGGGAAAAGAATACATCACTTGGAGTATGAACAATAGGTTACTGAATGATCAATGGGTTATAGAAGACATCAAGGAAGAAATTAAAAAATTCTTAGAGATTAATGAAAACACAGACACAACATATCGGAATCTATGGGACACATTGAAAGCAGTTCTAAGAGGAAAATTCATTGCTTGGAGTTCATTCCTTAAAAAAAGAAAAAAACCAACAAATAAATGATCTCATACTTCATCTCAAAATCCTAGAAAAAGAAGAGCAAAACAACAGCAAAAGAAGTAGAAGGCAAGAAATAATGAAAATCAGAGCTGAAATTAATGAAATCAAAACAAAGGAACAATTGAAAAAATTGACAAAACTAAAAGTTGGTTCTTTGAAAAAATAAACAAAATCGACAGACCCTTATCCATGCTAGCGAAGAGAAGAAGAGAGAGAACTCAAATTACTAACATACGGGATGAAAGAGGCAATATCACAACAGACACTTCAGAAATACAGAAGATAATCAAAAATTATTTTGAATCCTTATACTCCAATAAATTAGAAGATAGTGAAGGCATAGATAAATTTCTTAAGTCATATGATCTGCCCAGATTGTGTCAGGAGGATATAGACAACCTAAACAGACCAATATCAATTGAGGAAATAGAAGAAACCATCAAAAGACTACCAACTAAGAAAAGCCCAGGACCGGATGGGTATACAGCAGAGTTTTACAAAACCTTTAAAGAGGAACTAATACCAATACTTTTCAAGCTACTTCGGGAAATAGAAAAAGAGGGAGAACTTCCAAATTCATTCTACGAGGCCAACATCACCCTGATACCTAAACCAGACAAAGACACTTCAAAGAGAGAAAACTACAGACCAATATCTCTAATGAACCCAGATGCAAAAATCCTCAATAAAATTCTGGCCACTCGGATACAAAAACATATCAAAAAAATTGTGCACCATGATCAAGTAGGATTCATCCCTGGGATGCAAGGCTGGTTCAATATACGGAAATCAATAAATGTTATTCACCACATCAATAGACTTAAAAATAAGAATCATATGATCATCTCGATAGATGCGGAAAAAGCATTCGACAAAGTACAGCATCCCTTTATGTTCAAAACTCTAGAAAAACTAGGGATAACAGGAACATAGCTCAATATTGTAAAAGCAATGTATGCTAAGCCTCAGGCTAGCATCATTCTGAATGGAGAAAAATTGAAGGCATTCCCTCTAAAATCTGGAACAAGACAGGATGCCCTCTCTCACCACTTCTGTTCAACATAGTTCTCGAAACACTGGCCAGAGCAATTAGACAGACGAAAGAAATTAAAGGCATCAAAATAGGAAAAGAAGAACTTAAATTATCACTATTTGCAGATGACATGATTCTATACCTAGAAGACCCAAAAGGGTCTACAAAGAAACTATTAGAGCTAATAAATGAATTCAGCAAAGTGGCAGGATATAAAATCAACACGCATAAATCAAAGGCATTCCTGTATATCAGCGACAAAGCCTCTGAAATGGAAATGAGGACAACCACTCCATTCACAATATCCTCAAAAAAAATAAAATACTTGGGAATCAACCTAGCAAAAGAGGTGAAAGACTTATACAATGAAAACTACAGAACCCTAAAGAGAGAAATAGAAGAAGATCTTAGAAGATGGAAAAATATCCCCTGTTCATGGATAGGCAGAACTAACATCATCAAAATGGCGATATTACCAAAAGTTCTCTATAGGTTTAATGCAATGCCAATCAAAATCCCAACAGCATTTCTTGTAGAAATAGATAAAGCAATCATGAAATTCATATGGAAAAACAAAAGACCCAGAATAGCAAAAACAATGCTAAGCAGGAAGTGTGAATCAGGTGGTATAGCGATACCAGACTTCAAACTATACTACAGAGCAATAGTAACAAAAACAGCATGGTACTGGTACCAAAACAGGCGGGTGGACCAATGGTACAGAATAGAGGACACAGAAGCCAATCCACAAAACTACAACTATCTTATATTTGATAAAGGGGCTAAAAGCATGCAATGGAGGAAGGATAGCATCTTCAACAAATGGTGATGGGAAAACTGGAAATCCATATGCAACAAAATGAAACTGAATCCCTTTCTCTCGCCATGCACAAAAGTGAATTCAAAATGGATCAAGGAGCTAGATATCAAATCAGAGACACGCCATCTGATAGAAGAAAAAGTTGGCTACGATCTACATACTGTGGGGTCGGGCTCCAAATTCCTCAATAGGACACCCATAGCACAAAAGTTAATAACTAGAATCAACAAATGGGACTTACTCAAACTAAAAAGTTTTTTCTCAGCAAAAGATACAATAAGAGAGGTAAATAGAGAGCCTACATCCTGGGAACAAATCTTTACTCCTCACACTTCAGATAGAGCCCTAATATCCAGAGTATACAAAGAACTCAAAAAATTAGACAAGAAGATAACAAACAACCCAATCAACAAATGGGCCAAGGACCTGAACAGACACTTCTCAGAGGAGGACATACAATCAATCAACAAGTACATGAAAAAATGCTCACCATCTCCAGCAGTCAGAGAAATGCAAATCAAAACCACCCTAAGATACCATCTCACTCCAGTTAGATTGGCAGCCATTATGAAGTCAAACAACAACAAGTGCTGGCGAGGATGTGGGGAAAAGGGTACACTTGTACATTGCTGGTGGGACTGCAAATTGGTGCAGCCAATTTGGAAAGCAGTATGGAGATTTCTTGGAAAGCTGGGAATGGAGCCACCATTTGACCCAGCTATTCCCCTTCTCGGTCTATTCCCTAAAGACCTAAAAAGAGCATGCTACAGGGACACTGCTACATCGATGTTCATAGCAGCACAATTCACAATAGCTAGACTGTGGAACCAACCTAGATGCCCTTCAATGGATGAATGGATAAAAAAAAATGTGGCATTTATACACAATGGAGTATTACTCTGCATTAAAAAATGACAAAATCATAGAATTTACAGGGAAATGGATGGCATTAGAGCAGATTATGCTAAGTGAAGCTAGCCAATCCGTAAAAAACAAATGCCAAATGTCTTCTTTGATATAAGGAGAGTAACTAAGAACAGAGTAGGGTCGAAGAGCATGAGAAGAAGATTAACATTAAACAGGGATGAGAGGTGGGAGGGAAAGGGAGAGAGAAGTAAAAATGCATGGAAATGGAAGGAGACCCTCAGAGTTATACAAAAGTACATACAAGAGGAAGTGAGGGGAAGGGGAAAATAATATAAGGGGGGCAAAGGAATGTCAGTAGAGGGAGCAGAGAGAGAAGAGGGGAGGGGAGGGGAGGGGAGGGGGGATAGTAGAGGATAGGAAAGGCAGCAGAATACAACAGACACTAGTATGGCAATATGTAAATCAATGGATGTGTAACTGATGTGATTCTGCAATCTGTATATGGGGTAAAAATGGGAGCTCATAACCCACTTGAATCAAATTGTGAAATATGATATATCAAGAACTATGTAATGTTTTGAACAGCCAACAATAAAAAAAAAATTAATATTATAAAACATTTTGCCACTTAGCACATAAAAACATGTTAAGGACTCTCAGCCTTTCTTTAATTAATGTTCCAGATGTATGTCATATTGTGCTACTATCATTCATACAGAGTCGGGAAACAATATATGTAAACTTTGTAAAATGATATCTAAAAAGAGAGACAAAGATTAACTTTAGAACTAAGCACTTAACCTAGGATTGGTAAAGAGCCCTGCCTTACCGGAGATAAGGCTCTGCCTCCACCTTACAGCATGTCAAAATAACTTCAAAGTAGGCCTGACTTCAGTTAATTTAAAGTTATATTCAAAGATTAATTTTATTTAAAAGATTACTGTGGTCTCAAATAGAAAATATAATGTATAACTCAGCCAAGGTTCAAAATTATATACAAGCTAAATATATTTTTACTATTATTAATTTCACTTTGTACTTTCATTAAAACTAAAAAAGTGACCACTACACTCAGAGCAACCAAAAGACCTTTACTGTGACAATGACTGATTAATGAGAGAGAGAGAGAGAGAGAGAGAGAGAGAGAGAGAGAGAGAGGAAAATGCAAGAGAGAAATAGAAAGAGAGAGAAAGACAGAGAGACAGAGAGACAGAGAGGAGTTAGGCTTAGGGTTAGTATTAGATTAAGGGTTAGGGTTTCGGTTAGGGTTAGTGTTAAGCTTAGTGTTCAGGTAAGAATTATGGTTTGTGTTAGGGGAAGGGTTAGGTTTAGGTTTTGTGTTAGGTTAGAGTTAAAATTAGGGTTTATGTAATGATTAGAAAGAGGGTTAGAGTGAGGCATAGGGTTAGGTTTGGGGTTAGTTTTAGGGTTAGGGTAGTTAATTTTTACATAACACAATATGATTACATTATTTATTACTTTATGTAATGCTGAAGATCTGCCTGAGGCAGAAAATGACACCTTAACATCTACTGTATGATCCAATCACTGTATGCCAACTAGACAGCTTTCAGACCCAGAGAACCCATTAGATTTGGGCTATAAAAATTCTCTCTTGTCAGATATTCCTCTCTTGCTCTCTCCTTTTTCTCTCAATTTCTCTGTCTCTCGTTCTCCTACCACTAACACTAATTTTATCCCTAAACCTAAAATTAACCCTAAACCTACCCCTAACCCTAAAACTATCCCTATCCCTACCCTAACACTAACACTAACACTGAGCAAAACTCTAAACCTCATGCTACCCCTAACCCTCACCCTAAACTTTACCATAACACACACCCTAACCCTATCACTAATCCTAACCCTAACCTACAAGTAACCCTAAAATTTAGCCTAAACCTAACACTAAACCTAACCCTAAGCCTCACTCTACCCCTAATATTATCCCTATCCCTAACAGAAACCCTAACCTTTAACGTTACCCTAACACAAACCATATTCCTCATGCAAACATAATGCTAACACTAAACCTAACCCTAACCCGAACTCTACAACTAAATCTAAACCGAACCCAAACCCTAACACTAACAGTAAACCTAAAACTAGCCCTAAACATAACCCTAACACTAAGCCTAAAATGAACCCTAAGACTAACTCTAACCCAAACTGTAACACTAACACTGACCCTAACCGTAGCCCTAATCCTAAACCTGTCCCTAAAGCTAACACTCTCCATAATGCTAACCCTAACACTAACACTAAAGCTAAACATAAACCTAACAGTAACCCTAATACTAACCCTATCCCTAACACTTACACGAACCCTAAATTTAACCCTAACACTAACCCTAACCCTAACTATTCTGGATTTCACCCTAACCCTAACTTTAACCTGAACACTGGCCCTAACACTAACATTAAACCTAGCTCTAAACCAGACCCTAACCCAAAACCTAAACCTAACACTAGATCTAGCCATAACCCTAACCTTAAAACTAGCTCTAATCAGAACCCTAGAACTTACATTACACATAGAACTAACCCTAGGCCTAAACCTAACACAAAACTTAAATACCCCTAACCCTAAATGAGGCCTAAACCTACCCTAAGCATAACCCTCACCCTAACACTAACCCTAGTCCTAATCCTAACCCTAACCCTCACCTTAGTACAAACCCTAGCTCAAAGACTAACCCTTAAACTAAACATAATCCTAGCACTTTCCTTAATCATAAACATAACCTCAGGCCTAATCATAACCTTAACACTAGACCTAACACTAGCTCTAAACCTAGCCATTACCCTAACTCTAACACTAAACCTAATGATAACCCTATCCCTAACCCTAAATGAAACCCTAATCCAAACCATAAACCTAACCCTAGACCTAACCCTAAACTTAAACCTTGCCATAGACTTAACTCTAACACAAACCCTAACTCTTACACTAAAACCAACAGTAAACCCAGCCCTAAAACTAAACTTAAACCTAAACTTAACTTTCACCATAAAGCTAACCTTACATCTAACCCAATCTATTACCCTAAACCTAATGAAAACCCTAGCTCTAACCCTAAACCTAACCCTGACCATAACATTAAACCTAACCCTCATCTTAGACCTAACCCTAGCTCAAAATATAACCTTTACCCTGAATCTAACCCTAACCCTACCATAAGCTAGGGTTAATAGACCTAACCCAAAACCTAATGTAACTCTAGCCCTAATCCTTACCTAACCATAGACCTAACCATAGCTCTAACCCTATATATTATCCTTATGATAACCCTAAACCTATTGATAACCCCAGGCATAAACCTAATATTTTTTACTAACCCTAAAGTTCTCCATTGTCCTAAACCTACCCTGAAACCTAACCCTAAGACAACCAATTACCCTAATGCTAACCCTAATGCTCATTTGAGCCCTATCCCTAAACATGTACCTAAAACAAACCCTAACCCTGATCCTGACCCTAAAATTATACCTATCTCTAAACCTGATCCTTACCCTAAGCCTAACAGTTACACTAGACATAGACACAAATCTACCAATAAATCTACCCCTAACCTTAACACTAGACCTGATAATAGCCCTTGCCCTAATTCTAGACCTAACAACAAACCCTAGCCCTCATCCTGGCAATAAACTTAGCCTTAATCATAACCCTAACACTAACCCTACCCTAACCCTAATTCTATCCCTCACCGTAACTCTAAACCTAGCTATAACACCATACCTTACCCTAAAATTAACTACAACCCTAGCCCTAACATTAGGTCTTAGCTGAACACTAACCCTAGTCCTAATCCTAGCCCTAACAGTGCAATCCCTAAAACTAACCAAAACCCTAGGCCTAATACTAACTCTCACTTTCACCCTAGCCCTAGCCCAAGTTCTAACTCTATCTGTTACCATAACCATAACCCTAGCCCTAACCCTTGCCCTATAGGTAGACCTAGACCTAATCCTAGATCTAACACTAAATCCACATTTAACTCTAACCCAAAGCCTAAGCCTTACATTAACACTAGCCCTATCAGTAATGCTAATCTTATACCTACCCAAACCCTAAACCTAGGACTAAAACAAAACTGAACAACAGGCCTAACCCTAAACGTTAACTTAAACCAAAACATAACACTACACCTAGACATAACCCTAGCCCTAATAGAACTCCTAACCCCAACCTTAAAACTTATCCTGACCCTGACTCATATCCTAATATTGACCCTATCTCTAAAGACCACCCTAAACTTAAACCAAACCCTAACAGTAACCCTAGCCCTAATTCAAGTCATAACCCTAACCTTAAAGCTAATCCTGACCCTGACTGATATCCTAACAGTCACCCTAGGTCTAAATACAACCCTCACCTTAAACCAAACACTAACAGTAACCCCAGCCTTATTTGAGTCCTAAACATAACCCTAAAACTAACCCTGATGCTCACTCATATTCTAACAATAACACTAGCTCTAAATATTACCATAACCTTAAACCTAAACCTAAAACTAGACCTACCCATAACTGTAACCCTAAAACTAACCCCAATTATAACCCTGGCTCTTACATTAGCCAATGCCCAAATCTAGCCCTAAGCCTAACACAAAAACTAGCCCTAATCCGAGCTCTAAACCTATAATTAACCCTAACCCTAACCCTAACTCTAACATTAAGCCTAGCTCTAAGGCTATCCCTTAAACTAAGAAAAACCATAACCCTAATGGTAACCCTAGACCTATCACTAATCCTTAGGCTAACAAAAACCCTAACACTATTAAGATTCCTAACCCTAGCCCTCATTCTAGCTCTAACCCTATCCCAAACTCTAACAATAACCCTGAACCTTATTCTGAACATAACACTAACCCTAGGTCTAAAACTGACCCTAACCCTAGACCAAACCCTAACACTAGCATAGGCCTAAACCAAAACCTAAATCTAGCCTTTCTGCCCCTAGACATAAACATAAACTTAGACCTAGCCCTAACAATAATCCTTAACCTAACTCAAACACTAACCCTACCCCTAGACCTAAACCTTGTCCTAATTCTGGCTGTAACCCTAACACTAACTCTAACACAAACACTGACCCTGACTTTAGAGTAAACCTATCTCTAAATCTGACACTACCCAAAAATCTAAACCTAACACTAGACCTAGCCATAATCCTAACCCTACAACTAGCCCTCAACATAAACCTAGTTCTTACATTACCCATAACCCTAACCATAGACCTAAACATAACACAAAACCTAGAGCTAAACCTAGGCCTAAATCAAGCCCTAAGCATAACCATAACCCTAACCCTAACCTAACCCTTTCCTTAGTCCTAATCCTAGTTCAAAGGCTAAACATTACTCTAAACATAAACCTACACCTATCCATCAATCGAACCCTATCCTTAGCCCTAATCCTATCCTTAACCCTAGCCCTAAACTGAGCTCTAAACCTATCCATTACTCTAAACCTAAACCTAAGCTTATTGATAATCCTAGGATTAATGCTAAACCTAAACCTAAATGGAAATCTAAACCTAAACCTAACCTTAAACCCTCACATGCCATAGACCTAACCCAAGCTCAAACCGTAACCCTTACTATAAACCTAAACATAACTATAGCCCTAACTCTAAGCATAAACCACAATCTAACATTAAACATAGCCCTAAATCTACATCTAATCGTATACATTACCCTAACCCTAACCCTATCCCTAATGATGTCCCTAGCCCTAATCCAAACCCTAACCCTATGAGTACTATAATCTTAACCCTGGACATAACCCTAAACCTAACCCTCACCCTAGCTCTAACCCGAGCTCAAAACCTAACCCTTATGCTAAACATAAACCTAAGCCTAAACCTAGTTTTAAACCCTAAACCTAACCCTAATTCACGACCTATTCCTAACCATAAACCTATCCCTAAACTTAGCTCCAATCCTATCCATTATACTAACCATAACCTTTACCTTAATGCGAACCCTAGGCCTAACCTTAACCCTATCACTAACCCTAACCCTATGAATTCCCCTAAACCAAATGTAAACTCTAAACAAAACCCTATCATTACCGTAACCCACACCCCAGTGCTAATTCAAGCCCAAACCGTAAAACCTAACATCAAACAAACTCTAACACTGACCTTGACACTGACCCTAATACATCTCCTAGCTCTAAAGCTGACTTTTACAATAAATCTCACTCTTACACTAGACCCAGCCATAACACTAATCCTAACACTATCCCCAACCATAAGCTTAGACATGACATTAGCCATCTCCCTAATTCTAGCCATAAACCCCAGACCTTATCTTAACCCTAAACTTAGCCTTAGTCCTAACTTAAACCTAACTTTAGGCCTAACCCAAAAAACTAACCTTAGCATTAATCTTAGCCCTAATTTAGTCCTATTCCTAACCCTAGCCCTAATCCTAGACCTATTTTAACCCTATCCCTAGCCCTAACCCTAACTCTACCCTAAGAGAAACTCTAACTCTCACACTAGCCCTATCCCTACTTCTAACCCTATCCATTACAGTAATCCTAAACCTAGTCCTAACCCTAGCCCTAAACCCAGCCATAACAATTGCCAAATCCTTATTCCTAGTCCTAACCCAAGATCTAACCCTAACTCTGAAACTAACCCTAAACCTAAGCCTAAGCCTAACATTAACACTAGCCCTAGCGCTAACGCTAATCATAAAACTAGCCCTAACACTAACACTTGCAGTTAAACGAAACCGAGCAATATCCCTAACCCTAAACCTTAACTTAAACCAAATCTTAACACTACACCTAGACCTAATCCTAGCCCTAATTTGAGTCCTAATCGTAACCTTAATACTAACCCTAACTCTGACTCATATCCTAACACTCACCCTAGCTCTAAATACCACCCTAACCTTAAACCGAACCCTTACAGTAACCCTAGCCTTAATTGGAGTTGTAACCCTAACCCTAAAACTAAATCTTACCCTGACTATTAACCTAACACTAACACTAGCTCTAAATTTCACCCTAACCTTAAACCTAATCCTAACACTAGAGGTTTAACCCCCTAATCATAACCCTAAAACTAACCCTAAAAACTCTACTTCTTACATTAGCCGTTGCTCCAACCCTAGCCATAACCCTAACACAAAAACTAGCCGTAATCTGAGCCCTAAACCTACCTTTAACCTTAACCCTATCCCTAATCCTAGCTCTAAACCTATACCTTACACTATGCCCAATCCTAAAACTAATGCTAATCCTAATCCTAACCCTAATCCTTAATCTAACCCAAACCCTAATGCTATTACTAGTCCTAACCCTAGTCCTCATTCAAGCTCTAACAATAACCCAAACCCTAACCCTGACCCTGACACTTATTCTGACCCTAACACTAATCATAGGTCTGGACCTGAACCTAAACATAAACCGAGCCCTAACCCTAGCCCTACTGGTAATTTTATACATAATCCTACACCTAACACTAGCCCTAGACCTAAGCCTATTCCTAATCTATCCATAACTCTAGTCCCTGGACCTAAAGAAAAATCCAGCCCTAGTTTTAACAATAACACTTAGCCTAAAACCAAATACTAACCCTTCCCCTAGACTTAACCCCAGTTCTAATTCTGGCTTTCACATTAACCACAACCCTAAATTGAACATTGACCCTGACAATAACACTAATCCTAGCTCTAAACATCACCCTAAATCTAAACCTAACCTTAAATCTGTACTTAGCTCTAACATTAACCCTAAAACTAGCCCTAATCATAACAAAGTTCTTACATTTGCCATAGCCCTAACCTATCAAAAAACTAGCACTCACATTAGCCCTATCCTAGCTTTAACCCTAAAGCTAAACATAATCCTAACCTTATCCATAACCCTAAACCTAAGCCTAACCCTAGATCTAATACTAAGCATAACACTAGCCCTATCACTAGCTCTAACCCTATCCATTACCCTAATGATAACCCTAATGCTTCTGCTACCCTAGGCCGAACCCTAAAACTATCCCTAAACGTAAACCTATCCATTACCCTACACATAACCTGCACTCTAAACTTAAAACTATCATTAACCTACCCCTAAACATAATGATAACTCGAGCCTTAACCCTAAACCTTAATCTAATAAAAACCCTAATCCTGACCCTGACCCTAATAATACCCATAGCTTTAAACCTGACCCTAACAAGAAACCTAACCCTTACAATAGACCTAGTTATAAACTAAACCTAAAACTTTCTCTGCCTCTAAACCTAGAACTAATATTAGCCCAGCTCTACTTCGAGTCCTATTCCTAACACAAACCTTAGCCCGTATCCTAGTCATAAATCTCACCTTAATCATAATAATAACTCTAACAATAACCCTAATTCTAATCCTCACCCTAGTCCTAAAAGTAGCTATAATACCATCCCTTAACCTAAACCTAACCCTAACCCTAAAACTAACACAAGCCCTAAACATAGGCCTAACCCTAACACAAACCCTAGTCCTAATCTCAGCCCTAATTTAGCCCTATCACTAACCCAACCCTAACCCTAGCTCTAGGAATAACTCAAACTCTCTCCCTAGCCTTATACCTAGTTCTAACCTTATCCCTTACCATCAACCTAAACCTAGCCCTAAACTTAGCCCCAATCCTAGCCCTATCCTTACCCCTAGCTCAAAGCCTAGATCTAAACCTAAATCTAAATGTAACCCTAAAACTAAGCCTAAACATCACACCAACACTAGCCCTAATCCTAACATTAATCCTAAAACTAGCCCTAACTCTACCTCTAGCCCTAAAACAAAACTGAATCATAACCCTAACCCTAACACGTACCCTAAACCAAACCCTAACTCAATACCTAGCCCTAATCCTATCTCTAATTGTAGTCCTAACCCTAACCTGAAAACTAGTCTGGACCCTGACTCTGACCCTAACATTAAACCTAGCTCTAAATATCATCGTTACCGTAAACTTAAACCGAACACTAGATGTAGCCCTTACCCTGATCCTATCACTAGCTCAAATCATAACACTACTTCATACATTAGCCATAGCCTTAACCCTAGCCCTAACTTAACCAAAACCCTAGCCTTAATCCAACTCCTAAACCCAGATAATTTTTATATTTATTTTTTTTTAGTTTTCGGTGGACATAACATCTTTATTTTATTGGTATGTGGTGCTGAGGATCGAGCCCAGCGACCCATGCATGCCAGGCGAGCATGCTACATCTGGAGCCACATCCCCAGCCCCTAAATCTAACATTAACCCTAAATGTAAACCTAACACTAACCCAAGCAAAAGCCCTAATCCTATGCATAACCCTACCCTAATCTTATGTCTAACCCTATCCATTACCCTAATGATAACCCAACCCTTATGCTAACCCTAGGCCTAACTCTAACCCTATTAATTACACTAAACCACACCTAAACCCTAAACCTAACTCTTACATTACCTTAACGCTAAACCTAGTGATAATTCAAGCCATAAACCTAAACCCTAACCTAACCAAAACCCTCAACTTGATCCTGACCCTAATAATAACCTTAGCTCTAAAACTGACCGTTAGTATAAACCTAACCCCTACACTGGACTAAGCCATAAACCTAACACTATCCCTAACTGCAACCCTAGACCTGACATTAGCCCTAGCCCTAATACTAGCCCTAACCCTAACACAAACATTAGCCCTAATCATAGCCCTAAACTTAGCTTTAATCAAAACCCTAAAACTAACACTAGACCTAACCCTAATACTAACCCTTCCCCTATCACTCAACCTAGCTATTACCCAATAACTTACCGTATATGTAACCCTAAATCTAACCCTAACCCAAAGTCTAAACCTAACCCTAACACTAGCCCTAATTTAGCCCTATTCCTAACCCTAACCCTAACCCTAGCCCTAAGACTAACTTTAACTCTCATACTTTCCCTATCACTAGTTCTAACTCTAACCCTTACCATAATCCTAAACCTAACCCAAACCCTAGTCCTAAACCTTGCCCTTTCCTTAGCCCTAGCCCTATCCATAGATCAAAACCTAACTCTAAAACCAACCCTAACCTGAAGCCTAAGCCTAACAATTATAAATACATTTATATTTAGACTCTGTGTCTACAGATGTTGGCTTCAATTATTATTTAGAATATAATCATTAGTTTCATAAAAGGCATACAATTTCTGGTGGTGTATAGAGAACTGAGGGTCAGGGGTAGGATGCTATGTTAAGGGGGAAAGGAGTGTGGGTATGTGATGATTCTAACTTAGCAACTTTGGAGAAGAACTCTAATGAATAGACAGGGGGAATTTATGGAAGAAGGTATAAATTGAAACTCCTTATCTGTATTCATAAAATTACCCTATATATAAATAGTAAAAATTAGGAGGATGACAGTGGGATAGAGGGAGAAAGAAAAAAGAAGAAATAACAAGGAAAGAAAGAAAGAGAGGAAGAAAAAAAATAAGAGCAAATAAAGGAGTGGCGAGTTGGGGCCTATGCAATTTCTCTATATTATACTATTCTAGTGATTCAGTTCTTAAAGTCCAATTTCATGAAAAGTTCTTGGTTTCACATATGATATGGTTGTGAGGACCAGAGGGGGAAAGGTAGAGGAGAATGGATGAGAAGAGCAAGAAAAGAAAAATAAGAAAGAAAAAAATAATCTCTCAGAACTTTGTTTTTTTTTCTTGCAGTAGGTGGAGTTGTTGATTCCTAGCTTGAGTCTCTGTGCTCAGGGTTGTGAAGGTCCACAGGGTGAGAGGGTCTGAGCTTCTACCTGGAGCCTCCCTACTCTTAGTCTCTGAATAGGAAATCAGGTGCCTGTACAGTTGCTGTTCCGCATTGATAGCTACACCCCCCAAAATCTTGTGAGAAAAATCTTGAGTTATCACAGCTGGAGGTAGGGGAGTTGGAAACCAGGTATTTGATAAGATGGAAAATCAAGGTGGTAGCCACACCCACAAATAGATGGCGAGTAAGGTTTTGCAAATGGATTCAATCTACTACCCATATATGGTGTTTGGTGAGGTGGGTGGTTCTGGAGTGACCTTGTGCTGTGTCCAGAGCTCAGTCTGGTGACCCGTAAGCAAAGCCTCTGTGTTCTGTGCTGCCTTCCATCTGCAAAGAGAGCACCCGTGCGGCTGAGACTGTTGTCTGCACCTAGAGAAACTGTGCAGCTGAGCCCTCCATCTGTGCCGAGAGCAATTATGGGGCCTTTTTTTTTTTTTTTCAAATTTCTATGATACTGGGCAGGATTCATCTTTTACTTAGCCTTACTGTGCTACACAGGATTGGGCCTTGTCAGTTCAATGGTTCGCTGTCAGGAACAATTTGTATTTTAAGGTTTCTGTTCATCATGGCTTATTGATGTGAATGAAAATTGAGCTGAAAATCAAACAGGGTTGGCAGTAGGTGCTTGAAACTTCACACAATCAGTTCTCAGTGGGCACACTCTGGTTTCTTTCTTTTGAAGGTAGGACAAAGATGAAGCATGCAAAAGCAACTGTATCTGAGAGCCCTTAAGGAGAAAACAGAGAAACATGTATGTACTGAAATAAGCCTCTCAACAATTTGATCAGATTTCTTTGATACTGCACAGTATTCACCTTTTAGCTTGCTCCACTTGGCTCCCCAAGGATGGCACTTCTAGGATCAATGGTTCTCTAAACAGGTAAGGGTTAGTGTTACCGTTAGGGCTAGCTTTAGAGGTAGTGTTAGGTTTCGAGTTTTTTTTGTCCAAATTTCTTTGATACTGGGAAGATTTATCTTTAACTAGCCTTACTATGTGCCCCAGTTTTGGGTCTTCTCGGTTCAATGGTTTGCTGTTGGGAATAGTTTGGTTTTTATGTCTCACTTCATTTTTACCTATATGGGTAAATGCAAATGGAGCTGGAAATCAGAGGGTTGGTGCTAGCTGGTTGAAACTTCACATAATTAATCAGTTGTCTCTGGGCACTCTCTCTTTTCTTCCTTGTAAAAGTTAGCCATAAGCTGAATCATGCAAAACAACTCTATCCAAGAGCATGTTAGGAGAATACAGGGCAAAATGCATGTACTCAAATGCCTCCCATAATTATTTGGTAAGATTTATTTGATACTGTGCAGGATTCATCTGTAGCTTGCCACACTAGTCTCCCCAAGTTTAAAACGTTCATGATCAAAGGTTCTCTTCTCTTAACAGTTTAGGCTTAGGGTTAAGTTAGAGTTAGGGAAAGTGTCAAAACTAATGTTAGGGTTAGAGTAATTTTTTTAAATTTTTTTTTGGAAACTGGGCAGGATTTTATCTTTTTCCTATTCTTAGTATGCTCCCCAAGTTTGGGCCTCCTAGTAAAAGTGTTTGCTCTCAGGAACAGTTTCAATTTTCCTGTTTCACTTCATTTTGCCCTATAGGGATGAATGGAAATGGAGCTGGACTCAAACAGGGTTTGTGCTAGCTGATTGAAACTTCACACACTCAATCAGTTCTCAGGGCACATTCTCTCATCTGTTTGTTTTGAAAGTAGCCCAAAGCTAAATTAGAAAGAAACAGCCTTATCTGTGAGCACTTTAGGAGCAAGGATCATTTTTTACATGGATTACTTTGAAAATATAGAGGATTCATCATTTTTCTAGTCTTAGTACTATCCCCAAGTTTGGATTTTCAAGGTTTGCAAGTTCACTGTCAGGAAAAGTTTGAATTTTTAGGTTTCACTTTATTATGGCCTATAGATGTGAATGAAAATGGAGCTGGAAATCAAACAGAGTTAGTACTAGTTGCCTGAAACTTCACACGCTCAATCAGCTCTCTCTGGGCACTCTCTGGTTTTTCCTTTTGAAAGTACACTAAACTGAAGAATGAAAAAAATAATTTATCCAAGATCACATTAGGAGATATCAGGGAAATATGCATGTACTGAAATACCTTCCCCAATTATTTGGTCAGATCTTTGATATTGTGAAAGATTCATCTGTTAGCCTACCCAAATTGGCACCCCAATTGTGGGATTTCAAGGATCAAAGGGACTCTAAACAGATTAAGGTTAGTGTCAGGGTTACTGTTAGGACTAGGATTAGACCTAGTGTTAAGGTAAGAGTTAGTTTTGTTTTAAAATTTCTATGATACTGTGCAGGATTCATCTTTTTCCTATTTTGACTATACTCCAAATTTTTGGGCCTCCTACATAAAGGGTTTTCTTTCAGGAACATTTACAATTTTCATGTTTCTCTTCTTTTTGCCCTAAAGGGGTGAATGAAAATAAAGCTGGAAATTGAACACAGTTTGTCCTAGACGCTTGAAACTTTCACACACTCCATCCATTTTCAGTGAGCATAATCTGGTGTTTGTGGTGGAAGTAGCCCTAAGATGAAGTAGAAAGTAACAGGTTTATATCTGAGTGCTTTAGGAGCAAGCAGAATACCCATGTACTGAAAGAGCTTCATTTTTTTTTTGGTTGGATTCATTTGATACTGTACAGGATTCATCCTTGACCTAGCCTTCTTAGGCTCCCCCAGCTTGGGCCTTCAAGAGTCAATAGTTCAGTGTCAGGAACAGTTTGAGTTTTTAGGTTTCACTTCATAATGGCCTATAGGTGTGAATGGTAGTGGAACTGGAAATCAAACAGGGTTGGTGCTAGCTGCATGAAACTTCACATACTCAATCAGCTATCTGTGGGCACACTTTGGATTTTCTTTGTGAAAGTACCTTAAGCTGAAGAATAGGAAACAATTTATCCATGTGCTCTTTAAGAAAAAAACAAAGAAATATTAATGTACTGAAATACCTCCCCCAATTTTTCATCAAATTTCTTTGATACTACACAAGATTCATCTGTTAAGTTGCACCACTAGGCTCCCCAAGTTTGGGATTTCTATCATTATAGGTATGTTAAACAGGTTAGAATTAGGTTAGGGTTTTGTTAGATCTAGTGTTAGAGTTAGAGTGAGTTTTGTTCAAATTCATTTGATACTTGGCATAATTCGTCTTTTACCTAGCCTTACTAATTTCCCCAGGTTTGGGCCTTCTCCCTTCAATGTGAATGAAAATGGAGCTGGAAGGAAAAGTTTGCTCTCAGGAACAGTTTGTATTTTAAGGTTTCCTTCATTTTGACCTATGCGGGTAAGTGGAAATGGAACTTGAAATCAAACAGGGTTGTTGCTCACTGCTTAAAACTGCACACACTCAATCAGCTCTATGTGGGCACTCTCTGATTTCTTTCTTGTGAAAGTTTCCCAAGACTGAAGCATGCAAAAACATCTTTATCTGAAAGTACTATAGGAGAAAACAGGGGAATATACATGTACTGAACTACCTCCCCAAATTATTTGGTCAGAATTCTTTGATACTGCACAAGATTCATCTGTTAGCTTGCCCCACTAGGCTCCCTTAATTTGGGACTTCTATGATAAAAGATTGTATAAACAGATTAGGGTTAGGTTTATGGCTAGGGTAAGGCTAGGTTAAATCTAGTGTTAGGGGTAGAGTCACTTTTGTTCATGTATCTTTGATACTGGGCAGGATTCATCTTTTACCTAGCCTCAGAATGTTCCCTGGTTTGGGCCTTCTGGGTTCAATGATTCGCTGTGAGTAACAGTTTGTATTTTATGGTTCCACTTTATTTTGAAGTATTTTGTTGAAGAGAAATGGAGCATGAAATCAAACGTGGTTGGTGCTAGCTGCTTGATACTGCACACACTCAATCAGTTCTCTGTGGGCACTGTCTGGTTTGTTCCTTGTGAATGTTGCCCTCAGCTGAAGCATGCAAAGCACCTTTATCCCAGAGCACTTTTAGAGAAATCAAGGAAGTATACACGTACTAAAATACTTCCTCCAATTATTTGCTCAGATTTCTTTGATACTGTGCAAGATTCATTGGTTAGCTTTCCCCACTAGGCTCCCTTAGTTTGGGACTTCCGTGATCAAAGGTTCTCTAAACAGGCTAGGGTGAGCTGTAGGGTTAGGATTAAGGATAGATCTAATGTTAGGCTTACAGTAGTTTTGTTCAAATTTCTTTGATACTGGGCAGGATTTATCTTTTACCTATTCTTACTATTTTCTCCAGGTTTGGGCCTTCTAGGTTCACTGGTTTGCTGTCAGTATTTCAGTATTTATTTTAAGGTTTCACTTCATTTTGACCTATAAGGGTAAATGGAAATGGAGCTGGAAATCAAACAGGGTTTTTGCTAGCTGCATGAAACTTCACACTCTCAATCAGTTCTCTGTGAGGACGCTCTGGTTTTATTCTTGTGACAGTATCCCAAAGATGAAGCATGCAAAAACAACATTATGCGAGAGCATTTTAGGAGATAACAGGAAAATATGCATGTACTGAACTACCTCCCCCAATCATTTGGTCAGATTTCTTTGATACTGGGCAGGATTCATCTGTTAGCTTGCCCCAGTAGGCTCCTCAACTTTGAGACTTCTATGATCAAAGGTTCTCTAAACAGGTTAGGGTTATCCTTATGGTTAGAGTTAGGTCTATTGTTAGGGTTCGAGCTTTTCTTGTTCAAATTTCTTTGATACTGGGAAAGATACATTTTTACCTAGCCTTACTGTGTTCACCATTTTTCGGCCTTCTCAGTTGAATTCTTTGCTGACAGGAACAATTTGTATTTTATGGATTCACTTCATTTTGACCTACATGGGTAAATGGATATGGAGCTGGAAATCAAACAAGGTTTGTGCTAACTGCTTGAAACTTCACACACTCAATAGTTCTCTGTGGGCACTCTCTGGTTTGTTTCTTATGAAATTAGTAATAAGCTGAAGCATGCAATAAAATTTTTTCTGAGAACACTTTAGGATAAAACAGTGAAATATGCATGTACTGAAATAGCTCCTCCAAATATTTTATCAGATTTCTTTGAAACTGCACATGATTCATCTGTAAGCTTGCCCCACTAGACTCCCCAATTTTGAAACTTCTATGATCAAAGGCTCTGTAAACAGATTAGGTTTAGTGTTAGACTTAGTGTTAGGACTAGGCTTAGACCTAGTGTTAGGGTTAGAGTTAGTTTTTGTTGAAATTTCTATGATAATGGGCATGATTCACCCTTTTCATATTTTGACTATACTCCAAATGTTTGGGCCTCCTACGTAAAAGGTTTTTCTCTAAGGAACAATTTCAATTTTCATGTTTCTCTTCTTTTTGCCCTATAGGGGTGAATGGAAATGAAGCTGGAAATCAAACAGGGTTTGTGCTAGCTACTTGAAACTTCACACACTCAATCAGATCCCAGTGAGCATTCTCTGGTTTGTTTCCTGTGAAGTATCCCTAAGCAGAAGTAGGAAGAAACAGCTTTATTTCTGATTTCTTTAGGAGCAAACAAAATACACATGTACTAAAAGAGCTTGAAATTTTATTGGTTGGATTATTTTGATACTGTACAGGATTCAGCTTTGACCAACATTAGTAGGGTTCCCAAGATTGGGCCTTCAAGCATCAATGCTTCAGTGACAGAAACAGTTTGAATATTCAGTTTTCACTAAATTATGGCCTATAGGTGTGAATGGAAATGGAGCTGGAAATCAAACAGGGTTGGTGCTAGCTGCATTAAACTTCACACATTCAATCACTTCACTGTGGGCATGCTCTGGTTTGTTCCTTTTGAAATATAGTAAGCTGATGCATGAAAAATCAATTTATCCAAGAGCACTTTAAGAGAAAACAGGGGAAATAGGCATGTACTAAAACACCTCCCCCAATTATTGGTCAGATTTTTTTGATACTGGACAGGATTCATCTGTTACCTTGCCCTACTAGGCAGCCCAAGTTTGGGACTTTCATGATCAAGCTCTATGAAGAGGAAAGGCCTAGTTTTAGGATTTGGGTTAGGGCTAGGATTAGAACTAATATTCAGGTTAGAGTTAGTTTTGCTCAAATTTCTTTGATACTGGTCAGGATTCATTTTTTACTTAGCATTACCATGTTTCCCAGGTTGGACTTTCTCTGTTCAAGGTTCACTGTCAGGAATAGTTTGTGTTTTAAGGTTTCACTTCATCTTGACTTCTATGGGTTAGGGTTAGGGTTAGGGTTAGGGCTATGGCTCAGTTTTGTTTTAGGGCTAGGACAAGTGTTAGTGCTAGATTTTGAATTAGTGTTAGGGTTAGAGCTAGTGATAGAGTGAGGTTTAGGCTTAAGTTTAGGGTTAGATTTAGAGTTAGTGTTAGATCCAGGGTTAGGGTTAGGGCTAGGGTTAGTGTTACAGTAAAGGATAGGGTCAGAACTAGGGAAATGGCTAGGACGAGAGTTAGATTTAGATTTAGGACTAGGCTTAGGGTTACGGTTAGGGTTAAAGAAAAATTCGGGCTAGGATTACGGCTAGGGTTAGTGTTAAGATTAGGCCTAGGGGTAGGGATAGGTTTAGGATTATAATTGGTTTTAGGATTAAGTTTAGGGGAATGGGTGGGGTTATAGTTAGCTTTAGGGCTAGGGTGAGGGTTAGAATTATGATTAGTTATAGGGTTAGTGTTTAGGTTAGGATTAAGGCTAGGTTTAGGGCTAGGGGTTTTGTTAGGTTCAGGGCTAGATATAGGGCTAGGGCTATGTTTAGGGTAAGGGTCAGGTTTACAGTTAGGGATATTATTAGGGTTATGGTCAGGGTTAGCATTTGCTTAAAGTTAAAGTTTAGGGTTTGGGATTGAATTAGTGTTAGGTTTAGGCTTAGCGTTAGGATAATGGATAGGGTTAGGTTTAGGTTTCAGTGAATGTTTATGGTAATGGATGGGTTAGGTTTAGCAATAGGGTTAAATTTAGCATTTAGTTAGGGTTATGTTTAGTATAATGGATAGATTTAGAGCTAGGGTGAGGGCTAGGTTATTATTTGGATTATGTCTAAGATTAGAGTTAGATTAGGGATAGGGCTAGGGTTTGGTTTATGATAAGTGTTAGGTTTAGGGCCAGGGTTATGGTTAGGTTAGGGTAAGTGTTAGTGTTTTAGCTAGGATTAGGGCTAGGGCGAGAGTTAGGTTTATGTTTAGTTCTAAGAATATGTTTATGGTTAGGTTTTGGTTTAGGGTTATGGTTATGGCTAGAGTTTTCATTACAGTTAGGGTTAGGTTTAGGGTAATGGATAATGTTAGATTAGAGTTGTGGTCAGGGTATATATTAGGGCTAGTTTTAGGATTAGGTTTAGTGTAAGGCTTAATGTTTCTGCTAGTGTTAGGGCTATGGTGAGGTTTAGGTTTATGGTTAGGTCTTGGGATATGTTTATGTTTAGGCTTAGGTTTAGTGTTAGGAATATGGTTATAATTAGGGTTAGGGTGAGGGTTATGTTAATTGACAGGCTGAGAACTAAAGTTAGAGCTAGGATTCAGGTTAAGATAAGAGCTAGGATTAGGGTTATGGTTTAGGATAGGTCTAGGGTTATGTTTACAGTAAGGGTTTGGCTTTGAACTAGGGTTAGGTCTAAGGTAAGAGTTAGTGTTAGGGTTAGGGTTAGGGCTAGGGTTAGGGTCAAGGTTATGCTTAGGGCTAAGTTTAGGCCTAGGGTTATGCCTAAGTTTTGTGTTAGGTTTACAACTAGGGTTAGGACTATGGTTAGGGTTAGGGCTACTTTTAGGGTTAAGATTAGGGTAAAAATGGGGTTAGGGCTAGGGTTATGTTTAGGACTAGTATTAGTGTTAGGGTTATGGCTAGGTCTAGTGTTAGGATTAGGTTTTAGGTTATGGTCAGGTTTAGAGATAGGCTAATATTAGGGTCAGGGTCAGTGTTCTGGAAAGGATTAGGGTTAGGTTTAGAGCCAGAATTAGGATTAGTGTTAGGTCTAGGGGTAGGGTAAGTGTTTAGTTTAGGTTAAGGGTTATTGTTAGAGCTAGAGCTAGGATTTTGTTTGGGTCTGGGGCTAGAATTATAGCTATATTTAACATAAGTTTTGGGAGTAGATTTAGTGCTAGGTTTAGGTATAGTAATAGTGTCACCGGTAGGGCTAGTGTTAGGGTTTATTTTAGGGTTAGGGTCAGGTTTAGACCTAGGATTACTGTTAGGATCAGAATAAGAATCAGGGTTAGGGTTAGAACTAGAATGAGGGCTAGGGTTAGGACTAGTAATGCTGTTAGTGTTTAAGTTAGGCTAAGGATTAGGGTTAGGTCCAGGGTTAGCATTTAGTTTAGGGTTTGGCTTAGGGTAAGGGATAGGGTTAGAGCTAGGGTTAGAGCTAGGGTTATGGTTATGGTTAGGGCTAATGTTAACGATAAGATTAAGTTTTAAGCTTGGTTTAGGACTAGAATTAGGGGTATGATTTGTGTTACGTTTATGGCTAGGGTTATGACGACTAATGTACAAACTAGGGTTATGATTAGGGCTAGTTTTAGGGTTAGGGTTAAGGCTAATTCTAGAGTCAGGATTAATTTAAGTCTAGGGTGCTATTTAGAGCTTCAATTACTGTTAAGATCAGTGTCAGGGTCAGGGTTATTTTTAGAGTTAGGGTTAGGGCTACGTGTAGGTTTATGGTTTGGTTTAGGTTAAGGGTTATGTTTATTGATATGGCTTGCTTTTGTTTTTTGTCTAGGGTTAGATGTAAGGAAAGTTTTAGGATTAGCATTATTGTTAGGCCTAGTGTTAGAGTTTGGATTAGGATTATGGTTATGGTTGAATTTAGAGTTATGTTTAAATTTAGAATTAGGTTTAAATCCAGGGTTGGGCTAGGGCTAAGGATAGAACTAGGGATAGGGCTAGGGGCAAGAATTAGAATTAGTCTTAAGGCTAGGTTTAGGCTTAGGATAGGATTAAATTAGGGTTAGTGCTAGCTTAGTGTTAGTGTTAGGCCTAGGGTTAAGGCAAGGGTTATAGTTAGGTTTAATATTGTGGTTAGGTTTAGGGTTATGTTTAGGTTTAGGGTAAGGGATGGGTTTACAGCTAGGTTTAGTTCTACGGTGAGGGTTAGAAGTAGGGTTAAAACTCGGGCTAAAGTTTGGGTTAAGACTAAGGCTAGGTTTAGGGCTAGGTTAGGGCTAGGGCTAATTTCAGATCCAGCTTAACACTTAAAGATAGTTTTAGGGTTAGGTTACATGTAGTGTAAGGGTTAGGTTTAGGGTTACAGTCAGGTTTAGAGCTAAGGGTATTGTTTGGGTCAGGGTCGTGATTAGTGTTTGGGATAGGTTAAGGTTTAAATTTAGGCCTTGAATTAGCATAGGGTTAGGATTAGGGTAATGATATAGTTAGGTTTAGGTTTCAAGTTAGATTTAAGGTAATGGATAGGGTTGGGATTAGGGATATGATAATATTTAAGCCTAGGGGTAGCATTAGGGTTTGGATTATGGTTAGGGTAATGGATACAGTTTGAGCTAGGGATAGAGCTAAGTTTGTGGTTGTTCTTAGTGTGAGGTTTAGGGTTAAGGTTAGGGTTAGGGTTAAAGCTCAGTTTAGGGCTCAGATTAGGCTAGGTTTGGGGTTAAGTTAGGGCTAAGGTTAGGGTTATGGCTAATGTAAGTACTAGGGTTACAATTAGGGCTAGTTTTAGGGTTAGGGTGAGGGCTAAGTCTAGTGTTATGTTTAGGGTTATGTTTAGGGTGATGTTTAAAGCTAGGGTTAGTGTTAGCATCATAATCAGGGTTAGGGTTAGTTTTAGAGTTCTGCTTAAAACTCGAATTAGGGCTAGGGTTAGTGCTAGGTGTAGGGTTAGGGTCTGGTTTAAGTTAAGGATTAGGATTACAGCTATGGCTCGGTTTTGTATTAGGGCTAGGGCTAGAGTTAGGGCTAGTTTTAGGAGTAGCATTATGGTTAGGGTTAGGGCTATGGTTAATGTTAGTGTTAGCTTTAGGCTTAGGCTTTGCATTAGGGTTAGATTTAGAGGTAAGGGCTAGATCTAGGGTTAGGGCTAGGGCTAAGGAAATGGCTAGGGTTAGGTCTAGGTTAGGGCTAGGTTTAGGGTTCCAGTAAGGAATAGGGTTAGAACTAGTTTTAGGGCTAGGGAGAGAATTAGACTTAGTTTTAGTTATAGGGTTAAGATTAGGTTTAGGATTAGGGATAGGGCTAAGGTGGGTCTAAGATTAGGGATAGGGTTGGTTTTCAGTTAGGCCTAGGTTTAAGGTTAGGTTTATGATTAAGGCTGTTTAGGGCTAATGTGGGCTAGGGTTTGTGTTCAGATTAGGGCTAGGATTATATCTAGGGCTAATGTCAGGTCTAGGATTATGGTTATGGATAGTTTTAGGGTTAGGTTTTTGCTAGGCCTAATGTAAGAATTAGTTTTAGGGTAAGGGTTAGATTAGAGCTAAGGGAATTATTAGGGTCAGGGTCGTGGTTAAGGTTTCTTTTAGGTTTGAGTTTAGGGTTAGGGCTCAAATTAACATCAGGGTTACAGTTAGGGTAATGATAGGTAGATTTGGGTTCAGGTTAGCTTTAGGGTAACTGATAGTGTTGGGTTTAGTGATAGGTTTAGTGTTAGGCCTAGGGTTAGTATTAGGGAAAGGGTTATGTTTAGGGTAATGGATACAGTTAGAGTTAATTTAGGGCTAGGGTTATGGTTAGGATTCGGTCTTGAGATAAGGTTAGGCCTAGAGTTACCATTAGGTTATGGGTTATGATTAGGGTAATAGATACAGTTAGAGCTAAGGTTATAGCTAGACTTATGGTTAGGATTAGGTACTGAGTTAGTGTTAGGGTATGGGTTAGAATTAGGGTTAGGTTTAGTATTATGTTTAGTTTAAGAGTTATGAGGATCTGAGCTATAATTAGGGTTAGAGCAAGGGTTAGGTTCAGGATTATTTTAGGGATAGGATTACGGTAGGTTTAGGATTAGGGTAAGGGTTAGGGAAATGGTTATAATTAAGTTTAGGGTTAGGGTTAGGGCAATAAATACGGTTAGATGTAGGTTTAGGTTTAGGGACAGGGTTAGATTTAAGTTTAGGGTTAGGTCTATGGTTATGTTTAGGTTTATGGTAAGGGTTATGGTTTGATCTATGGTTAGGGCTATAGTGAGTATTAGGTTAGGGTTAGTTTAGGTCTAGGGTTAGTTTTCTGTTTAGGGTTATGATTATGGTTAGGGTTAAGGCTAGGATTACAATTACGGTTAGGGTTAGCATTAGGGTTAGGGTAATGTGTTTAGAGCTAGGATTAGGGCTAGGGTTAAGGTTAGGATTAGGACTAGGTTTAGGGTTAGATTCAGGAATATTATAGGTTATGTTTATAGTAAGCGTTAGGTTTTGAGCTAGGTTTAGAACTAAGGCGAGGGTTAGGTTTGGGTTAGGGCTAGAGTTAGGGTTAGTGTTATGCTTAGGACTAGGTTAAGGCCTAGGATTAGATCTAGGTTTCGTGTTAGGTTTAGGCCTAGGGTTAAAGCTGTGGGTAATGTAAGAGCTAGGGTTATGATTAGGGCTAGTTTTAGGGTTAGGGTTACACCAAGATCTAGTGTTAGGTTTAGATTTTCAGTTAGGGTCAGGTTTACAAGTAGGTTTACTGTTAAAGGCAGAGTTTCAGTGTTTGGGTTAGAGTTCAAGTTAAGGATCCAGCCAGAATTAAGACTAGTTTTAGGTCTAGGGGTAGAGTTAGTGTTTGTGTTAGGATAAGGTGTTATTCTTAGGCCTAGTACTAGGTTTTTGTTTAGCTCTAGGGCTAAAGTTAAGGCTAGATTTAGGATTAGGTTTACGTACAGGGATAGTGTTAGGTTTTAGTATAGTATTAGGTTCAGATTTAGAACTAGGGTTTTTGTTAGGGTCAAAATACCTTTCAGGGTTAGCGTTTTGGTTTGGGATAGGATTAGAGCTAGAAGGAGGGCTAGGTTCAGACTATTGATAAGGTTAGGATTTTGGTTAGCCAAAGGATTAGGCATAGGTCTAGGGCTACCATTAGGGTTAGAGTTATTCATAGTATATAAGGTTAGCTATAAGGTTATCTGTAGGGCCAGTGTTAGGGTTTCCTCTAGGGTTACGGTCAGGTTTAGACCTAGGGTTTGTGTTAGAGGCAGAAAAAGGGTCAGGATTAGCATTAAGGTTTGGGATAATATTAGAGCTAGAATGAGGGCTAGGGTCAGGACTATTAATATTGTTAAGAGTTTAGTTAGCCTAAGGATTAAGGATAGGTCTATGGTTACAATTACTGTTAGGGTTTCACTTAGGTAAATAATAGGTTTAGAGCTAGGGTTAGGGCTAGGGTTAGGGTTAAAGCTAGGTTTAGGACTCAGATTAGAGCTAGTTTTTTACATAGAGTTAGGGCAAGTGTTAGGGCAATTGCTAATATAAGAACTAGGGTTACAATTAGGGTTAGTTTTAGGGTTAGGGTTAGGGTAGTTCTAGTGTTAGGGTTATGTTTAAGGTTAGGGTGATAATTAGAGCTAGGGTTAGTGTTAGGATATGATTCAGGTTCAGGGTTAGGGTTAGGACTCAAGTAAAGTCTAGGGTTACTGTTAGGTTTTGGTTTAAGGTTAGGATGGTGTTTAGAGCTAGGGTGAGTTTAAGATATTAGTCAGGGTCAGGGATAGTTTTAAGGTTATTGTTAGGACTCAAATTAAGGCTAGGATTATGTCTAGGTGTAGTGTTACTGTTTGTTTTAAGTTAAGGTTTAGGGTTAGGGCTATTGCTCAGTTTTGTTTTACTGCTAGGGTTAGGGTTAGAGCTATTTTTACATTTGCATTAGGGTTATGGTTAGTGTTAGTGTTAGGCTTAGGCTTAGGGTTAAGGTTACATTTAGACTTAGGGTTAGATCTAGGGTTAGGGCTAGGACTAAGCGTAGGGCTAGGGTTAGGGCTAGGGTTAGTGTTATGATAAGAGAAAGGATTAGAACTAGCAATAGGGCTAGTGTAAGAATTAGAGTTAGTCTTCAAGCTAAAGTTAGGGTTAGGGTTAGTGATAGGGCTAGCATTAGGGCTAGGATTAGGGTTAGGGTTAGTGTTCAGCTTAAGCATAGAGTTAGGGTTAGATTTAGGATTAAGTTTAGGGTAAGGAATGGTGTTATAGCTAGATTGAGAGGTAGGGTGATGTTTAGAATTAGGGTTAGGGCTATGGTTAGGGTTAGGGTATTGATTAAGTTTAGGTTTAGGGAAATATAAGGGCTAGAGTTTGTTTTACAGTTAGGCCTAGAATTAGAAGTATGGCGAATTTCATGTCTAAATTATGTTTAAAGATAGTTTTAGATTTAGGGATATGGCTATATCTAGTGTAAGGTTTAGGTTAGGGTCAGGTTTAGAGATAGGGCTATAATTAAGGTCAAGTTCTGAGTTAGTGTTTGGGATAGGTTAAGGCTTAAAGTTAGGGATAGAATTAGCTATAGGGTTAGGGTTAGGGTAATGTTACACTTAACATTAGGATTCATGTTAGGTTTAGGGAAATGGATAGGGATAGCTTTAATTATAGCGTTAGGTTTAGGGCTAGGGTTAGAGTTAGGGTTATTATAATGGATAGAGTTAGAGCTAGGGTTAGGGCTAGGCTTATGGCTATGATTAGGGCTAGTGTTAGGGTAAGGGTTAGGTTTAGGTTTAAAGCTCGGGTTAGGGCTCCAGTTTAGGGATAGGTTTTGTGTTAAGTTAGTGCTAGGGTTGGGGATATGGTTAATGTAAGTAACAGGGTTATGATTAGGGCTAATTTTAGGGTTGAGTTTAGGGATAGGTTTAGTGTTAGGGTTAGGTTTAGGGTTAGGGTGATGTTTAGAGCTAGGGTTAGTGTTAGTGTCAGAGTCAGGGTCAGGGTTAGTTTTAGGGTTTGGCTTAAAACTCAAATTAGGGCTAGGATTAGGTGTAGGTGTATTGTTAGGGTTTGGATTAGTTTAACGGTTACTGTTAGAGCTATGGCTCAGTTTTGTTTTAGGGCTGGGCTAGGTTTAGGGCTAGTTTTAGGATTAGTGTTAGGCTTAGGGCTAGTGTTAGGGTTAGGCTTAGGCTTCGGGTTAGGGTTAGATTTAGAGTTAGATTTTGATCTAAGTTTAATGCTAGAGCTATGTATAGAGCAAGGGTTAGGACTAGGTTTATGGCTTGGTTTAGGGTTATGGCAAGGGATAGGTTTAGAAGTAGTGATAGGAGAGTGTGAGAGTTACAGTTAGTCTTAGTTCTAGGGTTAGGGTTAGGAATAGGGCGGTATTAGGGCTAAGATTAGTGCCAGGGTTAGTATTAAGTTTAGGGCTAGGGTTATGGTTACAGTTAGGGTTAGGATTAAGGCTAGTTTTAGGGCTAGGATAAGGACTGGAGTTTTTGTTAGGGTTAGGGCTAGGATTAGGGGTAGGGCTAATGTCAGGTTTAGGGTTATGGTTGAGAATAGTTTTAGTGTTATTGTGGATAGGTCTAATGTAAGGGTTAGGTTAGTGTAAGGTTCAGGTTTAGAGCTAGGAGAATTATTAGGGTCAGGTTCAGGGTTAGAGTTTGGTTGAGTTTAGGGTTTAGGGTAAGGGCTCAAATTAGCATTAGGGTCAGGGTTAGGGTAATGATAGGTTTTTGTTTAGGGTTCAGGTTAGTTTTAGGGTAAATGTTAGGGTTAGGATTAGGTATAGGGTTAGAGTTAGGCCTAGGTTTAGCATTAGGGTAGGGGTAAAGTTTAGGATAATGTATAGGGTTAGAGCTTAGGTTAGGGAAGAGGTTATGGTTAGGAATTGGTGTTGAGTTAGGATTAGGGTTAGGGTTAGAACTAGGGTTAGTTTTAGTGTTATGTTTAGCATAATGGTTAGGTTTTGAGCTAGGGTTAGGCCTAGGGTGAGTGTTGGGTCTACAATTAGGTCTAGGGGTAAAATTACAGCACAGTTACGGTTAGAGTTATAATTAGGGCTAGCGTCATCATTAGGAGTAGGGTTAGTGTTACAGTAATGGATATGGCTAAATGTAGGTATAGGGCTATGGGTAGTGTTAGATTGAGGTTTATGTTTACTTTTAGGACTATGGTTATGTTTAGGTTTATGGAAAGGTTTAGGGTTTGAGCTAGAGTGAGGTCTATGTCGAGTGTGATGTTTAGGGTTAGTTCCAGGGTTAGTTTTCTGGTTAGGTTTAGAGTTATGTTTAGTCCTAGGGTTATCAATAGGTTTAGGGTTAGTTTTAGGGTAATGGGTAGGTTTAGAGCTAGGTTTAGGGCTAGTGTTAAGTTTAGGATTAGGGCTAGTGTTAGGGGTATATTTAGGGATAGGTGTAGGTTTATTTTTAGGGTAAGGGTTAGGCTTTGAGCTAGGATTAAGACTAATCAAGTGTTAGGTTAGTTTTATGCTTAGGGCTAGGTTTAGGCCTAGGATTACCTCTAGGTTTTGTATTAGGTTTAGGCCTAGGTTAGGGCTGTGTAATGTAAGAGCTAGGGTAATGATTATGGCTAGTTTTATGTTTAGGGTTATGGCTAGTTCTAGTGTTGGGTTTAGATATTTGTTTAGAGTCAGGTTTAGAGGTAGGTTTACTTTTAAAGGCATGGTCAGTGTGTAAGGTAGAGTTAGAGTTAGGATTACAGCCAGAATTAGGACTAGGTTTAGATCTAGCAGTATGGTTAGTGTTTGTGTTAGGTTAAGGTTTATTGTATGGGCTTTGGCTAGGTTTTTGTTCAGGTATAGGGCTAGAGATAAGGCTAGATTTAGGATTAAGTTTAGGTCTATGGCTAGCATTAGGGTTTTGTCTAGGGTTAGGGTCAGTTTTAGACCTAGGATTAGTGTTAGGGTCAGAATAAGGGTCAGAGTTAGAATTAGGGTTTGGGATAGGGTTAGAACTAGATTGAGGGCTAGGTTTAGGACTATTAATATGGTTAGGGTTTTGGTTGGCCTAAGGATTATGTATAGGTCTAGGGTTACCATTATTGTTAGGGTTTCAGTTAAGATAAGGGATAGGCTTAGAGCTAGGTTTAAGGCTAGAGTTAGGATTAAGGTTAGGGTTAAATCTAGGTTTAGGTCTCGGATTAGGGCTGTTTTTTGTGTTAGGATTAGGACTAGAGTTAGGGCAATGGCTAATATAAGAACTAGGGTTACAATTATAGTTAGGATTAGGGGTAGGTCTAGTGTTAAAGTTAAGGAGATACTTATAGCTAGGGATAGTGTTAGGATATGAGTCAGAGATAGTGTTAGTTTTAGAGTTAGGGTTAGGACTCAATTAAGGTTTACGATTACTGTTAGGATTCGGTTTAAGTTGAGGGCAGTGTTTTGAGCTAGGGTGACTGTTAGGATATGGGTTGGGTCAGGGTTAGTTTTAAGGTTAGGTTTAGGACTCAAACTAAGGCTAGGGTTACTGTTAGGTTTCTGTTTAAGTTTAGGGTGGTGTTTAGAGCTAGGGTAAGTGTTTGGATATGAGTCAGGGTCAGGGTTAGTTTAAGGATAGCGTTATGACTCCAATTAGGCTAGGGTTAGGTATAGTTGTGTGTTAGGGTTTAGATTATGTTAGGGTTTAAGGTTAGGGTTATTGCTCAATTTTGTATTAGTCTTAGGCTTACAGTTAGGGCTAGGTATAAAATTAGTATTAGGTTTAGGTGTAGTGCTACTGTTAGGCTTAGGCGTAGGCTTAGGTTAAGATTTGAAATAAGGGTTAGATCTAGGGTGAAAGTTAGGTTTAGGGAAATGGATAGGGTTAGTTTTAGGGTTCAGTGTAGGTTTAGGGTAATGGAGAGATTTAGGGTTTGCAATAGGGTTAGGGGTAGGCCTAGAGTTAGCATTAGAAATAGGGTTATCATAGGGGTAATATATAGGGTTAGATCTAGGGTTATGATTATGATTAGGGCTAGAATTAAGTTTAGAGAGTTGATTAGGCCTAGTAACCCTAGCTTAGAATAGTGTTGTAATTAGGTTTAGGGTAAAGGTAAGGTTTTGAGGTAGGGTTATTCTAGTGTGAGGGTTAGATTTAGTGTTAAGTCTAGTGTTAGGGTTATAGTAATTGTCAGGGTTAGGTTTCGGGTTAGGGCTAGGGTTTTCATTAGAGTTAGGTTTAGGTTAAGGGTAATAGATTGGATTAGATGTAAGGTTAGCTTTAGGTTTGAGTTTAGTTCTAGGGCTAGGTTTATTATTGGGTTTAGTGTAAAGGTTAGGGTTTGAGTTAGGGTGAAGGTTATGGCAAGGATTAGGTTTAGGTTTAGGTCTAGGGTTAAGTTTATGGTTTGGAATAGGGTTTCGGTTAGGGTTAGGTCTAGGGTTATCATTAGGTTTAGGGATAGAGTTAGGGCAAATGTTAGGGTTAGGGCTAGGGTTGAGGTTAGTATTAGGACTATGGTTAGGGGTTTGTTAGTTATAGGGCTAAGGTTTTGTTTAGGCTAAGGTTTAGGCTTTGAGCTAGGTTTAGGACTAAGGTGAGGGTTAGGGTTAGGGAAGGTCTATGGTTAGAGAGTTAGGGTTATGCTTAGGTTAGGTTTAGGCCTCTGATTAGGACTAGGTTTTGTGTTAGGTTTAGGCCTAAGGTTAGTGCTATGGGTAATGTAAGATCTAGGGTTCTAATTGTGGTAGTTTTAGGGATAAGGTTTTGGCTAGTTCTTCTGTTAAGTTTATATATTGGTTTAAGGTCAGGTTTATAGCTAGGTTTATTGTTAGTGTCAGTGTCACTGTTCAGGTTAGAGTTAGGGTTAGGGTGAAAGCCAGAATTAGGACTAGGTTTAGGTATAGGGGTAGTATCAATGTTTGATTTAGGTTAATGGTTATTCTTAGGGCTAGGACTAAGTTTTTGTTTAGGGCTAGGGCTAGAGTTATCGCTAGCTATAGCATTAGGTTTAGGTCTAGGGCTAGTGTTTGGCTTAGGTTTAGGTAAAAGCTTACTGGTAGGGCTAGATTCAGAGATCAGTTTAGGGTAAGGGTCAGGTTCAGACCTATAATTAGTGTTATGGTCAGAATAAGGGTGAAAGTTAGGGTTAGATTTTGGGTTAGCGTTAGAGCTAGATTGAGGGCTAAGGTTAGGACTAGTAATAGGATTAGTGTTTGGTTTAGGATAAGGGTTGGGATTAGGACTAGGATTAACATTGTGGATAGGGTTTGGTTTAGGTTAAGGAATAGGGTTAGAGCTAGGGTTAGGGCTAGTGGTACGGTTAGGTTTTGGGCCAGGGTTAGGTTTAGAGTTAAATCTAGTGTTAGGGCTCAGATTAGAGTTAATTTTGTGTTAAGATTAGATCTGGGATTAGGGCTAGTGTTACAGTTAGGTTTAGGGCTAGAGTTAGGGTTAGGTTTAGAGTTAAATCTTGTGTCAGGGCTCAGATTATTGCTATTTTAGTGTTAGGTTTAGAGCTAGGGTTAGGGCTATGACTAATGTAAGAACTAGGGTTATGATTAGGGTTAGTTTTATGATTAGGGTTTTTGCTAGGTCTAGGATTAAGATGATATTTAGAGCTAGGGTTAGTGTTTGGATATGAGTCTGGGTCAGGGTTAGTTTTAGTCCTAGGACTCAAATTTGAGCTAGTGTTATGGCTAGTTGTAGGGTAAGGGTTTGATTTAGGTTAAGGTTTATGGTTAGAGCAATGGTTGGTTTTGTTTTAGGGCTAGGGCTATGGTTAGAACTAGTTGTAGGATTAGCAATAGTGTTCAGCTGGTGTTATGGTGAAATTTAGGCTTAAGGAAAGGGTTAGATATAGAGTTATGGTTAGATCTATGATTATGGCTATGCCTGGATTAGGGCTAAATTTAGGCCTGATGTTAGGGTAACAGTAATGGATAGGGTTAGAAATAGAAATAGGGCTAGGTTGAGAGTTATAGTTAGTCTTAGGGATAGGGTTTTGATTCCACTTATGGTTAGTGCTAAATTAGGGTTAGGATTAGCACTAGGTTTAGTGTTAGGGTTAGGCCTATTTTTAGGGCTATGGTTAGGGTTAGTGTTAGTGTTAGTTTTAGGGTTAGTTATAGGGGAAAGAGTGGGGTTATAGCTTGGTTCAAGGCTATGGTGAGAGTTAAAATTAGGGATAGGGCTAGGGTGAGGGTTCAGGTTAGGATTAAGGCTAGGTTTAGGACTAGGATGAGGGCTAGCATTTGTGTTAGGGTTAGGCCTATATTAGGGCTAGGACTAATAAGAGGTCTAAGGTTATTATTGTTAGGTATAATTTCAGGTTTAGGTTGATAGTTTCAGGTTTTGGTTTATGACTAGGTATAGCGTAAAACAGGTTGAGGGATAGGGTCACTTTTAGAACTAAGGTATTTTTAGGGTCAGGGTCAGGATTAGGGTTTGTTTAGGTTAAGGTTTAGTGTTAGGCTTCAAATTAGCGTTAGGTTTAGGTTTAGGGTTAGGGTAATGGATATGGTTAGGTTTAGGGTGCAGATTAGGTTTATGGTAATGGATAGGGTTAAGGTTATAGATAGGGTTAGGGTTATCCTAGGGTTAGCATTAGGGTTAGGTTTAGGGTTAAGTTAATGAATAAGATTAGAGGTAGGGTTAGGGCTAGGATTATGATTAGTATTAAGGCAAGGGTTAAGATTAGGTTTAGGTTTAGGGTTAGGGTTAAAGCTAATGTTAAAGCTCAGATTAGGGCTAAGATTTAGATTAGGTTAGGGCTAGGTTTAGAGCTATGGCTAATGTAAGATCTAGGGTTATTATTTGGGTTAAATTTATGGTTAGTGTTTGGCCTAGGTCTAGTGTTAGCGTTATATTTAGGGTTAGTGTGATATTTATAGCTTGGGTTACTGTTAGGATATAAGTCAGGGTCAGGGTTAGTTTTAGGCCAAGGACTCAAATTAGAGTAAGGATGTTATGGCTAGGTGTAGGGTTACAGTTTAGGTTGAGGTGTAGGGTTAGGGCAATGGCTCTGTTTCGTCTTAGGGCTAAGGCTAGGATTAGCCACAGTGTTAGGTCTAGTGGCAGGGTGAGGTTTATGCTTAGGGTTAGGGTTAGAATTAGAGTTATGGTTAGGTCTAGGGATTGGTCTGGGTCTAGGATTAGGGCTAAGGTTAGGGCTTGTGTTAGGGTTATGATAACTGATAGGGTTAGAACTAGAAATAGGTCTAGGGCGAGTGTTAGTTTTAGGCCTAGGGGTAGAGGTAGGGGTAGGGATAAATTAGGGCTAGGATTAGCGCTAGGGTTAGTGTTAGGGTTAGGCCTATGGTTAGGGCTAGAGTTAGGATTAATGTTAGAGTAAGGATTAGGGTTAGAGTTAGGGGATAGGATGGGGTTATAGCTAGATTTAGGGCTAATGTGATGGTTAAAATTAGGGGTAGGGCTAAGATTAGGGTTCAGGTTAGGATTAAAGCTAGGATGAGGGCTAGGGTTTGTATTAGGGTTAGGGATAATATTAAGGCTAGGGCTAATGTCAGGTCTAGGTATATGGTTAGGGTTAGTTTTGGGGTTCAGTTGGGGCTAGGCCTAGTGTAAGAGTTAGGTTTAGGATGAAGGTCAGTTTTAGAGCTGGGTAAATTATTAGAGTCAGGGTCTGGGTAGAATTTGGTTAAGATTAAGGTTTAGGGTTAAGGCTAGATTTAGTGTTAGGGTTAGGGTTAGGGTTAAGGCTTGATTTAGTGTTAGGGTTAGTGTTCAAGTTAGGTTAGAATAATGAAAAGGTTAGTGTTACGGATAGGGTTAGCATTAGGCCTAGGGTTAGCATTTAAGTTAACCTTATCTTTAGGGAAACAGATAGGGTTAGACATAAGGTTAGGGCTAGGGTTAAGTTTAGATTTAGGGCTAGTATAGGGTTAGGCATAGGGTTAATGTTAGTGTTAGGTTTAGGGTAATTGTTAGCATTAGAGCTAGGGTTAGGGCTAGGGCAAGTGTTAGGGTTAGGATTAAGTCTACTGTTACAATTAGTGTTACAATTAGGGCTAGGTTTACGGCTAGGATAATGGCTAGGTACTGTGTGAGTTTTATGGTTAGCAATACGGTTATGGGTAATGTAAGAGCTAGGATTATGTTTACGACTAGTTTTAAAGTTAGGGTTATGGATAAGTCTAATGTTAGGGTAGGTTTTGGGTTAAAATAAGGTTTAGAGCTAGGGTTTGGGTTATGGTAAGGATTACTGTTTGGCTTAGAGTTAGGTTTATGTTTAGGGCCAGAATTAGCACTAGCATTGATTCTAGGGGTAGGGTTAGTTTTTGCATTAGGTTAAGGGTTATTGTTAGGGGTAGGGATAGAATTTTTTTAGGGCTAGGGCTAGATTTGTGACTCTATTTAGGATTAGGTTTGGTCCAGTGCTAGTATTATGGTTAGATTTAGGTATAGTTACCGGTAGGGGTACTGTTAGGTTTCCATTTAGTGTTTTTTGTCAGGTTTAGACCTAGGGTTAGTGTTAGTGTCAAAATAAGGGTTAGAGTAAGGGTTTGGGATTAGGTTAGGGTTGGAGCTCGAATGACGGCCAGGGTTAGGGCAAGTAATAGATATAGGGTTTGGGGTAGGCTAAAGATTAGTGTTAGGACCAGGGTAGCATTAGGGTAAGGGTTTGGCTTAGAGTAAGGACTAGTTTTAGAGTTAGGGTTAGGGTTTGTGTTAGGGTTAGTTTTAGGGCTATGGTTTGGGTTAAGGTTGGGGTTTAAACTATGGTTAAGGCTTGGATTTGGGCTAGGATTTGTGTTAGCATTAGGGCTATTGGTAACCTAAGAAATAGGTTTCCAATTAGAGATAGTTTTAAGGTTAGCATTAGGATGATGTTTAGAGCTAGGGTTAGTGTTAGGGTCCGAGTCAGAGACAGGGTTATTTCTAGGGTTAGGGTTAGGGCTCAAATTAAAGCTAGGTTTCTGTCTAGGTGTAGGGTTAGGGTTTTGTTTAGGTTAAGGGTTAGGGTTATGGTTCTGGCTCGGTTTGTTTTAGGGCTAGGGTAGGGTTAGGACTATTTTTTCAATTAGTATTTGGGTTTGGGCTAGTGTTAGGGTGAGGTTTATGCTTAATATTAGCATTAGATCTATGTTTAGGGCTAGGGTGAAGGTTAGGGCTAGGGTTGGGGCTAGATATAGGGCTAAGTTTTCGTTTATGGTAAGGGATAGGTTTAGAACTAGGACTAGGGCTAGGGTGAGAATGAGACTTAGTCTTAGGGCTAGGGCTAGGGTTAGTTCTAGGGTGAGGCTAAATTAGGGCTAGGATTAGCGCTAGGGTTATTGTTAGGTTGAGGCAAAGGTTTAGGGCTAGTGTTAGAGCTAGCGATAGGGTTAGGGAAATATATGATGTCACAGCTAGGTTTAGGGTTAGGGCATCGATAAAATTAAGGTTTATGATAGGGTTAAGTTTAGGATTAGAATTAAGGCTATGATTAGAACTAAATTAGAGCTAGGGTTTGGTTTAGGTTTAGAGCTAGGGCTAATGAAAGGACTAGGAATAGATTTATGGTAGGTTTATGGCTAGGTCTATTGTAATGGTGAGGTTGAGGCTTGGCGTCAGGTTAACAGCTAGCATATTATTAGGGTCAGAGTAAGGGTTAGGGTATGGTTTAGGTTCATGTTTAGGATTAGGGCTCAAATTAGCATTAGGGTTTGGGTTAGGGTTAAAAAATGGTTATGGTTAGTTTTAGGATTCAGGTTAGTTTTAGGGTGATGGATAGGGTTAAGATGAGTGATAGAGTAAGGGTTAGGACTAGGGATAGAATTCAGTTAGGGTTATGGTTAGGCTAATTGATAGGATTTGAGCTACAGTTAGGGCTAGGGTTATGGTTAGATTATGGCTAGGATTAGGGTTAGGCCTGGGGTTAGAAGTTGGTTAGGGTTATGGTTAGGGTAATGGATAGTATTCAAGCTAGGGTTAGGACTAGGTTTTGGTTAAAATTGGAGCTATGGTTTAGGTTAGGTCATGGTTAGGGTAACAAATAGGATTAGAACTGTGGTTAGGGCAAGGGTTATGGTAAAGTTAAGGCTAGGGTTAGGGTTAGGCCTTGGATTAGAATTTGGTTAGGGTTATGGTTAGGGTAATGAATAGGATTCGAGCTAGGGTTAGGGCTAGGGTTAGGGTTAAGATTAGGGTTACGTTTTTTTTTTTTTTTTTCAAATGGAAAGTTATTATTTTATACAATTAGAAAATCCAAGTTGAACAACAACAAGGAATAAAACAAAATTAAAAATTAGGTTTTGTGCACATTTTATGCGCAAAATCTTTTTTTAATTGGTTGTTCAAAACATTATAAAGCTATTGACATATCATATTTCATACATTAGATTCAAGTTGGTTATGAACTCCCAATTTTACCCCAAATACAGATTGCAGAATCACATCGGTTACACATCCACATTTTTACATAATGCCCTATTAGTAACTGTTGTACTCTGCTACCTTTCCCATCCTCTACTATCCCCACTCCCTCCCATCTTATCTCTCTACCCCATCCACTGTAATTCATTTCTCTCCTTGTTTATTTTCCCATTCCCCTCACAACCTCTTATATGTAATTTTGTATAACAATGAGGGACTCCCTCCATTACGGTTTTAACACTAGTGGTAGGTTGAGGTTTAGGCTTAGATTTTTTGTTATGGTTAGTTCTAGGTTTAGGGATAGGGATAGGAGTAGGGGTAAGGTTAAGGCTAGTGTTAGGGTTATGGTAATGCTAGGGTTAGAACTAGAAATAGGGATATGGCTTAAGGTAGAATTATTCTTTGGGCTAGGCTAGGAGTAGGTTTAGGGATAGGGCTCAATTATGGCTAGGATTAGTGCTAGGGTTAGTTTTAGGGTAAGGCCTAGCATTAGGGCTAGAGGTAGGGTTAATGTTAGGGTAAGGGTTAGGTTTAGAGTTAGGCAAAAATGGGCTTATAGCTAGGTTAAAGGCTAGGGCGAGGGTTATACATAGGGTTAGGACTAGGGTTAGGGTACAGTTTAGGATTAAGGCTAGGTTTAGCGCTATAATGAGGGTTTGTGTTAGGGATAGGGCTAGGATTAAGGCTAAGGCTAGTCCCAGGTCTAGTATTATGGTTAAGAATAGTTTTAGGGTTAGGTTATGGCTAGGTCTAACGTAAGGGTTATTTTTAGGGTAAAGGTCAGGTTCAGAGCTAGGTGTATTATTAGGGTCAAGGTCAGGGTAGGGATTGATTTCGGTTAAGGTCTAGTGTTAAAGCTCGAATTAACATTAGGTTTTGGGTAATGGATCGGGTTAGATTTAGGGTTCAGGTTAGGTTTAGGGTTTTGAATAGCGTTAGAGATATCAATATGGTTAGGTTTAGACCTATTGTTAGCATTTGGGTTAAGCTTAGGTTTAGGGTAATGGATAGGATTACAGCTAGGGTTGGGGCTAGGTTTATGGTTAGGATTAGGGCAAGAGTTAGAGTTAGGGTTAGGGTTACGGTTAGGCTTAGGGTTAGGGGTAGATTTAGGGTAAGTGTTAGGGTTTGAGCTGGGTTTAGTTCTATGGCAGGGTTAGGTTTAAAGCAGGTATAGGGTAAAGATTAATGTTAGGGCTATGGTTACCATTAGGGTTAGGGTTAGGATAATGGTAATGGATAGAGTTAGAGCTAGGGTTTGGGCAATGGTTACAGTTAAAATTAGGGTTATAATTAGGTATAGGGCTATGTTAATGTTTACGGTTAGGATTAGGGTTAGGTTTAGACATAGTGATAGGGTTAGAGTTATTTAATTCAAACTTATTTGATACAATCCAGGATTCATCTTTAACTAACCTTACTCTGTTCCCCAGGTTTAGGCCTTTTGTTACAACTGTTTGGTGTCAGGAACAGTTAATATTTTCATTTTACTTCATTTTGACCTATACGAGTAAATGGAAATAGACCTGGTTTATTCTATTTGCTTGGAACTGCACACACACTCTCAAATCATTTTGGGGACACTGTGGTATGTTGATTGTGAGTGTAGGCCTAAGTTGAAGCATGCAAAAACAACTTTATCCAAAAGCCCTTTAGGAGAAAGCAGGGAAATATGCATGCACTGAAATTCCTCCCATAATTTTTTGGTCAGATTTGTTTGATACTGCATAGGATTCATTATTTAGCTTGCCCCACAAAGCTCTCCAAGTGAGGGACTTCTCAGATTAATGATTCTCTAATAAGGTTAGGGTTAGTGTTAGGTTTAGTTTTAGGGCTAGGGTTAGATGTAGTGTTAGGGTGAGAGTTAGTTTTGTTCAAATTTCTTTGATACTTGGAAATAAAGGAGACACCTTTTACCTATCCTTAATACACTCCCCAGGTTTGGGTCTTCTTGTTTCTATGGTTCACTATCAGGATCACTCTGTATTTTAAGGTTTCACTTCATATTGACCCACATAGGTAAATGAAAATGGAGTTTGAAATCAAACTGGGTTGGTGCTAGCTGCTTAAAACTTCAGACACTGAATCAGTTCTCTATGAGAACTCTCTGGTTTGTTCCTTGTGAAAGTAGCCTTAAGATGAAGATGGCAAAAACAACTTTATCCGAGAGCCCTTTTGCATAATACAGAGAAATATGCATGAACTGAAATACCACCCAAATTATTTGGTCATATTTCTTTGATACTGCATAGGATTCATATGATAGCTTATCCCACTAGGCTCCCAACGTTTGGGACTTCTAGGATCACTGTTGTTTTTAAACAGGTTAGGATTTGTGTTAAAGTTAGTGTTAGGGCTAGTGTTAGATCTAGTATTAGGGTGAGAGTTAGTTTGGTTCAAATTTCTTTGATACTGGCCGGATTTATTTTTCTCCTAATCTTACTATGCTCCACATGTTTGGACCTCCTAGGTTCAATGGTTTTCTGTAAGGAACAGGTTGTATTTTAAAGTTTCAGTTCATTTTGTCCTATACAGGTAAAAGGAAATGGAGCTGGAAATCAAAGAGTGTTGGTGCTAGCTGCTTGAAACTTCACACTCCATCAATTCTGTGTGGGCAATCTCTGGTTTGTTCTTGTGAAAGTAGGCCTAAGCTGAAGCATGCACAAACAACTTTATCCAAGAGTCCTTTAGGAGATAATAGGGAAATATGCATGTACTGATATACCCATCAATTATTTGGTCAGATTTCTTTGATACTGCACAGCATTCATCCCTTCGCTTGCCCTCCTAGGCTGCCCAGATTTGGAACTTCTATGGTCAAAGGTTCCATAAAAAAGTTATGGTAAAGGGAATGGTTAGGGTTAGAGCTAGTGTTAGGGTTAGAGTTAGTTTTATTCAAAATTCTTTGATACTTGGCAGGATTTGTCTTTTAGCTAGATTTATTCTGTTCCACAGGTTTAGGCCTTCTCTGTTCACAGGTTTGCTGTCAGGATCAATTTGTATTTTAAGATTTCACTTCATTTTTACCTATATGGGAATGTTAAAGAACCTGAAAATCAAATAGGTTTTGTCCTGCTTGAAACTTCACACATTCCATCAGTTCTCTGTAGGGACTCTGGTATGTTCCTTGTGAAAGTAGACCTAAGCTTAAGCATGCAAAAACAACTATATCCAAGAGCCCTTTAGGAGAAAACAGAAAAATATGTATGTACTGAAATACCTCCCATAATTATTTGGTCAGATTTACTTGATGCTGTGTAGGATTCATTACTTAGCTTACCCCACAAAGCTCCCCAAGTGTGGGACTACAGGATCTATGGTTCTCTAATCAGGTTAGAATTATGGTTAGGTTTAGGGATAGGGCTAGGTCTAGGGATAGAGGTAATGTTAGGGTGAGAGTTAGTTTTGTTCAAATTTATTTTATAATGCGCAGGATTCATCTTTTATCTAGCCTTAGTATTCTCCCAAGTTCTGGGCCTTCTCAAGTCAATGGTTCGTTATCATGAACACTTTGTAGTTTAAGGTTTCACTTCATTTTGACCTATCATGCCCTAGGCCTACTCCTAGTTCTAACCCTATGCCTGACCATAACACAAACACCAGCCCTAACTTGAGCCCTAACCCTATCCATAGCCCTAACCCTAGAATTAATCATAACTCTAAATTTACCCCTAAGCCTAAACTTACACTCTCACTAGAAATATCACTAATGCTAACTACCTTTAGTTTAGCCTTAGCCCCAAAACAAAACCGAGCCATAGCACTAACCCTAAACCTTACCCTAAACCAAATCATTACCCCTCATCTAGCCCAAAGCCTAACCCTCATTCGAGTCCCATCCCTAACCCTAAAACAAACCCTAATCCTGACTCTGACCCTAACACTCACCCTAGTTCAAAACATCACCCTAAACCTAAACCAAATCCTAAAACTAGACTTAGCCCTAATTGTAACTCTAAAACTAGCCCTAATCGTAACCCTAGTTCTTATATTAGCTATATCCCTAACACTAGCCCTAACATAACCCCAAACCTAGGCCTAATCTGAGACTCTACAATAGTTTTAACCCTAACACTAACCCTAAACCTAGCCCTAAACCTTACCCTAAACCTAACCCTAACTTTAATCCTTGCACTATCTTTAAACCTAATCCTAAACCTACCCCTAACCTTAAGCATAATCCTAGCCCTAACCCTAACTCTAACCCTACCCATTACCTTTACCCTAACCCTAAACCTAATGCTAACCCCCGGCCTAACTCTAGCACTATCGCTAACCCTAAACTATCCATTACCATAAACATAACCTGAACCCTAAATCTAACCATGTCCATTACCCTAACTATAACTTTAACCCTAATGCTAATTTGAGCCCTAACACTCAACCTTAACATAAACCAAATCCTAACCATGACCCTGACCCTAATAATACCCTTACTTCTAAAGCTGACCCTAACCCTCATCCTAATCTTTACACTATACCTAGCCATAAACATGTCTCTAAAACTATCCCTAACCATAACCCTAGACCTGATATTAAACCTAGTACTAGTGATAGCCCTAACCCTAACACAAACTGTAGCCCTAATCCTAGGCCTAACATTAGCATTAATCTTAACCCTAAACTAAACCCTAGCCATAACCCTAATTTTAGCCCTCTCCTTAGCCCTAAACCTAGCTGTAACATCATACCTTACCCTACCCTAACCCTGAAAGTAATCATAGACCTAAACCTAGCCCTAACCCTAACACTATCCCTAGCCCTAAACCTAGCCCTAATTGAACTAACCCTAACTCTAACCTTAACTGTAACCCTAACTCTAGCCCTAAGGCTAATTTTAACTCTCACCCTAGTTCTATGAATAATTCTAAACCTATCACTTATCATAACCCAAAAACTTGTCCTAACCTTAGCCCAAACTCGAGACCTAAACTTTGCCCTAGCCCTAACTCTAGACCTAAACCTAACTCGAAATCTAATCCTAAACCTAAGCTTAAACCTCACCCTAACACTGGCCATAACCCTAACGCTAATCCTAAAACTAGCACTAACTCTACACTTAATGCTAACCATAGGCCAAACCTTAACCCGATCACAACCCCTAAACCTATCCATTACCCTAACCCTAACAATAACCCTAACCTAACAGTAGCTCAAAAACTAACCATTACCTTAAAACTAATCCTAATCCAAACCCTAACCTAACCTGACATTTAACCCTGTCAATACCCTGAACTTAATGATATCCCTAGCCCTAATACTAACAATAATTCAGATCCTTACTGTAACTCTAACATAGATATAATCCTAAACTCAACCCTCACCCTAGTGTGAACTAACACTAGTTCAAACCCTAAACTGTACCCTAACTCTAAACCTAACCCTATTCCTAAGCCTAACCTAACCCTAATTCTAGACCTAATAGTAACCATAACCCTAGCCCTAACCCTAGCTCTAACCCTATCCATTACCCTAATCTAACCCTTAACCTAATGGTAACCCTAGGCCTAACCTAAACCTAACAGTCTCATTACCTGAACCCTAACGCAATGCCAATTCAAGCCCTAACCGTAAATCCTAAACTAAACTAAACCCTAAACCTGACCCTAACCCTAATAATACACTTAGCTCTAAACCTGACACTTACTCTAAACCTAACCCTTACACTAGACCTAGCAATAAACCTTACCCTAAATCTGTCCCTAACCATAACCCTAGTCCGGACACTAGCCCTAGCCCCAATTCTTTCTATAACCCTAAAACAACACAAGCCCTCAACCTAGCCCTAATCTTAGCCTTATTCATAACCAAAACCATAACCCTAGCCCTCATTGTAATTATAATTTACTACCTAGCCCTAAATCTAGCTATAATACCATCTCTTCCCCTAAACCTAACCCTATTCCTAAACTTAAACCTAAGCCTAACACTAGGTCTAAACCTAATACAGACACTCGACCTAATTCTAGCCCAAAGCAAGCACTAATCAGAGACTTAACACTACCTTTAACCATAACCATAACCCTAACCCTAGTTTTAACCCTTACCCTAAACATAAGCCTAACCCAAAAACTTGTCCTAACCCTAAACCTTACCCTAGTCTTAATCTTAACCATAACCCTAGCCCTAGCCCTAGCTGTAATATTATCCATTACCCTAACCCTAACCATACCCTAATGCTAACATTAGGATAACCCTAAACCTATTCCTAACCCTAAACATATCTATTACCCTAAACCTAACCTGAACCCTAAACCTAACCATACCCATAACCCTAACCCTAAACCTAAAGCTAATTTGAACCCTAAACTTAATCATTAAACTAACCCAAATCATATCCTGAGTCTATCCTTAATAATATCCCTAGCTCTAAACCATACCCTAAAACTTAACCTAACCCTTACACTACACCTAGTAATAATCATAACCCTAAATATATCCCTAAATCTAACCCTAGACCTGACATTAGCCGTAAACTTAGCCTTAATCCTAACCCTAACCCTAACCCTAGCCCTAACTCTAACCCTAGCCCTGGTCCTAGCCATAGCTCTAACCCTATCCCTTACACTAAGTCAAACCTTCACCATATTGCTACCCTAGTCCTAACCTTAATCCTTAGTCTACCCCAAACCCTAACTCTATTACTAGTCCTAACCCTAGCCCTCATTCCAGCTATAAACTTACCCCAACCCTGACCCTAACCATGACCCTTATTCTGACCCAAGCACTAACCTTTGGTTTAAACCTGACCCTACCCTTAAACTGAAACCTAACACTAGCCCTACTAGCAAACCTATACCTAAATCTACACTAACACTAGCCCTAGACATAAATCTAATTCTAAATATAGACATAAATCTAGCCCTCAACCTGACAATAACCCTTAACATAACCCAAACACTAACTCACCCTAGACTTAACACTAGTACTAATTATGGCCTTAAACTTAAACCTAACCCTAAACCGAACACTGACCCTTACCCTAACACAAACACTAACTCTAAATCTTATCCTAACCCCAAAACTAACACTAACACTAGACTTACTCTAAAACTAGCCATAATCATAACCCTAGCTCTTAGATTACCCATAAACCTAACATTAGCCCTAAACTTCACACAAAACCTAGCCCTAATTTTAGCCCTAAACCTAACCCTAAGCATAACCATAAACTTAAACCTAGCCCTAAACTTAACCCTAACCTTTGCCCTGGCCTTAACCCAATCTCAAACCCTAAACTTTAACCTAAACATAACGCTAGCCCAAAACTTAAATGTCACCCTAACCATAGCTTTAACTCTATCCATTACCCTAACCATAACCCTAAGCCTAATTCTAACACTAGCCCTATCCCTAACCTTAACCCTACCCTAGCCCAGACTTTAAATTAAACCTCACACTAGCCCTAACCCTAGCTTGATCCCTATCCCTTACCCTTAACCTAAACATAACACTAACCCAAGACTTAACACTAACCCATAACCTAGCCATAATCCTAAACTTAACACTAGCCCTTACATTAGATCAAACCCTACAAATAACCCTAACCCTAAACCTAACTCTAATGATAAACCTAGACCTAAACCTAAACCTATCCTAACCCTAAACCTAAACCTAGAACTAACTGAAACCTGATCCTAAACCTAACTCTAACCCTAGCTAAAATCCTAACCCTTATCCTGAACCTAATCCTACCCTAACCCTAAAAATAACCCTAACTCTAACCTGACATCTAACCCTATCAATTACCCTAACACTAATATTAATCCTAGCCCTAACTCTAACACTAACCATAACCATAACCCTAAACCTAACCCTAGCCCTATAACTAACCCTAGCTCAGACCATAAACTGTACCCTTGTCCTAATCCTAACCCTAACCATAGACCTAACCTTGACCCTAACACTAACTCTAGCCCTAATCCTAATCATAAACCTAGCCCTAACCCTGGCTCTAACTCTATAAATTAACCTTAATAATAACAACCCTTATGCTAACCCTCTGCCTAACTCTAAACCTATAAAAAAACCTAACCATATCCATTACCCTAAACCTAACCTGAACCCTAAACCTAACTCCTATTCATTACCTTAACTCTAAATCTAACCTTAATGTTAATTTGAGCCCTAAACCTAAACCTTAACCTAAACCAAACCCCAAACCTGACCCTTACTCTAATAATACCCCTAGCTCTAAACCTGACCTTTCTCTAAACCTAAACCTAAAACTATCCCTAACTGTAACCTGAGACCAGATATTAGCCCTAGCCCTAATGCTTGCTCTAAACCTAACACAAAACCTAGACCTAATCCTAACCTTAAACCTAGCCTTAATCCTAACCCAAACCATAGCCCTTCCCTAACCCTAATGCTATTCATAAAACTAGTCCTAACATTAACCCTAGCACTAAAACAAAACCGAGCAAGAGGCAAAAACCTAAATTTTAACTTAAACCAAATTCTAACACTACACCTAGACCAAACTCTAGGACTAATTCGAGTCCTAATTCTGACCTTAAAAATACTCCTGACTCTGACTTGAATCCTAACACTCACCCAATCTCTACACAACCTTAAATTTAAATCGAACCCTAACAGTAACCTTAGCCCTAATTCGAGTCCTAAGCCTACCCCTAAAACTAACCTTAACCATAACTCATATACTAAAACTAACCATAGCTATAAATAACACCCTAACCCTAACACTAGAACTACCACTACGCCTAACCCTAAAACTAACCATAATTGTAACCCTAGTTCTTACATTAGACATTCCCATAACCTTAGCCTTAACCCTAACACAAAAACTAGCCCTAATTTGAGACCTAAACTTAGCTAAACCCTAACACTAAGCCTAATCCTAACCCTAACAATATCTCAAAGTCTAACCCTTACCTTAAACATAGATCTAGACCTATCTTAACTTGAACTCTAACCTTAGCCCTAACCCTACACTAAACACTATTCCTAACCCTAACCTTAAACTGAAATCTAACCCTAACTCTAATCTATATCTATCTGCATTCATTACTCAAAATCTAAACTTAAAGATAACCCTAACTCTAACCCTAACTTTAACCCTAACATAATCATGTCTCTAGATCTAAACCTAACCCTAAACCTACCATAATTCTCTCCCAGATCTAACCCTAAACCTAACCCTCATGCTAGCCCTAAAACTAGATCAATTTCCTAACACTTATGCTAAACATAACCCTAAACCTAAACCTAGTTCTAACACTAAACCTAACCCTAATTCAAGAACTATTCCTAAGCATAACCCTAGCTGTAAAATTAGCTCTAACCCTATCTATTACCCTAAACATAACTCTTACCCAAATGCTAACGCTAGGCCTAAACCTAACCCTATTGCTATCCCAAACACTATGAGTTACCCTAAACCTAACCTAAACCCTAAACCAAACCCTACCATTACCCTAAACCCTAACCCTAATGCTAGTTTGAGCCCTAAACCTAAATTCTAACCTAAACCAAACCCTAAACCTGACACTAACCCTAATAATTCCCCTAGCTCTAAACTTGACCTTACTCTAAACCTAACACTTACACCAGACGTAGCCATAAACCTAACTTTAAAACGATCTTTAACCATAACCCTACACCTGATGTTAGCCCTAGCCCTAATCTTGGCCTTAACACTAAAACAAACATTAGCCCTCATCCTAGCCCTAAACCTAGCCTTAATCAAAACCTTAACACTAATCCTAACCCTAACCCTAACTCTAACCCCCACCCTACCTCTAAACCTAGCTACAATGCCATTCCTTATCCTAAACTTAACCCTAACCCTAACCATAATGATAGGCCTAAGCTGAACACTAAAACTAGCCCTAATCCTAGCTCTAATTTAACTATATTCCTTACCATAGGCCTAACCCTAGCCCTAAAACTAACTCTAATTTTCACACTAATCCTATCGCTAGATCTAACCCTATTCCTTACCATAACCCTAACCCTAGCCCTAACCCTTGCCCTATACTTAGTCCTAGCCCTAACTATAGATCTAATCCTAACTCTAAATGTAACTCTAACACTAAGCCTAAGCCTAACACAAATACTAGCCCTAACCCTAATGCTAATTGTAAAAGTAACCCTAAACATAACCCTAGGACTAAAACAAAAACGAGCCGTAGCCCTAACCCTAAACCTTAACTTAAAACAAAACCTAGCACTACAACTAGACCTAACCCTAGCCCTAATTAGAGTCCTAACCATAACTTTAAAATAACCCTGACCATGACTCATATCCCAACACTCACCCAAGCTCTAAACACCACTCTAAACTAAACCGAACCCTAACAGTAACCCTAGCCCTTATTTGAGTCCTAAACCTAACCCTAAAACTAACTCTGACCATGACTCCTATTCTAATACTAATCCTAGCCATAAATATCAACATAACCTTAAAACTAACCTTAACACTAACCCCTGAAACTAACCCTAAATAGAACCCTAATTTTAACCCTCATTCTTGCATTAGCCATTTCCCTAACCTTAGACATAACACTAACAGAAAAAAATAGCCCTAACTGAGCCCAAAATCTAGCTTCAACCCTACCCCAAATGCTAGCCCTAACCCTAGCTCTAACCCTATCCCTAACAGTAAGCAGAATGGTAACCCTAATGGTAACCCTAGACCTATCCCTAATCCTAAGGCTAACAAAAACCCTAACTCAATTAATAGTTCTAAACCTAGCCCTCATTCTAGCTCTAACCCTATCCCAAACCCTAACCCTAACCCTAACACTGACTCTTATTCTGACCATAACACTAACCCTAGGTCTAAACCTGACCCTAACCTTAGACCAAACCCTAACACTAGCCCTACCAATACTTACATCTAAGCCTAACCCTATCACAAGCCCTAGACCTAAAAATAATCCTAAATCTAGCCTTAACACTAGCCCTAGACTTAAGAAAAAAACCTAGCCCTAGCCCTAACAATAATATTTAACCTAAAGCAAAGACTAAACCTAATCCTAGAAATAATCCTAATCCTAAATCTGGCTTTAACCTTAACTCTATCTCTGATCTGAACACTGACACTCCCTTTAACACTAAACCTACCTCTAATCCTGACCCTAAATGAAAACCTAAACCTAACACTACACCTGGATATAAACCTAACCATATAAGTAGCCCTAATTATAACCCTAGTTCTTACATTACCCATAGCCTTAACCTTATGCCTTAACCTAAAACAAAATATAGAGTGAATCCCAGACCTAAACATAGACCTAAGTGTAACCCTAACACTAACCCTAGCCCTAACCCTAATCCTAACCCTAGCCTTAGTCCTAACCCTAGCTCAAAGCCTAATCTTTAGCCTAGATATAAACTTAGACCTATCCCTAACTCTGAAGCTAAACCTAGCCCTAATTCTAACCTTAACCCTACCCTTAAACCTAGCTCTAAACCTACCAGTACACTAACCCTAATCCTAACTCCATTTATAATCCTAACCATAGCAATCACTCTAGCTCTTACTCTATCCCAAATCCTAATGCTAACCCTGGCCCCTATTCTGACCCTAACACTAACCCTAGGTCTAAACCTGACCCTAAATCTAGGCCAAACCCTAACACTAACTCTATACCTAAATCTGATTCTAAATCTAGCCTTAAGTCTATCCCTAGAACTAAACAAAAACCTAGCCCTAACAATAACTTTTAAACTTACCCAAACACTAAACCTACTCCTAGACGTAAACCTAGTCTTAATTCTGGTTCTAAACCTAATTCTAACTCTAACCTGAACACTGACCATGCCTTTAACAGTAAATCTACATCTAAACTTGACCCTAACTGAAAATATAAACCTAGCCATAACCCTAACCCTACAACTAGCCCGAATCATAACCCTTACTCTCACATTATCCATAGCCCTATCCTTTCACCTTAACCTAACACAAAACCTAGAGCAAATACAAGGCACCTAGCCTTAAGCCTACCCCTAACCCTAACTCTAGCCCTAACCGTAATCCTAACCCTAGCCTTATTCATTAACCTAGCTTTAAGCCTAACCCTTATCCTAAATATAAACTTAGACCTATCCCTAACTCTAAAACTAACCCTAGCCCTAACCCTAACCTTAATCCTAGGCTTAAACCTAGCTCTAAACCACACATTACCCCAACGCTAATCCTAACCCTATTGATAACCCTAGCCATAACCCTAACCCTAACCCTAACAAAAAATAAATAAATAAATAAATAAAAGCTAATCCTGGTCCTAACCCTAAACCTAACACTAACCATAGCCCTAAGGCTAGATAAAACCATAACCCATACCATAATCCTAAACATAATCATAGCTTTAACCCTAACATTAAAATTAAATCTAACCCTAACCCTACACCTAAATGTATATATGACCATGGCCATTACCCTAACCCTAATCCTAACCCTAATGATAACCCTAGCCGTAACCCTAACTCTAACCCTAAACCTACATTAATCCTATCCAGAGACTCAATGCTGAACCTAACCATCGACTTAGCCCTAGCCTTAATTCTAGCTCAAATCCTCACCTTGACCCTAAACATAACCCTAGCCCAAACCCTAAAACAAATCCTAGCCTAACCCTTATCCTAACTCTATCCCTAGACTGGATTCTAACCCAAACCCTCAACCTAGACCTAACCCTTACTCAATCCCTGTCCCTTACCCTTAACCTAACTATAAGACTTACCATAAGCCTAAGCCTAACCCTAACCCTAACCCTACCCTGAAATCTAACCCTGTCCATTACCCTAAACCTAATGATAACCAGAGACCTAACCATAATACTAACCCTAAACCTAACCATATCCTTAAACTAAGTCCTAACCCTAAACCTGACCCTAGCCTTAGAACTAACCCTAGCTCAAACCCTAAAGCGCACCCTATACTCTAACCCTAACCCTAGCCTAACCATAACCCTAACCCTAACCCTAACTCTAGCCATAATATTAACCATAACTCTATTGCTAACACAAGCTTTAACCCTATAAATTATCCTAACGATAACCATAACCCTAATGCTAACCCTAGGCCTAACCTAACCCTATCCATTACTCTAAACCAAATCTGAACTCTAAACCTAACCTGAAGCATAAACCTAACCCTATTCATTACCCTAACCATAACTCTAACCATAAAGTTAATTTGAGTTCTAATCCTAAACCTTAACCTACCCAAACCCAAAACCTGATCCTGACCATTTTTATACCCTTAGCTCTGAAACTGAATCTTACCCTAAACCTAACTCTGACACTAGACCTAACCATAAAACTTACCCTAAAACTATCCCTAACTGTAAACCTAGACATGATATTAGCCCTAGCGCTAATATTTGCCATAAACCTAACACAAACGTTATCCCTCATCCTAATTTTAAACCTAGCCTTGATTCTAAACTGTAGCCTAACATAGCCATATCCCTAATTTTATCCCTCACCCTAATTCTGAACCAAGCTATAACCCCATCCCTTCCTTAAACCTACACCTAACCCTAGACCTAGACCTAAACCTACAACTAACCCTAGAACTGATCCTAGCCATTATTTAGCCTTAGCCATAACCCTAACCCTAACACTAGCACTAAGACTAACTCAAACTCTCAACCTAGACATATTCCTAGTTCTAACCCTATCCCTTACCATAACCCTAACTCTTGTCCTAACCTTAGCCCTAACCCTAGCCCTAGCCCTAACCTTATATCTAACCATAACTCTAAATCTAACCCTAAACCTAAAGGTAAAACTCAGACTATCATTATCCCTAACACTAACGCTAATTCTAAAACTAGACCTAACATAGTTCTAGCCCTAAAAGAAAACTGAGCCAAAGCCCTAACACTAAACTTTTACCTAATCAAAACTTAACCCATCACAAAGCCCTATCCCTATCCCTAATTCCAGTCCTATCCTAACTCTAAAACTAACCTTGACCCTGACTCTGACCCTGTAACTAACCCTACCTCTAACATCACCCTAAAAATAAACCTAAAACTAAAACTAGACATAGCCCTAAACCCAACACTAAAAGTAGCCCTAATCATAACCCTAGTTCTTACATTAGCTGTAGCCCTAACCCTAGCCCTAACCTAACCCTAAGCATAGCACTAATCCAAGACCTATACCTTATTTTAACCCTAACCCTATCCCTGGCCCTATCCCTAAACATTACCTTAAACCAAACACTAACCCTAAAACTTTCCCTAAACCTAAACCTACCCCTAACTTTAATCTTAAGCATAAATCTAGACCTAATCCTAGCTCTAACCCTATCCATTACCCTAACCATAACCCTAACCCTAATGCTAACTCTAGGATAACCCTAACCCTATCTATAACCCTAAATTTATCCATTACCCTAAACCTAACCTGAACCCTAAACCTAACCATGTCCATTACCCTAACCTTAGCCCTAAACCTAATGCTAATTAGAGCCCTAACTTTTAACCTTAATCTAACCAAACCATAACTGTTATCATGAACCTAATAAAAACCCTATCTCCAAAACTGACCCTGACCCTCAACCTAACACTTACACGAGAACTAGCCATAAACCTCACCCTAAGACTAACCCTAACCATACACCTAGATCTGACATTAGCCAAAGCCTCAATCCTAGCCCTAAACCTAACACAAAACCTAGCCCCAATCATAGCACTTAACCTAGCCTAATCCTAACCCTCACCCTAACCCTAGCCCTAAAACTAGGCCTAGCCCTAACACTAATCCTAGTGCTAATCCTAGTACTAATTTTGATGTAACCCTAACCCTAGGCCTAAGACTAACTCTAATTCTCCCTGTAGTTTTATCCCTAGTTTTAAACCTAGCCCTAAACTTAGCCCCAACCCTAGTCCTAACTTTTGCCCTAGCCCTAAACCTAGATCTAATCCAAACTCTAAATCTAACCCTAATTCTAAGCCTTAACCTCACCCTAACACTAGCCCTATGCCTAATGCTAATTGGAAAACTAGCCCTAACCCTAGCCCTAGCACTCAAATAAAACTGAGTCATAGGCTTAACCCCAAACCTTACCCTAAATCAAACCCTAACCCTATACCTAGCCCTAAACCTAACACTAATTCGAGTCCTAAGCCTAACTCTAGAGCTTACGCTGACCCTGACTCGGACCCTAACACTAACCCTAGCTCTAAATAATCCCCAGCCCTAAACATCACCCTAACCCTAAACCTAAACATAAAAATAACCTAGTTGGAACTCTGATTCTTAAATTAGCAATGGCCATGCCCTAAAAGAAAACCTAGCCCTAATCTGAGACCTAAACCTAGTTTTAAACCTAAACCTAACCTTAACCCTAGCCCTATCCCTAACCTTAATACTATCCCCAACCTTAGTTCCAACACTGTCCCTCACCCTAAGCCAAACCCTCACCCTAATGCTACCCTAGTGTTAAACCTAATTCTTAGCCTACCCCAAACCATAACTCTAATACTATTCCTAACCCTAGCCCTCATTCTTGCTCTAACCCTAATCCAAACTCTAACCCTAACCCTGACCCTTATTCTGACCCTAACCCAACCCTAGGTTTAAACCTGACCTTAACCCTAAACTGATCCCTAACATTAGCAATATGGGTAACCCTATATCTAAACTTAACTATAACACCAGACCTAAATAAAGCCTAATCCTAAATCTAGCCATAACTCTAGCACTACCCCTAAACAAAATCCTAGCCCTAGGCATAACAAAAACCCTTAACCTAACTGAAACACTAACCCTGCCTCTAGACCGAATCCTAGCCCTAATTCTGGCCCTAACCTTAAACCTAACCCGAACCTGAACAGTGACCCTTACCCTAACACAAACTTAGCTCTAAAATTTATGCTAATCCAAAATCTAGCCATAAACCTAACAAAAGACATAGCGATAACCCTAACCCTAGCTCATTCATTACCCATATCCATAATACTAGCCCAAAACCTCACAAAAACCTAGCCTGAATCCTAGCCGTAAACCTAGCCCTAAGCCTAACCCTAAGCCTAACCCTAGACCTAAACCTAACCCTTACCCTAGACCTAACCCTAACCCTAACCCTAACCCTAACCCTTGCCCTAGCCCTACCCCTAGGTGAAACACTAACACTTAACATAAACATATCCCTAGCCCTAACCCAAATCCTAGCCTTAATCCTAACCATAACCAAGATAAAACCCTAGGTCTAAATCTATCCATTACCCTAAACATAAAACTAACCCTAATGCTAATCCTGGCACTAAACTTAATCCTAATCCTAAAACTAGACCTGACACTAACCCTAACCCTTGCCCTGGCCCTACTCACATGTCAAAACCTAATATTTACCCTAAAATTTACCTTAACACTAGGCCTAACCCTAACCCTACCTTGACACTAAACCTAATCCTAATAATAACCCAAGCCCCAAACCTATCCATTACCCTAAACATAAGCCTATCCCAAATTCTAACCCTAGGCCAAAACTTAAACCGATCACTAACACTAACCCTATCCATTACTTAAACCTAACCTGAGCATTAAACCCAACCCTATCAATTAATCTAACTCTAACCCTCATACTAACATTAATGCTAATTCAAGCGCTAAACCTAAACCATAATACAGACCAAACTCTGAACAACACACTGACTCTAATAATACACTTAGCTCTAATCCTGACCATTACATGAAACCTAACTCTTACACTAGACCTAGATATAAAACTAATCATAGAACTATCCTTTACTAAACCATAGACCTGACATTAGCACTCTACCTAATTCTTGCCCTAAACCTAAAACAAACCATAGCCCTCATCCTAATCCTAAACTAGCCTTAATCCTAATCCAAAACCTAACCATAGCCCAATCCCTAATTTCAACCTTTGCCCTAGTTCTGAACCTAGGTATAACCACATCCCTTCCCTTAACCCTAACCCTAACCCTAACACTATCACTAAACTAACCCTAGCCCTAACACTAGGCCTAACCATAACAGTAAACCTAGCTCTAACCCTAGCCCTAATTTATCACTAAATGTAACCCTTCCTCTAACCCTAGCCCTAAGATTAATTCTAACTCTCGAGCTAGACCTACTACTAGTAATAGCCTTATCTGTTACCGTAACCCTAATACTAGCCTTAACCTTAGCCCTAACCCTAGCCCTAATCCTATATCTAGCCATAATTCTAAATCTAACATTTACCCTAAGCCTAAACCTCACCCTACCACTAGCCCTAACACTATCACTAATCCAATAACTAGCCCTAACCCAAGCCCTACACCTAAACCAAAACTGAGCCATAGCCCTAATGCTAATCGTAACCTAACTGTAACTGTATACCTGACATTAGCCCTAGCTCTAATTCTTGTTCTAACCTTAATGCAAACCATAACGCTACAGTGACCCTTAACCCTATCTCTAATTTGAAAGTTATCCCTAACCCTAAAACTGACACTGACCCTGACTCTGACTCTATCACTTGCCCTATCTCAAATCATCACCCCAAATCTAAACCTAAACCTAACACTAGACCTAGCCCTAACCCTAAAGCTAAATCTAGCCCTAATCATAGTGCTAGTTCTTACAATAGACATAGCCCTACCTTAGCCCTAAACTAATCTAAAACCTGGCCCTAATCTGAGCCTAACCCTAGCTTTAACACTAACCCTAACCATAACCCTAAATCTAATCCTAAACCTAGCCTTAATCCTAACCTTAACCCTATCCCTAACCCTAGCTCTAATCCTATCCATTACCTTAACTGTAAACATTTGTTATGCCTAGGGCTAGGATTTTGTTTAGGGGTAGTGCTAGAGTTATGGCTAGATTTAGGATTAGGCTTTATTTAGGTCTGGTGTTACACTTAAGTTTAGGTATAGGGTTACCCATATGGCTAATGCTAACCCTAGGATAACTCTAACCCTATCCATAACTCTAACACTATTACCTAAACCTAACCCAAAACCTAAACCTAACCATATCCATTAAACTAACCATAAACCTACCGCTAATGCTAGTTTCAGCCCTAAAAATACATCTTAACCTTAAAAAACTGTTACCCTTTTCCTGACCCTAATAACACACCTATCTAAAACTGAACCTAACCCTTAACCTAACCCTTACACTCTACTTAACAATAAACTTAACCCTAAAACTATTCCTAACCATAACACTATACCTGACCTTAGCCCTAGTTCTAATGCTAGACTTAACCCTAACAAAAACTGTAGCCCTAATCCTGGCCATAAACTTAGCCTTAATCCTAACCCTAACCCAAACACTAGCCCTAACCATAAATTGAACCTTCACCCTAGGCCTAAACCTAGCTATAACATCATACCTTACCCTAACCCTAGCCCTAAACCAAGGCCTAGACCTAATACTAACCCTTCCTCTAATCCTATCCATAATTTAGCCCTAATCCTAAAATAACCATATCCCTAGCCCTAAAACTAACTCTAATTTTTGCCCTAGACCTATCCCTAGTTCTAAACTTATCCCTTTATGTAAGCCAAAGCCTAGCCCTAATTCTAGACCAAACCTAGTCCCAAGCTTAGGCCTAGCTGTAAACCTGGATCTAACCCTAACTGTAAATCTAACCCTAACCCTAAACCTAAACCTAAACCTCACCCTAACCGGAGCCCTAACCCTAATGCTAATTTGAAAACTTGCCCAAACTTAGCCATAGCCCTCAAACAAAACTGAGCTATAGCCCTAATCCTAACCCTTAACCTAAACCAAATAACAATGTTACAACTAGCTCTAACCCTAACCCTACAACTAATATTCACGCAGACTCTGAACCTAAAACTAAGCCTAGCTCTGAATATCACCCTAAATCTAAACCTAACCCAAACAATACACCTAGCCTGAATCCTAACCAGAAAACGAGCCCTAATTGTAAAACCAATTTTACATTAGCCATAGCCCTAACGCTAACACAAAATCTAGCCCTAACTCTAGCTTTAACCCTAGCCCTAAACCTAACCCTAACCCTGCTCTAAACTTATCCCTTAACTTAAATCAAAACCTCACCCTAATGCTACCCTAGTTCTAACCCTAATTGTTAGCCTGCTCCAAATTTTAACTCTATTACTAGTCATTAACCTAGACCTCATTATATCTCTAACCCTAACCCTAACCCTAACCCTGACCCTTATTCTGACCCTCATTAGGAATAAGCCTGACCCTAATCCTAAACCACACCCTAACAGTAGCCCTACCGGTAAACCTATATCTAAACCTAATCATAACACTAGCACTAGACCTAAACTTAATCTTAAATATAGCCATAACTCTAGCCCTGGCCCTAAACAAAAACCTAGCCCTACTGTAACAATAATCATTAACCTAACACAAAGACTAACCCTACCCCTAGACCTAAACCTAGTTCTAATTCTGGCCCTAACACTAAATCCAATACTAACCTGAACACTAATCCTTACCTTAACATAAACCCCAGCTCTAAACCTTATTCTAACCCAAAACCTAACCTAACACAAGATTTATCCATAACCCTAACACTCAAACTACCATAACCATAATTCCAGCTCTTACATTACCCATAGCCCTAATGCTAGCCATAAACCTCACATAAAACATAGCCCTAAACCTAGCCCTAAGCATAACCCTAACATTAGCCTAACCAAACCCTACCCTAATGCTTGCCGTAGCCCTTAAACTAGCTCAAACTCTAACCCTTACCCTAAGCCTAACCCTATCGCTAATGCTAACCCTAATTCTAGCCCGAATCCTAACTGAAACCATAGCCCAAATCCTATATATAACCTTATACATTACTTTAAAAAATAACCCTAAAATTAAATAAATAAAAAATAACCCTAACCCTAATGCTACCCCTCGCCCTAACCCTAATGCTAACCCTAACCACAGCCTTGACTCTAACCCTAAACCTCACGCTAGCCCTAACCCCAGCTCAAACCCTAACACTTACCCTAAACCTAACCCTAACACTAACCCTAAGCCTAACCCTAATCTTAGCCCTAATCCTGACCTGAAGCCAATCCCTAAGTCTACCACTAACCCTATCCATTACCCTAAACATAAGTCAAACCCAAATGTTAACACTAGGCCTAACCTTAACCCCATGCCTAACATTAACCCTATACGTTACTCTAAACCTAAACTGAACCCTAAACTTAACCCTATACCGTACTCTAACCTGAACCCTAACCCTAACGCTAATTCAAGCCCTAACTGAAAACCTTAACCCAAACCAACCCTAACTCAGACTCTGACCCTAATAATACACCTAGGTCTAAACCTGACCACTACCTTAAACCTAACCCTTACATTAGACATAGCTATAAACCAAACCCTAAAACTAACCCTTATTTTAACCCTAGTCCTGATATTAGCGCTAGCCCTAATCTTAGCCCTAACCCTAACACAAACCCTAGCTTCATCCTAGCCTTAAACATAGCCTTAATCCTAACCAGAACCCTCACCCTAGCCCTATCCCTAATTTTAACCCTTTCCCTAGACCTTAACCAATCTATATAACCCCAACCTGGCCCATAAAACTAACCCTAACCATAGCCTTTAACATAGGGCTAACCCTAACACTTATGGTAGTGCTACTCCTAGCCCTAATTTAGACCTAACCTTACCCTACCCCTAACCCTAGGCCTAAGACCAACACTAAATCTCAACCCTAACCCTCTTTCTTACCCTCTTCATTACTGTAATCCGCACACTATCCTTACCTTAGCCCTAACCTTTACCCATAGCATTAATGCTAGATCTAACCATAATGCTAAATCTAACCCTAAACTTAAGCCTAAACCTCATCCTACCACTAGCCCTAACACTATTGCTAATCCTAAAACTAGCCGTTACCCTAATCCTAGCCCTAAAACAAAACCAAGCCTTTGCTTTAACCATTATATATATATATATATATATATATATATATATATATATATATATATATATATATATATATGCCAAACCCTACCACTATAACTAGCAATAACCCTAGCTCTAATTCGAGTCCTAGGCCTATAATTAACCCTGACCCAACTTTTATCCAAACACTAAACCTAGCTCTATATATCACCCTAAACCTAAAGCTAATAGTAACACAAGACCGAGCCAAAACCCGAACCCTAAAACTAACCCTAATCTTAACCCTAGTTCTTACATTGGAAATAGTCCTAACCCTAACACAAAAATAGCCCTAGTCCTAGCCCTAACTAGATTTAACCCTAACCCTAACCCTTACACTGGCCCTAACCTAACCCTAAACATAGCCCTAAACCTAGCTCTAACCCTATCCCTTGCGCTAAGCCAAAACTTACCCTTAATGCTAAACCTAGTCCTAAACCTAATGCTTAGCCTAAACCAAACACTAACTCTATTACTAGTCCTAACAGTATCCCTCATTCTAGATCTAACCCTAACCCAAAACCTAATTCTAAACTTCACCCTTAATCTGACCCTAACACTAATAATAAGTCTAAACCTGACCCTAACCCTAAACCTAAACCGGAAAGTAGCCCTACCAGTAACCTTATACCTACACCTAACCCTAATACTAGGCCTAGGCCTAAACTTAATCCTAAATCTAGTGATAACTCTAGCCCTAGACCTAAACAAAAACTTGGTCCTAGCCCTAGCAATAATCATTAACCTAAAACAAACACTAACCCCACCCCTATACCTAACCCTAGTCCTAATTCTGGCTTTCACCCTAATGCTAACACTTACTTGAACACTGACCCTGACACTAACACTAAACCTAGCTCTAAACCCGACCCTAAAACAAAATCTAAATTTAACACTAGACCTAGCCATAGCCCTAACCCTAAAACTAGTCCTAATTAGAACCCTGACCCTGCCTTTATAGTAAACCTATCTTTAAATTTGACCCCACCCAAAAATCTAAACCTAACACTATACCTAGCCATAACCCTAATCCTAAAACTAGCTCTAAATATAACCCTAGCTCTTACATAAACAAAAGCTCTAACCTTAGGCCTAAACAGAACCTAAACCTAGAGCTAAACCCAGGTCTAAACCTAAACCCTAACCGTCACCTTAGTCCTAATCCTAGCTCAAAGCCTAACCCTTAACCTAAACACAAACCTATATCTATCCTTTAAAATAACCCTAAACCCAGTCCTAATCCTAACCTAACCCTAGCCCTAAACCTACCCTTTCCCCTAAACCTAACCCTAAACCTATTGATAATCCTAGGCCTAACCTTAATGCTATAACTAACTGGAAAACTAACCCTAGACCTAACCCTCCATGTCACATCACCATAGACTTAACCCTAGCTCAAACCCTAACCCTTATCATAAACCTAAACATAACCATAGCTCTAACCCTAAGCTCAAACCTCTATCTAATGCTAACTATAATCCTAAACCTACATCTAAACCTATCCATTACCCTAACCTTAACCCTACCCATAAAGATGACCTAGCCCTAACCCTAAGCCTAACCCGAAACCTAACCCTAAACTTAGCCCTATCCCTAGCCCTATCCTTATCCCTAGCTCAAACTCTAGATCTAAACCTAACACTAAATCTGACCCAAAACCTAAGCCTAAACCTCACACTAACACTAGCACTAACTCTAAAACAAATCCTAAAACTAACCCTAACCCTACCTCTAGCCCTAAAACAAAACCAAGTCATAGCCCTAACCCTAACCCTTAACCTAAACCAAACCCTAACCTTACACCTAGCCCTACACCTGTGTCTAATTGTAGTCCTAAATATAACCTGAAAAGTAATCCGGAAACTGACTCTGACCCTAACACTAACTCTAGCTCTAAATACTGTCATAACCATAAACCTAAACCTAATACTAGACCTAGCCCTAACCTTAACCCTATAACTAGCACTTATCATAACCCTACATCGTACATTACCCATAGCCTTAACCCTAGCCCTAACCTAACCCAAAATCTAGCTTAATCCAAGTCCTAAACCTAGTTTAACCCTAAACTTAAACCTAACACTAACCCCCCCAAAATCCCTAATCCTATACATATCCCTAGCCCTATTCTTAGGTCTAACACTATCCATTACCCTAATGATAACCATAACCCTTATGCTAAACATTAGGCCTAACCTTAACCCTATCCATTACACTAAACCACATCTAAACCCTAAACCTAACTCTGTTATTAACCCTAATACTATATCTAAAGCTAATTCGAGCTTTAAAACTTACCTCTAACCTAAACCAAACCCTAACCTTGAACCTGACCCTAATAATAACCCTAGCTCTAAATAGGACCCTTACCATAAACCTAACCCTTACACTGGACCAAGCCATAAACCTAACACTAAATCTATTCCTAACTGTAACCCTAGACCTGACATGAGCCCTAGCCCTAATACTAGCCCTAACCCTAACACAAGAAAATAGCCTTCATTCTAACCCTAAGCCTAGCTTTAATCATAACCCTAACCCTCACCCTAGCCCTAACCCTTACCCTAGCCCTCAACTTAGCTATAACCCACTCCCTTACCCTACATGTAACCCTAACTCTAACCCTATCCTTAGGTCTAAACCTAACACTAACTCTAGCCATAATTTAGCCCTATCCCTAAACATAACCCTAGCCCTAGCCCTATGACTAACTCTCTCACACTAGCCTATCACTAGTTCTAACCCTATCCCTTACATAACCTTAATCCTAGCCCTAACCCTAGTCCTAACCCTTGCCTTACCCTTAGTCCTAGCCCTAACCATGGATCAAATCCTAACTCTAAATCTAACCCTAACCTGAAGTCTAAGCCTAGCCATTATGAATACATTTATATTTAGATTCTATATCTAAATGAGATTCTATATCTATTCTAAAGATGTTGGCTTCAATTATTATTTAGAATATAGTCATTAGTTTCATAAAAGGCATACCAATTTTGGTGGTATATAGAGAACTGATGGTCAGGGGTAGGATGCTATGTTAAGGGGAAAAAGAGTGTGGGTATGAGATTAATCTATTTTAGCAAATTGGACGAGAACTGTAATGAATAGACATGGGTAATTTATGGAAGAATGTATAAGTTCAAATTTCTTATCTGTATTTATAAAATTAACCTATGTATAAATAGTAAAAGTTAGGAGGTTGAAAATGTGATAGAGGGAGAAAGAAAAAGGAAAAAGAAAAAAACAAGGAAAGAAAGAAAGAGAGGGAGAATGAAAATAAGAGAAAATATAGGGAGTTGAGGTGGGCCTATGTAATTCCTCTCTATTATACTATCTGGTGATTCAGTTCTTAAAGTCCAATTTCATGCAAAGCTCTTGGTTTCATGTATGTTGAGATTGTGAAGGCCAGAGGGGGAAGGGTAGAGGAGAATAGATGACAAGAGCAAGAATACAAAAGTGTCTCAGAACTCTGTTTTCTTCCAGTAGGTGGAGTTTTCTATTCCTAGCTTGAGTCTCTGTGCTAAGGGTGGTGGAAGTAGCCAGTTTGAGAGGGCTTGAGCTTCTACCTGAAGCCTCCCTACTCTTAGTCTCTGAGTTGGAAACCAAGTAGCTGTACAGTTGCTGTTCTGCATTGATAGCTACGTGCCCCCCAAAAGCTTGTGAGAAAAATCTTGAGTTATCATAGCTGGAGGTAGGGGAGTTAGAAACAGGGTACCTGAGCAGCCGCAGAACTGAGCTGGTGGCCACTGCCACCAATAGATGGTGAATAAGGTTTTCCAAGATGGATTCCATCTGTTACCTGTGTAGGGTGTTTGGTGAGGTGGGTGGTTCCGGGGTGACCTTTGGCCATGTCCAGAGCTTGGTCTGGTTACCTGCAAGCAAAGCCTCTGTGTTCTGTGCTAACTGTCCTCTGTGCCAAGAGTGCCTGCATGGACGAGACTTCCGTCTGAGCCAAGAGCGAACCCGCGGCCAAGACTTCCATCTCCACCAAGATCTCTGGTGCAGCTGAGACTTCCATCTGAGCTGAGAGCACATGTGCAGCCGAGACTTCCGTCTATGCAGAGAGCTCATGCGCGGCGTAGACTTCTGACTTCCGACTGATGAGAGAGCAACCACACAGCCGAGCCTTCCATCTGCACTGAGAGCTCCAGCATGGCCACAGTTTTCTTCAATTTTTTATGATATTGGGCAAGATTCATCTTTATTTAGCCTTACTAAACTCCACAAGTTTGGGCCTTCTTGGTTCAATGGTTCGCTGTTAGGAACAGTTTGTATTTTAAGATTTTCCTTCATTATGGCTTATTGATGTGAATGAAAATTGAGCTGGAAATCAAACAGGGTTGGTAGGAGGTGTTTGAAATTTCACAAATCAGTTCTCAATGGGCACTTTATCGTTTCTTTCTTTTGAAGGTAGGCCAAAGCTGAAGCATGCAAAGGCAACTGTATCTGACAGCCCTTAAGGAGAAAACACAGAAATATGTATGTATTGAAATAAGTCTCCCAATGATTTCATCAGATTTCTTTGATACTGTGCAGTATTCATCTCTAATTTACCCCACTAGGCTGCCCAAGTTTGGGACATCTAGGATCAATAGTTTTCTATACAGGTAAGGGTTAGGGTAAGGGTTACGGTTAGGTTTAGAGCTAGTGTTATAGTTATTTTTGTTCAAATTTCTTTGATACTGGGCTGGATTCATCTTCTCCCCAGGTTTGGGCCTTCTGGGTTCAGTGGTTCTCTGTCAGGAACAGTTTGTATTTTAAGTTTTCACTTAATTTTGACCAATATCATTAAACGGAAATAGAGCTTGAAATCAAACAGAGTTGGTTTGAATGTTTGCTTGAAACTTCACACCGTCAGTACTCAGTGTGCATTTTCTGGTTTGTTTCTTGTGGAAGTAGCCCTATGCTGAAATAGAAAGAAATAGCTTCATCAGTGAGTGCTTTAGGAGAAATCTTCAAAAATTTTTGGTCAAATTACTTTGATACTGTACAGGTTTCATCCTTTACCTAGCCCTAATATGATCCCCAATTTGGGGCCTTTAAGTTCAATGGTTCACTGTCAGGAACAGTTTGAATTTTTAGGTGTCACTTCATTATGGCCTATAGGTGTGAATAACAATGAAGCTGGAAATCAAACAGGATTGGTACTAGCTGCTTGATACATCACACACTCAATTAGTTCTCTGTGAGCACTCTCTGCTTTCTTTCTATTGAATATAGGCCAAAGGAGAAGCATGAAAAAACAACAAAAACAACAAATAAGCATGTAATGAACTACCTCCCAAAATTATTTGGTCAGATTTCTTTGATACTGTGCATTTTTATCTCTTAGCTTGCCCCAATAGGCTTCACAACTTTGGGACTTCTATGATCAAAGCTTATCTAAACAGGTTAGTGTTAATGTTACAGTTAGGGTTTGGCTAGGTTTAGACCTAGTGTTAGGTTTACAGTTAGATTTGTTCAAATTTTCTGGATACTGGGCAGGATTCACCTTTCACCTAGCCTTACTGTGTTCCCCAGGTTTGGGCCTTCTCAGTTCAATGGCTCACTGACAGTAACAGTTTGTGTTTTGAGGTTTCACTTCATTTTGACCTATATGGTAAAGGGAAATGGAGCTTGAAATCAAAGAGGTTGGTGCTAACTGATTGAAACATCTCACACTCAATCAGTCCTCTGTGTGCACTATCTGGTTTGTTCCTTGTGAATGTAACCCTAAGTTGAAGCATGCAAAGCAACTTTATCTGAGATTACTTTAGGGGAAAACAAGAAAATAGGCATGTACTGAACTATCTCCACCAATTATTTGGTCAGAATTCTTAGATGCTGCAGAAGATTCATCTATTAGCTTGCCCCAGTAAGCTTCACACGTTTAAGACATGTAGAACCTCAAATAGGTTTTGTGCTAGCTGCTTGAAACTTCACACAGTCAATCAGTTCTCAGTGCCCATTCTCTCATTTGTTTCTTGTGGAAGTAGCCCAAAGCTGAAGTAGAAAGAAACAACTTTATCTGTAAGCACTTTAGGAGCAAGCTTCAACATTTTTTGCTTGATTGTTTTGATACTGTATAGGATTCATCTTTTCCTAGCCTTAGTAGGATCCCCAAATTTGGGCCTTCAAGGTTAGCCCGTTCACTGTTAGGAATAGTTTGAATTTTTAGGTTTCAGCTTATTATCGTCTATAGATATTAATGAAAATGGAGCTGTAAATCAAACAGGATTTATACTAGCTGCTTGAAAATGCACACATGCAATCAGCTGTCTGTGGGCACTCTCTGGTTTGTTCCTTGTGAAAGTACCATAAACTGGAGCATGAAATAATAATTTAAGAAGAGCACATTAGGAGAAAACAGGGAAATATGAATGTACTTAAATACCTCCCCCTACTACTTGGTCAGATTTCTTTGATAATTCACAAGATTTATCTGTTAGCTTGCCCCACTAGGCTCTTTATTTGGGGACTACTATGATCAATGGTTCTCTAAACATGTTAGGTTAGGTTTAGTATTAGGTTAGGGCTAGGTTTACATCTAGTGTTTTGTTAGATTTAGTTTTGTTCCAATTTCTTTGATACTGGGAAGGATTCAGCTTTTACATAGCCTTACTATATTCTCTAGGTTTGGGCCTTTTGGGTCAAGGGTTACCAGTATCAAAAAGTTTGTATTTTAAGTTTTCACTTTACTTTGACCTATGTGGTAAATGGAAATGGAACTGGAAATCAAACAGGGTTGGTCCTCACTACTTCAAACCTCACACACTCAATCAGTTCGATATGGGCATTCTCTGGTTTATTCTTTGTGAAATTAGCCCTAAGTGTAAGCATGTAAAGCAACTTTATGTGAGAGCACTTTAGGAGAAAATGGAGATATGCATGTGCTGATCTACCTCCACCAAATATTTGGTCAGATTTCTTTGATACTGTGAAAGATTCATCTGTTAGCCTGCCCCAAAATTGTGGGACTTCTAGGATCAAAGGGACTCTAAACAGGTTTGTGTTAGTGTTAGGACTAGGATTAGACCTAGTGTTAGTGTTAGAGTTAGTTTTGTTTTCAAATATCTATGATACTGTGCAGGATTCATCTTTTTCCTATTTTGACTATACTGCAAATGTTTGGGCCTTCTACATAAAGGGTTTGCTTTCAGGAAGAGTTTCAATTTTCATGTTTCTCTTCTTTTTTCCCCATAGGGTGCATAGAAATGAAGCTGGAAAAAAAACAGGGTTTGGGCTAGCTGCTTGATTCATCACACACTCAATCAGTTCTCAGTGAGGATTTTCTGATTTTTTTTTCCTGTGGAAGTAGCCCTAAGTTAAAGTAGAAAGAAACAGCTTTATCTCTGAGTGCTTTAGGAGCAAGCAGAATAAAAATGTACTGAAAAAGCTTCATTTTTTTGGACGGATTACTTTTAGAATGTACAGGATTCATCCTTGACCTAGCCTTAGTAGGCCCCCAAGTTTGGGCCTTCAAGATTCAATGGTTCGTTTTCAGGAACAGTTTCTATTTTAAAGTTTTACTTCATTTGACCTAAATGAAATTGGAGCTAGAAATCAAACAGGGTGGTGCTAACTGCTTCAAACTTCACACATTCAATCAGTTCTCTTTGGGCACTTTCTGGTTTGTTTCTTGTGAATGTAGCTCTAAGCTGAAGCATGCAATGTAAGTTCATCCAAGAGAACTTTAGGAGAAAAGAGGGAAAAATAAACATATTGAAATACCTTCCGAATTATTTGGTCATATTTATTTGATACTGTGCAGGATTCATCTACTAGCTTTCCCCACTAGGATCCCCAATTTTGGGGCTTCTATGATCATAGGTTCTCTAAACAGCTTAGGGTTAGGGTTAGGGATAGAGTCAAATCTAGCATTAGAGTTACAGTTACATTTGCTCGAATCTATTTGATACTGAGCAGTATTCATCTTTTTCTTACCCTTGTTAAGTTCCCCAGTTTTGGACTTTCTCAGTTCAAGTGTTCACTGTCAGGAACACTGTATATTTTAAGGGTTCACTTCATTTTGATCTCTATGGGTAAATGAAAATGGAGCTCAAAATCAAACAGTGTTGGTGATAGCTGTTTGAAACTTCACATACTCAATCAAGTCCCTGTTGGTACTCTCTGATTTATTCCTTGTGAAAGTATCAAAAAGCTGAAGCATAAAAAAAAGAAAAAAAATTATCTGAGAGCACTTCAGGAGACATCAGGAAAATATTCATGTACTGAACTACATCCCCCAGACATTTGGTTAGATTTCTTTGATACTGCACAGGATTCATCTGTTAGCTTTCCCCACTAGTATCCACAAGTTAGGATTTTCTATGATCAAAGCTTCTCTAAACAGGTTAGGGTTAGTTTTTGGGTTAGGGTTAGGGCTAGTGTTAGAGTGAGTGTTAGGGTTAGAGTTAGTTTTGTTCAAATTTCTATGATATTCTGCAGGAGTCATTTTTTTTTTTTTACCTAGCCTTACTGTGTTCACCAGTTTTGGGCTTTCTTGTTTCAAGCTTCACTGTCAGGAATAGTTTGAGTTTTAAGGTTTCACTTCATTTGAACCTATATAGATAAATGGAAATGGAGCTAGAAATCAAACAGTGTTTGTGCTAGCTGCTTGAAACTTCACACACTCAATCTGTTATCTGTGGGCACCCTGTGTTTTTTTCCTTGTGAAATTAGCTCTAATCACAGGCATGCAAAAACAACTTTATCCAAGAGCATTTTATGAGAAATCAGGGAAATATTCATGTCTTGAGCTACCTCCCCCAAATTATTTGTTCAGATTTGTTTGATACTGCACAGGATTCATCTGCTAGCTTCCTGCCCTGGGTTCCCCAAGTTTGGGACCTGTATGATAAAATCTCTATAAACAGGATAGTTTTAGAGTTAGTGTTAGATTAAGGATTAGAGTTAGAATTAGTGTTAGGGTTAGAGTTATTTGTGTTCATATTTCTTTGATACTCTGCAGGATTTCTCTTTTACCTAGCCTTACTATGTTCCCCAGTTTTCAGCCTTCTAATTTCAATTGTTCACTGTCAGGAACAGTTTATATTTTAAAGTTTCACTTCAAGTTGTCATATATGGGTAAATAGAAATGTAGCTGGTAATCAAACAGGGTTGATGCTAGCTGCTTGAAATTTCACACACTCAGTAAGTTCTCTGTGGGATCTCTCTGGTTTCTTCCTACTGAAAGTTTTTCAAAGCTATGGCAATGAAAAGAACATTATCCAAGAGCACTTTAGGAAAAAACAGGGGAAATAGGCATGTACTGAAATATCTCCCCCAATTATTTTGTCAGATTTTTTTTTTTTACTGGGCAGGATTCATCTGTTACCTTTCCCTACTAGGCACCCCAAATTTGCATTTTCTATGATCAAAAGTTCTCTAAACAGATTAGGGTTAGGGTTAGGGTTAGGGCTAGGGTTGGAATTAGTGTTGGGGTTAGAGTTAGTTTTGTTCAAATTTCTTTGATACGAGGGAGGATTCATGTTTTACCTAGCCTTACTATATTCCCCATGTTTGGGCCTTCTCGGTTCATGGTTCACTGTCAGGAACAGTTTGTGTTTTAAGGTTTCAATTCATCTTGACTTATATGTGTAATTGGAAATGGAGCTGAAAAACAAACAGGGTTTGTGTTAGCTGCTTGAAACTTCACACACTCAATCAGTTCTCTGTGGGCACTCTCTGATTTGTTTCTTGTGAAAGTAGCCCTATGCTGAAGAATGAAAGCATAGGTTTAGGGTGAGGGCGATGTATAGTGCTAGGTTAGGGTCAGAGTCAGTGTAAGGGTTAGTTTTAGGATTAGGTTTAGTACTCTATTTAGGGCTAAAGTTAGGGCTAGCTTAGGATTGGTTTAACTTAAGGTTTAGGGTTAGAACTATGGCTCAGTTTTGTTTTAGGGCTAGGGCTAGTGTTAGAGCTAGATTTTGGATTAGTATTAGAGTTAGGGCTAGTGTTAGGATGAGGTTTAGGATTAGGGTTAGGGTTAGATTTATATTTAGGGTTAGATCTAGGACTAGGGTTAGGGCTAGGTTAGTGTTCCAGAAGGATATGGTTAGAACTTGGGATATGGCTAGGAAGAGAGTTAGTTTTAGACTTAGTACCAGGCTTAGGTTAGGGTTAGTGTTACATCTAAATTGGTGCTAAGATTAGGGTTAGGGCTAGTTTCAGGGTTAGCATTGGGGTCAAGTTTAAGTTTAGGGGAATTGGTGGTGTTGTAGCTATCTTTAGGTCTAGGATGAGGGTTAGAATTAGGATTAGTGTTAGGGTTAGTGTTCAGTGTAGGATTAACGTAGTTTTAGGGATAGAATGATGGCTAGGGTTTCTGTTAGGTTTAGGGCTAGGACTAGGGCTAGGGCTAATGTCAGGTCCAGGGTTATGGTTAGGGATAGTTTTAGGATTAGGTTATGCTTAATTCTAGTGAGTTATGTTCAGTGTAAGGGTCAGGTTTAGAGCTAGGTTTTTATTAAGTTTAGAATCAGGGTTGGCATTTGGTTTATGTTAAAGATTATGGTTAAGGCTTGAGTTAGTGGTAGGTTTAAGTTTAGGGTTAGTGTAATGAATATGGTTAGGTTTAGGTTTCAGTTAAGGTTTAGGGTTAGGGTATGGATTAGGTTTATTGATAGGGTTAGGGTTAGCATTAGGGTTAGTGTTATGTTTTGTGTAATGGATAGGTTTAGAGCTTGGGTTAGGGCTAAGTTATGGTTTGGATTAAGTCTAGGATTAGGGTTAGGGTTAGGGAAAGGGATAGGGTTTGGTTTAGGGTAAGTTTTAGGGTTAGGGTGTTAGGATTAGGGCTAGAATTATGGTTAGGTTAGAGCAAGGTTGGTGTTTGAGCTAGGGTTGTTGCTAGGGTGAGGGTTAGGTTTAAGTTTAGGCCTAGGGTTATGTTTAAGGTTATGGTTTGGTTTAGGGTTAGGGTTATGGCTAGGGTTTTAATTAGAGTTGGGGTTAAGTTTAGGGTAATGGATAATAAATATGAGAGGTAAGGTTAGGGTTAGGGTTAAGGTATGGGTTAGGGCTAATGTTAGGATTAGGTTTAGTGTAAGGCTAAATGTTTCAGCTAAGTTTAGGTCTATTGCAAGGGTTAGGTTTCAGGTTAGGCATATGGTTAAATTTATGATTAAGGATAGGTTTAGTGTTACAGATAGGGTTATATTTAGGGTTAGTGTAAAGGTAATGGATAGAGTTAGAGATAAATTTTTGGCTAGGATTAAAGTTAGGATTATAGCTAGGATTAGGGTTAGGGTTAGGATGGGGCTAGTGCTATGTTTACTGAAATTTTTCTTGAGCTAGGGTTAGGTCTAAGACATGGGTTAGGATTAGGGTTAGTGTTAGTGCTAGGATTAGGGTTAGGGATATGCTTAGGACTAAGTTTAAGCCTAGGTTTAGAAATAGGTTTTATGTTAGGTTTAGGGCTAGGATTAGAACTATGGGTAATATAAGAGCTAGGGTTATGTTTAGGGCTAGTTTTAGGGTTAGGGTTCTGGATAGGGTATTAATTAGGTTTAGAGTTAAGTTTAAGGTAATGGATAATATTAGAGGTAGTGTTAGGATTAGGGTTATTGTTTGGATTAGGGCTAGTGTTATGATTAGATTTAGTGTAAGGCTTAATATTTCAGTTAAGATTAGGGCTATTGCAAGGGTTAAGTTTCGGGTTAGGTGTAGGGTTATGTTTATGCTTAACATAGGTTTAATGTTAGGGCTAGTTTTAGGTTAGGGTTATGCCTAGGGGTAGTTTTAGGTGTAGGTTTGAGTTAGGGTCAGGTTTCGAGCTTGGTTTATTGTTAGGGTAAGGGTCGGTGTTCGGGATAGGGTCTAGGGCTAGAGTTATACCTATTTTTAGGATTAGCTTTAGGTCTAGGGCTAGTGTTAGGCTTAAGTATAGATATAGGTTTACCAGTAGGGCTAGTGTTAGGGTTTGGTTTAGGTTAAGGTTTAGGGTTTTGTCTATAGCTTCTTTTTGTTTTATGGCTAGGGCTAGTGTTAGGGCTTGATTTTGGATTATTGTTAGAGTTAGGGCTAGTGTTAGGATGAGGTTTTGGACTAGGGTTAGGGTTAGATTTCGATTTGGGGTTAGATCTAGGACTAGGGTTAGTGGTAGGTTAGAATTCCGGAAGAGATAGGGTTAGAACTATGGATACGTCTAGGAAGAGAGTTAGTTTTTGACTTAGTACTAGGCTTAGGTTAGGGTTAGGGTTGCAGCTAAATTAGGGCTAGGATTAGGGCTAGGGTTAGTGTTAATATTAGGCCTAGGGATAGGGATAGGTTTAGGGTTAGCATTGGGGTCAAGGATAATTTTAGGGGAATGGGTGGTGTTACAGCTAGCTTTAGGTCTAGGATGAGGGTTAGAATTAGGATTAGGGTTAGGGTTAATGTTCATTGTAGGATTAAGGTCGGTTTAGGGCTAGAATGATGGCTAGGGTTTCTGGTAGGTTTAGGGCTAGGACTAGGGCTAGGACGAATGTCAGGTCTAGGGTTATGGTTAGGGATAGATTTAGGATTAGTTTATGTCTACTTCTAGTGAGTTACGTTTCATGTAAGGGTCAGGTTTAGATCTAGATGTTTTGTTAGGGATAGAGTCAGGGTTGACATTTGGTTTAGGTTAACGTTTATGGTTAAGGATGGAGTTAATGGTAGGTTTAAGTTTATGGTTAGGGTGATGGATATGGTTAGGTTTATGTTTCAGTTAAGGTTTAGGGTAAAGAATGGATTAGGTTTATTTATAGGATTAGGGTTAGCATTAGGGTTAGGGTTATGTTTAGTGTAATAGATAGGTTTAGAGCTTGAGTTAGGGCTAGGTTATGGTTTGGATTAAGTCTAGGACTAGTGTTGTTTAGGGATAGGGATAGGGTTTGGTTTAGGGTAAGTATTAGGTTTAGGGTAAGTGTTAGGGTTAGGGATAGGGTATGGTTAGGTTAGAGTAAAGGTTAGTGTTTGAGCTAGGGTTAGAGATAGGGTGAGGGTTAGGTTTAAGTTTAGGCCTGGGGTTATGTTAAAAGTTATGGTTTGGTTTAGGGTTAGGGTTATGGCTAGGCTTTTAATTAGGGTTAGGGTTAAATTTAGGGTAATGGATAATATTAGATGTAGGGTTAGGGTTAGGTTTAGGGTTAGGGTATGGGTTAGGACTAGTGTTAGGATTAGTTTTAGTGTAAGGCTTAATGTTTCAGCTAAGGTTAGGGCTATTGCAAGAGTTAGGTTTCGGGTTAAGTCTAGGGGTACATTTATGTTTAAGGTTAGTTTTAGTGTTAGGGATAGGGTTATAATTAGGGTTAGTGTAAGGGTAATGGATAGGATTAGAGCTTAAGTTGGGGCTAGGATAAAAGTTAGGATTAGAGCTAGGATTACTGTTAGGTTTTAGGATGGGGCTAGTGCTATGTTTAGTGTAAGGGTTTTCCTTGAGCTAGGGTTAGGTGTAAGACATGGTTAGGGTTAGGGTTAGTGTTAGTGCTGGGATTAGGGTTAGGGTTACATTTAGGACTATGTTTAGGCCGAGGATTAGGGCTAGGTTTTATGTTAGGTTTAGGGCTATGGTTAGAACTATGGGTAATATAAGAGCTGGGGTTATGTTTACAGCTATTTTTAGGGTTAGGGTTATGGCTACGGATTTAATTAGGGTTAGGTTTAAGTTTAGGGTAATGGATAATATTAGAGGTAGGGTTAAGGTTAGGGATAGGGCTAGTGTTATGATTAGGTTTAGTGTAAGGCTTAATATTTCAGCTAAGGTTAGGGCTATTGCAAGGATTAAGTTTAAATTTAAGTCTAGGGTTACATTTATGTTTAAGGATAGGTTTAGTGTTAGGGATAGGGTTATAATTAGGGTTAGGGTAAGGGTAATGGATAGGGTTAGAGCTAAAGTTTGGGCTAGGACTAATGTTAGGATTAAAGCTAGGATTAGGGTTAGCGTTTAGGTTGGGGCTAGTGTTATGTTTAGTGAAAGGGTTTTTCTTGAGGTAGGGTAAGGTCTAAAGCATGGGTTAAGGTTAGGGTTAATCTTAGGGCTATGGTTAGGGTTAGGGCTATGATTAGGGTTAGGGTTGTGCTTAGGAATAAGTTTAGGCCTAGGATTAGTGCTAGGTTTTATGTTAGGTTTAGGGCTAAGTTTAGAACAATGGGTAATGTAAGAGCTAGGGTTATGTTTAGGGCTAGATTTACGGTTATGGTTATGGCTAGGTCTAGTGTTAGGTCCAGGATTTGGATTAGGTTCAGGTTTTGAGCTTGGTTTAGTGTTAGGTTAAGGGTCAGTGTTCTCAATAGGGTCAAGGTTAGGGTTATAGCCCAAATTAGGATTATGTTTAGGTCTAGGCGTAGGGTTAGTGTTTGGTTTAGGTTAAGGGTTATTGTGAGGGCTATGGCTAGGTTTTTGTTTAGGACCTAGTGCAGGAGTTATAGCTATTTTTAGGATTAGCTTTAGGTCTAGGGCTAGTGATAGGATGAAGTGTAGATATAGGTCTAACTGGTAGGGCTAGTGTTAGGGTTTGGTTTAGGGATAGGGTTAAGTTTATACCCGGGGTTAGTGTTAGGGTCAGATTAAGGGTCAGAGTTAGGGTCAGAGCTATAATGAGGGCTAGGGTTAGGACTACTAATACGGTTAGAGTATAAGTTGGGCTAAGGATTAGGGTTAGTATTAGGGTTAGCATTTGGGTTAGGGTTTGGATTTGGGTAAGGGAAAGAATTAGAGCTATGGTTAGGGTTAAGGCTAGTGTGAGGGCCATGATTTGGGCTAAATCTACGGTTAGGGCTTAGATTATGGGTAGGATATGTGTTATGATTAGGGGTAGGATTAGGACAATGACTAATGTATGAGCTAGGGTTATGATTAGGGCTAGTTTTATGGATAGGGTTAAAGCTAGTTCTAGTGCTAGGCTAATTTAAGGCTAGGGTAATGTTTAGAGCTAGGATTAATGTTAAGGTCAGCGTCAGGTTCAGGGTTAGTTTTAGAGTTAGAGTTAGGACTAATAGTACTTAAAGAATTTGGTTTAGTATAAGGGTTAGTAGGGCTATGGCTTGGTTTTGTTTTATGATTAGGGCTAAGGGTAGTTCAAAATTTAGGATTAGAATTATTGTTAGGGTTTATGTTAGGGTTTGGTTTAGGCTTATGTTTACAGTTAAATTAAGAGTTAGGTTTATATTTAGAGTTTGAATTAGGGCTAGGACTAAGGATAGAACTAGCGATAGGGCTAGGGCAAGATTTAGTCTTAGGTCTAAGGTTAGGGTTTGGATAGGACTAAATTAGGGCTAGGATTAGTTCTAGGCTTAGTGTTATTGTGAGGCCTAGGGTTAGGGTGATGGGTTAGGGTGAGGCTTAGGGTTATGATTAGGTTTAGGGTAAGTGCTAGGGTTATAGCTAGGTTTAGGGCTAGGGCAAATGTTAGAATTAGGGTTAAAACTTGGGTTATGGTTTTGGTTAGGGCTAGGAAAAATTTCACGTCCAGCATTATGGTTAAAGATAGTTTTAGGGTTAGGTTTATGGCTACATCTAGTGTAATGTTAGTTTTAAGGTTACGGTCAGGTTTAGAGCTAAGTGTATTATTAGGGTTATGGTCATTATTAGTGTTTAGGATAGGTTAAGGTTTTAAATTAGGGCTTGAATTAGCATTAGGGTTAAAATTAGGGCAATTATAGGGCTAGGTTTAGGTTTCAGGTTAGGTTTAGGGTAATGAATAGGGTTATGAGTAGGAATAGGGTTAGGTTTAATCCTAGGGTTAGCATTAGGGTTAGGGTTAGGGTTAGGGTAATGGATGGGTTTAGAGCTAAGGTTATGGCTAGAGTTATGGTTACACTTAGTGCTAGTGTTAGGGTTAAGGTTAGGGTTAGGGTTAAAGCTATGGTTAGGTCAGAGATTCGGGCTAGGTTCTGGGTTTAGTTAAGGCTAGGGTTACGGTTAGTTCTAATATAAATTCAAGGGTTACTATTAAGGCTAGTTTTATGGTTAGGGTTAGGACTAAGTCTAGTGATAGATTTAGGGTTAGGGTTAGAGTGATGTTTAGAGCTAGGTTTAGGGTTAGGTCAGGTTCAGATTTAATTTCAGTTTTTGGCTTAAAACTCAAATTAGGGCTAAGGTTAGGGCTAGGTTTAGGGTTAAGGTTTGGTTTAGGTTAAGTGTCAGGGTTAGGGCTATGGCTTGGTTTTGTATTAGGGCTAGGGCTAGAGTTAGGACTGTTTTCAGGATTACCATTGGGGTTAGGGTTAGGGCTAGAGTTAGGTTTAGGTTTAGGCTTATGGTTAGGGTTAGATTTAGATTTAAGGTTAGATCTAGGGTTAGGGCTAGGGCTAATAAAAGGTCTAGGGTTAGGCCTAGGGTTAGAGCTAGGATTACAGTTCCAGTAAGGGATAGGTTTAGAACTAGTTTTAGGGCAACAGTGAGAGTTAGACTTAGTCTTAGGGCTAGGATAGGATTAGGGTTAAGGATACGGCTAAATTAGGGTTAAGATTATGGCTAGGTTTAGTGTTAGGGTTAGGCCCAGGTTTAGGGTTAGGGTTATGATTAAGGCTAAATTTAGGGCTAAGATAAGGGCTAGGGTTTGTTTTAGAGTTAGGGATTGGATTATGGCTATGGATAATGTCAGGTCTAGGGGTACCCTTAGGGAAATTTTCAAGCTTAGGTTTTTGGCTAGGTCTAGTGTAAGGATTAGGTTTAGAGTAAGGGTCAGGTTTAGAGCTAGGGAAATTATTAGGGTCATGTTCAGAGTTAGGGTTTGGTTTAGGTTTGAGTTTAGGGTTAGTGTTCAAATTGGCATTATTGTGAGGGTTATTGTAATAATAAGGTTAGGTTTGGATTTCAGGTTAGGTTTCGGATAATTGATAGGGTTGGGGGTAGTGATAGGGTTAGTGTTAGGCCTAGGGTTAGCATTAGGGTAAGGTTATGATTAGCATAATGGATACAGTTAGAGTTTAGTTTAGGGCTAGGGTTATTTTTAGGTTAGGTCTTGAGTATGGGTTATAGTGAGGGTTAGAACTAGGGTTATGTTTAGTGTTATGTTTAGCATAAGAGTTAGTTTATGAGCTATGGGTAGGGCTAGAGCAAGGGTTAGGTTAAAGGTTAGGTCTAGGGATAGAATTATGGTACTTTTAGGGTTAGGTTTAGGGATAGGGCTAGGATTATCATTAGGATTAGATTTAGTGTTATGGATACGGTTAGATTTAGGTTTAGGTTTAGGGTTAGGGTCAGATTTAAGTTTAGGGTTAAGGTTAGGCCTATGATTATGTTTAGGTTTATGGTAAGGGTTAGGTTTTGAGCTAGGGTTAGTGTTATAGCGAGTGTTAGGTTTGGGGTTAGGTCTAATTTCTGCTTTCTGGTTAGGGTTAGGGTTAGGGTTGGGGTTAAGGCTAGGGTTACCAATAGGTTTAGGGTTAGGTTTAGTGTATTTTGTAGGTTTAGAGGTAGGGTTAGGGCTAGGGTTAAGGTTAGGATTAGGGCTAGGGTTAGGGTTAGATTTATGGATAATTCTAGGTTTATGTTTATGGTAAGTGTTAGGCTTTGAGCTAGGGTTTGGGCTAAGGCAAGGGTTAAGTTAGGATTAGTGCTAGGGATAGGGTTAGGGTTATTCTTAGGGCAGGTTAAGGCCTAGGATTAGCTCTAGGTTTTGTGTTAGGTTTAGGCCTAGGCTTAGGGCTGTGGGTAATGTAAGAACTAGGGTTATGAGTAGGGCTAGTTTTAGGGTTAGGGTTATGGCTAGGTCTAGTGTTAGCTTTATATTTTCAGTTATGTTCAGGTTTAGAAGTAGGTTCACTGTTAAATGCTGGTCAGTGTTCCGGTTAGAGTTAGAGTTAGGGTTATAGACAGAATTAGGACTGGTTTAGGTCTAGGGGTAGGTGTAGTGTTTAGGTTAGTGTAAGGGTTATTGTTAGGGCTAGGACTAGTTTTTTGTTTAGGTCTAGGGCTAGAGTTAAGGCTAGTTTTAGGATTAGATTTAGGTTTAAGGCTAGTGGTAGAGTTAGGTTTAGGAATAAGTTTATAGGTAGTGTTAGTGTTATAGTTTATTCTAGGTTAGGGTAGGTTTAGACCTAAGTTATTTTTAGGGTCAGAATAAGGGTCAGGGTTAGCATTAGACTTTGGGACAGGATTAGAGCTAAAATTAGGGTTAGGGTCAGAACTATTAATCGGGTTAGGATTTTGGTGAGCCTAAGGATTAGGGTTAGGTCTAGGGTTACCATTAGGGTTAGGGTTTTGCTTAGGGTAAGGGGTAATGTTAGAGCTAGAGTTAGGATTAGAGTTAGGGTTAGGGTTAAAGATAGATTTATAGCTTGGATTAGGGCTTGATTTTTTTGTAGGGTTAAGGCTAGGGTTAGGACATTGGTTAATGTTAGAACTACGGTTACAATTAGGGTTAGTTTTAAGGTTACGGTTAGGGGTAAGTCTAGTGTTAGGGTTAGGTTTAAGGTTAAGGTGATATTTAGAGCTAGGATTAGTGCCAGGATATGAGTCAGGGTCAGGGTTAGGGTTAGGACTCGAATTAGTGATAGGGTTACTGTTAGAATATTGTTTAAATTAAGATGGGGTCCAGAGCTACAATCAGCATTAGGATATGAGTCTGTTTCAGGGTTAGATTTAACGTTAGGATAGGAGTCGAATTTAGGGCTAGGGTTAGGTCTAGATGTAGTATTAGATTGGTTTAAGTTAAGGTTTAGGGTTAGGGCCATTGCTCTGTTTTGTTTCACTGCTAGGGTTAGGGTTAGGGCTAGTTTTATGATTAACATTAGAGTTAGGGCTAGGCTTAGGATTAAGTTTAGGGTTAGATTTAGAGTTAGGGTTAGAAATAGGGTTTGGGCAAGGACTAAGGATAGGGCAAGCATTAGTGCTAGGTTTAGGGCTAGGTTTTGGGTTACATAAAGAATAGGGTTAGAACTAGGGATAGAGCTAGTGTGAGAGCTAGAGTTAGTCTTAGTGTTAGGATTAGGGTTAGGTTTAATTATAAGGTTACTGGTAGGGCCAGTGTTAGGTTTATTCTATGCTTAGGTTCAGGTTTAGACCTATGGTTACTGTTTGTGTCAGAATAAGGGTCAGGGTTAGCGTTAGGGTTTGGGATAAGATTAGAGATAGAATGAGGACTAGAGTCAGGACTATTAAAAGGGTTCGGATTTTGGTTAGACTAATAATTAGGAATAGTTCTAGGGTTACCATTAGGGTTAGAGTTTTGATTAGGGTAAGGGATAGGGATAGAGCTAGGGTTAGGGTTAGGGTTAAAGCTAGGTTTAGAGCTTGAATTAGGGCAAGTTTTTGTTGTAGGGTTAGGGCTAGGGTTAGGGCAATGGCTAATGTAAGAACTAGTGTTACCGTTAGGGTTAGGGTTAAGGGTAGGTCTAGTGTTAGGGTTAGGTTTAAGGTTAGAGTGACATTTAGAGCTAGGGTTAGTGTTAGAATATGAATGAGGTTAGGGCTCAAATTAGGGATAGTGTTATTGGTAGGTTTCAGTTTAAAGTTATGATGGGGTCTAGAGCTTGGGTGAGCGTTAGGATACGAGTCTGTGGTCAGGGTTACTTTTAAAGTTAGGGTTAGGAGTCGAATTTAGGGTTAGGTCTAGATGTAGTGTTAGGGTGGTTTAAGTTAAGGTTTAGGGTTAGGGCTATTGCTTGATTTTGTTTTACTCCCAGGGTTAGGGTTAGTGCTAATTTTATAATTAGCGTTAGGGATAGGGCTAGTGTTAGTGTTAGGCTTAAGGTTAGGATTAGGGTTAGATTTAGATTTAGGTTTAGATCTAGGTTTAGGGTTAAGACTGAGGATAGGGCAAGGATTAGGGCTAGGGTTAGATTATGGTATGTAGATTATGTATGTTAGAACTAGGGATAGGTCTAGTGTGAGTTAGAGTTAGTCTTAGGGCTTGGGTTAGGTAAATGGATAAATTAGGGCTAGGGTTAGGGCTATGCTTAGTGTTCAGCTTAAATATAGAGTAGGGTTTTAGTTAGTATTAAGTTTAGGGTAAGGGATAATGTTATAGCTAGGTTTAGAGGTAGGGTGATATTTAGAATTAGGGTTAGAGCTTTGGTTATGATTAGGGTTATGTTTAAGGCTAGGTTTAGTGCTAGGATGAGGGCTAATGTTTCTTTTAGGGTTAGGGCTAGGATTTGGGGTATGGCTAATTTCAGGTCTAAAATTATGTTTAAAGATAATTTTATGTTTAGGATTATGGCTACATTTAGTGTAAGGATTAGGTTTAGGGGTACCGTCAGGTTTAGGGCTATGGGTATTATTATGGACAAGGTCTGGGTTAAAGTTTGGGATAGGTTAAGGTCTAAAGTTAGGGATTGAATTAGCATTAGGGTTAGGGTTAGAATAATGATAGGGTTAGTATTAGGATCCATTATAGGTTATGGATAGAAATAGGATTAGAGATAGCATTAGGTTTAGAGCTCGGGTTAGAATTAGGGTTATGGTTATGTTTATGGTAATGGATAGGGTTAGACTAGGGTTAGGGCTGGGTTTATGGTTATGATTAGGGCTAGGGTTAGGGTTAGGGCTTGGGTTAGGTTTAAAGCTCAGAATAGGGCTCATATCATGGCTAGGTTTCGGGTTAACTTAGTGCTAGTGTTAGGGTTATGGCTAATGTAAGTACTAGAGTTACATTTAGGGCTAATTTTAGGGTTAAGTTTGGGGCTAGATTGAGTGTTAGGATTAGGTTTAAGGTCAGAGTGATGTTTAGAGCTAGGGTTAATGTTAGTGTCAGAGTCAGGGTCAGAGTTAGTTGTAGCATTCAGCTTAAAACTCGAATTGGGTCTAGGGTTAGGTTTAGGTGTATGGTTAGGGTTTTGTTTAGTTTAAGGATTAGTGTTAGAGCTATGGATCAATTTTATTTTAGGCTAGGGCTAGGGGAAGGGTTAGTTTTAAGATTAGTGTTAGGCTTAGTGCTAGTGTTTGGGTTAGGCTTATGCATCAGGTTAGGGTTAGATTTAGAGATACATTTTGATCTAATGTTAGTGCTAGGGCTAAGGATAGGGCAAGGGTTAGGACAACAGTTAGGGTTATGGTAAGGTAAAGGGTTAGTTCTACTGAGAGGGTTAGTGTGAGAGTTAGAGTTCGACTTATGCCTAGGTTTAGGGTTATGGTAAGGGATAGAGATAAATTAGGGCTAGGGTTAGTGTTAGGCTTAGGCCTAGGTTTAGGGTTACATTTAGTTTAAAGGAATGGGTTATAGCAAGATTGAGGGTTTGGTGAGGGTTGGTATTAGGGTTATCATATCCCAACACTAACTTCAGCTCTAAATATCATCATAACCTTAAACCTAACCCTAACACTAGACCTACCGCTAACCCTAACCCTAAAACTAACCCTAATTGTAACCCTAGTTCTAACATTAGCCAATGCCACAATCCTAGCCCTAACCCTACAACAAAACAAGCCCTAATCCAAGCTCTAAATCTAGCTTTAACCCTAACCCTAGCTCTAAACTTATCCCTTTCCCTAAGCAAAACCCTAATTCTAATGGTAACCCTAGACCTATCCCTAATCCTTAGGCTCACCAAAATCCTAACCCCATTAATAGTTCTGACCCTAGCCCTCATTTTAGCTCTAATCCTATCCCAAACTCTAATGTTAACCCTGACCCTTATTCTGACCCTAACACTAAACTTAGTTCTAAACCTGACTCTAACCGTAGACCAAACTGAAATACTGGCATTACCGATAAAATTATTCCTAAACTTAACTCTACCACTAGCCTTAGATCTCAACTAATCCTAAAACTAGCATTAACTCTAGCCCTAGACCTGAACAAAAACTTAGTCCTAGCCCTAACAATAACCCTTACACTAACCCAAACACTACACCTACCCCTAGACCTAAACATAATCCTAATTCTGGCTATAACCCTAATTCTAACTCTAACCAGAACATTGATCAGGATTTAACAGTAAACCTACCTCTAAACCTGAATCTAACTGAAAATATAAACCTAACACTAGACCTAGCCATAACCCTAACCCTAAAACTAGCCCTACACATGACCCTAGTTCTTACATTACCCACAGCCCTAAGCCTAGGCCTAAACCTAACACAAAACCTAGAGCCAATCCTAGGCCTTAACCTGCCCTAAGCATAACCCTAATCCTATCCTAACACTAATCCTAACTTATCCCTTGCCTTAGTCCCAACCCTAGCTCAAAGCCTAACACTTACCATAAACATAAACCAAGAACTATCTGTAAATCTAACCCTAATCCTAGCCCTAATCCTATCCTTAACCCTAGCCCTAACCCTAGCTCTAAACTTACAAAATACACTAAACCTAACCCTAAACCTATTGGTAACCTTAGCCTTAACCCTAACCCTAACCCTAACCAGAAAGCAGAAATTAGACCTAACCCCAAACCTAACACTCGCTATAACACTAACCCTAGCTCAAAACCTAACCCTTACCATAAACCTAAACATAACCATAGCCCCAACCTTAACCCTAAACTTAAATCTAACCCTAATCCTAAACCTAAACCTAAATCTAACTGTATTCATTACACTAAACCTAACCCTAATGATAATCCTAGCCCTATCCCTAAATCTAACCCTAAACCTATCATAAGTCTATCCCAGACCTAACCTTTAATTTAACACTTGCTCTAGACCTACAGATAGCTCATAACCTAACCTTTATGATAACATAACCCTAGTTCTAACCCTCCCCCTAACTGAAACTCAAGACCTAATCCGAACCATAACCCTAGCCCTAAACTAAACTCAAACTGTATCCATTACTTTAATCATAAACCTTACCCTAATGCTAACCCTAGGTGTACCACTAACCTTACCACTAACCCCAACCCTATCAATTATCCAAAACCTAACCGGAAACCTAAAACTAACCGTAACCCTAATGCCAGTTTGAACACTAACCCTAAACTCAAACCTAAACCAAACCCTAACTCTGAACATGATCCTAATAATTCCCCTAGCTCTAAACCTGACCCTTAACCTAAACCTAATCCTTACACTACACCTGGCCAAAAACCTAAGCTTGAAAATATCCCTAACAGTAACCCTAGACCTGACATTAGCCATAGCTATAATCCTAGCTCTAACCCTAAAACAAACCCTAGCCCTTAGCCCTAAAAATAGCCTTAATCATAACACTAACCCTAAACCTGGGCCTAACTCTAACACTAAACCTAGCCCTAATCTTAGCCCTAATTTAGCCATATTCATATCCCTAATCGTAACCTTGCCCTAAGACTAAGTCTAACTCTCACCCTTGCCTGAAAACTAGTTCTAACCCTATCCCTTACTGGAACCATAATCCTAGCTATAACCCCAAGCCTAACCCTAGACCTTTTATTAGCCCTAGCCCTAACCCTAGATCTAAACTTAAATCTAAATCCAACCATAACCATAAGCCTAAACCTAAACCTAACACTAGCCCTAACCCTAACGCCAATGGTAATCCTAAAACCAGTCTTAACTCTAGCCCTAACCCTAATACAAAACCAAGCCATAGCCCTACCCTGACACTTAACCTAAACCAAACCTTAACACTAAACCTAGCCCTAACATTAGCCCTAATTTGAGTTTTAAGCCAAAAACTAAAACTAACCTTGAACCTGACAACCCTAAACCCAGCTCTAAACATCACTCTAACCCTAACCCTAAATCTAACACTAGACTTAGCCCTAACCCTAACCATAAAACTAGCCTTAATCATAACTCTAGTACTTATATTAGACCTAACCCTAACTCTTTCCTTAACTTAACCCAAAACCTAGCCCGAATCTCTGCACTAACTGTAGCTTTAACCCTAACCCTAACCTTAACCCTAACACTGGCACTAATTTTAACCATAACCCTAGCCATAACCTTAGCTCTAACCCTATCCATTACCCTAACCATAACCCTAACCCTAATGCTAACCCTAGGCTTAAACCTAACTCCATCCCTACTCATAACCCTATTCCTTACCCTAAATCTAACCTGAAACCTAAACCTAACCCTATCATTTCCCTAATTTAACCCTAATGCTAATTCGAGCCCTAACTTAAAACCTTAATCTATCCCAAACACTAATAATGACCCTCACCCTAATAATACCCTTAGCTCTAAACCAGACCCTAACCTTAAAACTAACATTACACTAGATTTAGCTGTAAACCTAAACTGAAAACTATCTTTAACCATAATGCTGGACTTGAAATTATCTCTAGCCTTAACCCAAAGCATAACCCAAGTTTTAACCCTAATTCTAACACTTACCCCAGCCCTAAACCTAGCTATAAACCCATTCATTACCCTTAACCTAACCAAAACCCTAAACCTAACCCTAACCCATCACCCTAACCCTAGGCCTCACAATAACACTAAGCCTAGAACTAATCCTAGCCCTAATTTAGTCCTATTCAAACCCTAACCTTAGCCCTAAGACTAACTCTTGCCCTAGCTCTATCACTAGTTCTATCCTTAGTCCTAGCCCTAATCCTAACTCTAAATATAAACCTAACTCTAAATTTAACTGTAACCATAAGCCTAAACCAAACCCTAACATAGTCCTAACAATAATGCTAATCCTAAAATTTGAACTACTTCTAGCCCTAGTCATAAAACAAAACAATGCTATAGCCCTAACACTAACCCTTATTCTAAACCAAATTATAAGCATACAATTAGCCCTAACCCTAACTCTAAAACTAACCCTGAATCTGACGCTAACCCTAAAACTAATCCTAGCTCTAAACATTACCCTAGCCTTAAATTAAGCCTAGCACTCAACCTAGCTTTAACCATAAAACTAGCCCTAATCATAACTCTAGTTCATACATCAGTCATTGTCCTCACCCTACACTTAACCCTAACACAAAACCTACCGGAAATCTAAGCCCTAACCCTAGATTTAACACAAAAATTAACCCTCACACTAGCCCTAACCCTAACACTAGCCCTAACATTTTCCCTTACCCAAAGCCAAACCCAAACCCAAATGCTAACCCTAGTACTAACCTTATCTCTTAGCCCAATTTATACTCTAACCATACTACTAGTCCTAACCCTAGTCCTCATTCTAGCTGTAACCCTAACCCTGACCGTTATTCTGACCCTAACACTAACCCTGGGTCTAAACATGACCCTATCCCTAAACCAAACCCTAACACTAGCCCAATGGGTAAACCTATATCTATACTTAAGCCTAACACTAGCCCTAGACCTAAAGCTAATCCTAAAAATAGGTATAACTCTAGCCCTAGACCTTAACAAAAACCTAGCCATAGCCCTCACGATAACCCTTAACCCAAACTAAACACTAACCCTATGCCTAGACCTAAACCTAGTCCTAATTCAGGCTATAACCCTAAACCCTAAAACTATCCCAAACACTGACCCTTACCCTAACACTAAACCAATCTCACCTGACCCTATCCCAAAACCTAGACCTAACACTAGATCTAGCCATAACCCTAACCCTAAAACTAGCCCTAAACATAACACTAGCTCTTATATTACCCATAGTTCTAACCCTATCCCTAAACCTAACATAAAACCTAGCCCTAATCCTAGGCCTAAACTTATTCCTAAGCATAAACCTAACACTAATCCTAGCACTAACACTAACCAAAACACTTACCCATGTCTTAGACCTAACCCTAGCTAAAGGAAAACCCTTACATTAAACATAGCAATAGCCGCATCCTAAAACTTAACCCTAATTCCAGCTCTAATCCTAAATTTAATCCTAGCCCAAACTTTAGCTCTAACCATATCCATTACCCTTACACTAACCCTAGTTATAACACTATCCCTAACACTAAACCTAACCTTAAACATGAATGTAACAATCGACCTAACCCGAAATCTATCCCTTTCAATAGCCCTAACCTTAGCTGAAACATTAAGCATTACACTAAACCTAATCCTAATGCTAGCCCTAACCCATACCCTAACCATAACCCCAACGCTACCTCTAATATTTATTATCCATTACCCTAAACTTAACCCTAACCCTAATCAAAACCATAGTCATAACCCTAAACCTAAACCAAACAATAACCTTAAAGATAACCCTAGGCCTAAACTTAAACTTAACCTTTGCCCTAGCTCTAACCCTGGCTCAAACACTAATCTTTACTCTAACCTAACCATAACCCTAGCCCTAACCCTAACACTTACCATAACCCAAATACTTACCCTAAACCAAACCATAGCCCTTTCCTTAAACCTAACCCTTATCCTAGACTTAATCCAAACCATAACCTAGCCCTAACCCAAGCTCTAAACCTATCCATTACACTAAACATAAGCCTAACACTAATGCTAACCCTAACCCTATCAATAAACCTAATCCATTCTTTACCCTAAACCTTAACTGAAACCTAAACCTAACCATATTTATTACCCTAACCCTAAACTTAAACCTACCACTAGCTCATGCCTTAACCATAATCTTTAACATAAACCAAATGCCAACCCTGACTCTAGCCCTAATAAAACACCTAGTTTTAAACCTGACCCTTACACTAAACATAACTCATTAGAACTAGGCATAACCTAATCCTAAAACTATCCCTAACCATAACCCTAGACCTGACATTAGTCCTAAATCTATTCCTAACCCTAAGTCTAACAGAAACCCTAGCCATCATTCTAGCCCTAAACCTACCTTAATCCTACCCTGAACACTAACCCTAACCTTAATTCTATTTCTAAACCTCATCCTAGACCTAAAGCTAGCTTTAAAACCACCCATTCCCCTAAACTTAAACTTGAGCCCAATGCTAACCCTAAACCTAGCCCTACCCCTAGGGCTAACTCTAACACAAAAACCTAGCCCTAATCCTAGCCCTAATTTAACTGTTACCCTAACCATACCCTAAGCCTGGTACTAAGTCAAAAACTAACTTTCTTCCTAGCTGTATCACTAGTTCTATCACTATCCTTTCTGGAACCCTAACCCAGCCCTAACCCTAGTCCTAGATTTAACCCTAATCTAAATCAAACCCTAACCCTAATCCTAAACCTCATCCTAACACTAGCCCTAACTCTAAAACTAATCCAAAATCTAGCCTTAACACTAGCCCTAGCCCAAAAACAAAACCAAGCCATAGCCCTAACCCTAAACCTTAACTTAAACCAAACCCTAACCCTACATCTAGCCCTAACTTTAGCCCTAAATAGAGTCCTAACCATAACCCTAAAACTAACCCTTACCATTTCTCTGACCCTAACCTAGACCTATACATCACCCTCACTCAAACCTATGCTTTGCATGCTTCAGCAAAGGGCTACATTCACAAGGAACAAATCAGAGAGTGCCCACAGAGAACTGATTCAGTATATGAAGTTTCAAGCAGCTAATACCAACCCTGTTTTTTATCCAGCTCCATTTCCAATTACACATATAAGTCAAGATGAAGTGAAACCTTAAAACATACACTATTCCTGACAGCAAACCATGAACTGAGAAGGCCCAAACATGGGGAATATAGTAAGGCTAGGTAAAACATGAATCCTCCCTGGTATCAATGAAATTTGAACAAAACTAACTCTAAACCCAACAATAATTCTCACTAGCCTTAAACCTAACCCTAAACTAACCCTAACCTGTTTAGAGAACCTTTGATCATAGAAGATCAAATCTTGGGGTGCCTAGTAGGGCAAGGTAACAGATGAATCCTGCTCAGTATAAAAAATATATATATCTGACAAAATAATCAGAAGAGGTGTTTCAGTACATGCCTATTTCCCCTGTTTTTTTTTTTTTCCTAAAGTGCTCTTGGATAATGTTCTTTTCATTGTCATAGCTTTAGAAAACTTTCACTAGGAAGAAACCAGAGAGTGCCCACAGAGAACTGACTAAGTGTGTGAAATTTCAAGCAGCTAGCAACAACTCTGTTTCATTACCAGCTCCATTTCCATTTACCCATATAGGACAACTTGAAGTGAAACTTTAAAATATAAGTTGTTCCTGACAGTGAACAATTTAAGTCAGAAGGCCCAAGACTGGGGAACATAACAAGGCTAGGTAAAAGAGAAATGCTTCCAGAATCAAAGAAATTTGAACGAAAATAACTCTAACCCTAACACTAGTTCTAACTCTAGTCCTACATCTAACACTAACCCTAAACCTATCCTGTACATAAAGATTTGATCATACAAGTCCCAAACTTGGGAAACACAGGGCAGGAAGCTAGCAGATGAATCCTGTGCAGTATCAAACAAATCTGACCAAATAATTGGGGGGAGGTAGTTCAGGACATGCATATTTCCCTGATTTCTTATAAAGTGCTCTTGGATAAAGTTGTTTTTGCATGCTTGTGCTTGAGCTAATTTCTAAAGGAAGAAACCACAGAGTGCCCACAGAGAACAGATTGAGTGTGTGAAGTTTCAAGCAGCTAGCACAAACACTGTTTGATTTCTAGCTCCATTTCCATTTATCTGTATAGGTTCAAATGAAATGAAACCTTAAAACTCAAACTGTTCCTGACAGTGAAGCTTGAAACAAGAAGGCCCAAAACTGGTGAACATAGTAAGGATAGGTAAAAGATGACTCCTGCCCAATATCAAAGAAATTTGAACAAAACTAACTCTAACCCTAACACTCACTCTAACACTAGCCCTAACCCTAACCCGAAAACTAACCCTAACCTGTTTAGAGAACCTTTGATCATAGAAGTTCCAAACATGTGGAGACTAGTATGGTAAGCTAACAGATGAACCCTGTGCAGTATCAAAGAAATATGACCAAATGACTGGGGGACGTAGTTCAGTACATGCATATTTTCCTGTTGTCTCCTAAAGTGCTCTCAGATAATTTTTTTAGTCTTTTTTTTTTTTTTTGCATGCTTCAGCTTTGGGATATTTTCACAAGGAAGAAATCAGAGAGTACCGACAGGGAATTGATTGAGTATGTGAAGTTTCAAACAGCTATCACAAACACTGTTTGAATTTGAGTTCCATTTCCATTTACCCATAGAGATGAAAATGAAGTGAACTCTTAAAATATACAGTGTTCCTGACACTGAACCCTTGAACTGAGAAGGTCCAAAACTGGGAAACTTAACAAGGGTAAGGAAAAGATGAATACTGCCCAGTATCAAATAAATTTGAACAAATGTATCTTTAACTGTAATGCTAGATTTGACTATCCCCAACACTAACCCTAAGCTGTTTAGAGAACCTATGATCATAGAAGTCCCAAAATTGGGGATCCAAGTGAGGCAAGCTAGTAGATGAATCCTGCACAGTATCAAAGAAATATGACCAAATAATTGGGGAAGGTATTTCAATATATTTATATTTCCCTCTTTCCTCCTAAATGGCTCCTGGATAAACTTGCTTTGCATGCTTCAGCTTAGAGCTACATTCACAAGAAAAAACCAGAGAGTGCCCACAGGGAACTGATTGAATGTGTGAAGTTTGAAGCAGTTAGCACCAACCCTGTTTGATTTCTAGCTCCAATTTCATTTAGGTCAAAATGAAGTGAAAACTTAAAATAGAAACGGTTACTGAAGGTGAACAATTGAATCTTGAATGCCCAAACTTGGGGAGCCTACTAAGGCTAGGTCAAGGATGAATCCTGTACAGTATCAAAGTAATCCAGCCAAAAAAAAAGAAACTTTTTTTCCATACATATGTATTCTGCTGTTCCTAAGGCACTCAGAGATAAAGCTCTTTCTTTCTACTTTATCTTAGGGCTACTTCCACAGGAAACAAACCAGAGAATCCTCACTGAGAACTGACTGAGTGTGTGATGATGCAAGCAGCTAGCCCAAACCCTGTTTGATTTCCAGCTTCATTTCTATTCACCCCTATAGGGAAAAAAGAAGAGAAACATGAAAATTGAAACTCTTCCTGAAAGCAAACCCTTTATGTAGGAGGCCCAAACATTTGGAGTATAGTCAAAATAGGAAAAAGATGAATCCTGCACAGTATCATAGAAATTTGAAAACAAAACTAACTCTAACCCTAACACTAGGTCTAATTCTAGTCCTAACACTAACCCTAACACTAATCCTAACCTGTTTATTATCCTTTGGATTCTAGAAGTCCCACACTTGTGGAGCCAAGTGGGGCAGGCCAACAGATGAATCTTTCACAGTATCAAAAAAATCTGACCAAATAATTGGGGGAGGTAGTTCAGCACATGCATATTTCCATTTTCTCCTAAAGTGCTCTCACATAAAGTTGCTTTGCATGCTTACACTTAGGGCTACTTTCACAAAGAATAAACCAGAGAATGCCCCTAGAACTGATTGAGTGTGTGAGATTTGAAGTAGCAAGCACTACTTTTGATTTCCAGTTCCATTTCCATTTACCCACATAGGTCAAAGTAAAGTGAAAACTTAAAATACAAACTTTTTGAGACTGGTAACCCTTGACCCAAGAGGCCCAAATCTAGAGGATATAGTAAGGCTATGTAAAAGCTGAATCCTTCTCAGAATCAAAGAAATTGTAACAAAACTAAATCTATCAAAACACTAGCTGTAAACCTAGCTCTAACCTAATACTAAACCTAACCCAACCTGTTTAGAAAACCATTGATCATAGTAGTCCCCAAATAAAGAGCCTAGTGGGGAAAGCTAACAAATAAATTCTGCGCATTATCAAAGAAATCTGACAAAGTAGTTGGGGAGGTATTTAAGTACATTCATATTTCCCTGTTTTCTCCTAATGTGCTCTTTTTAAATTATTTTTTCATGTTGCAGTTTATGGTACTTTCACAAGGAACAAACCAGAGTGCCTACCGACAGCTGATTGAATGTGTGCAGTTTCAAGCAGCTAGTACTAACCCTGTTTGATATACAGCTCCATTTTCATTCACATCTATAGACTATAATAAAGTGAAACCTAAAAATTCAAACTGTCCCTGACAGTGAATGGGCAAAACTTGAAGGCCCAATCTTGGGGATCCTACTAAGGCTAGGAAAAGGATGAATCCTGTACAGTACCAAAGCAATCAAGCAAAACAAGTTGAAGCTTTCTCCTAAAGTGCTTACAGATAAAGCTGTTTCTTTTTACTTCAGCTTTGGGCTACTTCCACAAGAAACAAATGAGACAATGTGCACTGAAAATTGATTGAGTGTGTGAAGTTTCAAGCAGCTACCACAAACACTGTTTGAGATCCTAGATATATTAACCGTGTGGAGCTTACTGGGGCTAGCTAATAGATGAATCCTGTGCAGCACCTAAGAAATCTGACTAAATAATTGGGAGAGATAGTTCAGTATATGCATGTTTTCTTGTTTTCCCCTAAAGTACTGTCAGATAAAGTTGCTTTGCATGCTTCAGCTTAGGGTTACATTCACAAGAAACAAATCAGAGAGTGAACACAGAGAACTGATTGAGTGTGAGATGTTTCAGTCAGTTAGCACCAACACTCTTTGATTTCGAGCTCCATTTCCCTTTACCATATAGGTCAAAATGAAGTGAAACCTCAAAACACAAACTGTTACTGTCAGTGAGCCATTGAAATGAGAAGGCCCAAACCTGGGGAACACAGTAAGGCTAGCTGAAAGGTGAATCCTGCCCAGTATCCAGAAAATTTGACCAAAACTAACTCTAAACCTAACACTAGGTCTAAACCTAGCCCTAACCCTAACTGTAACCTTAACCCTAACCTGTTTAGATAAGCTTTGATCATAGAAGTCCCAAAGTTGTGAAGCCTATTGGGGCAAGCTAAGAGATGATAAATGCACAGTATCAAAGAAGTCTGACCAAATAATTGTGGGAGGTAGTTCATTACATGCTTATTTCCCTGTTGTCTTCTAAAGTGCTCTCCAATAAAGTTGTTTTTTCATGCTTCTCCTTTGGCCTATATTCAATAGAAAGAAAGCAGAGATTGCTTGCTGAGAATTAATTGAGTGTGTGATGTGTCAAGCAGGTAGTACCAACCCTGTTTGATTTCCATCTTCATTGTCATTCACACCTATAGGCCACAGTGAAGTGACACCTAAAATTTCAAACTGTTCCTGACAGTGAACCATTGAACTTAAAGTCCCCAATTTGGGGATCCTATTAAGGCTAGGTAAAGGATGAATTGTGTACAGTATCAAAGTAATTCTACCAAAAATTATTGAAGATTGCTCCTAAAGCACTCACAGATGAAGCTATTTCTTTCTATTTCAGCATAGGGCTACTTCCACAAGAAACAAACCAGAAAATGCACACTGAGAACTGAATGAGTGTGTGAAGTTTCAAGCAAACTTTCTAACCAACTCTGTTTGACTTCAAGCTCTATTTCCATTTACCCATATAGGTCAAAATGAAGTGAAAACTTAAAATACAAACTGTTCCTGAGAGCGAACCACTGAACCCAGAAGGTGCAAACCTGGGGAGAATAGTAAGACTAGGGAAAAGATGAATCCAGCCCAGTATCAAAGAAATTTGAACAAAAATAACTATAACACTAGCTCTAACCCTAACCCTAACCCTAACCCTAACCCTAACCCTTATCTGTATAGAAAAACATTGATACTAGATATTCCAAACTTGGAGAGCCTAGTGGGGTAAGTTAAAGATGGATACTGCACAGTAACAAAGAAATCTGATTAAATCATTGGGAGACTTATTTCAATCCATACATATTTCTGTGTTTTCTCCTTAAGGGCTCTCAGATACAGTTGCTTTTGAATGCTTCAGCTTTGGCCTACCTTCAAAAGAAAGAAACCAGAAAGTGCCCACTGAGAACTGATTTGTGAAGTTTCAAACACCTCCTACCAACCCTGTGTGGTTTCCAGCTCAATTTTCATTCACATTAATAAGCAATAATGAAGGAAAATCTTAAAGTACAAAATGTTCCTGACAGTGAACCATTGAACCAAGAATGCCCAAACCTGCGGAGCATAGTAAGCATAAGTAAAAGATGAATCTTGCCCAATGTCATAGAAATTTGAAAAAAAAAATGGGCCACTCTTGAGCTATCTGTGCAGATGGAAGACTCAGCTGTGTGGTTGCTCTCGGCTCAGTCAGAAGTTTGAAGTCAGCTCAGACGGAAGTCTCAGCCGTGCATGAACTCTTGGTGCAGATGGAAGTCTTGGCCGCGGGTTCGTTATTGGCTCAGACGGAAGTCTCGGCCATGCAGGAGATCTTGGTGCAGAGGATAGGTAGCAAAGAACACAGAGGTTTGCTTGCGGGTCACTAGACCAAGCTCTCGACACAGCCAAAGGTCAACCCAGAACGACTCACCTCACTAAACACCCTACACAGGTAGCAGATGGAATCCATCTTGGAAAACCTTACTCACCATCTATTGGTGGCCATGGCTACCATCTCAGTTCTGCAGCTGCTCATGTACCCTGTTTCCAACTCCCCTACCTCCAGCTGTGATAACTCAAGATTTTTCTCACAAGCTTTTGGGGGGCACTTAGCTATCAATGCAGAACAGCAACTGTACAGCTACCTGGTTCCCAATTCAGAGACTAAGAGTAGGGAGGCACCAGGTAGAAGCTCAAGCCCTCTCAAACTGGCTACCTCCACCACACTTAGCACAAAGACTCAAGCTAGGAATAGACAACTCCACCTACTGGAAGAAAACAGAGTTCTGAGACACTTTTCTATTCTTGCTCTTGTCATCTATTCTCCTCTACCCTTCCCCTTCTGGCCTTCACAATCTCAACATACATGAAACCAAGAACTTTGCATGAAATTGGACTTTAAGAACTGAATCACCAGAATAGTATAATAGAGAGGAATTACATAGGCCCACCTCACCCTCCCCCCTTTATTTTCTCTTATTTCCATTCTCGCTCTCTTTCTTTCTTTCCTTGTTATTTTCTCTTTTTTTTTCTTCCTCCCTCTATCCCACTATCAACCTCCTAACTTTTACTATTTATACATAGGGTAATTTTATGAATACAGATAAGGAATTTGAATTTATACATTCTGCCATAAATTACCCATGTCTATTCATTACAGTTCTCCTCCAATTTGCTAAGATAGATTAATCTCATACCCTCACTTTTTTCCTCCTTAACATAGCATCCTACCCCTGACCCTCAGTTCTCTATATACCACATAAATGGTATGCCTTTTATGAAACTAATGACTATATTCTGAATAATAATTGAAGCCACCATCTGTAGACATAGAATCTAAATATAAATGTATTTATAATGGGTAGGCTTAGGCTTCAGATTAGGGTTAGATTTAGCGTTAGGATTTGATCTGTGGTTAGGGCTAGGACTAAGGATAGGGCAAGGGTTAGGACTAGGGTTAGGGCAAGGGTTAGGGTTATGGTAAGGGATAGGGTTAGAACTAGTGATAGGCTAGTGTGAGAGTTAGAGTTAGTCATAGGGCTAGGGCTAGGGTTACTTTTAGGGATAGGACTAAATTAGGGCTAAGGTTAGTGTTAGGTTTAGACCTCAGGTTAGGGTTAGAGTTAGGGTTATATGTAGGGTAAGAGAGTGGGTTATAGCTAAGTTGAGGGCTAGGGTGAGGGTTAGTATTAGGGTTAGGGTTAGGGTTATGATTAAGTCTAGGCTTAGGGTTATAATGAAGGCTAGTGTTTGTGTTAGGGTTAGGGCTAGTATTAGGGCTAGGGCTAATGCCAGGTCTAGGGTAACAGTTAGGGATAGATTTAGTGTTAGGTTTATGGCTTGGTCCTGTGTAAGGGTTAGGTTTATAGTAAGGGTCAGGTTTAGAGCTAGGGTTATTATTAGGGCCAGGTTCAAGGGTAGGGTTTGGTTTAGGATAGAGGTAAGGTTTAGGGCTCAAATTAGCTTTATTTTTAGGGTTAGGGTTAATGACAGTTTTAAGTTTAGGGTTTAGATGTGGTTTAGTGTAATTGATAGGGTTAAGGTTGGGCCTAATGTTTAGCATAAGGGTTAGGGTTATTATTAGGGTACTGGATAGCGTTAGACCTAAAATTAGGGCTAGGGATACGTATAGGATTTGGGCTATTGTTTGGGTTAGGGTTACGTTTAAGTTTAGGGTTAAAGCTAGGTTTAGGACTCGGATTAAGCTAGGTTTTTGGTTTAGGTTAGGGCTAGGGTTAAGGCTACGCGTAAGTTACGAAGTAGGGTTTATGATTAATGCTAGTTATAGGATTAGGGTTAGGTCTAGGTCTAGTGTTAGGGTTAGGTTTATGGTTATGACAATATTTAGATCTAGAGTTAGTGTTAAGGTCAGAGTCAGTGTCTGGATTACTTTTCAGGTTAGATTTAGGACTAGAATTTCAGATAAGTGTAGGGCTAGGTGTAAGGTTAGAATTTGGTTTAGGTTAAGGGTTAGGGTTAGGGCTATGACTTGGTTTTGTTTTAGGGCTAGTCTTAGGGTTAGGGTTAGTTTTAGGATTAGTTTTGGAGATAGGGCTAGTGTTAGTGTGAGGTTTAGGATTAGGTTTAGGGTTAGATTTAGAGTTAGGTTTAGATCTAGGGTTTGAGCTAGGGATAAGGATAGGGCTAGGTTTAGAGCTAAGTTTAGTGCTAGGTTTAGGGTGATGGTAAGTGATTGGGTTAGAACTCGGTATAGGGCTAGGGCGAGAGTTAGAATAAGTCTTAGGGCAAGGGTTAGTGTTAGGGTTAGGCCTAGGGTTAGTGCTAGGGTTAGTGTTAGGTTTAGGGTTACTGTTAGGTTTAGGGTAAGGGTTCGTATTATAGCTAGTTTTATGGCTAGGTTGAGGGTTATAATTAGGGTTAAGGTTAGATTTATGATTAAGGTGAAGTTTATTGCTAGGATGTGGGCTAAGTTTTGTGTTAAGGTTAGGACTAGGATTAGAGCTAGGACAAAATCACATCTAGGGTTAGAGTTAGGGATAGTTTAGAGTTAGGTTTATAGCTAGGTCTATTTTAAGGGTTAGGTTTATGGTTAGGGTAAAGTTTAGAGCTAGGGGTATTATATGGGTTAGGGTCATGTTTAGGTTTTTTTTTTTTAGGTTAAGGTTTAGGTTTAGGGCTCGAATTAGCATTATTGTTAAGGATAGGGTAATGATAGATTTAGGTTTAGGGTTCAGGTTAAGTGTAGGGTAATGGATAGGGTTAGGGTTAGGGATAGGATTAGGGTTTGTCCTAGGGTTAGCATAAGGTTTAGGGTTATCATTAGAGTAATGGATATGTTAGAGCTAGGTTTAGGGCTAGGGTTGAGCTAAGGATTAGGTCTAGGCTTAGGCTTAGGGTTAGGGTTAGGGTTATGGTTAGGATTAGGATTAACTTTAGGTGTAAAGCTAGGGTAGGCCTTCGATTAGGGCTAGGTTTTACGATAGGTTAGGGCTACAGCAAATCTAAGAACTTTTTATGATTCAGGCTAGTTTTAGGGTTAATGTTAGGGCTAGGTATAGTTTTAGGGTTAGGTTTATGGTTGAAGGGGTGTTTAGACCTAGGGTTACTGTTAGTTTCAGGGTCAGGGTTCAGGTTAGGGTTATGGTTAGAATTAAATGCAGAATTAGGTCTGGGAAAGAGTGTTTGGCTTAAGCCGATGGTTATTGTTAGGGCTATGTCTAGGTTTTTCATTAGGTCTAGGATTAGAGTTATGGCTAGAGTTAGGATTAGGTTTAGGTCTAGAACTAGTGTTAGGATTAGGTTTAGGTATTAAATTACCAGAAGGGCTACTGTCAGGGTTCAGTTTACAGTTAGTTTCAGGTTTACACCTACCATTAGTGTTAGGGTCAGAATAGGGGTCAGGATTAGGGTTAGGGATGGGTTATGGTTAGAACTAGAATGAGTGCTAGGGTTAGGACTAGTAATACAGGTAAGGTTTGGATTTGGTTATGGATTAGGTTTAGCATTAGGGTTAAAGTTTGTCTTAGAGTAAGGGATAGAGTTAGAGCTAGGGTTAGGGCTTGGATTAGGGCAAGGGTTAGGGTTAAAGCTAGGTTTAGGGCTCGGATTAGAGCTAGTTTTGTGTTAGGTTTAGGGCTAGGCAATGGCTAATGTAAGAACTAGGGTTACAATTAGGGTAAATTTTTGCGTTATGGTTTGTGGTTAAACCTCTAGTGTTAGGATTAGTTTTAAGGTTAGGGTGATTTAGAGAGAGTTTTAGTATTAGTTTAATAGTCAGGTCAGAGTTAGTTTTAGGTTTAGGGTTAGGACTCGAAATAAGGCTAGTATTACTGTAAGGGTTTGGTTTAAGTTTAGGGTGGTGTTTAGAACATGAGTGTTAGGATATGAGTCAGAGTCAGTGTTAGTATTAAGGTTAAGTTTAGGATTTGAATTAGGGCTAGGGTTAGGTCTAGGTGTGGTATTAGGATTTGGTTTAAGTTAAGGTTTAGTGTTAGGGCTATTACTCGGTTTTGTTTTACTGCTAGGGTTAGGGTTAGGGCTAGTTTCATGATTAGTGTTAGGGTTAGTGCTAGTGTTAATGTTAGTCTTAGGGTTAGGGTTAGTGTTAGAGTTAGAGTTAGATATAGGGTTAGGACTAGGATTAAGGATTAGGCAAGTCTTGTGCCTAGGTTTATGGCTATGTTTAGGGCTAGGGTTAGGGTTAAGTTAAGGGATAGGATTAGAACTAGGGATACAGCTAGTGTGAGAGTTAGAGTTAGTCTTAGGGCTATGGTTAGGGTTAGAATTAGGGATAGGGATAAATTAGGGCTAGGATTAGGGCTAGGGTTAGTGTTCTGCTTAGGTCTAGTGTTAGGGTTAGAGTTAGGATTAAGTTTAGGGTAAGAGATGGTGTTTTAGCTAGGTTTAGTGGGAGGGTGAGGGTTAGAATTAGGTTAGGGCTATGGTTAAGGTTAAGGTTATGATTAGGGCTAGGTTTAGGGCTAGGTTTAGGGCTATGGTTTGTTTTAAGTTTAGGGCTAGTATTAGGGCTAGGGATAATATCAGGTTTTTGGTTATGTTTAAAGATAGTTTTAGTGTTAAGTTTATGGCTACATGTAGTGAAGGGTTAGTTTTATGGTTAGGGTCATGCTTAGAGCTAGGAGTATTTTTACAGTCAGGGTCTGTGTTAGGGTTTTGGATAGGTTAAGTTTTAAAGTTAGGGCTCAAATTAGCATTAGGGTTAGTTTTAGGGTAATGATAGGGTGAGGTTTAGAGTCTAGGTTTAGATTAGGGTAATGGATAGGGTTAGGATTAAGGATAGGTTTAGGTTTAGGACTTGGTTTAGCATTAGAGTTAGGGTTATGTTTATGTCAATGGATAGGGTTAGAGCTAGGGTTAGGGCTAGAGTTATGTTTATAATTAGGGCTAGAGTTAGGGTTAGGAATAGGGTTAAAACTGGGTTTATGGCTCAGATTAGGGCTAGGTTTTGTGTTAACTTAGTGTTAGGGTTAGGATATTGCTAATGTAAGTACCAGAGTTATGTTTAGGTCTAAATTTAAGGTTAGGGTTAGGGCTGTGTCTAGTGTTAGATTTAGATTTAGGGTTAGGTTTATGTTTAGAGCTAGGGTTAGTGTTATGGTCAAAGTCAGGGTCAGGATTAGTTTTAGGGTTCATATTAAAACTCAAATTAGGGTTAGGGCTTGGTTTATGTTAAGGGTTAGGGTTAGGACTATGGTTCAGTTTTGTTTTAGGGCTAGGGCTAGGGTTAGGGCTAGTTTTAGGATTAGCATTAGGGTTAGGGCTAGTGTTATGTTTAGGTTTAGCCTTAGGGTTAAAGTTAGATTCAGAGTTAGGGTTAGGGTTAGGGTTAAGCTTAGGGTTATTATTAGATTTAAAGTTAAATTTAAATCTAGTTAGGGCTAGGGCTAAGGATAGGGCTAGGGTTAGGGCTAGGGTTAGGATTCTGGTAAGAGATTGGGTTAGACCAAAGGATGGGGCTAGGGTGAGAATTAGAGTTAGTCTTATGTCTAGGGTTAGGGCTAGGGTTAGGAATAGGGTTAAATTAGGGCTAAGATTAGGGCTAGGTTAGTGTTAGGGTTAGGGTTAGGGGGAAAGTTATGTTTAGTGCTACAATAAGGCCTGTGATTTGTGTTAATTTTAGGGCTAGGATTAGGGCTAGGAGTAAGGGGATGTTTAGTGCTATGATAAGGGCTGTGATTTGTGTTAAGTTTAGGGCTAGGATTAGGGCTAGAGCTAATGTCAGGTCTAGGCTTATGGTTGGGGATAGTTTTAGGATTATGGTTATGGCTAGGTGTAGTGTAAGTATTAGGTTTAAGGTAAGGGTCAGCTTTAGAGCTAGGGGATTTATTAGGGTCAGGTTTAGAGTTACAGATTGGTTAGAGTTTAGGGTTAGGGCTCGAGTTAGCATTTGGGTATGAGTTAGGGTAATGATAGGGTTTTGTTTAGGGTTCAGGTTAGGTTTAGCTAATTGTTAGCGTTATGGTTAGGTCTAGGGTTCTCATTAGGGTAAGGGTTAGGTTTAGTATAATGGACAGTTTAGGGCTACGTTTTGGGGTAGGTTTATGGTTAGGAATAGGCCTTGAGTTATGGTTAGTTTTAGGGTAAGAACTAGGGTTAGGGTCAGGGTTATGTTTAGCATTAGGGTTAGGTTTTGATCTAAGGTAATGCCTAGGAGGGTTAGGTTTATGGTTAATTCTAGGGATAAGTTTACAGTACAGTTAGGGTTAGGGTTAGGATTAGGACTAGGTCATCATTAGGGGTAGGGTTAAGGTTAGGGTAATGGATAGGTTTAGATGTAGGTTTAGGATTATAGCTAGGGATAGAGGTTTAGGCTTAGGGTTAGAGCTATGGTTATGTTTAGGTTTATGATAAGGGTTAGGGTTTGAGCTAGGTTTAAGTCTATGGTGATGTGAGGTTGAGGGTTAGGTCTAGGGTTAGTTTTCCAGTTAGTTATAGCATTAAATTTAGGCCTAGGTTATCAATAGGGTTATGGTTAGGTTTAGGGTAAAGGATAGGTTTAGGGCTAGAGTTAGGTTAGGATTAGGACAGGGGTTAGGGTTATTTTTAGGGATATATGTAGGTTTATGTTTAGGGTAAGCGTTAGGCTTTGAGCTAGGATTAGGACTAAGGTGAGGTTTAGGTAAGGGTTAGGTTGAGGGTTAGGGTTAGGGTTATGCTTAAGGGTAGGATTAGGCCTGGGATTAGCTCTAGGTTTGGGTTAGGTTTAGGCCTAAGTTTAGAGCTATGGGTAATGTAAGAGCTAGTGTTATATTTAGGGCTAGTTTTAGGGTTAGGGTTATGGCTAGGTATAGTGTTAGGTTTATATTTTTGGGTAGTGTCAAATTTATAGATAGGTTTATTATAAAGGCAGGGTCAGTGTTCAGGTTAGAGTTAGAGTTAAGATTACAGCCAGAATTAGGACTAGGTTTAGGTATAGGGGTAGGGTTAGAGTTTGGGTTAGGTTCAGGGTTATTGTTAGGGCTAATGCAAGGTTTTTGTTTAGGTCTAGGGCTAGAGTTAAGTCTAGATTTAGGAATACGTTTAGGTCTAGGGCTAGTATTAGGGTTTGGTCTGGAGTTAGGGTCAGGTTTAGACCTAGGGTTAGTGTTGAGATCAGAATAAGGGTCAGGGTTAGTACTAGGATTTGGGATAGGGTTAGAGCTAAAGTGATGGATTGGTTTAGAACTATTAATAGTGTTGATGTTTTGGTTAGCCTAAAGATTAGGGATAGGTCTAGGGTTACCATTAGTGTTAGTGTTTGGCTTAGGGTAAGTGATAGCTTTAGAGCTAGGGTTAGGGCTAGGGTTAGGATTAGGGTTAGGGTTAAATCAAGGTTTTGGCTTCAGATTAGGGCTAGTTTTCGTGTTAGGGTTAAGCAAACGGCTAATGTAAAAATTGCCGCGTCCGGCCAAGGGAGCCGAGTCCGGCGAGGGACGGCGAGGTTAAAAGACACACAGGACACCAAGGTTCTTCATCCAGGAGTCAATAATCTTTATTGCTAACACACCTTTTTTTATACCCCAAGCAGCAGAAGTGGAAAACTACCCAAAAGCAGGAGGGAGGGGGGAGAAATTTAGTTTCAACATCTATTATTGTCAGGTACCGAAACCTCCCTTAACAATAAGTCCATCAGACCAGAAAAGGTCAAGGCATTCCCGTGGGATACATATGTCTCAGACGGATAAGCAGGAACAGAAAAACCGCAAGTTCGCCATGGCCTTGTGAGCTGGCCACACTGGCATGCAGAACAAACTAGTGGAGGTAGGGCTCCAGGGGCCAAGGTGGACCTGTTGCCAACAAGTCCCCCTCTTTTGTTTTTTGCATGCCAGTGGGAATCAAGTAGCCCCTGTCTTAGGTCGTTCACAGCCCTTGCGATGCTTACCCGTCTCTGGGAAGGCCCCGATTCCCTGGCTTAGGTCACACAGCAAGCGTGAAAGTTGCCCGTCACTGGGTACTACAAGATCAGCTCAAGGTGTTATGACCTATCAAGACATTATTGCGGTGAACGCTTAGCCGTCTCCACCCACGGGACCCATGACCGTCACCGCCGAATGGCAGATGTGATTGGACCGAGAGATTAGACAGCAAAGATCCTAATACAGGAAGGCAAGAGGGAGAGGTATGCATAGAGAAAAGATATGGCAGGAGTTCTTCTTTTAAGGAGGACACTCATCTTCGGATAGGTCTGAAGTATATCTCAGAGAGGCGATCATCCATCTTCAAGCGTTGATAGTGAACCTGTATCGGCTTAGAGGCTAAGATATTAATTTGATCCTTAATGAATTGTACTATCTTATTTACAATGCAGGGTCCTATTGCCACTACTAGAAGGAGGCCTAACAATGGTCCCAATAAGGGAAGAAGATAAGGCAAAAATCCATTAAGTCCAGTCCAGAGAGGGTTCTCAAATAATTCCCTCCTCCTTTTTTCTAGGTCTTCTTGGAGTTGTTTAATTTTTGTGCGAACTATGCCAGATTTGTTAGCATAAAAACAGCACCTCTCCCCAAGGGCTAAACAAATTCCCCCTTGATTGGCAGTAAGCAAGTCTAAACCCCGCCTGTTCTGAAGAACTACTTCTGCTAGGGAGTCTATCTGGTCTTGTAAGTCTTTAATGGTTCCCGACAGGGTTTGCACATCATCTATAAGCTGTTGAGATAGGCGGCGGTAAGAATGTATAGCCGTACCCAATCCTGCCGTGCCTGTACCCACAGCAGCTGTTATTCCAAGGCCAACAAGGAGTGGTAAGGCCTGCACAGCTCTCTTGTGTCTTCTAACTAAGATGTCTAGGCTAGGAATGGGTAGGGGTTCATCTCCTGAGATAATCGTGATATCAGGAAGCAGTAATGCCAGAACGCAACCACCAGTCCAATTTGCTGGGAGCCTGGGAAAAGCTAAATTTCCACCACACATAAAGACTGTACCATTAGGGGGACAAATGGGCGGAGTAGGTGAGGAGTAATTCTTTACTAATGAGCAGTTTCCAAAGGAAGAGACTCCAACATCAACATCATAGGTATTATTTTGCATCATGCCTAGAAGGCATGACATAAAACCACCTAGAGGCTGCACCTTAAAGGGCAGCCCAGATTGACATGTGTTGTCATCATCAATGGTATAATTGATGGGAACCGCCAATGGCATGACTGCACCTGCCGTCATGCAGAGCCAGCAATCACCAGCAAGGGTAGGGTTGGAACTGTTAAGTAAAGAAAAGGTAGTTTCTAGGATATCTAATGTATTGGCATCTAAATCAGGAAACTGGGATTTGGGCAATATCAAGGGGTGGTATGTAGGCTTAGGGATCTCCGGCTTTAAAAGCTTAATCACCTGAAGGTGTTTGATAGCATCAGTGGGTCCCCCTCCGTCAGAGATTCCGATAGGGGCCTGCATGGGCCAGCAGGAGGGTTTACCCACGACGCCCTCACATCCCGCCTCAGTTAACCGAGTCGTGATGCCTTCCCCTCCCCGGTCACCAAGAAAAGGAATATAATTATAAGTGGTCCCCCATTCTCCACGGGTGTTAGTTAGGATGGCCTCAAAATACTGTTTTCCTTGATTATTAACACAAATTGAGGCCGATGTATAACAGGAGATGTGCATTGCCGGGGTGTAATGACAAGTGGCGGGACAGCTTCCAAGAGTCTCGGTCGGATTAGGGACAACAAGTCCGGGCTTATTAACACATACCCATTTTGGTTGCTTAAATCCTCCGATGTTTTCATTGAGTTCAGCCGCCATGTAGGCTACTTTAGTCCCACAATCAATGCTCTGGATATAACCAGAGGGGGCCGAGTGCCGGGGCCCTCCCTTACACTCACAAGGGGCTCCAAAAAGATATTCATGAATATTCCCAGGTGGGGGGTCAAGCCCTCCTTCAGCAAACCTGTCCAGAAGGAATGCCACAAGAGGGGTCCAGCTCATGAGGTGTGTCTCGGCACTCACTTGAAGGGGTGAGAACAACAGCGGCAGGATCAGCCATCTTGGGAACTTCATTTTGTCTTGAATTTTCATTCACCGGTCTGGTGCAGCGCTCCGGGATCCAAATGGGCTTCTCAGTTCCTGGGGGAAAAACACATACAGCTCCCCTCACTCTAGCTAAGAGTGGAGCCGGGGGTTGCCACTTTCCGGTGGATAAATCTTTCCACCTTATTTGAGCATCTTGTACAGTGGGAGGGGAAAAGTGGCGTTGTGCAGCCGTGCGCCCTCCAGTGTCAGTGAGTAAAAAATTTAAAGTAAATAAGGTTATGCTTAGAAGTGCTTGTGGTCCCTGACAATTCCGGTATATCTCCCCCTCTTTTGTTTTTTGTAAATAAGTTTTTAAATGTTGATGGGCTCGTTCCACGATAGCTTGTCCCTGTGGATTATAAGGGATTCCAGTCTTATGATTAATTTCCCATTGGGTGCAAAACCGTTGAACCGCCTGGCTTACATATGCGGGACCATTATCGGTTTTGAGGCATCGTGGGGTGCCCATGGAGGAAAAGGCTTTTAGAAGATGACTGATTACGTCCTTAGCCTTCTCTCCAGTATGTAAGGTGGCAAAAATGAAGCCAGAATATGTGTCAGTGGAAACATGTATAAAGGAGAGCTTACCAAAGCTAGGGAAGTGTGTAACATCAGTTTGCCAGACATCATTAGGTTGTAGTCCTCTTGGATTAACCCCAAGGGAAGGAGAATGAATAAATGGTGCACAGGTTGGACATAATGAGACAATCTGTAAAGCTTGGTCTCGTGAACATCCTGTGTGGAAGCGTAAAGACTGTGCATTTAAATGAAATTTGTTATGGAATTGTAAGGCCTTATCATATTCGGTCGTCACACAGGAAAGGCCAACAGCATGAGTAGCAGCGTCTGCTTTTGCGTTGCCCTCTGACAAAGGTCCAGGGAGCCCTGAATGGCTTCGGATGTGGCCAATGTATAAAGGATCTCGTCTAGCCCAAATGAGAAGCTGAACTACCTGTAGTTGTTCTGTGATGGTGGATTGCTTTCCAATATATGATGCTGTTTCTATGACTAGAGCCAGATTGGCTACATACAAGCTGTCAGTATATACATTAAGAGGAATAGAACTATAGACTTTGAGAGCTATGATTAAAGCTTCAACTTCTGCCTTTTGGGCCGACTGACCTGACACAGGTTGTCGGAGAATTTGAGATCCATCAAAAACGACAGCAAATCCATTTTTGGCCCCATCTGTATATACAGTTTGGGCCTTTGGAATAGGTTCCCTTTTCATAATCTTTGGGAAGATAATGGGACACCTTTTAAAGCCCTCCAAAAGTCTATGTTTAGGGAAGTGATTATCAATCTGACCCTTGAAGCTGCACAGGAAAAGACACCAAAGGTCATGTTCTTGTTGTAACTTGTGTATCATATCTTGAGTGTAAGGTTGAATAAGTATGTCAAAGGTTTTTCCAAACAATGCATCACCCAAATATTTAGCCTTCCAAATTAAGTTAATAACTAGCTCATAAAAGGGAGTCAATACCCGGGGGTTAGAAGCCGGCAAGTGGACCCAATAAATGGGACCCGTTTGCCAGAACACTCCTGTGGGAGTAATTTTAGAAGGTAGAACTATAAATGACAAGGGCAGAGAATAATCTATCTGCGTAATCTGCATGTCCTGCAGAGCCTCTTCTATTAGCCTCAGTGCTCGTAAGGCTTCTGGTGTAGGTACTCTACACGACGTAGGAGAAGGATCTCCTCGCAAGAGGTCATACAGGGGTTTGAGCTCTCCAGTTGGAATATGAAAGGACGGGCGCAGCCACTGTATTTCTCCGAGGAATGTCTGCCACTGATGTAAAGTTTTGAGCTGATTTATCTGGAACTGGGGTCTCTGGGGAAAGATTCCTATGTTATTAATGATGTATCCCAAATAATTGTAAGGGTGTTGAAACTGCACCTTTTCGGGTGCTATGACCAGCCCTGCCCCTTTTAGAAGGGATTGGAGGACTTCATAAGATTGAAGAAGTCTTTCTTTCTTGGGCCCTGCCAGTAAGATGTCATCCATATAATGAATGAGGTAGAGCTGTGGGAACTGCTGTCGAAAGGGTCGCAAAACCTCAGCTACAAAATATTGGCACATTGTAGGACTATTAGTCATCCCTTGAGGTAGGACAGTCCATTCATACCGTTGGTAAGGTTCCCTAAAGTTTGTGGAAGGCAAGGAAAAAGCGAAACGCTTTCGGTCTCGTGGGTCTAAGGGGATAGAGAAGAAACAATCTTTTAAATCTATGACAATAAGATGCCAATCCTTTGGGATCGCAGTAGGAAAGGGTAGCCCTGGTTGTAAGGGTCCCATGGGTTGCATAGTTTTATTAATAGCTCGTAGGTCCTGAAGAAGTCTCCACTTCCCAGACCCCTTTTGTATAACAAAAATAGGGGTATTCCAAGGGGAGGTAGAGGGCACCACATGTCCTAACTTAAGCTGGTCTTGAACTAATAGGGAAGCGGCCTGTAATTTGTCCTTAGTTAGGGGCCACTGTTCTACCCACACAGGGTCATCTGATAACCAAGTAATGGACAGTGGAGGTGGCCGCACTTCAGTGGCCCCTAGGATAAATTTCCCAGTCCTCTCCGGTCTCTTCCCCGCCGGGTAACCTGTTCTGCTGGATCCACGGGTGATATTCTGCCCTCATGTCTCTTTCCTAGTCCCCTTCCAGGGATCCATCCCATGTCTAGCATTGCATCATTAACAAAGTCATTATTTCCTTTCAAAGTCTGGGTAGTGAGAATAGCCCCCATTTGATGAAGCAAGTCCCTCCCCCAAAGGTTCGTGGGGAGTCCAGTCACCACATAGGGCTGGAAATGGCCACTATGTCCTTCACCATCTCTCCATTTTAAAAAGGAGGCACTTCTTTTTGGTCGGGTCTGTCCTATCCCCTGTAATATGGCCGAGGGACTCTGGAGGGGCCAGGCAGGTGGCCATTGTTTTTCAGAAATGACAGAGACATCCGCCCCCGTATCTAGTATTCCCTTGAAAGCCTTGTCCTGTATCTCAATGGTCAGGTTGGGACGCGAATCCAAATGAGCTACCCAAAAGGCCTGGGGAGTTCCAGTGGAGCCAAAGCTGCCGTCGCCCCGGGACCCACGGAGGGTGTGCCCAGGAATGGAAGCTAAGGGTAGCAGCAGCAATTGAGCTATACGCTCCCCGGGGGGAAGAATAACAATTCCTTGGGTAGCTTCTACTACTATTTTTATTTCTCCCTGATAATCAGCATCAACAACCCCCGTAAGAATCTTCAAGCCCCACTGAGTTGCGCTACCTCGTCCCAACACTAGTCCCACCGTCCTCTCTGGCAGGGGTCCAAAAACCCCAGTAGGCAGCGTCTGAGGTCCCATTTGGGGAGTTAATACCGCTCGGGAGGTGGAACTGAGGTCCAGTCCTGCGCTTCCTGGTGTTCCCCTGGGGAGTTCCCAGATAGAAAGGGGTTGGTCAGTGGGAGGCGGCGGAGACGCCCACTCCCTGGGGCACTGTTCTGTCCCTGCACTGCCCCGTACACTTTGGCTTCCGGGGCCCGGGGCGGGCCCCTGCTCCCGTTTCCCGACGGTATTGGGTTACCCTGGATGTCAAATTTTGACCTGCACTCACTGCTCCAATGATTTCCTTTATGACATCTAGGACAAATTCTAGGCATCCCTCTGCCAGCACCCTCGCTCCTTTCCGGGCAGTTTCTCTTTATATGTCCCTCTTTCCCACACTTAAAACACCCCTTAGAGCGGGTTCCCCTGTTATCAGCTTTTTGCATTCCAGTCTTAAGGGCAGCAGCCAAAACCTGACCAGTAATATGAGGCCCATCTATATCTTTGCATGCTCGAATCATGTCATCTATACTTTTGGCCCGGGAGGACTTAATAGCATTTTGGCAGTAAGTGTTAGCGTTTTCATATGCCAGTTGTCTAATAAGTGGCATAGCCTGTTCCAGATTAGGGAATATTTTTCCAGCAGCCTGCATTAGGCGGGCTATAAAGTCTGAATAAGGTTCAGAGGGTCCTTGAGAGATCTTGGAAATTTTTGCTTCAGTCTTAGAAACGGGCAGGGCTTTCCAGGCATGGACTGCAGCTGAGGCTATTTGAGCATAAACACCTGGGTCGTAATTAATTTGTTGGCCTATGGTGGCATACTGCCCAGTTCCTGTCAACATTTCAGCATTTCGCCGTTGATGGCCCGCATTCAGGTTAATCTGAGCCAGCTCGCGGCACCTTTCATGATATTCACTTTTCCACAATAAGAAATCCCCTCCAGATAACACAGCCCTGCAAAGTTGCTGCCAATCATTAGGTATCAGTTGACTGGCTGAGAAAGACTCGAAGAGGGTCAATGTGAAAGGGGCATGAGGTCCATAATTAATGACCGCCTCCTTAAGCTGTTTTATGTCCTTGAAGGCTAGGGGGACATGGGCTCTGGCCGGCTGTCCATCAGCATCGGCGTTTTCAATCATTGGAAAAACCTGAGCCGCTCTAGAACCCCAGTGGACCCCCGCCCGTCTAGTAGGGGCGTCCTCATTCCAATCAGGATTATAGGGAGGAGGTGCGGCAACTGAGGGGGCCCTAGGCACCCTCACATTTGCCCTTTTAAGGCGATGTTCTAGTTCCTCTATCTCCCTTTCTAATCCCTCCTCTTCCTCAGAGAGAGAACTGAGGTCCTCAGGATCATTTTTGGGCTTAGAAATCTGGAGGCGTTTCCTACCCCCGAGCCCGAGTCCTCAAGAGGACCCTCATCCTTTAAGGATTCTGCCATTTGCTCTTCCTGCACCTGATTAAGGGCCTGTTCACATTCAGCAAGCTGATCCTTGATCTTTACTTTATCTGTTAATAAAGCATCCTTTACCAACCTCCATAAGGAAAAGGTGGCAACTGGGACACTGTCCGAGCCCCGGTCCCTCAATAATTTCTGAAGGTCATGCCTCACCAGGTCCCAGTCACTATTATTAAGAAATCCTCCTGTCAGAAACCAAGGACAAGCCTGGGCAATAATTTCAACGAATTCGGTTGCTGTCTTAGTTTTTATTCCTGTTCCTTGTGTATTTAACAGCTCTTTCAGTTCGTTGGCCAGACGAACCTTCGCTGTTGAGTTACCCATGGTACGTACCCTGTCTCTTTAAAATATCTTTAAACCAATCCTCCCCCTTCTTTCTTAGAAGGTGAGCCCCGTCCGCTTACCCCTGCTTTCCGGATCTCAGTGGGAGCCTCCAATTGCCGCGTCCGGCCAAGGGAGCCGAGTCCGGCGAGGGACGGCGAGGTTAAAAGACACACAGGACACCAAGGTTCTTCATCCAGGAGTCAATAATCTTTATTGCTAACACACCTTTTTTTATACCCCAAGCAGCAGAAGTGGAAAACTACCCAAAAGCAGGAGGGAGGGGGGAGAAATTTAGTTTCAACATCTATTATTGTCAGGTACCGAAACCTCCCTTAACAATAAGTCCATCAGACCAGAAAAGGTCAAGGCATTCCCGTGGGATACATATGTCTCAGACGGATAAGCAGGAACAGAAAAACCGCAAGTTCGCCATGGCCTTGTGAGCTGGCCACACTGGCATGCAGAACAAACTAGTGGAGGTAGGGCTCCAGGGGCCAAGGTGGACCTGTTGCCAACAAAAAATTAGGGTTAAAATTAGGGTTAGTTTTAGGGTTAGGGGTAGGGGTAGGGGTAGTGTAAGTGTTAGGTTTAAGATTAGGGTAATATTTAGAACTAGGGTTATTGTTTGGATCTGAGTAAGAATCAGAGTTTTTTAGGGTTAGGGTTAAGACTCAAATAAGGGCTAGGGTTACTGTTAGGCTTTGGTTTAATATGAGGGTTGTGTTTAGAGCTAGGGTGACTGTTAGGATATGAGTTAGTGTCAGGGTTAGTTTTAAGGTTAGTGTTATGACATGAATTAGGGCTAGGGTTACTGTTAGGGTTTCATTTAAGTTTAGCATGGTGTTTAGAGCTAGGGTGGTTGTTAGAATATGAGTCAGGGTCAAGGTAATTTTTAAGGTTAGGGATAGGACTCCAATGAGGCCTAGTGTTAGGTCTAGGTGTAGTGTTAGGGTTTGTTTTAAGTTAAGGTCTAGGGTTAGGGGTATTGCTCAATTTGGTTTTAGTCCTGGATTTAGCGTTAGCACTAGTTATATGATTACCATTAGGGTTAGGACTATTGTTAGTGTTAGGCTATTCTTATGGTTAGGGTTAGATTTGAAGTTAGCATTAGATCTAGGGTTCAGGATAGGTCTAAGGATAGGGCAAGGGTTAGGTTTGGGTTAGAATTATCGTAACGGATACATTTAGAAATAGGGATAGGGCTAGGGCGAGAGTTAGAGTTAGTCAAAGAGCTGGGTTCTGGTTAATTTTAGGTATAGGGCTAAATTAGGGCTAGGATTAGGGCTAGGTTTAGTAATCATCTTAGGCCTAGCATTAGGACAGTATTATGGTTTTCTTTAGGGTAAGGGATGGTGTTATAGCAAGGTTTAGATGTAGGGTGAGGGTTAGAATTAGGGTTAGGGCTACAGAGAGGGTTAGGGATATGATCAAGGCTAGGTTTAGGGCTAGAATGAGTGCTAGGGTTTGTTTTAGGTTTAGTTCTAGAATTAGGGCTAGGGCTAATGTGAAGTCTAGTGTTACATTTAGGGGTAGATTTAGGGTTAGTTTTGTGTCTAGGTCTAGTGTAAGTGTTAGGCTTTGGGTAAGGGTCAAGTTTAGAGCTAGGTGTATTTTTAGGGTCAGGATCAGGGTAGGGTTTGTTTTAGCTTAATGTTTAAGGATAGGGCTCTAATGACATTAGGGTTAGGGTTAGAGTAACAGATAGGGTTCCGGATAAGTTTAGGGGAATGGAGATTTTTCAGGTTAGCAAAATGGTTAGGGTTAGGCCTAGGGTTAGCATTAGGATTAGGGTTATCATAAGGATAATGTATAGTGTTAGAGGTAGGGTTAGGGCTAAGGTTATTGTTAAGATTAGGTCTAGAGTTAGGCTGAGGGTTAGGGTTAGGGCTAATAACCCTAGCTTATAGGGTAGGGTTAGGGTTAGGTTTAGGGTAAAGGTTAGATTTTGAGCTAGGGTTAGTCCTATGATGAGGGTTATGTTTAGTGTTAGGTCTAGGGTTAGGGTTATGGTTATGGTCAGGGTTAGGTTTAGGGTTAGGGCTAGGGTTTCCATTAGGGATAGGGTTAGGTTTAAGGTAACATATTGCGTTAGATGTAAGGTTAGCTTTAGTATTAAGGTTAGGCTTAGGGTTAAGTTTTGTTTTAGGGCTAGGTCACTGTTGGGTTTAGGGTAAGGTTTAGGGTTTGAGTTACGGTAAGGTTTAGGGTTTGAGTTAGGGTTAGGGCTACAGCAAGGATTAGGTTTAGGGTTAGGTCTAGGGTTCGTTTTTGTTTGTTTGTTTGTTTGTTTTTATTAGGGTTTTGGTTAGGGTTAGGGCTAGGGTTATCATTAGGGTTAGGGTTAGGATTAGAGTTAAGGTAATGGCTAGGGTTAGATATAGGCTTAGGGCTAGTGTTAACTTTAGGATTATGGCTAGGGTTAGGGTTAGGGTTAGGGATAGTCCTAGGGTTATGTTTATGCTAAGGGTTAGGCTTTGAGCTAGGTTTAGGACTAAGGTGAGGGTTAGGGTTCAAGTTAGGGCTACGGTTTGGGTGAGGATTATGCTTAGGGTATGTTTAGGCCTTGGATTAGGGCTAGGTTTTTTGTTAGATTTAGGGCCTAGGGTTAGTGCTATAGTTAATGTAAGATCAAGGGTTCTAATTAGGACTAGTTTAGGGTTAGGGCTATGGATAGGTCTAGTGTTAAATTTAGATTTTGGTTTAGGGTAGGGTTTAGAGCTAGGTTTAGTGTTAGTGTCAGGGTCAGTGTTCAAGTAAGTGTTAGCATTAGGGTGAAAGCCAGAATTAGGACTAGGGTAGGTATACGGGTGGGATTAGTGCTTGTTTTAGGTTAATGATTATTGCTAGGGCTAGGACTAAGTTTTTGTTTAGGTCTAGGACTACAGTTATCACTAGATTTAGGATTAAGTTTAGGTCTAGGACTAGTATTAGGGTTAGGTGTAGGTAGAAGATTACTGGTAGGGCTAGTTTCAGGTTTAGGTTTAGGGTTAGGGTCAGTTTTATACTTATTATTAGTGTTAGGGTCAGATTAAGGGTAAAGTTTAGAGTTAGGTTTGGGTTAAGGTTAGAGATAGAATAAGGGATAGGGTTAGGACTAATAATAGGGTTAGTGTTTGGTTTAGGCTAAGTATTAGGATTAGGACTAGGTTTAGCATTATGGGCAAGTTTTGGCTTAGCGCAAGGGATAGGGTTAGAGCTAGGTTTAGGGCTAAGTTTAAGGTTAGGTTAGGGCTAGCGTTAGGGTTAGGGTTAGGGTTAAATCTAGTTAGGGCTCAGACTAGGACTATTTTTGTGTTAGGGTTAGGGCTATTTCCAATGTAAGAACTAGGGTTAAGATTAGGGTTAGTTTTAGGGTTCGGGTTTTGGTTCGGTCTTGTGTTAGTATTAGGTTTAGGGTTAGGGTGATATATACAGCTAGGGTTAGTGTTTGGATAAAAGTTGGTTCAGGGTTAATTTTAGGGCAGGACTTTAATTAGAGCTAGGGTTATTACTAGGTATAGTGGTAGTATTTGGTGTGTATATATATATATATATATATATATATATATATATATATATATATATATATATTTAGGGTTAAAGCAAAGGCTTGGTTTTGTTTTAGGGCTAGGGCTAGGGTTACTGTTAATTTTAGGATTAGCAATAGTGTTAGGGCTAGTGGTAGGGTGAGGTTTAGGCTTAAGTTTAGGGTTAGATTTAGCATTATGGTTAGATCTATCATTAGAGCTATGGGTAAAGGTTAGGGCTAAGTTTAGGGCTAGTGTGAGGGTTACAGTAATAGAGAGGGTTAGAAAAAGGGCTAGGGTTGAGAGTTAGTGTTGGTCTTAGGCCTAGGGTTATGGGTAGAGTAAGGTTAGGTCTAAATTATGGCTAGGAGTAGCACTAGGATAAGTGTTAGAGTTAGCCCTATGGTAAAGGCTAGGTTTAGGGTTAGTTTTACCGGCAAGGATGGGGTTATATAGATTGGTTCAGGTATATAGAAAGGGTTAAAATTAGGGATAGGGCTAGGGTGAGGGTTCTGGCTAACATTAAGGTTATGTTTAAGGCTAGGATGAAGCTAAGGTTTGTGTTAGGGTTAGGGTAAGATTAGGGCTAGGGCTAATATCAGGACCAGGGTTAAATTTAGGGATACTTTTAGGGTTTGGTTTATTGCTATGTCTAATATAAGGGTTAGGTTTAAGGTAGTGGTCAGGTTTAGACCTAGGTGTATTATTAGGGTCAGAGTCTGAGTTAGGGTTGGTTTGGGTTAAGGTTTTCAGTTAGGGCTTGAATTAGCATTAGTGTTAGGGTTCAAGTTAGAGTAATGTATAGAGTTAAGTTTAGGGTTCAGTTTAGGTTTAGAGTAATGTATAGCGTTAATGTTAAGCATAGGGTTAAGGTTAGGCCTGGTGTTAATTTGGGTTTGATTTATGTTTAGGGTAATGGATAGGGTTAGTGGTAGTCTTAGGTATTGGCTTAAGGTCAGGATTAGGGCTAGGATTAGGGTTAGGCTTAGGGTTAGTGTTAGGGTTAGGTTTAGGGTAAGTGTTAGGGTTTGAGGTAGGGTTAGGGCTAGCGTGAGGTTTAGGGTTAGAGTCAAGGCTATGGTTAGGGTTAGCGTTAGGGTTAGGGCGAGGGGTAGCATTAGGGTTAGGGTTATTTTTAAAGTAATGTATAAAGTTATATATAGGGTTTGGGCTATGGTTTCAGTTAGGATTCGGGCTAGAATTAGGGTTAGCATTAGCGATAGGGTTAGGCTTAGGGTAAGGGTTAGAGTTTGAGCTAGTTTAAGGGCTACGGCAAACATTAGGGTAGGGTTTGGTTAGGCTAATGTTAGGGTTATGCTTAGGGCTAGGTTTAGGGCTATGTTTTATGTGAGGTTTATGGCTAGCATTAGGGCTATGGGTAATGTAAGAGCTGGAATTATGGTTATGGTAGTTTGAGTGTTTGGGTTATGGATAAATCTTGTGTTAGGTTAGGTTTTGGGTTAGAATAAGGTTTAGAGCTGGGGTTTATGTTAAGGTAAGGATCAGTGTTCAGGTTAGTATTGGATTTAGTGTTAGGGCCAGAATTAGAACTAGGTTTAGGTCTAGGGGTAGGGTTAGTCTTTGTGTTAGGTTAATGATTATTGTTACAGTAGGGCTAGGTTTTTGTTTAGGGCCAGGGCTAGAGTTATGGCTATATTTAAGATTAAGTTTAGGTCTAGTGCTAGTGTTATGATTAGGTTTAGATATAGGTTTACCGGTAGGGCTACTGTTAGGGTTTGGTTTAGGTTTAGGGTCAGGCTTATTCCTAATGAGGGTCAGAATAAGGGTCAGGGTTAGGGTTAGGGTTAGGGATAGGGTTAGGTTTAGAGACATAATGAGGTATAGGTTTGTGACTAGTAATAGAGTTAAAGTTTGGGGCAGGCTAACAATTAGGGTTAGAACTAGGGTAGCATTAGGGTGAGGGTTTGATTTAAGGTAAGGGATAAGTTTAGAGCTAGGGTTAGGGTTAGGTTTAGGGCTAGGGTTAAAGCTAGAGTTAGGGCTAGATTTTGTGTTAGCGTTAGGGCTATGGCTAATGTAAAATTGGTTTTACAATTAGGGCTCGTTTTCTGGTTAGGATTCAGGCTAGGTGTATTGTTTGGGTTAGGTTTAGATTTAGGGTGATATTCAGAGCTAGGCTTAGTTTTAGGTTCAGAGTCAGAGTCAATATTAGTTGTAGGGTTAGGGTTAGAGCTAGTTGTAACATTATTATTTGGTATAGGTTAAGGGTTAGGATTAGGGCTATAGATCAGTTTTGTTTGAGGGCTATGGCTAAGTTTGGGCAAGTTTTCAAATTAGCATTAGGGTTAGGGCTCCGGTTAGGGTGAGGTTTAGGTTTAGGTTTAGGGTTAGGGTTAGATTTAGAGTTAGGGTTAAATCTAGGTTTACAGCTAGGCCTAATCTTGGGACTAGGTTTGGTCTAGAATTAGGGCTAGGCTTTGGCTTATAGAAAGGGATAAGTTTAGAACTAGGGATAGGGCTAGGGCAAAAGTTAGAGTTAGTTTTAGGGCTAGGGATATGGTTAGTTTAGGATTAGGACTAAATTATGGATAGGATTAGAGGAAGGGTTAGTATTAGGTCTAGGCCTTGGTTTAGGGCTAGGGTTAGGGTAAGATATGATGTTATAGCTAGGTTTAGGACTAGGGTGTAGGTTCAGTTTAGGGTTAGGGCTAGTGTTTGGGTTAGGGTTAGGATTAAGGCTAATTTTATGGCCAGGTTTAGGGCTACAGTTTTTGTTAGGTTTAAGTCTAGCATTAGAACTAGGGCTAAGGTCAGGTCTAGTGTTATGGTTAGGAATAGTTTTAGGGTTATGTTTATTGTTAGGTAGAGTGTAAGGTTTAGGATAAGGTTTAGGTTCAGTTTTAGATAGCTGTGTTATTAGGGTCAGGAAAAGGGTTACAGTTTTTTTTAGATTGAGATGTATTTTTAGGGCTCAAATTAGCATTAGGGGTAGGTTTAGGGTTAGTTTAATGGATATGGTTAGGTTTAGGGTTCAGGTTATGTTTAGGTAATATTGTTAGAGTTATGGATAGGGTTAGGGTTATCCTAGGGTTAGCATTAGGGTTAAGTTTACAGTTAAGGTAATGGATAGGATTAGAGCTAGGGTTAGGGATAGGGTTATGGTTAGGATTAAGGCTAGGTTTAGGATTAGATTTAGGGTTATGGTTAGGGTTAGGGTTAAAGCTAGGGTTAGGGCTCAGATTAGGGCCAGGTTTTAGATTAGTTTAGGGCTAAGGTAGGGATATGTCTAGTGTAAGAACTAGCACTATGATTATGGCTAGATTTAGCTTTAGGGTTAGTGCTAGGTCTAGTGTTAGCATTAGGTTTAGTTTTGGGGTGATTATTTGAGATAGGGCAAGTGATAGGGTCAGAGTCAGGGTCAGTGTCAGTTTTAGGGTTAGGGATAACTTTCAAATTAGAGATAGGGTTAAGGGTCACTGTAGCTTTAGGGTTTGCATTAAGGTTAGAACAGGAATTAGAGCTAGGGCTAATGTCAGGTATAAAGTTACAGTTAGGTTACAATTAGCATTAGGGTATGGCTCAGTTTTGATTTAGGTGTAGTGCTTGGGTTAGGGCTAGTTTTTGTTTTAGTGATAGTGTTAGGGCTAGTGGTAGGGTGAGGTTTAGGCTTAGGGTAAAGGTTAGATTTAGAATTATGGCTAGATATAAGATTAGGGCTAGGGTTAGGGCTAAGGTTAGGGCTAGTATTAGGGTTACGGTAACAGATAAGGTTAGTACTAGTAGTATGTCTAGCTTGATAGTTAGAATTAGTCTTAGGGCTAGGGTTATAGGAAGGGTTACATTTAGTGATAAATTAGGGCTAGAATTAGAGCTAGGTTTACTGTTATGGTTAGGCCTAGTGTTAGTGCTAGGGTTAGGTTAGTGATAGTGTTAGGGTTAGGGTTAGGGTTAAGGGAAGGGATGTTGTTATACCTAGGTTCAGAACTAGGGCAAAGGTTGAAATTAGGGATTGGGTTAGGGTTAGGTTTTGGATTAGGATTAAGGCTACTTTTAGGGTTAGGATGAGGGCTATGGTTTGTTTTAGGTTTAGGGCAAGAATTAGGTAGAGTGCTAATGTCAGGTCTATGGTTTAGTAAAGGATAGTTCTTTGGTTAGTTATATATCTAGGTCTAGTGTAACAGTTAGGTTTCTTGTAATGGTCAAGATTAGAGCTAAGTGTATTATTAGAGTCAGTGTGTTGTTCAGAGTTTGGTCTGTATTATGGTTTAGGTTTAGCGCTTGAATTAGCGTTAGTGTTAGTGTGAGGGTTAGTTATAGTAATTGATAGGGTTAGGTTTAATGCTCAGGTTAGGTTTAGGTAATGGATAGGGTTAGTGTTAGTGATCAGTTTAAGTTTTGGCCTAGGGTTAGAATTTGGGATAGGCTTATGTTTAGGATAATGGATAGGTTTGGGGTTTGGGTTATGGTTAGGATTAGGTATAGGGTCAAAGTAGGGTTAGGGTTAGGCCTAGTGTTAAGGTAAGTTTTAGGGTAAATATTAGGATTTGACCTGGGAGTAGGGCCAGGGCGAGGGTTAGGGTTAGTGTCAGGTCTAGTTTTAGGATTAGGATTAAGTTTAGCGCTAGGATTAGCATTAGGGTTAATTTATATTTAGGGTAATGGATAGATTTAGACCTAGGGTTTTATCTTGGTTATGGTTAGGATTAAGGCTAGGATTTGGGTTATGGCTAGGGATATGTTTATGTTAAGGGTTAGTGTTTCACCTAGGGATAGGGCTAAGGCGAGTGTTAGGGTTAGGGTTAGGGTTAGGGTTAGCCCTAGGGTTAGGGTTAGGGTTAGGCTTAGGGCTAGGTTTACGGCTAGGATTCAGGCTAGGTTTTGTGTGAGGTTTTGGGCTAGTATTATGGATATGGGTACTGAATGAGCTAGGGTTAGGGTTATCGCTATGTCTTGTGTTAGGTTTATGGCTAGATTTTGGATTAGCATAAATTTTAGAGCTAAGTTTGTGTTAGGGAAAGGGTCACTGTTCAAGTTCTGGTTAGGTTTAAGGTTAGGGCCAGAATTAGGGCTAGGATTCGGTCTAGAGGCAGGGTTAGTGTTTCAGTTAGGTTAAGGGTTTTTGTTATGCCTAGGGCTAGGATTTTGTTTAGGGGTAGTGCTAGAGTTATGGCTATATTTAGGATTAGGCTATTTTTAGGTCTGGTGTTATAGTTAAGTTTAGGTATAGGGTTACCCATGTGGCTAATGTTAGGGTTCGGTTTAGGGTTAAGGTCAGGTTTAAACCTAGGGTTGAGTTAGGGTCAGAATAAGGGTCAGGGTTAGGGTTAGAGTTTGGATTAGGGTTAGAGCAAGAATGAGGGCTAGGGTTAGGAATAGTATTAGAGTTATGGTTTGGGGTAGGCTAAGAATTAGGTTTAACACTAGGGTAGCATTAGGGTGAGGGTTTGGCTTAGGGTGAGGGACAGTGTTGGAACTAAGGTTGGGGATAGTATTAAGGTTAGGGATAGGGCTAGGGTTAAAGTTAGGTTTAGGTTTAAAACTAGATTTATGTCTCAGATTAGAGCTAGGTTTTCTTTTAGGGCAGGGTCATTGCTAATTTAAGAATCAGAGTTCAAATTAGGTTATTTTTATGTTTAGGTTTAGGGTTAGGGTGATGTTTAGGGCTGGGGATTATTTAGAGCTAGGGTTAGTGTTAGGGTCCGAGTCAGGGTCAGCGTAAGCTCTAGAGTTAGGCTTAGGACTCGAATTAGTGTTAGGTTTAGGGCTAGGTATAGGGTTAGGGTTTGATTTAGGGTAAGGTTTGGGGTTAAGCCTATGACTCAGTTTTATTTGAGTGCTAGGGCTAGGGTTAGGGCTAGTTTTCCAATTAGCATTAGGCATAGGGCTAGTGTTAGGGTGAGGTTAAGGCTTAGAATTAGGGTTAGATTTAGAGTTTGGATTAGATCTAGGTTTAGGGCTAGGGCAAAAGTTAGGACTAGGGTTGGGGCTAAGTTTAGGGCTAGGTTTAAAACTAGGGATAAAACTACAGGGAGAATTAGAGTTAGTCTTAGGCCTAGGGTTAGGGTTACATCAAAATTAGTACTAGGATTAGCACTAGGATTAGTGTTAGGGCTAGGCCTAGTTTTAGGGCTAGGGTTAGGGTGAGGGTTAGGATTAGGCTAGGTTAAGTGCTATGATTGGGGCTAGGTTTTGTGTTAGGTTTAGGGCTAGGATTGAGGCTTTGGCTAATGTCAGATCTAGGTGTATGGTTAGGGTTAGTCTTAGGGTGAGGTTTATGGCTAGGTCAAGTGTAACTGTTAGGTTGAGGGTTAGGGTCAGTTTTGGAGATAGGGTTTTTATTAGGTTCATGATAACAGTTATGGTTTGGTTAGATTAAGGTTAGGGTAATGGACATGGTTAGGTTTAGGGTTCAGGTTAGGTTTAGGGTAATGGATAAATTTAGGTTTATAGATAGGGTTAGGGTTATCCTAGAGTTAGCATTAGGGTTATGTTTATGGTTAGGGTAATGGATAGGGTTAGAGCTAGGATTATGTCTAGGTTTATGCTTAGGATTAAAGCTAGGGGTAGGTTTAGGGTTAGGGAAAGTTTTAGGGTTAGGGTTTGGTTTAGGGTAATGTTTAGGGATAGGGCCAGGGATAGGGTTAGGGTTAAAACAAGGTATAGGTCTTGGATTAGGGCTATGCTTAGGGTTAGGTTAGGGCTAGGGTTAGGGCTACAGCTAATGTAAGAACTAGGGTTATGATTAGGGCTACTTTTAGTGTTGGGTTTAGGGCTATGTCTAGTTTTAGATTTAGGTTTATTTTTAGGGTGATGTTAGAGGTAGGGTTAGTTACAGGGTCAGAGTCAGGGTCAAGGTTAGTTTTAGAGTTAGGATAGGACTGGAATTAGGGATAGGGATAGGGCTTTGTGATGGGCTAAGTTTTGATTAGGTAAAAGTTTAGGGTTAGGGCTTTGGCTCGGTTTTCTTTTAGGGCTAGAACTATGTTAGGTCTAGTTTTAGAATTAGCGTTAGTGTTAGGGATAATGATAGTGTGAGTTTTATCTTTAGGTTTAGGGTTATATTTAGAGTTATGGTTAGATCTAAAGTTAAGGCTAGGGCTAGGGTTAGGGCTAAGTTTAGGACAAGAGTTAGGGTTATGGTAAGGGATAGGGTTAGAACTAGGAATATGTCTAGGTTGAGAGTTTGAGTTAGTCTTAGTGCTAGTGTTAGGGTTAGGGTTATGGCTAAGGCTAAATAATGGCTAGGATCAGTTCTAGGGTTAGTTGTAGGTTTAGGTCTAGGTCTAGGGTTAGGTGTAGGTTTAAGGAAGGGATGGGGTTATAGCTTGGTTCAGAACTAGGGTGAGGGATAAAATTAGGGATAGGGCTAAGTTAGGGTACAGGTTAGGATCAAGGCTAGGTTTAAAATTAGGATGAGGGATAACGTTTGTGTTAGGCTTATGACAAATATTAGGGCTAGGGCTAATATCATGTCTAGGTTTACAGTTAGGGATAGTTTTAGGGTAAGTTTTATGGTTAGGTCTAGTGTCAGAGTTAGGTTTTGGGTAAGATTCAGTTTCAGAGCTAAGGGTATAAAAATGGTCAGGATCAGGTTTTGGGTTTGGGTAGGTTAAGGTTTAGGATTAGAACTCAAATTAACATTATGGTTAGAGTTAGGGTTAGGGTAGTGGATAGGGTTAGTTTTATGCTTCAGGTTAGGTTTAGAGTTCAGATTTGGTTTAGAGTAATGGATAGGGTTAGGTTAGGCCTAGGGTTAGCATTAGGGTTATGGTTATCGTTAGGATAATTTATAGGGTTAAATCTTGTGTTAGCAATAGAGTTATGGTTAGGATTATGGCTAGAGTTAGGGTTAGGGTTAGGGTTATGGTTAGGCTAGGGTTAGGGTTAGAGTATAGGGTGCGCTTTATAGTTTGAGCTAGGGTTAGTTCTAAGGCTAGGGTCAGGTTTAGGGTTAGGACTTAGTTTAAGGATATGGTTAGGTTTAGGGTTAGTATTATGGTTAGGTCTCTGGTTATCATTAGGTTTAGGGTAATGGACAGGGTTAGATGTCAGGGTAGGTGTAGGGTTAGGGTTAGGACTAGGGTTATGGTTAGATTTAAGGTATGGTTATGTTTTGCTCTAAGGTTAGGACTACGGCAAGTATTATGTTTAAAGTTAGGTCTAGGGTTAGGTTTATGGTTAGGATTAGAATAGGTTTTGGGTTAGGGCTATGGTTATCATGAGGTTTGTGGTTAGGATTAGGATAATGAGTGAGGTTAGAGCTAGGGTTAAGGCTAGGGTTAAGTTTAGGATTAGGAATAGGGTTAAGGTTAGGCTTAGGCTTATGGTAAGTCTTATAGTTAGGTTAAGGGTAAGGGACAGGGATTGAGTAAGGGTTAGGTCTAGGTTGAGGGTTTGGGTTAGAATCCAGTCTAGGGATAGAGTTAGGATAAGGGTTAGGCTAGGATTTGGTTTAGGGTTATGATTCGGGCTAGTTGTAGGGTTAGGGTTATGGCTAGGTTTATATTTTCAGTTAGGGTCAGGTTTAGATGTAGATTTACTGTTAAAGGCAGGGTCAGTGTTCAGGTTAGAGTTAGAATTAGGTTTAGAACCAGAATTAAGACTAGGTTTACGTCTAGGAGTAGGTTTAGTGTTTGGATAAGTTTAAAAGTTATTGTTAGGGCTAGGTTTTTGTTTAGTTCTAGGGATAGACTTAAGGCTAGATTTAGAATCAGATTTAGGTATAGAGTTAGTGTTAGGGTTTGGCCTAGATTTAGGGTCAGGTTTAGACCTAGGGTTAGTGTTAGGGTCAGAATAGGGGCCAGGGTTAGCATTAGGATGTGGGATAGAGTAAGAGCTAGAGTGATTGCTATGGTTAGGATTATAAATGGAGTTAGGATTAGGGTTAGTGTACTGGGTAGGTTTAGAGCTAGGTTTAAGGGTAGGGTTAAGGTTAGAATTAGGGCTAGGTTTAGCTTCAGAGTTAGGGATAGGTCTAAGTTTATATCTAGGGTAAAGATTAGGCTTTGATCTATGGTTAGGACTAAGGCTAGGTTTAGGATTAGGGTTAGGGCTAGGGTTAGTGTTAGGGTTACACTTAGGTGTAGGTTTAGGTCTAGGATTCACTCGATATTTTGTGTTAGGTTAAGGCATAAGGTTAAGGCTATGGGTAATGTAAGAACTAGGGTTATAATTAGGGCTACTTATATGGTTAGGTTTATATCCAGGTGTAGTGTTAGGTTTAGGTTTTCATTTAGGGTCAGGATTAGAGGTAGGTTTAGTGTTAAAGGGAGTGTCAGTGTTCAGATCAGAGATAGAGTTAAGGTTAAAGCCAGAATTAGGATTAGGATTATTTCTAGGATTAGGTTTAATCTTTGCATTAGGTTAAATGTTACTGTTAGGGCTAGGGCTAGGTTTTTTTCTTAAGTCTAGGGCTAGTGTTAAGGCTAGATTTAGGATTATTTTTAGGTCTAGGGCTTGTGATAGGGTTAGGCTTAGATGTAAGTATTGGTAGGGCTAGTGTTAGGGTTTGGTCTAAGGTTAGGGTCAGGTTTAGACCTAGGGTTAGTGTTATGGTCAGAATAAGAGTCAGTGTTAGGGTTAGGGTTAGGGTTTGGGATAGGGTTAGAGCTAGAATGAGGGCTAGGTTTAGAACTATTAATTGAGTTAGGGTTTTTGTTAGCCTTAGGATTAGGGATAGGTCTAGGGTTACCATTAGGGTTACCATTCTGCTTACTGTTAGGGATAGGGTTAGAGCTAGGGTTAGGGCTAGCATTTGGGGTAGGGTTGAAGCTAGATTTAGGGCTCAGTTAGGGCTATTTTTTCTGTTAGTGTTATGTCTAAGGTTAGGGAAATGGCTAATGCAAGAATGAGGGTTAAAATTAGGGTTCTATTTAGGGTTAGTTTCAGGGGTTAGTGTTAAGGTTAGTTTTAAGGTTATGTTGATATTTATGGCTAGGATTAGTATTAGAATAGGAGTCATGGTCAGAGTTAGTTTTAGGGTTAGGTTTAGGACTCAAATAAGGGCTAGGGTTACTGTTAGGGTTCGGTTTAGTTTAGAGTGGTGTTTAGAGCTTGGGTGAGTGTTGGGATATGAGTCATGGTCAGGGTTATTTTAAAGTTATGGTTAGGACTCTAATTAGGGCTAGGGTTAGGTCTAGTTGTAGTGCTAGGTTTTGTTTTAAGTTAAGGTTTAGGGTTAGGGCTACGGCTCGTTTTTGTTTTAGTCCTAGGGTTATGTTTAGGGTTACTTTTACAATTAGCATTAGGGTTAGGGCTAGTATTTGTGTTAGGCTTAGGCTTAGTGTTAGAGTTACATTTAGAGTTAGGATTAGATCTATAGTTAGGGCTAGGACTAAGTATAGGGCAAGGGTTAGGGCTAGGGTTAGGGTTATGGTAAGGAATAGGGTTAGATCTAGCGATAGGATTAGTGTGAAAATTAGAGTTAGTCTTAGGGCTAGGGTTAGGCCTATGGTAAGGAATATAGTTAAATTAGAGCTAGGATTAGGGCTAGTTTTAATGTTCAGCTTAGGCCTATCATTATGGTTAGGGTTAGGGTTAAGTTTAGGATAAGGAATGGCATTGTAGCTAGGTTTAGAGGTAGGGTGGGGGTTAGAGTTAGGGTTAGGGTTAGGATTAGTGTTAAGGTTTTGATTAAGGCTAGGTTTAGGGCTAGGATCAGGGCTAATGTTTGTTTTAGTGTTAAGGCCAGGATTAGGGCTAGGGCTAACATCAGGTGTAGGGTTATGGTTAAAGATCGTTTTAAAGTTAGGTTTATGGCTACGTCTGGTGTAAGTGTTAGGTTTAGAGTAAGGTCAAGTTTAGAGCTAGGGGAATTATTAGGGTTAGGGTCAGGTTTAGGGTTTGGTTTAGGTTAGAATTTAGGTTTAGGGCTCAATCTAGCATTAGGGTTAGGGTTAGTGTAATGGTAGGGTTTGGTTTAGGGTTTAGGTTAGGTTTAGGGTAACTCATAGTGTTTGGGATAGCAATAGGGTTAGGGTTAGGCCTAGCGTTAGCATTTGGGTAAGAGTTATGTTTAGGGTAATAGATAGGGTTAGAGCTAATTTTACAGCTAGGGTTATGCTTAGGAATAGTTCTTGAGTTATGGTTAGGTTTAGTGTTAGAACTAGGTTTAGGTTTAGGGTTATGTTTAGCATAAGGGTTAGGAAATTGATCTAGGTTTAGGGCTAGCATGAGGGTTAGGTTTAGGGTTAGATCTGGGAGAGAATTATGGTAGGTTTAGGGTTAGGTTTAGGTCTAGGGATAGGATTATGGTAGGGTTAGGGTTAGATTTAGGTCTAGAGATAGGATTATGGTAGGGTTAGAGTTAGGTTTAGAGTTAGGGTTATCTTTAATTTTAGATTTTGAGTAATAAATACAAATGGATGTAGATTAGAGTTAGGGTTATATTTCAGTTTAAGGTTAGGTTTAGGGCTACGGTTTTATTTAATTATGGTAAGGGTTAGGGTTTGTGCTAGGGTTAGGGCTATGGAAAGTGTTACATTTAACGTTATGTCTAGGGGTTTTTTCTGGATAGTGTTAGGGTTAGCATTAGGGTTAGGGTTAGCATTAGTGTTCGGGCTAGGATTATCAATAAGTTTAGTGTTAGGGTTAGAGTAATCAGTAGGTTCAGAGCTAGATTTAAGGAGAGGGTTTAGTGTAGGTTTAGGGCTAAGGTTAGGTTTAAAGTTAGGGATAGGTCTAGGTCTATGTTTAAGGTAAGGGTTAGACTTTGAGCTATTGTTAGGTTTAGGTTTAGGGTTAGTGTTAGGATTTAGCTAGATTTAGTTCTCGGATTAGGGCTAATTTTGTGTTAGGGTTAAGACTAAAGTTAGGGAAATGGCTAATGTAAGAACTAGGGTTAGAATTATTGTTAGTTTTAGGGTTAGGGGTAGGGGTAGTTCTAGTGTTAGGTTCAGGGTGATATTTAGCTATGGATAGTGTTAGGATATGAGTCATTGTGAAGGTTAGTTTTAGGCTTAGGTTAAGACTCAAATTAGGGCTAGGGTTACTGTTAGGGTTTGATTTAAATTTAGGGTTGTGTAGAGTTTGGGTGAGTGTTAGGATACAAGTCAGAGTCAGGATTATTTTTAAGGTCAGAATTAGGACTCGAATTAGGCCTAGGGTTTGGTCTAGGTTTAGGTTTTGGCTTCTTGCTTTGTTTTGATTTAGTGCTAGGGTTAAGGTTAGGACTAGTTTTATGATTAGCATTATGGTTAGGGCTAGGGCTATAGTTTGGTTTAGGATTAAGGCTAGGTTTAAGGTTAGGATTAGGTCTAGGTTTTGTTTTAGGTTTAGAGCAAGAATTAGAATTAGGGCTTAGGCTAATATCTGGTCTCAGGTTACAGTTAGGGATAGTTTTAGGGTTAGGTTTAGATAAAGGGTCAGGTTTAGAGCTAGGGATATTATTAGAATCAGGGCCAGGGTTGGGGTTTGGGTTAGGTTAAGGTTTAGGTTTAGGGCTCAAATTAACATTAAGGTTAGATTTAGAGTTAGGGTAATGGATAGGAGTTAGGTTGAGGGTTCAGGTGAGGTTTAGGGTAATACATATGATTAGGTTTTGAGATAGGTTTAGAGTTAGTCAGAGGGTTAGCATTGGGGTTAAGGTTACAATTAAGAGTAATTTATAGATTTAGAGCTAGGGTTAGTGCTAGGGTTATGATTAGGATGAGGGCTAGAGTTAGGGTTAGGGTCAAGGTTAAGGCTAAGGTTAGGGTTAGGATTAGGATAAGGGTTCAGTTTATGGTCTGAGCTACTGTTAGTTCTAGGGCTAGGGTTAGGTTTAGGGTTATGGTTATGGTTATTGTTAGAGTTAGGGCTAGGATTAATATTAGTGTGAGGATAATTGATAGGGTTAGATGTCAGTTTAGAGTTAGGGTTAATTTTAGTGTTAGAATAATGGTTAGGATTTGAGCTAGGGTTATGGTTAGGTTTAGGGTTAGGTTTCAGTTAGTTCTAGGCTTAGGAATAGGTTTAGGGTTAGAGTAGTTTTAGGTTTAGGTCTAGGTTTATCATTAGGGTTAGGTTTAAGGTTAGGGTTATGGGTGGGGTTTGATCTAGTGTTAGGGCTAGTATTAAGTTTAGGATTAGGGCTAGGGTAAGTGTCAGAGTTAAGCCTTGGGTTAGTGTTATGTTTAGGTTAAGGTAAGGGTTAGGGATCAAGCTAATTTTAGGGCTAGTTTGAGGTTTAGTTTAAAATCAGTGCTAGGGTATGGTTAAGGTTAGGAATAGGGCTAGGTTTAGTATTAGGTTTAGGATTATATTACGGTAATGGATAGAGTTAAAGCTAGTGTTAGGGTGTCATTTAGGGTTTGGGCTAGAGTTATGTTTAGCGTAAGATTTAGGGTTTGAGCATGGGATAGGGCTAGGGCGAAGGTTAGGTTTAGGATAAGGTTTATGTTTAAGGTTATGGTTATGCTTAGGGTTAGGTTTAGGGCTAGCCTTAGGGCTAGGTTTTGTGTGAAGTTTGGGGCTAGTGTTAGGTTTGTGGGTAATCTAAGAACTAGGGTTATGATTATGGCTAGTTTTAGGGTAAGTCTAGTGTTAGGGTTAGTTTTGTGGTTAGGAAAATATTTAACGTTAGGTTTGTGTTAGGGTAAGTGTCAGTGTTCAGGTTAGGGTTAGTTTTAGGTTTACGGCCATAATTAAAACTAGGGTTAAGTCTAGGGTAAGTTAGTGTTTCGGTTAGGTTAATCGTTATTGTTAGGTTGGGCTAGAGTTGTGGCTATATGTAGGATTATATTTAGGTCTAGGGCTAGTGTTAGTGTAGATTTAGGTGTAGGTTTGCCTGTAGGGCTAGTGTTAGGTTTCAGTTTAGGGGTAGGGTCAGGTTTAAATCAAGGGTTAGTGTTATGGTCAGAATAAGGGTCATGGTTAAGGTTAGGGTTGGGTTAAGTTTAGAGTTAGAATGAGGGCTAGGTTTAGAACTAGTAATAGAGTTAGGGTTTTGGGTAGACAAAAGATTAAGTTTAGGACTAGGGTAGCAATAGGGTGAAGGTTTGATTTAGTGTAAGGGATAGGATTAGAGCTAGGGCTAAGACCAGGGATAGGGTTAAGATTAGGGCTAGCATTAGGGTTATGGTTAGTATTAAGGCTAAGTTTAGGGCTAATGTCAGGTCTAGGGTTAGATTTAGGGATAGATTTAGGGTTATGATTATGGCTAGTTATAGTGTAAAGATTAGGTTAAGGTTTAGGGTATGGTTTAGAGCTAGGGATATTATTAGGGTCAGATTCACGGTATGGTTTGGGTTAGGTTAATGATTAAGTTTAGGGCTCAAATTAGCTTCAAGTTTAGGGTTAGGGTTATGGATATGGTTAGGTTTAGGGTTCAGGATAGGTTTAGGGTAATAGATAGGTTTAGGGTTATGAATAAGATTAGCGTTATCCTAAGGTTAGCATTAGGGTATGGTTAGGGTTAGGGTAATGGATCAGATTACAGCTAGGGTTAGGGCTAGGGTTATGGTTAGGATTAAGTCTGGGGTAAGTTTTAGGGTTAGGACAAGTTTTGTGGTTAGGGTTAGGTTTAGGGTAAGGGTTAGACTAGGATTAGGGCTATGGTTAGGGTTAAAGGTAGTGATAAGTCTCTGATTAGTGCTTGTTTGTATGCTAAATTAGGGCTAGCATGAGGGTTAGGTTTAGGGTTAGATCTGGGAGAGAATTATGGTAGGTTTAGGGTTAGGTTTAGATCTAGAGACATGATTATGTTAGGGTTAAAGTTAGGGTTAGAGTTAGGGTTATCTTTAAGTTTAGATTTTGAGTAATGAATGCAGATAGATATAGATTAGAGTTAGGGTTAGATTTCAGTTTAAGATTAGGGTTAGGAATAGTGTTTAGTGTAGGGTTAGGGCTAAGGTTAGAGTTCAAGTTAAGATAGGTCTAGATCTATGTTTAAGGTAAGGGTTAGACTTTGAGATATTGTTAGGGTTAGGATTAGGCTTAGTGTTAGGGTTTAGCTAAGTTTAGGTCTCAAATTAGGGCTAGTTTTTGTGTTAGGGTTAAGGCTAAGGTTATGGGAATGTCTAATGTAAGAACTAGGGTTACAATTATGGTTAGTTTTAGGGTTAGGCGTAGTGGTAGTTCTAGTGTTAGGGTTAGGGTGTTATTTATAGCTATGGTTAGTTTTAGTATATGAGTTATGGTTAAGGTTAGTTTTAGGGGTAGGCTTAGGACTCGAATTAGGGCTAAGGTTACTGTTAGGGTTCGATTTAAATTTAAGGTTGTGTAGAGATTGGGTGAGTGTTAGGATTCAAGTCAGAGTCAGGAGTATTTTTAAGGTCAGAATTAGGACTCGAATTAGTCCTAGAGTTTGGTCTAGGTGTAGTGTTAGAATTTGGTTTAAGTTAAAATTTAGGTTTTTGCCTCTTGCTCGGTTTTGTTTTAGTGCTAGGGTTAATGTTAGGACTAGTTTTATGAATAGCATTAGGGTTAGGGAAGGGCTATGGTTTGGGTTAGGATTAAGGCTAGGTTTAAGGTTAGGATTAGGTCTAGGTTTTGTGTTAGGTTTAGAGCAAGCATTAGGGCTAGGGCTAATATCTGGTCTCAGGTTACAGTTAGGGATAGTTTTAGGGTTAGGTTTAGAGAAAGGTCAGGTTTAGAGCTAGGGGTATTATTAGAGTAAGGGTCAGGTTTGGGGTTTGGTTTAGGTTAAGGTTTAGGTTTAGGGCTCAAATTAACATTAAGGTTAGATTTAGAGTTAAGGTAATGAATAGGGGTTAGGTTTAGGGTTCAGGTTAGGTTTAGGGTAATGGATATGGTTAGGTTTTTTTATAGGTTTAGAGTTAGGCAGAGGGTTAGCATAAGGGTTAAGTTATTATTAAGGTTAATTTATAGAGTTAGAGCCAGGGTTAGGGCTAGGTTTATGATTAGGATTAGGGCTAGAGTTAGTGTTAGGGTCAAGGTTAGGTCTATGGTTAGGGTTAGGATTAGGACAAGGGTACAGTTTATGGTCTGAGCTAGGGTTAGTTATAGGGCTAGGGTTAGGTTTAGGGTTATGGTTATGGTTAGTGTTAGAGTTAGGGCTAGGATTAATATTAGTGTTAGGGTAATTGATAGGGTTAGATGTCAGGTTAGAGTTAGGGTTATTTTTAGGGTTAGGGTAGGATTAGGTTCAGGATAAGGGTTAGGATTTTAGCTAGGGTTAGAGTTAGGTTTAGGATCAGGTTTCAGTTAGTTCTAGGTTTAGGTTTAGGGTTAGGTTTAGGGTTAGGATAGGTTTAGGTTTAGGTCTAGGTTTATCATTAGAGTTAGGTTTAGGGTTAGGGTTATTTGTAGGGTTTGATCTAATGTAAGGGCTAGTGTTAAGTTTAGGATTATGGCTAGGTTATGGGTTAGAGTTAAGTCTTGGGTTAGTGTTATGTTTAGGTTAAGGGTAAGGGATAGGGATCAAGCTAGGGTTAGGGCTAGTGTGAGGTTTAATTTAAAGTCTGGGCTAGGGTAGGGTTAAGGTTAGGGATAGGGCTAGTGTTAGAATTAGGCTTAGGGTTATGGTTAGGGTAATGGATAGAGTTAAAGCTATGGTTAGGGTGACATTTAAGTTTTGGGCTAGCGTTATGTTTAGGTTAAAGTTTAGGGTTTGAGATTGGGTTAAGGCCAGGGCAAAGGTTAGGGTTAAGTTTAGGGCTAGGTTTAAGTTTATGGTTATGCTTAGGGTTAGGTTTAGGGCTAAAATTAGGGCTAGGTTTTGTGTGAAGTTTAGGGCTAATGTTAGGTTTATGGGTAATCTAAGAGCTAGGGTTATGATTATGGCTAGTTTTAGAGTAAGTCTAGTGTTAGTGTTAGTTTTGGGGTTAGGATAAGATTTAGAGTTAGTGTTTGTGTTAGGGTAAGGGTCAGTGTTCGGTTTAGGGTTAGGTTTAAGTTTAAGGCCATAATTAGTACTAGTGTTAAGTCTAGGGTGAGTTAGTGTTTGGGTTATGTTAAGGGTTATTGTCAGGTTGAGGGCTAGATTTATGTCTATATTTAGAATTAGATTTATGTCTAGGGCTAGTGTTAGTGTAGATTTAGGTATAGGTTTGCTAGTAGGGCTAGTGTTAGGTTTCAGTTTAAGGGTAGGGTCAGGTTTAAACCAAAGGTTAGTGCTTGGGTCAGAATAAGGGTCATGGTTAGGGTCAGGGTTGGGGTAAGTTTATAGCTGGAATGAGGGCTAGGGTTAGGACTAGTAATAGAGTTAGGGTTTGGGGTAGACTAAGGATTAAGGTTAGGACTAGGGTAGCAATATGGTGAAGGTTTGACTTAGTGTAAGGGATAGGGTTAGAGCTATGGCTAGGACCAGGGCTAGGGTTAGAGTTAGGGCTAGGGTTAGGGTTAGGGTTAGGATTAAGGCTAAGTTTACGGCTAATGTCAGGTCTAGGGTTAGATTTAGGGATATATTTAGGGTTATGATTATTACTAGGTGTAGTGTAAGGGTTAGGTTAAGTTTTAGGGTATGGTTTAGAGCTAGGGATATTATTAAGGATAGACTCAGGATATGGTTTGGGTTAGTTTAATGATTAAGTTTAGGGTTCAAATTAGCTTTAGGTTTAGGGTTAGGGTTATGGGTATGGTTAGGTTTAGGGTTCAGGTTAGGTTTAGGGTAATAGATATGTTTAGGGTTAGGAATAGGTTTAGGGTTATCCTAATGTTAGCATTAGGGTATGGTTAGGGTTAGGGTAATGGATAATATTACAGCTAGGGCTAGGGCTAGGGTTATGGTTAAGATTAAGACTAGGGTAAGGTTTAGGGTTAGGACAAGTTTTTGGGTTAGGCTTATGTTTAGGGTAAGGGTTAAAACTAGGGTTAGGGTTATGGTTATGGTTAAAGGTAGTGTTAAGTCTCTGATTAGTGCTTGCTTTGGGCTAGAATTAGGTCGAGTGTCTGTATTAGGTTTAGACCTAGTGTTAGGCTTAGGTTTAAGTTTAGGAATAGGGTTAGGTTTAGGGGAAGAGATGGTATTATAGCTAGATTTAGGGCTAGGTAGTAAATTATAATTACAATGAGGGCTAGGGTTATGGTTTTGGTTATGAATAAGGCTAAGATTAGGGCTAGGTTGAGGGCTTGTGTTGTTTTAGGGTTATAGAAAGAATTGGGGCTAGGGCTAGTGTCCGGACTAGGGTTATGGTTAGGGACAGATTTAGGGTAAGGTTTATTGCTAGGTCTAGTGTAAGGGTTAGGTTTAGAGTAAGTGTCAGGTTTAGAGCTAAGTGTATTATTAGGGTTAGGGTCAGGTTTAGGGTTTAGTTTAGTTTAGGATTTACGGTTAGGGCTTGAATTGGCATTGCGTTAGGGTTCAGGTAATGAGACTGTTAGGTTTAGGTTAGGCCTAGGGTTACCATTAGGTTAAGGGTTAGATTAGGGTAATGGATAGGGTTAGAGCTAGGGTTAGGGCTAGGGTTATGGTTACTATTAGGTCTAGAATTAGGGTTAGGTTAGGCTTAGGAATAGGGTTAGGTTTAGAGTTAGGGTACAGTTTAGGGTTTGAACAAGTGTTAGTTCACACTAGGGTGAGGGTTGAGTTTAGGATTATATCTATGTTAGAGTTACAGTAAGGATCTGAATTATTGTTAGTATTAGGGCTAGGGATATCATTAGGTTCAGGGTATTGACAGGGTTAAATGTCAGGTTAGGTTAGGGTTTGGATTAGGATTAGTTTTAAGGTAATGGTTAGTTTTTGAGCTACTGTTAGGTTAGGTTTATTGTTAGGGTTAGGGTAATGGATAGGTTTAGGGGTTGTGATCGGGTTAAGGTTTGGCCTATGGTTAGCATTAAGTGTAGAGTTAGTGCTAGTTTTAGGATTAGCGTTAGGGTTATGGCCAGTGTTAGGGTGAGGTTTAAGCTTAGGTTTAGGATTAGATTTCGAGTTAGGTTTAGGTCTAGAGTTAGGGCTAGGGCAAAGTTTAGGTCTCGAGTTTGGGCTAAGGTTAGGACAAGTTTTTGGGTTATGATAAGTGATAGGTTTAGAATTATTCATAGAACTAGGGTGAGAGTTAAAATTAGCCTTAGGGCTAGAGTTAGGGTTACAGTTAAGGTTAGAGTTAGGGTTAGTTCAATTAGGGCTAGGTTTAGGGCTAGGGATAGTGTTAGGGTTAGGGCTAGGTTTAGGTCTATGATTACTTTCAGGGTTAGGGTAGGGTAAGGTATGATGTTACAGCTAGGTTTAGGGCTAAGGAGAGGGCTAAAATTAGGGTTATGGCTAGGGTTTAGTTTAGGGTTAAGATTAATGCTAATGTTAGGCCTAGGATTAGGGCTACAGTTTGTGTTAGGGTTAGGGCTATCACTAGTACTAGGTTTAATATCAGGTCTAGGGTTATGGTTAGGGATAGTTTTAGGGATATGTTTATGGCTAGGTATAGTGTAAGGGTTAGGATGAGGGTTAGGGTCAGCTTTAGAAGTAAGGGTATTATTAGGGTCAGGGTCATGGTTAGGATTTAGTTTATGTTAAGGTTGAGTATTAAGGCTCAAATTAGCATTAGGGTTAAAGTTATAGTTAGAGTAATGGATATGGTTAGATTTAGGGTGCAGGTCATGTTTATGGTAATGGATAGTTTAGGGTTAGCGATAGTGCTAGAGTTAGGCCGGGGGTTAGCATTAGATTTAGGGTTAAGGTAAAGGTAATGGATAGGGTTAGAGTTAGGGTTAGGGCTAGGATTATGGTTAAGGTTAGGGGTAGGTTTAGGATTAGGTTGAATGATAGTGCAAGGGTTAAAGTTAGGGTTAGGTTTAGGGTAAGGGTTTGGGCTAAATTTAAGGTTAGTGTTAGGGTTATAGCTATGATTGGATCTCGGATTAGGCCTAGGTTTGGGGTTATATTAGGGCTAGTTTTAGGGATACGGCTAATGTAAGAACTAGGGTTACGAATAGGGCTAGGTTTAGAGTAACCATTAGGACTAAGTCTATTATAAGGCTTAGGTTTAGGTTTATGGTGATGTTTTGAACAAGGGTTAGTGTTAGGGTCAGAGTCAGGATCAGGGTTCATTTTAGGTTTAGGGATGGGACTCAAATTAGGGGTAGGCTTTGGGCTAATTGAGGGGTAATGATTTGGTTTAGGTTAAGGTTTACGGTTACTGCCATGGCTCAGTTTTGTTTTGCGGCTAAGGCTATACAAAAGGGTAGTTAGCATTAGTGACATTGCTAGTGATAGTGTAAGTTTAGGCTTAGGGCTAGATTTTGTGTTATGATTAATTCTAGGGTTAGGGCTATGGCTTGGTTTAGGGCTAAGTTTAGGGCTAGTGTTTGGGTTATGGTCAGGCATAGGGTTAGAACATAGGGCTAGGGCAAGAGTTAGATTTAGTCTTAGGGCTAGGGTTAGGGTTAGGATTAGGGGAAGGGATGTTGGTTGATTTCCACCTTCATTTCCTTTTACCCATATAGATCAAAATGAAGTGAAGCCTTAAAATACAAAGTGTTCATGATAACAAACCATTGATTTGAGAAGGCCCAAAATTGGGAGCACACTAAGGCTAGATAAAAGATGAATCCTGCACAGTATAAAATAAATTTGAACAAAACTAACTTTCACCCTAATATTATCTCAAACCCTAGCCCTAGTCCTAGCTCTAAACCTAACCATAACCCTAAACTGATTAGAGAACCATTGATCCTAGAAATCCCACACTTGGGGAGCCTTGTGGGGTAAGCTAAGTAATGAATCCTATGCAGCATCAAGAAAATCTGACCAAATAATTATGGGAGGTATTTCAGTACATACATATTTTTTTTTCTGTTCTCTCCTAAAGGGCTCTTGGATATAGTTGTGTTTGCATGCTTAAGCTTAGGCCTACTTTCACAAGGAACATACAAGAGTCCCTACAGAGAACTGATGGAGTGTGTGAAGTTTCAAGCAGCACAAACTCTGTTTGATTTTCAGCTCCTTTAACTTTCTCATATAGGTAAAAATGAAATGATATCTTAAAATACAAATTGTTCCTGACAGCAAACCTTTGAACGGAGAAGGCCTAAACCTGTGGAACAGAATAAATCTAGCTAAAAGATAAATGCTGCCAAGTATCAAAGAATTTTGAATAAAACTAACTCTAACCCTAACACTAGCTCTAACTCTAACCGTTCCCCTAACCCTAACGTTTTTATGGAACCTTTGACCATAGAAGTTCCAAATCTGGGCAGCCTAGGAGGGCAAGCTAAGGGATGAATTCTGTGCAGTATCAAAGAAATCTGACCAAATAATTGATGGAGTATATCAGTGCATGCATATTTCCCTATTATCTCCTAAAGGACTCTTGGATAATGTTGTTTGTACATGCTTCAGCTTAGGCTTACTTTCACAAGAACAAACCAGAGATTTCCTACACAGAATTGATGGAGTGTGAAGTTTCAAGCAGCTAGCACCAACGCTGTTTGATTTCCAGCTCCATTTCCTTTTACCTGTATAGGACAAAATGAACTGAAACTTTATGGAAAACCATTGAACCTAGGAGGTCCAAACATGTGCAGTATAGTAAGATTAGGAGAAAAATAAATCCGGCGCATTATCAAAGAAATTTGAACAAACTAACTCTAACCCTAATACTAGCTTTAACACTAGTCCTAACACTAACCTTAATTCAAATCCTAACCTGTTTAAAAAAATGGTGATCCTAGAAGTCCCAAACTTGGGGAGCCTAGTGGGCTAAGCTATCAGATGAATCCTATGCAGTATCAAAGATATATGACCAAATAATTTGGGTGGTATTTCAGTTCATGCATATTTCTCTGTTTTCTGCCAAAGGGCTCTCGGATAAAGTTGTTTCTGACATCTTCATCTTAAGGCTACTTTCACAAGGAACAAACCAGAGAGTTCCCATAGAGAACTGATTCAGTGACTGAAGTTTTAAGCAGCTAGCACCAACCCAGTTCGATTTCAACCTCCATTTTCATTTACCTCTATGGGTCAATATGAAGTGAAACCTTAAAATACAGAGTGCTCCTGATAGGGAACCATAGAATCAAGAATGCCCAAACCTGGGGAGCATATTAATGCTAGGTAAAATATGACTCCTTCCAAGTATCAAAGAAATTTGAACAAAACTAACTGTCACCCTAACACTACATCTAACCTTAGCCCTAAACCTAAACCTAACACTAACCCTAACCTTATTAGAGAATCATTAATCTGAGAAGTCCCACACTTGGAGAGCTTTGTGGGTCAAGCTAAATAATGAATCCTATGCAGTATCAAACAAATCTGTCCAAAAAATTATGGGAGGAATTTCAGTGCATGCATATTTCCCTGCTTTCTCCTAAAGGGCTCTCAGATAAAGTTGTTTTTGCATGCTTCAGCTTAGTCGTAAACTCAGAAGAAACATAGCACAGTGTCCCCACAAATAATTTAGGATGTGTGTGCAGTTTCAAGCAACTAGAATAAACCCTGTTTGATTTCCAGGTCTATTTCCATTTACTCAAATAGATCAAAATGAAGTAAAATGAAAATATTAACTGTTCCTGACACCAAACAGTTGTAACAAAAGACCTAGACCTGGGGAACAGTGTAAGGTTAGTTAAAGATGAATCCTGGATTGTATCAAAGAAATTTGAATTAAGTAACTCTAACCCTATCACTACCTCTAAGCCTAGACCTAACCTTAACCCTAAACATTAACATAGCCCTATCCCTAACTATAACTTTACCCCTAATTTTAACTGTAACCATTGCCTAAACCCTGGCTCTAAGTCTAACCATTACCATAATCCTAACCCTAACCCTAATGTTAACCGTAGCCCTAACCTTAACCTTTACCATATACCTTTTCTAACTCTAACCCTGCTCTAGAACTAAACCTAGCTCAAACCCTAACACTTACACTAAATCTACCCCTAACCCTAAGACTAACCCTAACCCTAACTCTAACTCTAGCCCTAATCCTAACCATAAACCTGGCCCCAAACCTAGTTTTAATCCTATCCATTACCCTAAATATAAGCCTAACCTATATGTTAACAATAGGACTAAATCTAACCATATTACTCTCCCCAACGCTATTCAAAACCCTAAACCAAACCTGAATCATAAATCTAACCTGATCAATTACCCAAAACCTACTGTTAATTCAAGCATTAACCCTAGACCTTAACCTAAACCAATCCCTACCCTGACCTTGACCCTAATAATACACCTAGCTCTGAACCTGACCTTTACCCTAAACATAACCATTACGTTAGACCTAGCCAAAATCTAACCCTAAAACTATCCTTAACCATAATACCAGACCTGGAATTAGCCCTAGCCCTAATCCTAGCCCTATCCCTAACACAAACCCTCATTCTAGCTCTAAACCTAGCCTTAATCCTATACTGTACCCTAACTATAGCCCTAACCCTCACCCTAGACCTAAACCTAGCTATAACCTCATTTTCCCCTAACTCTAAACCTAACCCTTACCCTAACATTAACCTTAACTCTAGCTCTAAGGCTAGGCCTTATACTAACACTAACCCTAGTGCTAATCCTAGCCATAATTTAGCCCTAACCCTAAACCTACTCCTAACCCTAGCCCAAAGAATAACTCTGCCTTTAGCCCTAGCCCTATTTCTAGTTCTAAACCTAGCATTATTGTAACCCTAACACTAGCCTTAAACTTACCCCTAATCCTAGCCATAGCCCTAAACCCAGAAATAACCATAACAAAAAATCTAAGCCTAAACTTCAACCTACAACTAGCTGTAACACTATTGATAATCCTAAAACTATCCATAACCTTAGCCATAGTTCTAAAACAAAACTGAGCCATAGAAATAACCCTAACCCTAGACCTGACATTAGCCCATACCCCTAATTCTTACCCTAACCCTAACACAAAACCTAACCCTACACATAGCCTTAATCATAGCCCTAAATCAAGTCCTATCCCTAACCCTAAAGGTAACATTGATCCCGTCTCTAAACCTAACACTAACCCTATCTTTAATCATCACCATGAACCTAAACCCAACCATAATACTAGGCTTAGACTTTTCAGAAACCCTAAAACTAGCCCTATTCATAACCCTAGATCTTACATTAGACATAGTGCTACACTAGCCCTAACCTAACCCAAGACCTAGTTCTGAGCTCTCACCTTAGCTTTAATACTAACCCTAACCCTAACTTCAGCCTTAACACTTAACCTAAACCTAACCCTAAACCTAAACCTGTCCTAACCTAACACCTAACCTGAACCATAGCCCTAATCTTAACCATAACCCTAGACCTAACCATAGCTTGAATACCATCCATTACCCTATACATAACCCTAGACAAATTCTAACCCAAGGCATAATCCTAATCATAGCCATAACATAACCAAATTCCTAGCCCTAACTGTTGGTCTAATCCTATCCATTAGCCTAACCATAACCCTAACTGAATTCTATCCCTAGTCCTAACCCTAACTCTATCACTAACCCTAACCCTATCCATCACCCTAAATCTAACCTGAATCCTAAACCTAACCATAACCATTTCACTAACCCTAACCTTAACCCTAATGCTAATTTGAGCCCTAATCCTAAATGTGAACCTAAACCATACCCTAACCCTTACTCTGACCCTAATAATACACTAGCTGTAAACCTGACTCCAACCCTCAAACTCACTGTTACAATAGACATAGCCATAAACCTAAATGTAAAACTATTCCTAACCATAACCCTAGACCTGTCATTAGCCCTAGCCCTAAACCTAACACAAACCCTAGCTCTAATTTTAGGTCTAAGCCTAGCCTTAATTCTAATCCTAATCTTAACCCTATCCCTAACCTTACTTTTTTCCTTGCCCTCACCCTAATACTAGCTGTAACATCATACCTTACCCTAACCCTATCGATAGCCCTAACACTAGCCCTAAATATATGCCTCAACCTAACAATAATCATAGCGCTAATCCTAGCCCTATTTTAGCCTAACCCTAAACCTAAGCCTAACCCTAGCCCTAAGACTAAGTCTCATTCTCACCCTAGCCCTAGTCCTAGTTCTAAACCTATCCCTTACCATAAACTAAAACTTTGCGATATCCCTAGCCCCAACCCTAGCCCTAACCTTCACCCTAGCCCTAAACATGGATCTAACCTTAACATTAAGCATAAACTTCACACTAACACTAGCCCAAACCCAAATACTAATTGGAAAAATAGCCCTAACCCTACCCTAGCCCTAAAACAAACTGAGCCATAACCATAACAGTAACCCTTAACATAAACCAAACCCTAACCCTACACCTAGACCTAAACCTAGTTTTAATTTGAGCCCAAACTCTAACCGTAGAAATAACCCTGTCAATGACTTGGACACTAACACTAACACTAACCCTAGCTCTAAACATCATCTTAATGCTAACCCTAATATTAGCTCTAATTGGAAACCTACTTTTTACATTAGCCAGAGCCCTAATGCTAACACAAATCCTAGCCCAAATCCAAGCCTTAACCCTAGTTGAAACACTAACCCTAACCCTAACCATAGCCTTAAACCTAATCCTAAGACAAACCCAAACCCTACCTCTAAAACTATTCCTTACTCTAAGCCAAACCCTTACCCTATTGCTACCGTAGTCCTAACACTAATCCTTAGCCTACCCCAAACTCTAACTCTATTACTAGTTCTAATCCTGGCCATCATTCTAGCTCCAACCCTAATCAAAACCCAAAACCTTTCTCTAACCCTTATTTTGACACTAACACTAACCCTAGGTCTAAACCTGACACCAACCCTAAATGTAAAAATAACAGTACCCCTATTGGTAAAACTATACCTAAATCTAACCATAACACTAGCACTGGACCAAACCTAATCCTAAATAGAGCCATAAATCTAGCCCTAGCCCTAAAAAAATCCTAGCTCTAGCCCTAAAAATAACCCTTAACCTAATGCAAAGACTAACCCTATCCCTAGAATCAATGTTAGTCCTAATTCTGGCCCTAACCCTAAACCTAACTCTAACCTAAACAGTGATCATTACCATAACCCAAACCCTAGCTCTAAAACTTATCCTAACTCAGAACCTAACCCTAAAACTAGACTTATCCATAACTCTAACCTTAAAACTAGTCATAAACATAATGCCAGCTCTTATGTAACCCATAGCCCTAATGCTAGCCATAAAACTCCCATAATACCTAGCCATTATCCTATCCCTAAACCTAGCCCTAATTGTAACCCTAACTGTAAACCTATACCTAACCCTAACCCTAACACTTGCCCTAGACCTATCCTAGCTCTAATGCTAACACTTACCCTAAACCTAACCCTGACATTAACCCTAGGCCTAACCCTATACTAGCCCTAATCCTAACCTTAACCCTAGCCCTTACCTTATCTCTAATCCTATCCATTACCCTAAAGATAAGCCTAACTTAAATGCTAACCCTAGGCCTAATGCTAACCCTATCCCTAACACTAACCTTTTTCATTACTCTAAACTAACTTGAACCCTAACCCTAACAACTAAATCAAGCCTTAACCCTAACCCTAACCCTAACCCTAACACTAAATCAAGCCTTAACCCTAAACCTTAACCTAAACCTAATTCTACCTGGACCCTGACCCTAATAATATACCTAGCTCTAAAACTGACCTTCATCCTAAACCTAACCCTTACACTAGGCCTAGCCACAACCGAACTCAAAAACTAACCATAACCATATGCCTAGACCTGATATTAGCCCTAGCCTTAATACTAACCCTAACCCTAATACAAAACCTAGCCCTCATCCTAGCTTTAATCTTAACCTGAACACTAACCCTAGCCCTACACCTAATTTTAACCCTGGCATTAGCACTAAATCTAGCTATAACCCCATCCTTTCCCCTAACTCTAACCATAACCCTTACCCTAACACTAACCCTAACTCTAGCCCTAACCATAGGCCTAACCCAAACAGTGACCCTAACCCTAGTGCTAATCCTAGCCCTAATTTAGCCCTACCCCTACACCTAACCCTAGGCGTAAAACTAACTCTAACACTCACCCTAGACCTTTTTCTAGTTATAAACCTATCAGTTATCAGAATCCTAACACAAGCCCTAAACTTAACCCTAATCCAAGCCCCAGAGGAATTCCTAGACCTAACCATAACTCTAAATCTAACCAAAACCCTAAGCTTAAACCTCACCCTACCATTAGACCTAACACTGTCACTAATCCTAAAACTACTGCTAACCCTAACCTTAGCCCTATGACAAAACAGAGCCATTGCCCTAACCCTACACCTCAACCTAAACTGTAACCCTACACCTAGCCATAACCTCCTTATTCTAATTTGAGTCCTAGGCCAAAAACTAACCCTGACCCTGACTTATATCCTAACACTAACCCTATCTATATATATCACACTAACCCTAAAGATAATGCTACAATTAGACCTAGGCCAAACATTAACCCTACATTTAACCCAAATAATAACCCTGGATTTTACATTAGCCATAGCCCTCATCCTAGACTTAACCTACTCTAAATCTTAGCCCTAATCTGAGCTTTAACATTAGCCTTAACCCTAACCCTAAACCTAAACCTAATCCTAAACCTAGCCTTAATACTAACCATAATCCTAGCCCTAAGCCTACATCTAATCCTATCCATTACCTTATCTCTAACCCTAACCCTAGGATAACCCAAACCCTATCTATAACTGTAACCCTATCCATTACCCTAAACCTAATATGAAACCTAAACCAAACCATATCAATTACCCTAACCCTAAACCTAACCCTAACTCTAATTTGAGCCCTTACACTAAAACCTTAACCTAAACAAACCCTAACCCTTACCCTGACCCTAACAATACCAATGTTCTAAAATTGACCCTATCCCGAACCTAATTTTACAGTATACCTAGCCATAAACCTAAACCTGAAACTATCCCTAACCATAATAACCTTAGACCTCATATTAGCCCTAGTCCTAATATAGGCCTAACACTAACACAAACCCTAGCCTCATCCTAGTCCTAAACCTAGCCTTAATCCTAACCCAAATCCTCACCCTAGACCTATCCCTAATTTTAACTGTCACCCTAGCCCTGAAGCTAGCCATAACCCCATCCCTTCCCCTAAATCTAACCTTAAAACTAACACTAACACTAATCCTAACCATAGCCCTAACAATAGGCCTAACCCTAACACTAAACCTAGCAGTAATCCTAGCCCTAATTTAGCGCTAAGTGAACTCCTAAACCTAGCCCTAAGACTAACTCTAACTCTCAACTTAGCCCTAATTCTATTTGTAACCCTATCCATTACTGTAACCCTAACATTAGGCCTAAACTTAGCCCTAACCCCAGGGATATCCCTAACCCTAGAACTAACCATAACTCTAAATCTAGCCCTGTCCTTAAGCCTAAACTTTACCACACCACTAGGTGAACACTATTGCTAATCCTACAACTAGTTCTAACCTTAGCCCTAGTCCTAAAACAAAATCAAGCCATTGCTCTAACTATAAACCTAAATCAAACCCTTACCCTAAAACTAGCCATAACACCAGCTCAAATTTGAGTCCTAGTACTAAAACTAACCCTGACCCAGACTCATATCCAAACACTAACCCTAGCTCTAAATACCATCCTAACACTAAAGCTAATGCTAACACTAGAACTAGCCTAAACCCTAACCCTAAAACTAACCCTAATCATAACCCTAGTTCATACATTAGTCATAGCCCTAACCCTAGCTCTAACCCTAACACAAAAATAGCCCTAATCTGAGTCTTAACACTAGATTGAACTCTAAACCTAACCCTAACCCTAGCCCTAAACCTAACCATAACACTAGCCCTAACACTAGCTATAACCCTAACACAAAAATAGCCCTAATCTGAGACCTAATACTAGATTTAACTCTAAACCTAACCAAAGACTATCACTAAACCTAACTGTACCACTAGCCCTAAACCTAGCTCTAACCCTATCCTTTAACCTAAGCCAAACCCTATCCACAATTTTAACCCTAGTCCTAATCCTAATCTTTAGTATAAACCAAACACTAACACTATTACTAGTCCTAACCCTAGCACTCATTCTAGCTCTACTCTAACCCCAAACCTAACCCTAACTTTCACCCTTATTCTGACCCTAACACTAATTATAGGTCTAAACCTGACCATTACCTAAACTTAACTCTGAATCTAGCCCTACCAGTAAACTTTTATTTAACCTAAGCCTAACCCTATACCTAAACCTAATGCTAAATCTAGCTATAACTCTAGCCCTAGTCCTAAACAAAAACTTAGTCCTAGCTCTAAGAATAACCCTTAACCTAAACCAAAAATTAATACTACCCCTAGACCTAACCCTAGTCCTAATTCTGGCTTTCACCCTAACCCTAACTCTAACCTGAACACTGACACTGACACTAACAATAAGCCTGGCTGTAAACCTGACCCTAAACCAATATATAAGCCTAACCACTAGACCTAGCCATAACCCTATCCCTAAAACTACCACAATTAGAACCCTAGATCTTATATTACCCATAGCACTAACCTTAGGCCTAAACATAACCCAAAACCTAGTTCTAATCAGAGGCCTAAACCTACCCTAAGCAGAACCCTAACTCTAACCATAGACCTACCCTAACCCTAATCATCACCTTAGTCCTAAACCTAGCTCAAAGCCTAAACCTTAGCCTAAACAAAACCCTAACCCTATCACTAACAATAACCCTAACCCTAGTCCTAATCCTAATGTTAAACCTAGCCCTAACCCTAAAAATTACCCTAACTCTATCCACAACCCTAATGGTAACCCTAGCCCTAACCTTAACCAAAACCCTAATCCAAAACATAAACCTAACCCTAGACCTAAACCTAATCCTTCTCATACCCCCACCCTAACTCAAACCCTAAACTTTACCCTAAACCCAGTAGTAAACCTAGCCCTAAAATTAACTCAACCCTAAACCTAACCTTACATACAATCCAATCTATTACCCTTAACCTAAACCTAACTCTAATGAAAACCCTAGCCCTAACCCGAAACCTAACCCTGATCATTACTATAACCCTAACACTAGACCTAACACTAAATCTAACCCTCACCCCAGAAATAACCCTAGCTCAAAACCTTACCTTTACCCTAAACCTAATTACAACCCTATTCTAAGCTAGGGTTACTAGCACTAATCCAATCTCTAATCTTAACTCTAGCCCTAATCCTAATCATAACCCTAGTTCTAAACTTATACATTACCCCTATGATAACCCTATTTCTAATGCTAACCCTAGGCCTAACCCTAACCCTATCACAAACCCTAAATCTCTCCATTACCCTAAACCTACACTGAACTCTAAAAATAACCCTATCCATTACCCTAAACCTAACTTTAACCCTAGATCTAACCCTTACTTCAAATCTTAACCTAAGCCTATGCCTAAGCCTAACACTAACACTACACCTAACCCTAATATTAATTTTATACCTAGCCCTAACCCTAATCCTAAGACTAAAACAAAATTGAGCAATAGCCCTAACCTTAAATCTTAACTTAATCTATACCCTAACACACAACTAGACCTAAACTTAGCCCTAAATGGAGTCATAACACGAACCTTAAACTAACCCTGACCCTGACTCATATCCTAATACTCACCCTAGTTCTAAACACCACCCTAAACTTAAACCGAACCCTAACAGTAACCCTAGCCTTAGTTCAAGTCCTAACCCTAACCTTAAAACTAACGCTGACCCAATCTGTATCCTAACAGTCACCCTAGCTCTAAACACTGCCCTCAAATTAAACCAAATCCTAACAGTAATCCTAGCCCTTAATTGAATCCTAACCCTAACCTTAAAACTAACACTGTCCCTGACTCATATCCTAACACTATCCCTAGCTATAAATATCGTGTTAACTTAAAACCTAACCATAACACCAGACCTACCCCTAACATTAACTGTAATTGTAACCGTAGTTCTTATATTAGCCATTGCCCTAACCCTAGTCCTAACCCTAACATAAAAACTACCCCTAATCAGAGACCTGAAACTAGATTTAACCCTAACCTTAATCCTAACTCTAGCCCTAACCCTAGCTCTAAGCCTATCCCTTATCATAAGTGAAACCCTAACAATAAAGGTAACCCTAGACTTATCCCTAATCCTTAGGCCAACCAAAATGTTAACCCTATTAATAGTCCTAAACCTAGCCCTCACTCTAGTTCTAAACCTATCCCATACCCTAATTCTATCCCTGACCCTTATTCTGACCATACCACTAATCCTAGGTCTAAACCTGACCCTAAGCCTAGACAAAACCCTAACACTAGCCATAGACCTAAACCTAATCCTAAATCTAGCCTTAACTCTAGCCCTAGACCTGAACAAAAACCTAGCCAAAGCCCTTTCAATAAACCTTAACATAACACAAACACTAACCATACCACTAGGCCTAAACCTAGTCTTAATTCTGGCTGTAACCCTAACTCTAACTCTATTCCAAACACTGACCATGCCTTTAAAAGTAAACCTACCTCTAAACCTGACTCTAATCGAATATCTAAACCTAATACTAGACCTAGCCATAGCCCTAACCCTTAAACTAGCCATAATCATTACCCTAGCTCTTACATTACCCACAGGTCTAACCCTAGGCCTAAACCTAACACCAAACCTAGAGCTAATCCAAGGCCTAAACCTAGCCCTAAGCATAATCCTAACCCTAACACTAACCTAACACTCAATTAGTCCTAAACCTAGCTCAAATCCTAACCCTTACACTATACATAAACCCACACCTATCTCTAATATACCCCTAACACTAGCCCTAATCCTAAACTTAACCCTAGCCCTAAACCTAGCTCTAAACCTACCCATTACTCTAAACCTAACCCTAAACCTATTGACAACCCTAGGCCTAACCATAATTCTAAACCTAACCGGAAAACTAACCCTAGACCTAACCTTAAACCTTGCACTCGACATAGACCTACCTCTAGGTCAAACCCTAACACTTTCCATAAACCTAAAATAACCATAGCCCTAACCCTAAACCTAAACCTCAATCTAACACTACCCATAACCCTATACCTATATCTAGCCATATCCATTACTCTAACCCTAACCCTAATGACGACACTTGCCCTAATCCTAACTCTAACCCTAACTGTGCTGTATTCTTATCCCTAGACCTAATTCTAGACCTAAAACTCGCCATACGCCTAATCCTATCTGAAAACCTAACCCTTATGCTGAACATAACAATAAAACTAACCCTAGTTCTAACCCTAAACCTAATCCTAACTCAAGACCTATTCCTAACAATAACCCTAGCTCTAACCTTAACTCTAACCCTATACATTATCCTAACCATTACCCCTACCCTAATGCTAACTCTAGGCCTAACACTAACCCTATAGCTAACCCTAACCCTATCAATTACCCTAAACCTAACCTGAACCCTAAACAAAACCCTATCATTACCCTAACCCTGACCCTAATGCTAATTTGAGCCCTAACACTAAAATCTAAACTCAACCAAACTCTAACCCTGACCCTGACTCTAATAATTCTCCTAGCTCTAAACCTGAACCTTCACTAACCTAACCCTTACATTAGACCTAGCCACAAATAACCCTAAAACTATTCTCAACAATAACCCTAAACCTGACATTAGCCCTAGACTTAATCCTAGCCCTAACCCCAACAAAAACTCCAGTCCTTATCCTAGCCGTAAAACTAGCCTTAATCCTAACCCTAACCCTAACCATAACCATAGCCCTAAACCTAATACTAACCCTAGCACTAATCTTAGCCCTAATACCGCCCTATTCCTAACCCTAACCCTAGAACTAAGACTAACTCTAACTCTCACACTCTCCTATCACTAGTTCTAAACCTATCCCTTACCATAACCCTAAACCAAGCCATAAACCTAGTCCTAACCCTTGCTCTATACATAGCCCCAGCACTAACCTTAGATCAAAATCTAACTCTAAATCTAACCCTAACCCGAAACCTAAGCCTAACCCTAACACTAGCCCTAAGCCTAATACTAATCCTAAAACTAGCTCTAACCCTATCCCTAGCACCCCCCCAAAAAACAAACAAACAAAAAAAAAAAAAAAACGAGCCATAGCTCTAACACTAACCCTTAAATTAAACCAAACCCTAACTGTACACCTACCCTTATCCCTAGCCCTAATTCGAGTTTTAAGCCAAACTCTAAAACTAACCCTGACCCTGACTCTGACACTAACACTAAACCTAGCTCTAAACATCACCCTAACACTAAACGTAACCCTAACACTAAACCTAGCCCTAATCTCAACCCTAAAATTAGTCCTAATCGTAACACTGTTACTTACATTAGCCATAACCCAACACTAACACTAACTTAACACAAAACCTAGCCATAATCTTGACCCCTAACCCGAGCTTTAAACCTAAACCTAACCCTAACACTAACCCTAGCCCTAATCATAGCCATAAGCCTAGCCCTAGCTCTAACTCTATCCATTATAATAACCATAACCCTAACCCTAATGCTAACCCTAGGCCTGAACCTAACACTATCTCTAAACCTATCCCTATCCATTTCCTTAAACCTAAAATGAATCCTAATATGAAGCCTAACATTATCCTAACCCTAACCCTATAGCTAATTCTATCCCTAACTTTAAGCCTTAACCTATCCCAAACACTAACCCAGACCTTGACCTAAATATAGGCCTATCCCTAAACCTGACCCTAACCTAAACCTTACACTAGATGCAGCCATCTTCCTAAATCTAAACCTATCTATAAACATAATTTTAGACCTGAAATTAGCCATTCTTCCAATCCCAGGCCTAACCGTAAAACACACCCTAGCCATTATATTTCCCAAAACCAAACTTAATCAATACCCTAACCCTAACCATAGCCCTAACCCTAATTCTAAACATCACCCTACCTCTCAACCTAGCTATGACACCATCCCTTACCCTAAACTTAATCCTAAATCTAACCCTAACTCTATGCTTAATCTGAACACTAACCCTAACCCTAATCCTAGCCCTAATTCTAGCCCTATCACTAACCCTAAACCTAACCATAGCTCAAAAACTAACTCTAATTCTTACACTAGCCCTATTGCTAGTTCTAAACCTATCTCTCACCATAACACTAACCCTAGCCCTAACCCTAGCCCTATCCTTAGTCCTAGGCCTAACCCTAGATCTAACCCTAACTCTAAATCTAACCTTAAACCTGAGCCTAAGCCTAACACTAACACTAACCCTAACCCTAATGCTAATTGTAAAAATAACCCTAACCCTAACACTAGCAGTAAAACAAAACCGAGCAATAGCCCTAACCCTAAACCTTAACTTAAAACAAACACTAACACTACACCTAGACCTAAAGCTAGCCTTAATTTGAGTCCTAACAGTAACCTAAATACTAACCCTGACCCTGACTAATATCTCAAACTCACCTTAGCTCTAAACATCATCCTAACCTTAAACCAAAACCTAACAGTAACCCTAGACTTTATTTGAGTCCTAACCCTAAACCTGAACCTGACTCATATCCTAACACTAACCCTAGCTCTAATTATCACCCTAACCTTAAACCTAACACTAACACTAGAACTACCCTAACCCTAACACTAAAATTAACCCTAATTGTAACCCTAGTTCTTATATAGAGCGATTGCTCTAACACTTGCCCTAACTCTAACACAAAAACTAGCTCTAATCTGAGCCCTAAACCTAGCCTTAACCCTTACCCTAACACTACCCTAACCCTAGCTCTAAACCTATTCCTTACCTAAATGAAACCCTAAGCTTAATGGTAACCATAGACCTATCCCTAATCCTTAGGCTAACCAAAATCCTAACAATATTTATAGTCCTGACCCTAGCTCTCATTCTAGCTCTAATCCTATCCCAAACCCTAATGCTAATCCTGACCCTTATTCTTCCTCTAATACAGACCCTAGATCTAAACCTGATCATAACCCTAGAGCAAACCGTAACACTTGCCCTACAGATAACCTTATACCTAAAACTAACCCTAACCCTAGCCTTAAGACTAACTCTAATTCTCACACTAGCCTTATCCTTAGTTCTAACCCTTTACAATACAGTAACTCTAACCCTAGCCCTAATCCAAGCCTTAACCCTAGATCTAACCCTATCTCAAAATCTAACCCTAACCCTAACCTAAGACTAACACTAAAACTAGCCCTAACACTAATGCTAATCATAAAACTAGCCCTAACCCTAACCCAAGAAGTAAAACAAACTGAGCAATAGCCCTAACCCTAAACCTTAACTTAAACCAAACTCTATCACTACACCTAGACATAACCTTAGTCTTAATTTGAGTCCTAATCCTAACCTTAAATCTAACCCTGACCCTGACTCATATCCTAACACTCACTCTAGCTCTAAAAACACTCCTAACCTTAAAATGAAACCTAAAAGAAAACCTATTCCTAATTCGAGTCCTAACACTTACCCTGACCCTGACTCATATCCTAACACTAACCTTAGCTTTAAATATCATTCTAACCTTAAACCTAACCCTAACACTAGACCTACCCCTAAACCTTACCCTAAAACTAACCCTCATTGTAACCCTAGTTCTTATATTAGCCATTGCACTAACGTTAGCCCTAACCCTAACCCAAAAACTAGCCCTAATTCAATCCCAAAACCTAGATTTATCCCTAAGCTAACTCTAACCCTAACCCTAACTCTAAGGCTATCCTTTACCCTATGAATAACCCTAAACCTAATGGTAGCCCTAGACCTATGCCTAATCCTTAGGCTAACCAAAATCCTAACCTTATTAATAGTCCTGAACCTAGCCCTTATTCTAGGTCTAATCCTATTCCAAACCTGAATGCTAACCCTAATAGGTATCCTGACCCTAACAAAAACCCTAGTTCTAAACCTGACCCTAACACTAGACTAAAACCTAATACTAGACCTGGACCTAAACCTAATCCTAAATCTAGCCTAACTCTAGCCTAGACCTAAACAAATATCTAGTCCTAGGCCTAACAATAACCCTTATCCTAACACAAACACTAACTCTACCCTTAGACCTAAACCTAGACTTAATTCTGGCTGGATCCCTAACTTGAACTCTAACCCAAACACTGAAACTCTGCCTTTAACAGTAAACCTACTTGTAAACCTGACCCTAACTAAAAATCTAAACCTAACACTAGATCTTGGCATAACCCTAACCCTAAAACTAGCCCTAATCATAACCCTAGTTCTTACATTACCTATAGCTTTAACCCTAGGCCTAAACCTCCTAGATGTAATCCTAGGCCTTAACTTAGCCCTAAGCATAACACTAACCCTAACCCTAGCCCTAACCCAAACCTAACCCTCACCTTAGTCTTAAACCTAGCTCAAAACCTAACCCTTAGTATAAACATAAGCCTAGAATTATCCCTGAAATTAACCCTAAACCTAGTACTAATCCTAACCTTAACCCCAGTCCTAATCCTAGCTCTAAACTCATTACCCTAACCTTAACCCTAACCCTAATTGTAACCCTAGCCTTAACCCTAACCATAATCTTAACCCTAAACAGAAAAGCAACCCTAGACCTAACCCTAAACTAATACTTGCTATAGCCCTAACCATAGATCAAACCCTAACCCTTACCATAAACCTAAACATAACCATAGACTTAAACCTAAACTTAAATCTAACCCTGCTCCTAACCCTAAACCTACATGTAACCATATTTATTACCCTAACCCTAACCCTAAACCTAATTATAACCATTTCCCTAATCCTTACCCTAACCCTAAACCTACCGTAATCTTATCCCTAAACATAACCCTGAACATAACCCTTGCTCTAACCCTAACCATAGCTCAGATCCTCATAACTCTTACACTAAACATATTACTAACCGTAACCCTATTTCTAACCCATACTGTAACACTAACTCAAGACCTAAATCTAACCATAAGTCTAGCTATAACCTTAGCTCTAACTGTATCTATTAGCCTAATCATAACACATATCCTAATGCTAACTATAGGCCTATCCTTATCTCAAGACCTAATCCTAAACATAACCCTAGCCCTAACTCTATCTATTACCCTAAACATAACCCTTTCCCTAATGCTAACCCTAGGCCTAACCCTAAACCTATCACTAAACCCAACACTATCAGTTACCCTAAAGCTAACCTGAACCCAAATCTAACATTATCATTACCTTTCTCTTAACCCTAATGTTAATTTGAGCACTAACCCTAAACTGAAACCTAAAAGAAACTCTAACCATGATGCTGACCCTAATTATTCCCCTAGCTCTAACCTAATCCTTACACTAAGCCTAAACCTTACATTAGACCTAGCCAAAACCTAACCATAAAATTATCCATAACCATAACCCTAGACCTGACATTAGCCCTAGATATAATACTAGCCCTAACCCGAACACAAACACTAGCACATATTAGCCTTAAACATAGACTTAATCATAAACCTAACCTTAAACATAGGCCTAACTTAAAACCAACCCTAACCCTAATCTTAGACCTACTTTAGCCCTATCCCTAACCCTAACCCTAATCCTAACCCTAGCCCTAAAACTAAGACTAACTCTATCCCTAGCCCTAAAATTAGTTCTAACCCTATTCCTTACTAGAACCCTAAACCTAGCCCTAACCTTAGGCCTAACCCTAGTAATTTACTTAGCCCTAGCCCTAACTGTAGATCTAACTTTACCTCTCAATCTAACCCTAATGCAAAGCCTAAGCCTAAAGCTAACACTAACCCTAACCCTAACCCTAATGCTACTCCGAAAACTAGCCCTAACTCTAGCCCTAGCTCTAATACAAAACCGAGCCATAGCCCTAACCCTAACCCTTAACCTAAACCAAACCCTAACCCTACACCTAGCCCTAAACCTATCCCTAATTTGAGTTTTAAGCAGACCTTTAAAACTAACCCTAACCCTGAATCTGATGCTAACATTAACCTTAGCTTTAAACATCACCCTAAAAATAACGTTAAACTTAACACTAGAACTAGCCCTAATCCAAACCCTAAAACTAGCCCTAATTGTAACCCTAGTGCTTACATTAGGCACAACCCTAACCCTAGCCCTAATTTAACTCAAAACTTAACCTAATATGAGCCCTATAATGAGCTTTAAACCTAACCCTAACCTTAACACTAAACCTAGCACTAATAAAAACCATAAACTTAGTTCTAACCCTAGCTCTAACCCTATACATTACCCTGACCATAATCCTAACTCTAATGTTACCCCGATGCTTAAACCTTATCATATCCCTAATTCTAACCCTATCCATTACCTTAAACCTAACTTGAAACCTAAACCTAACTCTATCATTACCCTAATCCTAACCCTATGCTAATTTGAGCCCTAAATTTAAACCTTAACCTATCCCAAATACTCATCATGACCCTGACCCAAACAATACCCTTAGCTCTAAACCTGACCCTAACCCTAAACCTAACCTGTACACTACATCTAACCTAATTCTAAAACTGTCTTTAACTGTAAATCTGGATCTGAAATTAACTCTAGCCCTAATCCTAGCCCTAAACCTAGCCTTAGGCCTAACCCAAATTATAACCCAAGTTTTAACCTAATTCTAACGCTTGCCCTAGCCCTAATCCTAGCTGTAACACCATCCATTACTCTAAACCTAACCTTAACCCTAAACCTAACCATAATCTTAAACCTAACCATAACCCTTGCTTTAATCCTAAACCTAACACTAACTCTAAGCCTAGCACTAACCCTAATTTAGTCCTATCTTAACCCTAAACCTAGCCTTAAGAATAACTCTAATTCTTGCCCTAGCCCTATCCCTAGTTCTATCCTTAGCCCTAGCCCAACCATGGATTTAAACCTAACTCTAAATTTAAACCTAACTCTAAATTTAACCATAACCATAATCCTAATCCAAACTCTAACACTAGCCCTAACAATAAAGCTAATTGTAAAACTTTCCTTAGCCCTAGCCCTAGCCATAAAACAAAACCAAGCTATATCCCTAAACCTAACCCTTAACCTAAACCAAACCACAAACCTACACCTAGCCCTAAAACTAACTCTAAAAGTAACCCAGACCCTGACGCTGATCCTAACACTAATCCTACCTTTAAATATCACCCTAAATTTAAATTAATCCTAATTCTAGACCTAGCCTTAACCCTAACCCTAAAAGTAGCCCTAATCATAACCCTAGTTTGTACGTTAGTCGTTGTCATAACCCTAGCCCTAAACCTAACACTAATCCTACCCCTAATTCTAGTACTTACCCAAGTTTAAACACTAATCTTATCCCTAACACTAGCCCTAACCGTAACCCTAACCCTAGCCATAACCCTATCCTTTCCCCTAAGCCAAATCATAAACCAAATGCTAACCCTGTTCTAACCCTAATCCTTAGCCTAACTTAAACACTAACAGTATTACTAGTCCTAACCCTAGCCCTCATTCTAGTTGTACCCTAACCCTGATCATTATTCTGATCCTAACAATAACCCTAGGTCTAAAACTGACCCTAACTCTAAAGCAAACCCTAACACTAGCCCTACCAGTAATGCTATTACTATACCTAACCCTAACACTAAATCTAGACCCAACTAATCATAAATATAGCTATAATTCTAGCCCTAGACCCAAACAAAATCCTATCTCTAGCCCTAACAATAACCCTTAACCTAAACTAAACACTTACCCTATCAATAGACCTAACACTAGTCCTAATTCTGGCTCTAAACCTAACCATAATCCTATCCAGAACACTGAACCTGACCCTAACATTAACCTATCTCTAAACCTGACCATAACCCAAAACCTAATCCTAACAGTAAACCTAACCCTAACCCTAACACTAATACTAGCCCTGAACATAACCCTAGCCCTAACCCTATTTTAACCCTAATCTTAACTGTAACAGTAGCCCTAACCCTAACCATAGTCCTAACCCTAGCCCTAAACTTAACACAAAACCTTGCCATAATCCTAAGCCTAAACTTAGCCCTAAACATAACTGTAACCCTAAACCTAGCCCTACACTAACCCTAACACTAACTCTTGCCTTAGACCTAACCCTAGTTCAAAGCCAAACCCTTAGAGTGAACATTACCCTAGCCCTATCCTAAACCATAACCATAATCCTAGCTCTTATCCTAACCTTAATCCTAGCTTGAACTTTAGTTCTCAGCCTGTCAATTACCCTAACCCTAACCCTAACCCTAATTATAACCCTATCCCTAACACTAAACCTAACCCTAAACATAAATGTATTCCAAGACCTAGCCATAAACCTAAACCTCACCATAGGCCTAATCTTAGCAGAAACATTAAGCCTTACACTAATCCTAAACCTAAAACTAAAACTAGCCCTAATCTATAACCTAACTCTAACCATAAATCTAACATTACCATTACCCTAAACCTAACCCTAACTGTAATGAAAACTCTAGCCATAACCTGAAATCTAAAAAAAAAAAAACCTAACCATAAACACATCCGTAGACTAAACATAAACCTAACCCTCGCCCTAGCCCTAACCCTAGATCAAACACTAAAACTTACCCTAACCTAAAAATAACCCTGGCCCTAAATCTAACACTTATTGTAAACCAAACCCTAGCCCTATCCATAAATCTAACTCCAATCCTAGACTTAATCCAAATAATAACCTAGCCCTAACCATAGCTCTAAATCTATCCATTATACTAAACATAATCCTAACCAAATGCTAACCTTAACCCTATTGCTAAACTTAACCCATCCATTACCGTAAACCTCAATTGAAACCTAAACCTAACCCTATCCATTACCCTAACCCTAAGCCTAAACCTACATGAAATCAAGCCCTAACCCTAATCTTTGACCTTAACCAAATACTAACCCTGACCTTAACCCTAATAATACCCCTTACTGTAAAACTGACCCTTACCCTAAACATAGCCCTATCCCTATTTCTAGCCCTGAACCTAACAGAAACCCTAGCCCTAAACCTAGCCTTAATCCTAACCTAAACAGTAACCCTACCACTAATACTAATTCTAACCCTTACCCTAGCCCTAAAGCTAGGTATAAACCCACCCATACCCCTAAACTTAATCCTAAAACCAATTACAATCCTAAATCTAGTCCTACACCTGGGCCTAAATCTAACACTAACCCTTGCCCTATAACCTAATTTATCTTAAACCCTAACCCTAAGCCTAAGCCCAGACCTATATGTAAATCTAACTCTCATCCTAGCTGTTTCCCTAGTTCTGACCCTATCATTTACTGTAACACTAACACTAGCCCTAACCCTAACCCTGGATCTAACACTAACTCTAAATCTAACATTAAACCTAAGCCTAAACCTCGGGTGTTTAGCCCTAACCCTAACACTAATTCAAAATCTAGCACTAACCCTAGTCATAGCCCTAAAACAAAACTGAGCCATAGCCCTAACTCTAACCCTAACCCATAGAAGTCAAGATGAAGTGAAACCTTAAAACACAAACTGTTCCTGACAGTGAACCTTGAACGAAGAAGGTCCAACCTGGGAAACATGGTAATGCTAAGTAAAAGATGAATCCTGACCAGTGTCAAAGAAATTTGAGCAAAACTAACTCTAACCCGAACATTAGTTCTAACCCTAGCCCTTACCTTAATCCTAAAACTAAGCCTTTACTGTTCATAGAGTTGATCATAAAAGTCCCAGACTTGGGGTGCCTAGTAGGGAAAGGTAACAGATGAATCCTGCTCAGTATCAAAAAAATCTGACCAATAATTGGTGGAGGTGTTTCAGTACGTATTTTCCCTGTTTTCTCCTAAAGTGATCTTGGATAAATTGATTTTTCATACTTCAGCTTATGATACTTTCACAAAGAACAAACAAGAGCATGTGCACAGTAAAGTGATTGAATGTGTGAAGTTTAATGCAGCTAGCACCAACCCTGTTTGATTTCCAGCTCCATTTCCATTCACACCTATAAACCATAATGTAGTGAAAACTAAAAATTCAAACTTTTTCTGACACTGAACCATTGAAAGTTGAAGGCCAAAACTTGGAGACCCGATTAAGGTAGGTCAAAGCTGAATCCTATACAGTGTCAAAATAATCCAACCAAAAAAAAAAAATTAAGCTCTTTTAGTACATGTGTATTTTCCTTGCTCCTAAAGCACTCAGAGATAAAGCTGTTTCTTTCTACTTCCGCTTAGGGATACTTCACAGGAAAAAAAAAAGAATGCTCACTGGTAACTGATTGATTGTGTGAAGTTTCAAGTATCTAGTACAAACCCTGTGTGATTTCCAGCTTCTTTTCCATTCACCCATATAGGGCAAAAAGAAGAGAAACATGAAAATTCAAACTGTTCCTTAGAGAAAAACTTTTTGCAGGAGGTCCAAACATTTGGAGTATAGTCAAAATACGAAAAGGGTGAATCCTTCCCAGTATCATAGAAATTGAAAAAAAGAAAAAAAAAAAAAAAAAACCTAACTGTAACCCTAACACTAGGTCTAAACCTAGTCCTAACACTAAGTCTAACACTAAACCTAATCTGTTTACAGAGCCTTTGATCATAGAAGTTTCAAAATTGGGGAGTCTAGTGAGGCAAGCTTACAGATGAATCATGGGCAGTTTCAAAGAAATCTGACAAAATATTTGGGGGAGCTCTTTCAGTACATGTATATTTCCCTGTTTTCTCCTAAAGTGTTCTCAGATAAATTTTTATGCATGCTTCAGCTTATTACTAATTTCACAAGGAACAAACCAGAGAGTGCCCACAGAGAACTGATTGAGTGTGTGAAGTGTCAAGCAGTTAGCACAAACCTTGTTTGATTTCCAGCTCCATCTCCATTTACCCATGTAGGTCAAAATGAAGTGAATCCATAAAATACAAATTGTTCCTGGCAGCAAAGAATTCAACTGAAAAGGCTGAAAATGGGGAACATAGTAAGGCTAGGTAAAAATGTATCTTGCCCAGTATCAAAGAAATTTGAACAAGACAAACTCGAACCCTAACAATAGACCTAACTCTAACCATAAGGCTAACCCTAACCTGTTTAGAGAACCTTTGATCATAGAAGTCTCAAAGTTGAGGAGCCTAGTGGAGCAAGCTAACAGATGAACCCTGCCCAGTATCAAAGAAATCTGACCAAATGATTGGGGGAGGTAGTTCAGTACATGCATATTTTCCTGTTGTCTCCTAAAATGCTCTCGCATAGTGTTGTTTTGCAATCTTCATCTTTGGGATACTTTCAAAAGAATAAAACCAGAGCGTCCTCACAGAGAACTGATTGAGAGCATCTAGCAAAAACCCTGTTTGATTTCCAGCTCCATTTCCATTTACCCATATAGGTCAAAATGAAGTGACACCTTAAAATAAATACTGAAATACTGACAGCAAACCAGTGAACCTAGAAGTCCCAAACCTGGAGAACATAGTAAGGCTAGGTAAAAGATAAATCCTGTCCAGTATCAAAGAAATTTGAACAAAACTACTATAAGCCTAACACTGGATCTATCCTTAATCCTAACCCTACAGCTCACCCTAGCCTGTTTAGAGGACCTTTGATCATAGAAGTCCCAAACTAAGGGAGCCTAGTGGGGAAAGCTAATTGATAAATCCTGCACAGTATCAAAGAAATCTGAGCAAATAATTGGGGGAAGTGTGTCAGTACATGCATACTTCCTTGATTTCTCTAAAAGTGCTCTGGGATAAAGTTACTTTGCATGTTTCAGCTGAGGGCAACATTCACAAGGAACAAACCAGACAGTGCCCACAGAGAACTGATTGAATGTGTGCAGTTTCAATCAGCTAGCACAAACCCTGTTTGATTTCGTGCTCCATTTCTCTTCAACAAAATAGTTCAAAATAAAGTGAAACTATAAAATGCAAACTGTTCCTGACAGTGAAACATTGAACCGAGAAGGCTCAAACCAGGGAACATTGTAAGGCTAGGTAAATGAATCCTGCCCAGTATCAAAGATACATGAACAAAACTGACTCTACCCCTAACAGTAGGTTTAAACCTACCCTTACCCTTATCATAAACCTAACCCTAATCTGTTTATAGAACCTTTTATCATAGAAGTCCCAAATTAAGGGAGCCTAGTGGGGAAAGCTAACAGATGAATCATGTGCAGTATCAAAGAAATCTGACCAAATAATTTGGGGAGGTAGTTCAGTACATGTATATTTCCATGTTGTCTCCTAGAGTAATTTCAGACATAGATGTTTTTGCATACTTCAGCCTTGGGAAACTATCACAAGGAAGAAATCAGAGAGTGCCCACATAGAACTGATTGAGTGTGTGCAGTTTTAAGCAGCGAGAACCAACCCTGTTTGATTTCAAGTTCCATTTCCATTTACCTGTATAGGTCAAAATGAAGGAAACCTTAAAATACAAACTGTTCCTGACAGCAAACCATTGAAGTGATAAGGCCCAAACCTGGGGAAAATAGTAAGGCCAGGTAAAAGAAGAATTATGCCAAGTATCAAATGAATTTGAACAAAAAACACTCTAACTCTTAGATATAACCCAACCCTAACCTAATTCTAACCTGTTTAAAGTACTATGATGATGGAAGTCCCAAACTTGGGGAGCCTAGCAGCACAACTTAACAGATAAATCTTGTGCAGTATCAAAGAAATTTGATGAAAAATTGGGGGAAGGTATTTCAGTACATTCATATTTTCCTGTTTTTTTTTTGTTTGTTTGTTTTGTTTTTTTTTTTTCTTATGGGCACATGGATAAAGAGTTTCCCATGATTCAGTTTAAGGTACTTTCAAAAAGAAAAAACCAAAGAGTGCCCACAGAGAGGTGATTGAGTGTGTGAATTTTTATGCATATAGCACCAACCCTGTTTGATTTCCAGCTCCATTATCATTCACACCTATAGGCCATTATGAAGTGAAACCTAAAAATTCAAACTGTTCCTGACACTGATCTATTGACCCTTGAAGGTTCAAACTTTGGGAGCCTACTAAGGCTAGGTCAAGGATGAAACTTGTACAGTATTAAATTAATCCAACCAAAAAAATTTGAAACTCTTTCAGTATATGTGTATTCTGTTTGCTCCTAATGCACTCAGAGGTAAAGCTGTTTCTTTCTACTTCATCTTAGGGATACTTCCATGGAAAACACCAGATTATGCTCACTGAAAATTGATGAAATGTGTGAAAGTTTAAAGCAGCTAGACCAAACCATTTTCAATTTCCAGCTTTCTTTCCATTCACCCCTTTAGGGCAAAAAGAAGAGAAACATGAAAATTGAAACTGTTCCTGAAATAAAACCCTTTATGTAGGAAGCCCAAACATTTGGAGTATAGCCAAAATAGGAAAAAGATGAATCCTGCACACTATTATAGAAATTTGAAAAAAAATAAAAACAAAAACTAACTCTTACCTTAAAAATAGGTATAATACTAGTCCAAACACAAAACCTAACACTGACCTTAACCTGTTTAGAGTACCTTTGATCCTAGAAGTCCCACACTTGGGGAGCCAAGTTGGGTAGGCTAACAGATGAATCTTTCACAATATCAAAGAAATCTGACCAAATAATTGGGGGAGGTATTTCAGTACATGCATATTTCTCTGTTTTCTCCTAATGTGCTCTTGGATAAACTATTTTTTTCATGTTTCATTTAAGGTACTTTCACAAGGAACTACCAGAGAGTGCCCACAGAGAGCTGATCGAGTGTGTGAAGTTTCAAGCAGCTCCAGCTCCATTTTCATTGACATCTATAGGCCATAATAAAGTGAAACCTAAAAATTCAAACTTTTTCTGACACTGAACTGGCAAACCTTGAAAACCCAAGGGGATACTCCTAAGACTAGGAAAAGAATGAATCCTATGTAATATCAAAGTAATCCATGCTCACAGATAAGGCTGTTTCTTTCTAATTCAGCTTTGGTCTACTTTCATTAAAAAAATGAGAGAATGTTCCCTGAGAACTGATTGAGTGTGTGAAGTTTCAATCAGCTAGCACAAACCCTGTTTGAATCCAGCTCCATTTCCATTCACCCATATAAGGCAAAATGAAGTGAAACATGAACATTAAAACTGCTCCTGAGAACAAACCCTTTTAATAAGAAGCCCAAACTTGGGGAGCATACTAAGAATAGGAAAAAGATAAATCCTGACCAGTATACAAAAAGTTGAAAAAACTAATTCTAAACCTAACACTAGTTTTAACACTTGCCCTAACTCTAACTTAACCCTAAGCCTAACCTGTTAAGAGAACCTTTGATCATAAAAGTTTTAAACTTGGGGAGACTAGTGAGGAAAGCTACAGATAAATCCTGCACAGTATCAAAGAAATCTGGCCAATTAATTGGGGGAGGCATTTCAGTACATGCATATTGCCCTGTTTTCTCCTAACGTGCTCTTGGATAGAGTTTTTTTTTTTTTCCATGCTTCAGCTTATGGCTACATTTACAAGGAAGAAACTAGAGAGTGCACAGAGAAAACTGATTAAGCATGTGAAGCTTCAACCAGGTAGCACCAACCCTCTGATTTCCAGCTCCATTTGCATTTACCCATATAGGTCAAAATGAAGTGAGATATTAAAAACAAACTATTCCCAACAGCAAACCATTGAACTGAGAAGACCCAAAACTGGGGCACATAGTAAGGCTAGGTAAAAGATAACTCTTCCCACTATCAAAGAAATTTGAACCAAACAAACTCTAAACCTAACACTATCTCTAAACCTACCCCTAATGGTAACATTAACACTTACCTTTTTAGAGAACCATTGATCCTAGAAGTGCCATCCTTGGGAAGCCTAGTGGAGCAAGCTAAAAGATGAATACTGTGCAGTATCCAAAAAATCTTATCAAATTGTTGAGAGATTTATTTCAGTACATACATGTTTCTCTGTTTTCTCCATAAGGGATCTCAGATACAGTTGCTTTTGAATGCTTCATCTTTGGCCTACCTTCAAAAAAAGAAACCAGAGTGTGCCCACTGAGAACGGATTGTGTGAAGTTTCAAGCACCTCCTGCCAACCCTGTTTGATTTTCAGTTCAATTTTCATTCACATCAATAAGCCATGATGAAGGGAAACCTTAAAATACAAACTGTTCCTGACAGCCAACCATTGAACCAACAAGGACCAATCCTGTGGTAAGTAAGTAAGTAAGGCTAAGTAAAAGATGAATCCTGCCCAGTATCATAGAAATTTGAAAAAAAAAAAAAAAAGGATCCCATGGATGCTCTCAGCACAAATGGAAGGCTCAGCTGCACAGTTTCTCTGGGGGCAGACAGAAGTCTCAGCCACACAGGTGCTCTCTGTGCAGATGGAAGGCAGCACAGAACACAGAGGGTTTGCTTGCGGGTCACCAGACTGAGCTCTGGACACAGCACAAGGTCACTCCAGAACCATCCACCTCACCAAACACCATACATGGATAATAGATTGAATACATTTTGCAAAACCTTACTCGCCATCTATTGGTGGGCGTGGCTACCAGCTTGATTCTGCAGCTTATCAGGTTCCTGGTTTCCAACTCCCCAAACCTCCAGCTGTGATAACTCAAGATTTTTCTCACATGTTTTGGGGGGTGTAGCTATCAATGTGGAACAGCAACTGAACAGGCACCTGGTTTCCTATTCAGAGACTAAGAGTAGGGAGGCTCCAGGTAGAAGCTCAAGCCCTCTCACCCTGTCTACCTCCACCACCCTGAGCACAGAGACTCAAGCTAGGAATCAACAACTCCACCTACTGCAAGAAAAGAAAACAGAGTTCTGAGAGACATTTTTTTTTCTTTCTTACTTTTCTTTTCTTGCTCTTCTCATCCATTCTCCTCTACCATCCTCCCTCTGGTCCTCACAACCACAACATTTGTAAAACCAAGAACTTTCCATGAAATTTGATGTTAAAAACTGAATCACTAGAATACTCTAACATACAGGAATTGCATAAGGCCCCAACTCACCACCCCTTTATTTGCTCTTATTTTTACTCCCTCTTTCTTTCTTTCCTTGTTATTTTTTCTTCTTTTTTCTTTCTCCCTCTATCCCACTTTCAGCCTCCTAACTTTTAATATTTATACATAGGGTAATTTTGTGAATACAGATAAGGAGTTTCAATGTATGCCTTCTTCCATAAATTCCCCCTGTCTATTCATTAGAGTTCTCCTCCAAAGTTCCTAAGTTAGAATCATCACATACCCTCAACTCTTCCCCCCTAATAACATACCATTTTACCCCTGACCCTCAGTTCTCTATACACCACCAGAAATGGCATGCCTTTTATGAAACTAGCTACTATATTCTAAATAATAATTAAGCCAACATCTGTAGACACAGAGTCTAAATATAAATGTATTTATAATGGTTAGGCTTAGGTTTCAGGTTAGGTTTCGTTTTAGAGTTAGGTTTTGATCTATGGTTAGAGCTAGGGCTAAGGATAGGGCAAGGTTTAGGACTAGGGTTTGGGTTAGGTTTAGGATTATGGTAAGGGTTAGAGTTAGAACTAGTGATATGGCTAGTATGAGAGTTAGTCTTAGGGCTAGGGTTAGGGTTAGGATTAGGAATAGGGCTCAATTAGGGCTAGTGTTAGGGTTAGGTTTAGACTTTGTTTTAGGGTTAGAATTAGGGTCACATTTAGGATAATGTATTGGGTTATAGCTAGGTTGAGTACTAGGACAAGGGCTAGTATTAAGGTTAGGTCTAAGGTTAGTTTTAGGGTTTTGATTAAAGCTGGGTTAAGCGCTAGGATGAGGACTAATGTTTGTTTTAGTGTTAGGGCTAGGGCTAGGGCTAATGTCAGGTCTAGGGTTACAGATAGGGATAGTCCTAGGTTTATGGCTTGGTCCAGTGTAGGGTTTAGGTTTTTACTAAGGGTCAGTTTTAAAGCTAGGGTTATTATTAGGGTTGGAATCAAGTTGAGGGTTTGGGTTAGGTTAGGGTTTAGGTTTATGGCTTGGATTATCACTAGGTTTAGCGTTAAGGTAACATAAGGGTTAGGTTTAGGGTTTAGATGTGATTTAGTGTAATGGATAGGGTTAGGGTTAGGCCTAGGGTTAGCATAATGGTGTGGTTATCATTAGGGTAATGGATAGGGTTATACATAAGGTTAGGAGTGGGGTTATGTAGGGATTAGTGCTTTTGCTTGGGTTAGTGTTAGGTTTACATTTAGGGTTAAAGCTAGGTTTAGGGGCTGGGGATGTGGCTCCAGAAGTAGCGTTTTCACCTTGCATGCACGGGTTGCTGGGTTTGATTCTCAGCACCACATACCAATAAAATAAAGATGTTGTGTTCACCAAAAACAAACAAACAAAAAAAAAAATAAATGAATAAATATAAAAATAAACTAGGTTTATAACTTGGATTAAGGCTAGGTTTTGGGTTAGGTTATGGCTAGGATTAAGGCTATGGCTAACGTACGAAGCAGTGTTATGATTAGAGCTAGTGATAGGGTCAGGGTTAGGGCTATGTCTAGTGTTAGATTTAAGTTTATTTTAACGATAATGTTTAGAGCTAGGTTTAATGTTAGGGTCAGAGTCAGGTTCCAGATTAGTTTTCAGGTTAGGGTTAGGACTAGAATTAGAGATAGGATAGGGCTAGGTGTAGGGTTAGGGTTTGGTTTAGGGTAAGTGTTAGGGTTAGGGTTATGATTCAGTTTTGTTTTAGGGCTAGGAGTAGAGTTATGGCTACTTTTAGGATTAATGTTAGGATTATGGCTAGTGTTAGTGTGATATTTAGGCTTAGTTTTAGGGTTACATTTAGAGTTAGGTTTAGATCAAGGCTTTGAGCTAGGAGTAAGGATAGGGCTAAAATCAGGGCTAAGTATAGGGCTAGGTTTAGGGTAATGGTGAGGGATAAAGTTAAAACTACGTATAAGGCTTGGGCAAGAGTTTGAGTTAGTCTTAGGGCTAGGGTTATAGTTGGGTTAGTGATAGGGCTAAATTAGGGCTGAGATTAGGACTAGGGTTAGTGTTAGGGTTAGGCCTAGGATTAGGGCTAGGGTTAGTGTTAGTGTTAGTGTTAAGATTAGGGTTAGGTTTAGGTTAAGGGATGGGATTGTAGCTACTTTTAGAACTAGGGTGAGGATTAGAATTAGGGTTATTTTTAGAGTTATGTTTATGATTAAGGTGAGGTTTATGGCTAGGATTTGGTCTAAGGTTTGTGTTAGGATTAGGACTAGAAGTAGAGCTAGGGCTAATATTAGTTCTAGGGTTACAGTTAGAGAGAGTTTTAGGGTTAGTTTATCGCTAGGTCTATTGTAAGGTTAGATTTCTTTTTAGGGTCAGATTTAGAGCTATGGGTATTATTAGGGTCAGGGTCAGGAATAGGGTTTTTATTAGATTAAGGTTTAGGATTAAGGCTCGAGTTATCATTATGGTTAGGGATAGGTTAATGATAGTTTTAGGTTTAGAGTTCAGGTTACGTGTAGGAAAATGGATAGACTTAGGGTTAGGAATAGGATTGGGGTTCGGCCTAGGGTAGCAGAAGCGTTAGGGTTATCATTAGGGTAATGGATAGGGTTAGAGTTAGTGATAGGGCTAGTGTTTTGCTTAGTATTAGGTCTAGGGTTAGGCTTAGGTTTAGGGTTAGGGCTAAGGTTAGGATTATGGTTAGCTTTAGGATTAAAGCTAGGATAGGCTTGTGTTAGGGCTAGATTTTGCGATAGGTTAGGAATATGGCAAATGTAAGAACTTTGTTATGATTAGGGCTAGTTTTAGGGTTAATCTTAGAGCTAAGTACAGTTTTAGGGTTAGGTTTAGTGTTAGCATGATGTTTAGAGATAGGTTTAGTGTCATTGTCAGGGTCAGTGTTCAATTTAGGGTTATGGTTAATGTGAAAGCCAGAATTAGAACTAGGGTTAAGTCTAGGGGAAGTGTTAGTTTTGGGTTTTGGTTAAGGGTTATTGTTAAAACTAGGGCTGGGTTTCTCTTTAGGTCTAGGATTAGAGTTATAGATAGATTAGGATTAGGATTAGGTCTAGGGCTAGAGTTATAGATAGATTAGGATTAGGCTTAGGTCTAGGGCTAGTGTTAGGTTTAAGTTTATTTATAAGATTACCAGTAGGGCTAGTATTAGGGTTCGTTTTAGGGTTAGGTTTTAGGTTTAGACCTATGATGAGTTTTAGGGTCAGAATAAGGGTCAGGGTTAGGGTTAGGGTTTGGGTTTTGGTTACAGCAAGAATGAGGACTATGGTTAGGACTAATAACAGGGTTAGGCTTTGGGTTAGGTTAAAGATTAGGGTTAGGATTAGGATTAGCATTAGGTTTAGGGTTTGGCATAGGGTAAGGGATAGGTTTAGAGCTAGGGCAAGGGCTAAGGTTAAGGTTAAAGCTAGGTTTAAGGCTCGGATTAGGGCTAGTTTTGTTTTAGGGTTTTGGCTAGGGTTATATCAATGGCTAATGTAAGAACTAGAGTTTTTAGGGTTAGTTTTAGAGTTATGGTTAGGGGTTAAACCTCTAGTGTAAGGATTAGGTTTAAGGTTAGGGAGATTTTTAGAGCTAGTGTTAGTGTTAGGTTAATAGTCAGTGTCAGATTTAGTTTTAGGGTTATGGTTAGGACTCGAATTAAGGCTACAGTTACTGTAAGGGTTCGGTTTAATATTAGGATGGTGTTTAAAGCTAGGGTGAGTGTTAGGATATCAGTCAGAGTTAGGGTTATTATTAAGGTTAAGCTCAAAATTCATATTAGGGCTAGGATTAGGTCTAGGTGTAGTGTTAAGGTTTGGTTTAGTTAAGGTTTAGGGTTAGGGCTATTGCTCAGTTTTGTTTTAATGCAAGGGTTAGTGTTATTGCTAGTTTTATGATTAGCGTTAGGGCTAGGGCTAGTGTTAATGTTAGGCTTAGGCTTAGGTTTAGGGTTAGATTTAGAGTTAGGGTTAGATTTAGGGTTAGGACTAGGAATAATGATTTGGCAATGGTTATGTCTGGGTTTAGGGCTAGGGTTAGGGCTAGGTTTAGGATTATGGTAATGGATAGGGTTAGAAGTATGGATAGGGCTAGTGTGAGAGTTAGAGTTACTCTTAGGGTTAGGGTTAGGGTTAGGTTTAGGGATAGGGTTAAAATAGGGCTAGGATTAGGGTTCGGGTTAGTGTTCAATTTAGGCCTACAATTAGGGTTAGGGTTAGGGTTAAGTTTAGGGTAAGGAATGGTGTTATAGCTAGGTTTAGTGATAGAGTGAGCGTTAGAATTAGGGTTAGGTCTAAGGTTCAGTTTAGAGTCATGATTAAGGCTAGGTTTGGGCCTAGGATGAGGGCTATGGTTCATTTTAAGGTTACAGCTAGGATTAGTGCTAGTGCTAATATCAGATCTAGGATTATGGTTAAAGTTAGTTTTAGGATTAGGTTTATGGCTACATGTAATGTAAGGTTTAGGTTTAGGGTTAGGGTCAGGTTTAGAGCTAGGAGTATTATTAGGGTCATGTTCTGGGTTAGAAATTCGGGATGGGTTAAGGTTTAACGGTAGGGCTTGAATTAACATTATGGTTAGTGTAAGTGTAATGGAAGGATGAGGTTTATAGTTTATGTTTGGTTTAGAATAATACATAGGTTTAGGATTAAGGATAGAGTTAGGTTTAGGATTAAGGATAGGGTTAGGTTTAGACCTAGGGTAATTGTTAGGGCAATGGATAGGGTTAGAGCTAGGGTTAGGGCTAGGGTTATAGTTTTGATTAGGGCGAGGGTTAGGATTAGGTTTAGGTTTAAAACTTGAGTTAGGGCTTGGATTAGGGCTAGGTTTGGGGTTAAGTTAGTGCTAGGGTTAGGGGTAACACTAATGTAAGTACCAGGGTTACAATTAGGGTTAAATTTAGGGTTAGGGTTAGTAGTAGGTCTAGTGTTATGTTTAGGGTTAGGGTTAGTATTATGGTCAGTGTTAGGGTCAGTGTTAGTTCTAGTTGTCAGCTTAAAACTAGAATTAGAGCTAAGTTTAGGGTTAGGGTTAGGGTTTGGTTTAGGTTAAGGGTTAGGTTTAGGGTTAGGACTATGGCTCAGTTTTGTTTTAGGGATAGGGTTAAAGTTAGATTTAGAGTTATAGTTAGGGTCAGGGTTAGGCTTAGGGGTAGGGTTTGATTTAGAGTTAAAATTATAGGGCTAGAGCTAATGATATGGCTAGTGTTAGGGCTAGGGTTAGGACTAGGATTAGATTTCCATTTAGGGATAGGGTTAGAATTAGGGATGGGGCAAGGGTGAGAGTTAGCATTAGTCATAGGGCTAAGATTAGGGCTAGGGTTAGTTTTGGGATTAGGCCTAAAGTTAGGTTTCGAGTTAGGACTAAGGCTAGGTTTAATGCTAGGATTAGGGCTGGCATTTGTGTTAGGTTTAGGGCTAGAATTAGGGCTATGGCTAATGTCAGGTCTAAGCTTATGGTTGGGGATAGAGTAAGGATAAGTGTTATGGCTGGGTCTAGTGTAAGGGTTAGGTTTAGTGTAAAAGTCAGCTTTAGAGCTAGGAGATATATTAGGGTCAGGGTGCGTGTTAGAGTTTGTTTGATGTTAGGTTTTTCCGGTTAGGGCTTGAATTACCACTAGAGTGTGGGTTAGGGTAATGATACGGTTTTGCTTAGAAAAAGCAAAGGTTTTGGGTAATTGATAGGGTTAGGGTTAGCGATAGGGTATGGTTAGGCCTAGGGTTTGCATTAGGGTAACGGTTATGGTTAGTATAATGGATAGGATTAGAGCTAAGTTTAGGGATAGGTTTATGGTTAGGAATAGGTCGTGAATTAGGGTTAGGGTTAGGGTTAAAACTAGGGTTAGTCTTAGGGTTATGTTTAGCGTAAGGGTTAGGTTTTGAGCTAGTGTTAGAGCTAGGGTGAAGGTTAGGTTTAGGGTTACATCTAGGGATAAGATTATAGTACTCATAGGGTTAGGGTTAGGATTAGGGCTAGGGACATCATTAGGGATAGGTTTAGGGTTAGGGTAATGTATACGATTAGATGAAGATTTAGGGCTATGTTTAATGTTAGATTGTGGTTTAGGCTTAGAGTTAGGGCTATGGTTATGTTTAGGATTATAGTAAGGGTTAGGGTTTGAGCTAGGGTTAGGTCTATGGCAAGTGTGAGGTTTAAGGTTAGGTCTAGGTTAATTTTTCCATTTAGGTTAGGTTTAGTATTAAGACTAGTATTATCAATAAGCTTAGGTCTAGGTTTAAAGTAATGGGTAAGTTTAGAGCTAGGTTTAGGGCTAGGGTTAAAGTTAGGATTAGGGCTAAGGTTAGGGTTAGATTGAGGGATAGGTGTAGGTTTATGTTTAGAGTAATGTTTAGCCTTTGAGCTAGGATTTGGACTAAGGCAAGGGTTAGGTTATGGTTAGGGCTAGGGCTAGGGTTAGGGTTTGGTTATGCTTAAGGCTTGATTTAGGCCTAAGATTAGCTCTAGGTTTTGTGTTAGATTCAGGCCTAGGGTTAGGGCTATGGGTAATGTAAGAAATAGGGTTATGTTGAGGGCTAGTTGAAGGGTTAGGGTTATGTCTAGGTCTAGTGTTAGGTTTGGATTTTCAGGTAGGGTCAGATTTAGAGATAGGTTTACTCTAAAGGCAAGGTCAGTGTTTGGGTTAGAGTCAGTGTTAGGGTTACAGCCAGAATGAGGACTAGGTTTAGGTCTAGGGGTAGTATTAGTGTTTGGTTTAGGTTAAGGGTTATTCTTAGGGCTAGGGCTAGGTATATGTTTAGGTCTAGGGCTAGATTTAAGGCTAAATTTAGGGTTTGGTTTAGGTCTAATACTAGCGTTAGGGATTGGTCTATATTTAGGGTCATTTTTAGACCTAGGGTTAGTGTTATGGTCAGAATAAGAGTCATGGTTAGTGTTAGGGTTTGGGATAGGGTTAGAGCTAGAATGAGGGGTAGGGTTAGGACTATTAATAAGGTTAGGGTTTTGGTTAGCCTAAGGATTAGAGATAGGTCAAGGGTTACCATTAGGTTTATGGTTTTTCTTAGGTTAAAGGATAGCCTTAGAGCTAGGGTTAATGTTAGAGTTAGGGTTAGGGTTAGGGTTAAATATAAGTTTAGAGCTCGGATTAGAGCCAGTTCTTGTGTTAGATTAGGGCTAGATTTGTGTATTGGCTAATGTAAGACCCAGGGTTACAATTATGGTTAATTTTATGGTTAGGGTTAGGGGTATGTCAAATATTAGGTTTAGGTTTAAGGTTAGGGTAATATTTAGATCTAGGGCTATTGTTAGGATATGAATCAGCATCAGGGTTAGTTTTAGGGTTAGGGTTAGGACTCAAATAAGGCTAGGGTTACTGTTAGTATTTGGTTTAAGGTGAGGGCTGTGTTTAGAGATGGGGTGACTGTTAGGATATCAGTCAGGGTTAGGTTTAGATTTAAGGTTAGGGTTATGACTTGAATTAAGGCTAGGGTTACTGTTAGAGTTTGGTTTAAGTTTAGGGTGGTCTTTAGAGCCAGTGTCAGTGTTAGGATATGAGTCAGGGTCAGTGTAAGTTTTAAGATTAGGCTTAGAACTCGAATTAGAGCTAGGGTTATGTTTAGTTGCAGTGTTAGGGTTTGGTTTAAGTTAAGGTTTAGGGTTAGGGGTGTTGCTCAGTTTTGTTTTAGTCCTAGGTTTAGGTTCTGGGCTAGTTATAAGATTAGCATTAGGGTTAGGGCTAGTGTTAGTGTTAGGCTTTGGCTTTGGGTTAGAGTTAGATGTGGATTTAGCATTGGATCTAGGATTAGGGCTAGGTCTAACTATAGGGCAAGGGTTAGGGCTAGGGTTATGGTTACGGTTACAGATAGGGTTATAACTAGGGCTAGGGCTAGGGCTAGGGTGAGAGTTAGAGTTAGTCTTAGGCCTAGGGTTTTGATTAGTTTTAAGGATATGGCTAAGTTAGGGCTAGGATTAGGGCTATGGTTAGTGTTCAACTTAGGCCTAGTGTTAGGGCTAGGGTTGTAGTTAATTTTAGGGTAAGGTATGGTGTTATAGCTAGGTTTAGAGGTAGGATGAGTGATAGAATTAGGGTTAGTGGTAGGGTTAGTGTTAGGGTTATTATTAAGGCTAAGTTTAGGGCTAGGATGACGGCTAGGGTTTGTTGTTAGGTCTAGCGTTAGGCTAGGGCTAATATCAGGTCTAGTGCTATAGTTAGGAGTAGATTTAGGGGTAGATTTGTGTCTATGTCTAGTATAAGTGTTAGTCTTAGGGTAAGGGTCAGGTTTATAGCTAGGTGTATTTTAGGGTCAGGATCAGGGTTAGGGTTTGTTTTAGGTTCAGGTTTAGGGATAGGGCTCAAATGAGCATTAGGGTTAGGGGTAGGGTTAGGGTAATTGTTTGGGTTAGGTTTAGGTTTCAGGGTAGGTTTAGGGCAATGGAGAGCTTTAGGGTTATCAAAAGGATTAGGGTTATGCCTGGGGTTAGTGTTAGGTATAGGGTTATCATATGGATAATATATAGGGTTAGAGCTATGGTTAGGGCTAGGGTTAGGTTAGGATTAGGGCTAGAGTTAGGTTAGGTTTGGGGTTAGGGCTATTAACCCTAGCTTAGTGTGTGGTTAGGGTTAGATTTAGGGTAAAGGTTAGGTTTTGAGCTAGGGTTAGGTCTAAGACAAGGGTTAGATTTAGTGTTAGGGTCAGGGTTAAGTTTAGGGTTAGAACTAGGGTTTTCATTAGGTTTAGGATTAGGTTTAGGGTAATAGATTGGGTTAGATATAAGGTTAGCTTTATGGTTAAGGTTAGGTTTAGGTTTAAGTTCAATTTTAGGGCTGGGTTTATTCTTGGTTTTAGGGTAAGAGTTAGGGTTTGAGTTAGAGTTAAGGCTATGGCAAGGTTTAGGTTTAGGTTTAGGTTTATGATTTGGGTTAGGGTTTCATTTAGGGTTAGGGATACGGTTATTATTAGGGTTAGTGTTAGAGTTAGGGTGATGGCTAGGGTTACAGCTAGTGTTAGGTCTAGTGTTAAGGTCAGGATTTGGGCTTCAGTTAGGGTTATGTTTAGGGTTAGTGCTACGGTTATGTTTAGGTAAGTGTTAGGCTTTGAATTCGGGTTAGGACTAAGGTGAGGGTTAGGGTTAGTGTTAGGGTTAGGACTAGGGTTAGGGCTAGGGTGAGGGTTAAGGTTAGGGGAGGTTTAGGCCTCAATTAGGGTTAAGGTTATTTAAGTTTTGTGTTAGGTTTAGACCTAGGGTTAGTGCTATGTGTAATGTAAGATCTAGGGTTCTGAGTAGAGCTAGTTTTAAGGTTAGGGTTATGGCTAGGTCTAGTGTTAAGTTTAGGTTTTGGGTTAGGGTAAGCTTTAGAGCTAGGTTTAATGTTAGTGTCAGGGCCAGTGTTCAGGTTAAAGTTAGGGTTAGGGTGAAAGCCAGAATAGTACTAGGGTTAGGTCTAGTGGTAGGGTTAGTGTTTGGTTTAGGTTAAGGGTTATTGTTAGGGCTGGCACTAAGTTTTTTTTTTTTTTTTTTTTTTTTTTTTTTTTTTTGGTCAAGGGCTAGGTTAATAGCTATATTTAGGATTAGGTTTAGGTATAGGGCTAGTGTTAGGGTTAGGTTTAGTTATAAGTTTACTTGTAGGGCTATCTTAAGGTTTCGGTTTCGCTTTAGGGTCAGGTTCAGACCTATAATTAATTTTAGGGTCAGAATAATGGTAAAGGTTAGGGTGAGATTTTGAGTTAGGGTTAGATCTAAAATGAGAGCTAGCATTAGGACTAGTAATAGGGTTATTGTTTGGGTTTGGCTAAGGATTAGGATTAGACTAGAGTTAGATTTATGAATAGGGTTAGGGTAATGGATAGGATTCCAGCTAGAGTAAGGGCTACAATTAGGGTTAGGTTTAGGGCTGGTTTTAGGGGTCAGGTTAGGGTTAAATCTAGTGTTAGGCTCGGATTAAGGCTATTTTTGTGTTAGACTTAGGGCTAGGTTTTTGCTAAGGCCAATGTAAGAACTATTGTTATGATTAGGTTTAGTTTTAGGATTAGAGTTTCAGCTAGGTGTAGTGTTAGCATTATTTTTAGGGTTAGGGTGATATTTAGAGTTGGGTTTGTGTTTGGGTATGAGTCAGGGTGAGGGTTAGTTTTAGGCCTAGGACTCGAATTAGAGCTCGGGTTATGGCTAGTTATGAGTTAGTATTTGGTTTAGGTTAAGGTTTAGGGTTAGAGCAATGGCTAAACAAAATGTTTTAGGGCTAGTGTTTGGATTAAGGCTAGTTTTTGGATTAGCAATAGTGTTAGAGCTAATGGTAGAATGAGGTTTAGGCTTAAGATTAGGGTTAGATTTAGAGTTATGGTTACATCTAGGGTTAGGGCTATAGCTAGGGTTAAGGCTCAGGTTAGAGCTATTGTGAGGCTATTGTAATGAATAGGGTTATAAATAGAAATAGGGCTATGGTGTGAGTTAGAGTTAGTCTTAGGGCTAGGGTTAGGGGTAGGGTTAAGGTTAGGGTTAAAATAGAGCTAGAATAAGTGCTATGAAAAGTGTTAGGGTTAGGCCTATGGTTAGGTCTAGGGTTAGGTTTAGTTTTATGGGAAGAGATGAGGTTATATAACTAGGTTCAGTGCTAGGGCAAGGGTTATAATTAGGGATAGGGCCAGGATGAGATTTCAGGTTAGAATTTAGTCTAGTTTTACGGCTACTATGAGGACTAGGATTTGTGATAGTGTTAGGGCTAAGATTAGGGCTAGTGCTAATGTCAGCTCTAGGGTTATGGTTAGGGATAGTGTTAGGGATAGGTTTATGGCTAGGTCTAGTGTAAGGGTTAGGTTTAGGGTAGTGGTTAGGTATAAAGCTAGGTTATTATTAGGGTCAGAGTCTGGGTTAGGGTTTGGTTTGGGTTAAGGTTTAAGGATAGTTCTCAAATTAGCGTTAGGTTTAGGGTTAGGGTTACAGTAATGAATAGAGTTAGGTTTACAGTTCAGGTTAAGATTAGTGTAATGTATAGGGTTAGTGTCAGGGATAGACTTAGGGTTAGGCCTAGGGTTAGCATTTGGTTTAGGTTTAGGTTTAGAGTAATGGATAGGTTTAGTGCTAGTGTTAGGGCTTAAGTTAAGGTTAGGATTAGGTCTAGGGTTTGGGTTAATCCTAGGGTTAGTGTTAGGGTTAGGTTTAGGGTAATTGTTAAGGTTTGAGCTTGGGTTAGGGCTAGGGCAAGGGCTAGGATTAGAATCAGGGCTTTGTTTACGGTTAGGGTTAGGGTTAGGGATAGGTGTAGGGTTAGGGTTAGCATTAGGGTTAGGGTTATATTTAAGGTAATGGATAAAGTTAGAGCTAGAATTTGGGCTATGGTTACAGTTAGGATTAGGGATACAGTTAGAGCTAGTGTTATGTTTAGAGTAAGTGTTAGATTTTGAGCTAGGGTTAGGGCTAGGGCAAGCATTAGGTTTAGAGTTTGGGCTAGCATTAGGATTAGGGTTATGCTTAGGTCTAGGTTTAGGGCTTGTATAGGACTAGGTTTTGTGTGAGGTTTATGGCTAGTGTTAGGGCTATGTGTAATGTAAGAGCTAGGGTTATAGTTATGGCTAGATTTTTTGGATTAGCGTTATAGATATGTCTAATATTTGGTTTAGGATTTTGGTTAGGATAAGGATTGGAGATAGGGTTTGTGTTAGGGTAAACGTCAGTGTTCGGGTTATCATTGGGTTTATGGTTAGTGCCAGAATTAGAACTAGGGTTAGGTCCAGTTCTTTGCATTAAGTTAATTGTTATTTTAGTGCTACGGCTAGGTTTTTGTTTAGGACTAGGGCTACAGTTATGGCTATATTTAGAATTAAGTTTAGGTCTAGTGCTAGTGTTATGGTTAAGTTTAGGTATAGGTTTACTGGTAGGGCTAGTGTTTAGTGTTAAGGTCAGGCTTTGACCTAGGGTTAGTGTTAGGGTCAAAATAAGGGTAAGGGTAGGCTTAGGCTTCGGGTTAGGGTTAAAGATAGAATGAGGGCTAGGATTGGGACTAGTAATAGAGTTAGGGTTTGGGGTTAGCCAAGGATTAGGGTAAGAACTAGGATAGCATAAGGGTGACAGTTTGGCTTAGGGTAAGTAATAGGTTTAGAGCTAGGGTTTGTGTTATTGTTATGGTTAGGGTTAGGGTTAGGGTTAAATCTATGGTTGAGGCTCAGATTAGGGCTAGTTTTTGTGTTAGGGTTAGGGCTATGGCTAATGTAAGAACAAGCTTTATGGTTAGGAATAGTTTTAGGGTTAGGATTAGGGCTAGGTCTAGTGTTTGGTTTAGGTTTAGGGCTAGGGTGATGTTTAGAAGTAGTTTTAGGATCAGAGTAAGGTTCAGTATTAGTTGTAGGGATAGGGTTAGGCTAGGTGTAGCGTTAGGATTTTGTTTAGGTTTAGCATTAGGGCTATAGCTCAGTTTTATTTATGGGCTATGGCTAGGGTTAGGGCTGGTTTTCAAATTAAAATTAGGGTTAGGCTAGTCTTAGGGTGAGGTTTATGTTTAGAGTTATTGTTAGAGTTAGAGTTAGGTTTCATTCTAGGTTTAGGACTAGGGCTAGGGTTAAGATTAAGGTTTGGGCTAGTGTTAGGGTTAGGCCATAGATAAGGTTGGTACTAGAAATAGGTCTAGGGCTAGAGTTAGGGTTAGTCATAGGGCTAGGGTTAGAGTTAGGGTTACAGTTAGCAATAAATTACGGCTAGGATTAGAGCTATGGTTAGTGTTAGGATTAGGACTAGGGTTAGGGTGAGGGTTATTGTTAGTGACAGTGTTAGGGTTAGGGTTAAGTTTAGGGGAAGAGATGTGGTTATATCTAGGTTCAGAACAAGGGAAAGTGTTGAAATTAGGGTTTGGGCTAGGGATAGGGTTCGGGTTAGGATTAAGGCTAGTTTTAGGGCTAGGATGAGGGCTCAGGTTTGTGTTATGTTTAAGGCAAGAATTAGGTAGAGTGCTAATGTCAGGTCTTGGGTTATGGTTAGGGATACTGTTAGGGTTAGTTTTATGGCTAGGTCTAGTTTAAGGGTTATGTTTTGGGTAAGGGTCGGATTTAGAGCTAGGTGTGTTATTAGAGTCAGTGTCTTGTTCAGAGTTTGAGTTAGGGTTAGGGTTAGTTTTAGGGCTCAAATTAGCATTAGGGTTAGGGTTAGGGTTAGCGTAATTGAGAGGGTTAGGTTTAGTTTTAAGTTTAGGTTTAGATAATGGATAGGGGTAGTGTTAGTGATAGGTTTAGGGTAAGGCCTAAATGGATAGGGTTAGATTTAGTTTTAGAACTAGGGTTAGTGTTAGGGTAATAAATAAGTTTAGGTTTAGTCTTCAGGTTAGTTTAAGGCTCAGGCTAGATTTAGGGTAATGGATGAGGTTAGGTTAGGCCTTGGTTAGCATTAGGTTTATGGTTATCATTAGGGTAATTGATAGGGTTAGAGCTAGGTTTAGGACTAGGTTTATGTTTAGGATTAGGGCTAGAGTTAGGATTAGCATTAGAGTTAAGTCTAGTGTTAGGTGTAGGGTATAGGTTAGCGTTTGAGCTAGGGTTGGTGCTAAGGATAGGGTTAGGTTTAGGATTAGGTCTAGGGTAAGGGTTAGGGTTAGGTTTAGGACTAGGGTTAGTGTTAAATTTAGCATAATTGTTAGAGTTTGAGCTAGGGTTAGGCTTATGGTTAGGTCTAGGGTTAGATTTACAGTTAGTGTTAGAGTAGGTTTAGGGTTAGGGCTAGGGTTTACATGATGTTTATGGTTAGGGTTAGGGTAATGGGTGGGGTTAGAGCTAAGTTTAAGTATAGTTTTAAGTTTAGTATTAGGGGTAGAGTTAAGGTTAGAGTTAGGCTTATCATTTTTTTATACTTAAATTAAGGTTAAGGGTCAGGGATTGAGTAAGTTTTAGTGCTAGGTTGAGGCTTCAGGTTAGAATCAGGGCTAGGGATAGAGTTAGGGTTAGGGTTAGGGTTAGGGATAAGTTTAGCCTTAAGTTTATGGTTATAGTTAGGGTAATGGATAGAGCTAGAGCTAGGGTTTGGGCTATGGTTATGTTTAGGATTAGGGCTAGGATTTTGGTTAGATTTTGGGCTAGGGTTATATTTAGGGTAAGGGCTAGGGTTTGAGCTGGTGTTAGTGCTAGGGCTATGTCAAGGATTAGGATCAGCCTTAGGTCTAGTTCAGGATTATGGTAGGTTTAGGATTAAGGATAGGTCTAGGGTTATCATGAAGGTTAGGATAAGAGTTAGGGTAATGGATATGTCTATATGTAGGTTTAGGTTTAGATTTAGGGTTAGATTTAGTTTTAGGGTTAATGTTAAGGCTACGGTCATGTTTAGGTTTATGGTACAGGTTTGGTTTTGAGCTAGAGTTAGGGCTATGGTGAGTGTGAGTTTTAGGGTTAGGTCTATTGTTAGTTTTCTGGTTAGGGTTAGGGTTACAGTTAGGGTTAAGGCTAGGGTTATCAGTACAGTTAGGTGTATGGTTGCATAACTTGTAGGTTTAGAGCTAGGTTTAGGAATAGTGTTAAGTTTAGGGTTAGGGCTAGGGTTAGGGTTTAGAGTAAAGTATAGGTCTAAGTTTATATTTATGGTAATGGTTAGGCTTTGAGGAAGGTTTAAGACTAAGGCTAGGGTTAGGTTTAGAGTTAGGGCTAGGCCTAGGTTTAGGGCTGGTGTTACACTTAGGGATAGATTTAGGCCTAGTATTCTCTCTATGTTTTGTGTTAGGTTAAGGTGTAGAGTTAGGACTATGGTAATGTAAGAGCTAGGATTATGATTAGGGCTAATTGTAGATTAGGGTTATGGCTAATGTCTAGTGTTAGGTTTAGGTTTTCAGTTAGGATCAGGTTTAGAGTTAGGTTTAGTGTTAAAGGCAGGGTCAGTGTTCAGGTTAGAGTTAGAATTAAGGTTAAAGCCAGAATTGGGATTAGGTTTATGTCAAGTGGTAGGGTTAGTCTTTGCATTAAGTTAAGGGTTATTATTAGGGCTAAGGCTAGGATTTTGTTTAGGTGTAGAGCTAGAGTTAAGGCTAGATTAAGATTAGGTTTAGGTCTAGGGCTAGTGATAGGGTCTGGTTTAGGTATAAGTTTACTGGTAGGGCTAGTGTTATGGTTTGGTCTAGCGTTAGGGTCAGGTTTAGACCTAGGTTAGTGTTATGGTCAGAATAAGGGTCATGGTTAGGGTTAAGGTTTGGGATACAGTTAGAGCTAGAATGAGGGCTAAGGTTAGGACTATTAATATGGTGAGAGTTTTGATTAGCTTGAGGATTAGGGATAGGTGTAGGGCTGACATTAGTGTAAGGGTTTTGCTTAGGATTAGGGATAGGGTTAGAGCTAGTGTTAGGAGTATGGTTAGGTTTAAGATTAGGTTTAAAGCTAGGTGTAGGGCTCAGATTAGGGCTATTTTTTGTGTTAGTGTTAGGGCTAGGGTTAGGGCAACCAGTAATATAAGAACCAGGGTTACAATAAGGTTTATCTTTAGGGTTCGTATTAGTGGTAGTTCTAGTGTTAGTGTTAGATTTAAGGTTATGGTGATATTTAGAGCTAGAGTTATTTTTAGAATAGGAGTCAGAATCAGGGTTAGTTTTAATGTTTCAGTTAGGACTCGAATGAGGACTATGTTTACTGTTAGGGTTCTGGTTAAGGTTAGTGTCATGTTTAGAGCTAGGGTGAGTGTTAGGATATGAGTCAGGGTCAGGGTTAGTTTTAAGGTTAGTGTTAGGACATGATTAGGGCTAGGATTAGTTCTTGTAGTAGTTTAAGGTTTGGTTTAAGTTAAGGTTTAGGTTTAGGTCTATTGCTCGGTTTTGTTTTGGTCCTAGCATTAGGGTTAGGGCTAGTTTTACAATTGGTATTAGGGTTAGGCCTAGTGTTAGTGTTAGGCTTAGACTTAGAGTTAGGGTTAAATTTATAGTTAGGTTTAGATCTAGGATTAGGCTAGGATTAAGGATAGGGCAATGGTTAGGGCCAGGGTTAGAGTTATGGTAAGGAATAGGTTTAGAATTAGGGATAGGGCTAGTGTGAGAGTTAGAGTTAGTGATAGGGCTAAAATTAGAGTTAGGGTTTGGAATAGGGTTAAATTAGTGCTAAAATTATGGCTAGGGTTAGTGTTTAGCTTAGGCCTAGCAATAGGGATAGGGTTAGGTTTAAGTTTAGGAAAAAGAATGATGTTATAGCTAAGTTTAGACGTAGGGTGAGGGTTAGAGTTAGGGTTAGGGCTAGGGTAGGAGTTAGGATTATGATTAAGGATAGGTTTAGGGCTAGGATGAGGGCTAGTGTTTGTTTTAGATTCAGGGATAGGATTAGTGCTAGGGCTAATATCAGGTCTAGGGTTATGGTTAAAGGTAGTTTTAGGGTTAGCCTTATGGCTACATCTAGTGTAGGGGTAATAGGGTAAGGGTCAGGTTTAGAGCTCAGGGAATTATTAGGATTAGGATTTGGCTTAGGTTAGGATTTAGGTTTATGGCTCAAAATAGCATTAGGGTTAGAATTAGGGTATAGTTAGGATTTGTTTTAAGGTTCAGGTTTGGTTTAGGGTAATTGATATGGTTAGTGTTAGTGATAGGGCTAGGGTTAGGTTTAGGGTTTGCATTAGGGTAAGGGTTATGGTTAGGGTAATTTATAGGGTTAGAACTAGAGTTATGGTTAGGAATATGCCTTGAGTTAGGGTTAGAATAGAGTTAGAACTAGGGTTAGAGTTATGTTTAGGGTTATGTTTAGCATAAAGGTTACGTTTTGAGCTAGGGTTAGGGCTAGGTTTAGGGTTAGGTCTTGGGATAGGATTATAGTAGGTTTAGGGTTAGGGTGGTGTTTAGAGCTAGGATGAGTGATAGGATATAAGTAAGGTTCAGGGTTATTTTTAAGGTTATGTTTAGGACTCGAATTAGAGCTAGGGTTAGATCTAGGTGTAGTGCTAGGGTCTGGTTTAAGTTAAGGTTAGTGTTAGGCTTGTTGCTCGGTTTTGTTTTAGTGCTATGGTTAGGGTTAGGGCTAATTTTATGATTAGCTTTAGGGGTAGGGCTAGGGTTATATTTAGGTTTAGGATTAAGGCTAGATATAAGGCTAGGATTAGGGCTAGGTTTTGTGTTATTTTTAGGGCAAGAGTTAGGGCTAAGACTAATGTCAGGTCTAGGTTTATAGTTAGTGATGTTTTTAGGGTTAGGTTTATGGCTAGGTCAAATTAAAGTGTTACATTTAAGGAAAGGGTCAGATTAAGAGCTGGGTTATTCTTAGGGTGAGGGTCAGGCTTCGGGTTTGGGTTAGGTTAAGGTTTATGGTTAAGGCTCAAATTAGCATTAAGGTTAGAATTAGGGTTATAGATAGTGTTAGGTTTAGGGTTAGGTTAGGTTTAAGGTAATGGATATGGTTAGGGTGTGTGATAGGTTTAGGGTTAGGCCTAGGGTTAGAATTAGTGTTATAGTTATTGTTAGGGTAATTTATAGGGTTAGACCTAGGGTTAGGGATAGGATAATGGTTAGGATTAGGGCTAGAGTTAGGGTTAAGGTCAGGGTTAGGGCGGGGGTTAAATTTAGGATTAGGTTTAGGATATGATTTAGGGTATGAGCTGATTTTTGCTATGGCTAAGATTAATTTAGGTTTTGGTCTATGGTTATGGTCATGGTTAGTGTAATGGTTAGGGCTAGGGTTATCATTATGGTTATGGTAATAGGTTTAGATGTCAAGTTAAATATAGGTTTAGGTTTAGGTTTAGGGTTAGGGTTAGAGTTTGAGCTAGCTTAGGTTTAGGTTAGGGTTAGGTTCACTGTTAGTTCTAGGGTTAGGTTTATGTTTAGGGTTAGGGTAGGTTTAGCTTTAGGTCTAGTATTATCATTAGGGTTAAGTTTAGGGTTAGAGTAATGGGTAGAGTTAGAGCTAGGGTTAGGAATAAGGTAAAGGTTACAATTAGGGATGGGGTTAGGTTTAGGTTTAGGTTTAGGCCTTGTATTAGTGTGGGTTAGGTTAAGTGTAAGGGTTAGGGATTGAGCTAGGTTTAGGGCTAGGGCGAGGGTTAAGTTTACAGTCTGTGCTAGGTTAGGGTTAGGTTTATGGCTAGGGTTAGCATTAGTTATAGGGTTATTGTTAGTGTAATGGATAGAATTATAACTTGGGTTTGGGCTAAGTTTACAGTTAGGATTAGGGCTAGAGTGAAGGTGAGGTTTAGGGTTTTGGGCTACGGTTATTTTAGGGTAAGTTTAGGGTTGGAGCTAGGTTTAGGGCTAGAACGAGGGTTAGGTTTAGGGTTAGAGTTATGCTTAGGGTTCGGTTTAGGGCTGTACTTAGGGCTAGGTTTTGTGTGAAGTTTAGGGCTAATGTTAGGTATATGGGTAATGTAAGAGGTAGAGTTATGGTTATGGCTAGATTTAGAGTTCATCTAGTGTTAGGGTTAGTTTTTGTGTTAGGATAAGTTTTAGAGCTAGGGTTTTTGTTAGGGTAAGTGTCAGGGTTCAGGTTAGGATTAGGTTTAGGGTTAGTTCTAGAATGAGGACTAGGGTTAGGTCTAGGGGTAGAGTTAGAGTTTGGTTTAGGTTAACGTTTATTTTTAGGGCTAAGTCTAGGGTTATGACTATATTTCAGATTAGGTTTAGGTATAGGGCTAGTGTTATTATGTTTAGGTTTAGGGTTAATGTTAGGGCTAGTGCTAGGTTTCAGATAAGGGATTGAGTCAGGTTTAAACCTAGGTTTAGTGTTAGGGTCAGAATAAGGGTGAGCATTAGGTTTAGGGTTTGGGTTAAGTTAAGAGCTAGAATGAGGGTTAGGGTTAGGACTAGTAAAAGAGTTCTGGTTTGGGGTAGGCATAGATTTAGGATTAGGACTAGGGTAGCAATAGGGTGAGGGCTTGACTAAGTATAAGAAATAGGGTTAGAGCTAGGATTGGGACTAGGGATAAAGTTAGAGTTAGGGCCAGGGTTAGGGTTAGGGTTAAAGCTAGGGTTAGACCTTGGATTAGGACTAGATTTTGTGTTATGTTTAGGGCAATGGCTAATTTAAGAACTGGCATTATGATTAGGGCTAGTTTTAGGGTTACGTTTAGGGTGAGGTCTAGTGTTAGGATTAGGTTTAGGGATAGGTTGATGTGTAGAGCTAGGGTTAGTGTTAAGGTCAGATTCAGGGTTAGTATTAATTCTAGCATTAGGGTTAGGACTCGAATTAGGGCTAGGCTTAGGGCTAGGTGTAGGGTTAGGGTTTGGTTTAGGTTAAGGGTTAGGGTCAGTGAAATGGCTTGGTTTTGATTGGGAGCTAGGGCTTGGGTTAGGGCTAGTTTTCAAATTAGTGTTAGGGTTAGAGCTAATGTTAGGGTGTGTTTTAGGCTTAAGAGTTAGGGTTATATCTAGGTTTAGGAGTACAGTGAAGGTTAGGGCTAGTGTTAGGGCTACGGTTTGAGTTATCATAAGGGATAGGGTTAGAACTAGGGATAGGGCTAGGATTATGGTTTGATTTAGTAATAAGTCTAGGTTTAGGCTAGGATAAGGGATAGGGTTTGATTTACGGTTATGGCAAGAGTTAGAGTTTGTCTTATTTTAGGGTTAGATTTAAGGTTATAATTAGGGCTTAATTAGAGCGAGGATTAGAGCTAGGGTTAGTATTAAGGCTGAGCCTAGGTTTATGCCTAGGATTATTTTTATGCTAGTTGTGATGTTATAGCTAGCTTTAGAACTAGGGTGAGGGTTAAAATTAGGGTTAGGTCTATAGTTAGGGTTAGGTTTTGGATTAAGGCTAAGATTGGGGCTAGGATTAGGGCTATAGTTTGTTTTAGGGTTAGGGCTTCATTAGGGCTAGGGCTAATGTCAGGTCTAGGGTTATGGTTAGAGATAGTTTTAGGGTTAAATTATTAGAGTTAGGATTAGGTTGATAGATATGGTTAGGTTTAGGGTTCAGGTTAGGTTTAGGGTAATGTATAAGTTTAGGGATAGGAATAGGTTTAAGTTTATACTAGGGTTAGCATTAGGGTTAAGATTATGATTAGGGTAATGGATAGGGTTAAAGCTCAGGTTATGGCTAGGTTTATGGGTAGGATTAAGGGTAGGGTTAGAGTTAGGTTTTGGGTTATGTCAGGGGTTAGGGTTAGGGTTAGGTTTTGTGTAAGGGTTAGGGCAAGAATTAGGGTAATGTTTAGGGTTAAATGTAGTGTTACATCTCCAATTAGGGATAGGTTTTGGGTTAGGGTAGGGCTAGGTTTAGGGCTACAGCCAATATAAGAACTAGGGTTATGATTAGAACTAGTTTTAGGGTTAGGGTTAGGGCTAGGTCTAGAGTTAGGTTTAGGTTTAGGTTTTGAGTCATGTTTAGAGCTACGGTTAGTGTTAGGGTCAGAGTCAGGGTCAGGGTTTGTTTTAGGGTTAGGGATAGGACACGAATTAGATCTGTCTTTAGGGCTAGGTGTAGGCTTAGGGTTTGGTTTTATGTTAAAGTTTCGGGTTAGGCCTATGGCTAGGTTGTTTTGTAGGGCTAGAAATAGCTTAGGGGTAGTTTTAGGATTAGCATTAGTGTTAGAGCTTGTGTTAGTGACAGGTTTAGCTTAGGGTTAGGGTTAGGTTTATAGTTAGGGTTAGATATAAGATTAGGGCTAGAGTTAGGCTTAGGGCTAATGTAAAGGATAGTGATAGGATTATGGTAAGTCATAGGATTAGAAGTAGAACTAGGAATAGGGCGAGAGTTAGAGTTAGTCTTAGGGCTAGGGATACGTTAGGTTTAGGGCTAAATTAGGGGTAGGATTAGGTCTAGTGTTCATATTAGGGTTAGGCCTAGTTTAGGCTTAGGTTTAGGTTTAGGGATAGGGTTAGGTTTAGGGGAAGGGATGGAGTTAGAGCTAGTTTTAGGGCTAGGTCAAAGTTTAGAATTTTGGTTAGGGATAGGATTATGGTTTGATTTAGTAATAAGTCTAGGTTTAGGCTAGGATTTGCTTTCAGGTTATGGCAAGAATTAGGGCTAGGGCTAGTGTCAGGTCTAGGTTTACATTAGGGATCAATTGAGGGTTAGATTTTTGGCTAGTTCTAGTGTAAGGGTTCGGTTTAGTGTAAGGGTCAGGTTTAGAGCTAGGGGTATTACTAGGGCCAGAATTAGATTTCGAGTTTGGTTTAGGTTAGGGTTTAGGTTTAGAGCTTGAATTTGCATTAGGGTTTGGTTAGGGTAATTATACGTTTAGGTTTAGGGTTCATGTTAGGTGTAGGGTAATTGATAGAATTAGAGTTAGCAAAATGGTTAGGGTTAGGCCTAGGGTTAGCCTTAGGGTTATGGTTGTGCTTTGAGTAAGGGATAGGATTAGGGCTAGGGTTATGTTTATTATTAGGGCTAGAGTTAGGGTTAGGCCTAGGGTTAGGGTTAGGTTTAGATTTAGGGTATGGTTTAGACTTTGAGCTATGGTTAGCACTAGGGCAAAGGTTAGGTTTAGGGTTAGGTCTAGGTTATAGTTATGGTTAGGGTCAAGGTTAGTGTTAAGATTAGAGCCAGGGTTATCATTAGGTTTAGGGTATTGGATAGGGTTTGATGTCGTGTTAGGGTTAGAGTTAGGGTTAAGTTTAGGTTTAAGGTTAGGGTTAGGGATAGGTTTATGGGTAGGTTTAGGGTAATGGTTTGGGTTTGAGCAAGGGTTAGCTCTATGGCAAGGGTTACGTATATGGTTATGTCTAGGATTAAGGTTAGGGTTAGGCTTAGGGTTGATTTAGGGTCAGGGCTAGGGTTATCATCAGGGTTAGGGTTAGGGTTAGGTTAATGGGTAGGATTAGAGCTAGGGTTAGGGGTAGGGTTATCATTAAGATTAAGGTTAGAGTTTAGGTAATATGTAGGCTTAGAGTTAGGTTAGGGACAGGGTTAAGTTTAGGATTAGGCCTAGGGTTAAGTTTATGTTTAGGTTAAGGCCATGGGTTAGTTTTAGTGTTAGGTTAAGTTTAAGGGTTAGGGATTGAGCTAGTGTTTGGACTAGGACGAGGATTAGGGTTAGAGTCACTGTGAGGGTTAGAGCTAGGGTTAGAATTAGGGTTAGGGTTATGGTTAGGTTAGGGTTAGGGTAATGGATAGAGTTAGAGGTAGGTTTAGGCCTTTGATGATGGCTAGTTTCAGGTTTAGTGATATGGATAGGTCTAGTGTTATGGTTATGTTTTTTGTTAGGATAAGTTTTAGAGTTAGGATTTGTGTTAGGGTAAGGGTAAGGGTCAGTGTTTGGTTTAGGGTTAGGTTTATTGTTAGGGCCAGCATTAGGACTAGGATTTGGTCTAGGGGTAGGGTTAGTGTTTGGGTTAGGTTAAGGGTTATTAGTATGGCAAAGACTAACTTTTTGTTTAGGGCTACTAGAGTTATCACTAGATAAAGGATTACGTGTAGGTCTGGTTCTAGTGTTAGGGTAAGGTTTATTTCTAGGGTTACAGGTAGTTCCAAAGTTAGAGTTTGGTTTAGGGTTAGGGTCAGGTTTAGACCTATGGTTAGTGTTAGGGTCAGAATAAGGATCAGGGTTAGGGTTAGGGTTTGGGATAGTGATAGAGCTAGATTGAGGTTTAGGATTAGGACTAGTAATAGTGTTAAGTTTGGGGTTAGGCTAAGAATTAGGTTTAGGAGTAGGGTAGTTTTAGGGTTAGAGTTTGGCTTAGGGTAAGGACTAGGGTTAGTAATAGTGTTAGGGCTAGGGTTAGGGTTTGGGTCAGGGCTAGGGTTAGGGTTTTGGTTAGGGTTAAAGCTAGGTTTAGAGCTTAGATTAGGGCTAGGCTAGGTTTTGTTTTAGCTTTAGGGCTATGGCTAATGTAAGAACTAGAGTTACAATTAGGGCTAGTTTTAGGTTAGTATTACGTGTAGCTTTAGTGTATGGTTAGATTTAGGGTTTGGGTTATGTTTAGGGTAATGGATAGGATAGGATTAACGAATGTGTTATGGTTAGGCTAAGGGTTAGCTTTAGGGTTATGATTAGGATAATCGATAGAGTTAGAGCTAGGGTTAGGGCTAGGGTTATGGTTAGTGTTAGTTTTAGGGTTAGTGTTAGGTATAGGGTTAGTGCAAGGATTCAAGTTAGGTTTAGGTTTAGGGTAAGGGTTGGGACTTGGTTTAGGTTTAGAGTTAGGGTTAAAGCTAGGGTTGGGGCTCACATTAGGGCTAGATTTTGGATTACATTATGGCTAGTGTTAGGAATAAAGCTAATGTAAGAACTAGGGTTATAATTAGGGCTAATTTTGGGGTTATGGTTAGGGCTAAGTCTAGTTTTATGGTTAGGTTTAAGTTCAAGGTGATGTTTTGAGCTAGGGTTAGTGTTAGCTTCAGAGTCAGGGTCAGGGTTAGTTTTAGGGTTCTGGATAGGACTCAAACTAGGGCTAGGCTTTGGGCTAGATGTAGGTTTAGGATTTGGTTTAGGTTAAAGGAGAGGGTTAGTGATACGGCTCATTATGTTTTAGGGCTAAGGCTAAAGGTAAGGGTATTTTTACAATTAATGTTAGTGTTATTGCTAATGATAGGGTGAGTTTAGGCTTAGAGGTACATTTAGAGTTATCATTAATTCTAGGGTTAGTGCTATGGCTAGGTTTATGGCTAAGGTTAGATCTAGTTTTGGGGTTACGGTGAGGGATAAGGTTAGAACTAGGAATAGAGCTAGGGGGATAGTTAGAGTTAGTCTTAAGGGTAGGGTTAGGGTTAAGTTTAGGGCTAAATTAGGATTAGGAATATGTCTAGGATTGGTGTTAGTATTCGGCCTATCATTAGGGTTGTGTTTAAGATTAGGTTTAGGGTTAGGTTTAGAGGAAGGGATGGGGTTATAGCTAGGTTTACTGCTAGGGTGATGATTAGAATTAGTTTTAGGACTAGGGTTAGGTTTGTGTTAGAATTAAGGCTACATTTGGGGTTAGGATGAGGGCGAGGGTTTGTGTTACAGTTAGGATAAGTTTTAGGTATAGGGATAATGTCAGGTTTAGGGTTACAGCTAGGGATAGTTATAGGGTTAGGTTTATGGCTAAGTCTAATGTTAGGTTTAAGGGTAAGGCCCAGGTTAAAAGTAAGTTGTATTTTTATTGTCAGGGTCAGGTTTCGGGTTTGTGTTTGGTTAATTATTAGGGTTAGAGCTCAAATTAGTGTTGGAGTTAGAATTAGGGTTAGGTTTATGGATAGGTTTAGGTTTAGGATTCAGGTTAAGTTTAGGGTAAATGGTAGGTTGAGGGTTAGAGATAGGGTTAGAGTTAGGCCTAGGGTTAGATTTTGGGTTCGGGTTATTTTTAGGGTAATGAATAGCATTACAGCTAGGGTTTGGGCTAGGGTTTTGGATAGGATTATATCTAGCTTTAGGGTTAGGGTTAGGGATAGGGCTAGGGTTAGGGTTTGGGTTAGGTTTAGGGTACAGGTTAGGTTTTGAGCTAGGGCTAGTGCTAGGGTGAGGGTTAGGTTTAGGATTATGTCTAGGGTTAGATTTACAGTTAAAGTTAGGTTTAGTGTTAGGTTTAGGGCTAAGGTTATGTTTAGAGTTAGGTTAATGGATAAGGTTAGATGTTGGGTTAGGGTTAGGGGTAGTTTTAGGTTTAGGGTTAGTGTTAAGGTTCGGGCTAAGATTATCATTTGAGTTAGGTAATGGATGGGGTTAGACATCAGGTTAGGGTTAGGGGTAGTTTTAGATTTAGGGATAGTGTTAGGGTTAGGGCTAGCTTTAGTGTTAGAGTAAGGGTTAGGGTTTCATCTAGGGTTAGGGCGATGATGAGGGTTAGCTTTAGGGTTAGGTCTAGGATTAGGTTTACAATAAGGATTAGAGCTAGGGTTATCATTAGTGTTAAGGTTTGGTTTAGGGTAATGGATTATTTTAGAGATAGTATTATGGCTATGGTTAAAATTATTTTTAGGGCTAGGATTAGGATTAGGTTTAGGGATAGGGCTAGGGTTATGTTTAGGGATAGCGCTAGGTTTATGTTTAGGGTTCAGTTTTAGGTTTTATCTAGAGTTAGGTCTAAGGCGAGGTTTACGGTTAGTGTTAGGATTAGGCATAGGGGAAGGGATAAGGTTAGGTTAGGGTTAGAATTACGCTTTGGGCTAGAGATAAGCCTAGGATTAGGGCTAGGTTTGTGTTACGTTTAGAGCTAGTTTTAGTGCTATGGTAATATAAGGGTTATGTTTATGGTTATGGCTAGGACTAGTGTTAGGTTTAGGTTTCAGTTAGGGTCAGTTTTATACCTAGGGTTAGTGTTAGTGTAAGGGTCTGTGTTTGGATTAGGGTTAGGGTTAGGGCTAGAGCCAGAATTAGGATTGATTAGGTCTGGAGGTAAGGTTACTGTTTGGTTTAGGTTAAGGGTTATCATTAGAGCTAGGGCTAGTTTTTTTGTTTAGGTCTTGGTTAAAGATATGGCTAGATTTAAGATTAGGTTTGACCTAGGTCTAGTGTTAGTGTTAGGTTTAGATATAGGGATATGGGTAGGGCTAATGTTAGGGTTTGCTTTAGGTTCAGGGTCAGAATAAGCGTCAGGGTTAGGGTTAGAATTTGGGTTATGGTTATTACAAGAAAATGGGTTAGTGTTAGGACTAGTAATAGGGTTAGGATTTGGGTTAGACTAAGGATTAGGTTTAGGAATAGGGTTAGCATTAGGGTTGGGGTTTGGCTAGGATAAAGTATAAGGTTAGAGCTAGGGTTAGAGCTAGGGTTCGGGTTAGTGTTAGGGCTAGTGTTAGGGCTAGGGTTAGGGTGAAATCTAGGGTTAGGTATCAGATTTGAGCTAGGTTTTGGTTAGCATAAAGTTTAAGGTTATGGCTAATGTATGATCTAGGGTTATGATTAGAACTAGTTTTAGAATTAGGGTTAGGACCAGGTCTAGTGTTAGGTTAAGGTTTAGGTTTAGGGTGATGTTTAGAGTTAGGGTTAGTGTTAATGTAAGAGACATGTTCAGGGGTAGTTTTAGGCTAAAGATTAGGACTCGAATTAGGGCTAGGCTTAGGGCTAGATATAAGGTTAGGGTTTGATTTAGGTAAAAGTTTAGGGTTAGTGTTATGGCTCAGTTTTTTTTAGGGCTAAGCCTATGGTTAGGGCTAGTTTTAGGATTAGCATTAGGGTTAGCCTAGTGATAGGCTTAGGTTTAGGTGTAGAATTAGTGTTAAATTTAGAGTTAGGCTAAGATCTAGGGTTAGGGCAAGGTGTAAGTTTAGGGCTAGGGTTATTCTAGGCTATGGCTAGGAATAAGGTTATGATAAGTGATAGGATTAGAATTAGGGCTAGAGCTACGGCGAGAGTTATATTTTGTCTTATAGCTAGGGTTAGGGTTAGGTTTAGGATTAGGTCTAGGGTTAGTGTTAGGGTTAGTCCTAGGGTTAAGTTTATGGCTAGTTTTAGTGTTAGGGTTAGGGTTTGGGTTAGGTTTAGGGTAAGCAATGGGGTTATAAGTAGGTTTAGGGCCATGGAAATGGTTAGAATTAGGGTTAGGGTTATGATTAAGGCAAGATTTTGGTCTAGGATTAGAGCTAGTGTTAGTGTTAGGGTTAGGGATAGGATTAGGGCTAGGGCTAATGTCAGGTCTAGGGTTACAGTTAGGGATAGGTTTCAGTTTATTTATGTTAGGTCTAGTGTAAGGGTTAGATTTAGGGTAAGGGTCAAGTTTACAGCTATGTGTATTATTAGGTCAGTGTTGGGCTTAAGGTTTGGTTTAGGTTAAGGTTTAGGTTTAGGGCTCAAATTAGCATTAGGGTTGGAGTTAGGGGTATGGTAATGAATAGGCTCAGGATTAGAGTTCAGGTTAGTTTTAGGGCAATGGATAGTTTTATGGATTGCAATAGGGTTAGGGTTAAGCCTAGGGTTAGCTTTAGGGTTAGGATTATGGTTAGGGTAATGGATAGAATTAGAGCTAGGTTTAGGGCTAGGGTTATGGTTAGGATTAGGGCTAGGGTTAGGGTAGTTGATATAATTAGAGCTATGGTTAGGGCTATGGTTAATGTTAGGATTAGGGCTAGTGTTAGGTTAGGGTTTGGGATAGGGCTAGGGTTATGTTAAGGGTAAATGTTAGGCTTTGTGCTAGGGTTAGTTCTAAAGCAAGGCTTAGGGTTAGGGTTAGGGCTAGGGTTAGGTTTAGGGTTACACTTAGGGCTGTGTTCAGGCCTAGGATTAGGGCTAGTTTTTGTGTTAGTTTAGGCCTAGGGTTAGGGTCATTGGTAATGTAAGAGCTACGGTTATGATTAGGGCTAGTTTTAGGGTTAGGGTTATGGCTAGGTCTAGTGTTAGAATTAGGTTTTGGTTTAGGGTGAGCTTTGGAGATAGGATTATGTTAGGGTCAGGGCCATTGTTCAGGTTAGAGTTAGTGTTGGGGTTATTGCCAGAATTAGGACTAGGCTTAGGTATAGGGGTAGGGTTAGTGTTTGGGTTAGGTTATGAGTTATTGTTAGGGCGAGGGCTAGGTTGTTGTTTAGGTCTAGGCCTAGAGATATGGCTAGATTTAGGATTAAGTTTAAGTCCAGGGCTAGTTTTAGGTTTAGGTTTAAATATAGGATTACCCACAGGGCTAATGTTACTGTTTGGTTTTGGGTTAGGCTCAGGTTTATACATGCGGTTAGTGTTAGTGTCAGAATAATTGTCAGGGTTAGGGCATGTGTTTAGGTTAGGTTAGAGCTAGAATGAAGGTAAGGGTTAGGACTAGTAGTAGGGTTAGTGTTTGTGTTAGGCTAAGGATTAGGCTTAGGATTAGGGTAAGCCTTAAGTTTAGAAACCCTAAGGTTTAAGATAATGGATAGAGGAGAACTAGGGTTAGATCTAGGCTTAGGGTATGGATTAGGGCTAGTTTTACAGTTAGGGTCAAAACTAGGGTTAGCACTCGGCTTAAGGCCAGGTTTTGGGTTAGGTTGCAGCTAGTGTTAGGCCTACAACTAATGTATAAGCCAGGGTTATGATAGGGCTGCTTTTCAGGTAAGTATAATGGCTAGATTAAGTGTTAGGTTTAGGGTTACCATTAGCGTGATGTTTAGAGCTAGGGTTAGTGTTAGGGTCAGGATCAATGTTCAGGTTATAGTTAGGGTTAGGGTTAAACCCAGAATTATCACTAGAGATAGGTCTAGGGGTAGGGTTACTGTTTGCATTAGGTTAAGGTTTATCACTAGGGCTAGGGCTAGGTTTTTGTTTCGGTATAGGGCTAGAGATATGGCTAGATTTAGGATTAGGTTTAGGTCTAGGGCTAGTGTTAGTGTTATTTTAGGTAGAGGTTTATTGCTAGTGCTAATGTTAGGGTTCGGTTTATGGGTAGGGTCAGGTTAGACATACGGTAACTGTTAGAGTCAGAATAAGTGTCAGGGTTAGATTTAGTGTTTGGGTTATGGTTAGAACTAGAATAAGTGCTAGGGTTAGGACTAGTAATAGGGTGACGGTTTGGGTTAGGCTAAGGATTAGGGTTAGGCCTAGGGTTATCATTAGGGTTAGGGTTAGCTTAGGGTAAGGGATAGGATTAGAGCTAGGATTCGGACTATGTTTTGGGTAAGGGTTAGGGCTAGTGTTAGGTTTAGGTTTAGGGTTAAATCTAGGGTAAGGTCTTGCATTAAGGCTAGGTTTTGGTTAGAGTTAGGTCCAGTTTTAGAGTTATGGCCAATGTATGGACTAGGGTTATGATTTGGGCTAGTTATAGAGTTAGGGTTAGGACTAGGTCTGGTTTACAGCTAGGGTTAGTGTTAGGGTCAAATTCAAGGTCAGAGTAGTTTTAGGGTTAGGGTTTGGACTCGAATTAGGGCTAGGCTTAGGGCTAGGGTTAGGGTTAGGTTTTGGTTTAGGTTAAGTTTTAAAGTTAGGGCTATGGCTCAGTTTTGTTTTAGGGCTAGGGCTATGGTTAGGGCTAGTTTTAGGCTTAGCATTAGGTTTAGGGCTAGTGTTAGTTTTAGGTTTAGGCTTAGGGTTAAAGTTAGATTTAGATTTAGGATTAAATCTAGGGTTAGGTCTAGGGCTAAGGATAGGGCTACTGTAAGGTCTTGGTTTATGGCTAGGATTAGGGTTATGTTAAGGGATAGGGTTATAACTAGGAATAGGGCTAGGGTGAGAGTCACAGTTAGTCTTATGGCTAAGCTTAGTGTTTGGTTAGGAATAGGGCTTAATTACGGCTAGTAATAGGGCTAGGTTTATGGTTATGTTTAGGCCTAGGATTAGTTTTATGCTCAGTATTTTTTTTTGGGGGGGGTGCTAGGACTATGGTTAGGGCTAGTTTTAGGCTTAGCATTAGTTTTCGTGTAAATGATGGGGTTAGAGCTAGGGATAGGGCTAAGGTGAAGGTTAGAATTAGGGTTAGGGCTTGGGGTTCATTAGAATTATGATCAAGGCTAGGTTTAGGGATAGGATGAGGGCTAGGGTTTGTGTTTGAGTTAGGGTTAGGATTAGTGTTAGGGCCAAAGTTAGGTCTAGGGTCAGAGTTAGGGCTAGGTTTATGGTTAGGTTTATGGCTAGGTTTAGTGTAAGTGCTAGGTTTTGGTAGGGGTCAAATTTAGAGCTAGGGGTATTATTAGGGTCAGGGTCAGTTTTAAGGTTTTGTTTGGGTTAGGATTTAGGTTTAGGGCTAGAATTAGCGTTAGGTTTTGTGTTAAGATAATGATAGGGTTTTTTTAGTGTTCAGGTTAGATTTAGCATAATGGATATGGTTACTGTTAGGGATAGGGTTAGGTTTAGGCCTAGGGTTAGCATTATATTTAGGGTTATATTTAGGGTAATTGATAGGGTTAGAGCTAAATTTAGGGCTAGGGTTATGGATAGGATTAGGGCTAAGGTTAGGGTTAGGGTTATGGGTTTGTTTTATGTTAAGTTTAGGGATAGAATTAAGGCTAGGGCAAATGTCAGGTCTAGGATTATGGTTAGGGATAGTTTTAGGATTAGTTTTATGGATAGGTCTAGTATAAGGGTTAAGTTTAGGGGTAGGGTCAGGGTTAGAGCTAGGTATATTATCATGGGAAGGGGCAGAGTTAGGGTTTGGGTTGGGTTAAGATTTAGGTTTAGGGCTTGAATTAGCATTAGTGTTAGAGTTAAGGTAATGATAGTGTTAGGTTTAGGGTTCAGGTTTGGTTTAAGTTAATGAAATAGTTAGGGTTAGGGATAAGTTTAGGTTTAAGCCTGTGGTTACCATTAGAGTTATGGTTATGGTTAGGGTAATGGATAATGTTAGATCTAGTGGTAGGGCTAGGATTATGGTTAGAATTCTGGCTACTGTTAAGGTAAAGTTGAGTGCTATGTTCTGGGTTAGGGTTAGGTTTAGGGTTAGGTCTATAGCTAGGGTTAAGCCTCAGAATAGGGTTTGGTTTTGGGTTTCGGTAGGACTACGATTAGGGCTATGGTAATGTATGAACTAGTGTTGCAATTATTGCTAGTTTTAGGGTTAGGGTTAGGGCTAGGTCTAGTGTTACATTTAGGCTTAGAGTTAGGGTGATGTTTAGAGCAAAGTTTATTGTTAGGGTTAGTGTCAGAGTCAGGGTTAGTTTTAGGGTTAGGGTAGAAATTGAATTAGGGCTAAAGTTAGTACTAATTGTATGGTTAGGGTTTGGTTTAGGTTAAGGGTTAGGGATATGGGTTGGTTTTGTTTTAGGGCTAGGGCTATGGTTACAGCTAGATTATGGATTAGCATCAGGGTTAGGGCTAGTGTTAGGTTTAGATTTGGAGTTAGGTTTAGATCTTGGGTTAGGGCTAGGGCTAGGGTGAGGATTAGGGTGAGGGTTAGGGTTATGATAACAAATATGGTTACAACTAGGAATACGGCTAGGGCCAGAATTAGAGTTAGTCATAGTAGTAGTCTTAGGGTTATGGATAGGGTTAGGGCTAAATTAGGGCTAAGATTAGGGCTAGGGTTAGGTATATGGTTAGGGCTAAATTGTGGTAGGATTTGGGCTAGGGTTAGTGTTAGAGTTAGGGCTGAATTAGGGATAGGATTAGGGCTATAGTTAGGGTTAGGTTTAGAGCTAATTAGAGTTATAATTAGGGCTAGGGTTAGTGTTAGGGTTAGGGCTACATTAGGGCTAGTATTAAGGCTAGGTTAGTGTTAGGGTTAGACTAAGGGGTTTGGCTACAGTTAGGGTTAGCATTTGTGTTAAGGTTAAGTTTAGGGGAATGGGTGTGGCTATAGCTATCTTTAGGGATAGGGTGAGGTTTAGAATTAGGATTAGGCCTAGGGTTATGGTTCAGTTTAGGATTAATGCTAGGTTTAGGGCTAGGTAAAGGGTTTCTGTTAGGGTTTTGGCTAGGACCAGGTCTAGGTCTAATATCAGGTCTAGGGTTAACTTTAAATATAGTTTTAGGGTTAGGTTATGGCTAGGTCTAGTGTAAGAGTTAGGTTTAGGGTAAAGGTCAGCTTTAGTGCTAGGGTTATTGTTAGGGTCAGAGTCAGAGTCAGGGTTACTATTTAGTTTAGCTAAAGGTTTAGGGTTAAGGTTCGAATTAGCATTAGGGTTAGGTTTAGGATTAGGGTAATGGATAGGGTTTAGTTTAGGTTTCAGTTAAGTTTAGGGTAATGGATAAGTTAGGTTTAGCAATCAGGTTAGGGTTACCATTAGGAGTAGTGTTATGTTTAGTGTAATGGATATTAGAGCTAGGGTTAGGCTAGGTTATTATTTGGATTAACTCTAGGTTTAGGGCTAGCTTTAGGATAGGGTTAGGGTGTGATTTAAGGTAAGTTTTAGGGTTAGGGTAAGCGTTAAGTTTAGGGCTAGGGTTATAGTTAGGTTAGGGTAAGGGTTAGTGTTTGAGCTACGGTTAGGGCTAGAATGAGGGTTAGGTTTATGTTTATGTCTAGGTTTACATTTATGGTTAGAGTTAGGTTTAGTGTTAGGGATGGGGTTTTAATTAGGGTTGGGGTTATGGTTAGGGTAATGGATATGGTTAGAGCTAAAGTTCAGGCTAGGTTTAACCTTAGGATTAGGGCTAGGGTTAGGGATAGGGTTTAGGATAGAGCTAGGGTTATGTTTAGTGTAAAGGTTAGGCTTTGAGCTACGGTTAGGTCTAAGGCGAGGCTCAGGTTTGGGCTAGGATTAGGGCTAGGGTTAGTCTAAGGGTTATGCTTAGAGCTAAGTTTAGGCCTGGGATTAGGGCTAGGTTTTGTGTTAGGTTTAGGGCTAGGGTTAGGACTGTGGGTAATGGAAGATATAGTATTAAGTTTAGGGCTAGTTTTAAGGTTAGGGTTATGGCTAGATCTAGTGTTAGGTATAGGTTTTGAGTTAGTGTCATGTTTAAAGCTAGGTTCAGTGTTAGAATTAGGGTCAGATTTGGGGATAGGGTTAAGGTTAGGGTTAGAGCCAGAATTAGGACTAGGTTTAGCTCTAGGGTTAGGTTTAGTGTTCAGTTTAGATTAAGGGTTATTGTTATGGCTAGTGCTAGGATTTTGTTTAGGTTTGGGGCTAGAGTTATAGCTGTATTTAGGATTAGCTTTGGGTCTAATCCTTGTGTTAGGCTTAGGTATATGTATAGGGTTACCAGTAGGGCTAGTGTTAGGGTTTGGTTTAGGGTTAGGGTCAGGTTTAGACCTAGGGTTATTGTTAGGGTCAGATGAGGGTCAGGGTTAGGTTTAGAGGTAGAATGAGGGCTAGGGTTAAGACTAGTATTACAGTTAGAGTTCAAGTTAGGCTAAGGATTAGGATTAGGTCTAGGGTTATCATTTGTGTTAGGGTTTGGCTTAGTGAAAGGAATAGGGTTAGAGATAGGTTTAGGGCTAGTGTTAGGGTTAGGGTTAGGGCTGGTACTATGGTTAAAGCTAGGATTTGGGCTCGGATTATGTGTAGAATTTGTGTTGGGGTTAGGGCTATTGTTAGGACAATGACTAATGTATGAACTAGGGTTATGATTAAGGCTAGTTTTAGGGTTAGGTTAAGGCTAGATATAGTGTTACGGTAAATTCTAGATTAGGGTGATGTTTAGAACTAGAATTAGTGTTAGGGTCAGTGTCAGGGACAGGGTTAGTTTTAGAGTTAGTTTTATGGTTAGTTGTAGGGTTATGGTTTGATTTAGGTTAAGGGTTAAGATTAGGACTATGGCTTGGTTTTGGTTTATGGCTAGGGCTAGGAATAGTGCAAGTTTTAGGATTAGTGTTATGGTTAAGGGTAGTGTTACGGTTCAGTTTAGGCTTATTGTTACAGTTAAATTTAGAGTTAGGTTTAGATATAGACTTATGCTTAGATATAGGATTAGGATTAAGGCTAAGAATAGAATTAGGACTAGGGCTAGGGCAAGAGTTAGAGTTAGTTTATGGCTAGGTTTAGGGTTAGTATAGGATTAAATAAAGGCTAGGATTAGCACTAGGCTTTGTGTTAGGCCTAGGTTTAGGGCGAGGGTTAGGGTTAGGTTTAGGGTTATGATTAGTTTTTGGTTATAGGATGAGGTTATAGGTAGGTTTAGAGCTAGGATGAGGAATAGAATTAGGGTTAGGGCTTAGGTTATGGATTGGGCTAGGATTAAGCCTAGGTTTAGGGCTAGGATTATGGCTATGGCTAATTTCAGGTCTAGTGTTACACTTAAAAGTAGTTTTAGGTTTAGGTTTATGGCTATGTCTAGTGTAAGGGTTATTTTTAGGGTTAGGTTCAGATTTAGAGCTAAGGGTACTCTTCAGGTCAGGGTCGTGGTTAGTGTTTTGGATAGGTTAAGGTTTAATGTTAGGGCTCGAATTAGCATTAGAGTTAGAATTAGAATAAAGATAGTGTTAGGTTTAGGTTTCAGGTTGGGTTAAGGGTAATGGATCAGGTTTAGAGATAGGTTTAGTGTTAAAGGCAGGGTCAGTGTTCAGGTTAGAGTTAGTGTTAAGGTGAAAGCCAGAATTGTGACTAGGTTTATGTCTAGGGGTAGGGTTAGTCTTTGTGTTAATTTAAGGGTTATTGTTAGGGCTAATGTTAGGTTTTTGTTTTGGTCTAGAGCTAGAGTTAAGGCTATATTTAAGATTAGGTTTAGGTCTATGGAGAGTGGTAGGGTCTGGTTTAGGTATAAGGTTACTGGTAGGGCTAGTGTTATGGTTTGGTCTAGCGTTAGGGTCAGGTTTAGACATAGGTTATTGTTATGGTCAGAATAAGGGTCATGGTTACGGTTAAGGTTTGGAATACAGTTAGAGCTAGAATGAGGGCTAGGGTTAGGACTATTAATATGGTGAGAGTTTTGATTAGCCTGAGGATTAGGGATAGGTGTAGGGTTGACATTAGTGTTAGGGTTTTGCTTAGGGTTAGGGATAGGGTTAGAGCTAGTGTTAGGGGTAGGGTCAGGTTTAAGATTAGGGTTAAAGCTAGGTGTAGGGCTCTGATTATTACTAGTTTTTGTGTTAGTATTATGGCTAGGGTTAGTGCAACAGGTAATGTAAGAACAAGGGTTACACTTAGGGTTAGCTTTAGGGTTAGGGTAAGGGGTAGTTCTGGTGTTAGTGTTAGATTTAAGATTAGGGTGATATTTAGAGCTAGAGTTATTTTTAGGATAGGAGTCAGGATCAGGGTTAGTTTTAGTGTTTCAGTTAGGACTGGAATTAGGGCTAGGTTTACTGTTAGGGTTTGGTTTAAGGTTAGCATCATGTTTAGAGCTAGGATGAGTGTTAGGATATGAGTCACGGTCAGGGTTAGTTTTAAGGTTAGTGTTAGGACTCGATTAGAGGGATAATTAGTTCTTCTAGTAGTTTAGGGTTTGGTTTAAGTTAAGGTTTAGGGTTAGGTCTATTGCATGGTTTTGTTTTAGTCCTAGGGTTAGGGTTATGGCTAGTTTTACAATTAGTATTATGGTTAGGACTAGTGTTAGTGTTAGGCTTAGACTTAGGGTTAGGGTTACATTTATAGCTAGGTTTATATCTAGGATTAGGCTAGGATTATGGATAGGGCAAGGGTTAGGGCCAGAGTTAGAGTTATGTTAAGGGATAGGGTTAGAACTAGGGATAGGGTTAGTGTGAGAGTTAGTGATAGGGCTAAAATTAGAGTTAGGGTTTGGAATAGGGTTAAATTATGGCTAGGATTAGTGTTCAGCTTAGGCCTAGTGATAGGGATAGGGTTAGGTTTAAGTTTATGATAAAGAATGGTATTATAGCTAGGTTTAGAAGTAGGGTGAGGGTTAGAGTTAGGGTTAGCGCTAGGGTTGGGGTTAGGGGTATGTTTAAGGCTAGGTTTAGGGCTAGGCTGAGGGATAGTGGTTATTTTAGATTCAGGGCTAGGATTAGTGCTAGGGCTAATATTAGGTATAGGGTTATGGTTAAAGATAGTTTTAGGGTTAGGCTTATGGCTATGTCTATTGTAAGGGTTAGGTTTAGGGTAAGGGTCAGGTTTAGAGCTCAGGGAATTATTAGGATTAGGATTTGGCTTAGGTAAGGATTTAGGTTTATGGCTTAAATTAGCATTAGGGTTAGGGTTAGGGTATAGTTAGGGTTTGTTTTAAGGTTCAGGTTTGGTTTAGGGTAATTGATATGGTTAGCGTTAATAATAGGGCTAGCCTTAGTCTTAGGGTTAGCATTAGGATTATGGTTAGGGTAATAGATAGGGTTAGAACTAGAGTTATGGTTAGGAATATGCCTTGAGTTAGGGTTAGAGTTAGTGTTAGAACTAGGGTTAGGGTTAGGTTTAGGGTTATGTTTAGCATAAATTTTATGTTTTGAGCTGGGGTTAAGTCTAGGTTTCAGGTAAGGTCTATGGATAGGATTATGGTAGGTTTAGGTTTAGGGTGGTGTTTAGAGCTAGGATAAGTGTTAGGGTATAAGACAGGTTCAGGGTAATTTTTAAGGTTATGATTAGGACTTTAATTAGGGCTAGGGTTAGATCCAGGTGTAGTGCTAGATTTAAGGCTAGGGTTATCATTAACGTTAGGGTTAGGATTAAGGTAACAGATAGGGTTGGGTTAGGTTTAAATTTTGGTTTAGAGTTAGAATTAGTGATAGGGTTAGGATTAGAGCTATGGTTATGTTTAGGTTTATGGTTAGGTTTATGGTTTGATCTAGAGTTAGGGCTATGCTGAGTGTTAATTTTAGGGTTGTGTCTACGGATAGTTTTCAGGTTAGGGTTAGGGTTAACATTAGAGTTCAGGCTAGGATTATCAATAAGGTTAGATTTAGGGTTAGGGTAATGGGTACATTTAGACCTATGTTTAGGGCTAGGTTAAGTTTAGGATTTGGGCTAGGGTTAAGGTGAGAGTTAGGGATACATCTAGGCTTATGTTTAGGGTAAGGGTTAGGCTTTGAGCAATCTTAGGACTAAGGTGAGGGCTAGGGTTAGGTACAGGTCTAGTGTTAGGATTAGGGTTATGCTTAGGGCTAGGTTTAGGCCTAAAATTAGCTCTATGTTTAGTGTTAGGTTTAGGCCTAGGGTTAGAGTTATGCTTAATGTAAGATCTAGGGTTAAGATTAGGGCTAGTTTTAGGGTTAGGGTTATGGTTGGGTCTAGAATTAGGTTTAGGTTTTGGTTAGTTACAGGTTTAGAGGTAGGTTAAGTGTTAAATGCAGGGTCAGTGTTTGGGTTAGAGTTAAAGATCGGATTAAAGCCAGAATTAGGACTAGGTTTAGGTCTAGGGGTAGAGTTAGTGTTTGGGTTAGGTAAAGGTTTTTATTTATTTATTTTTTTTTTTAGGGCTAGGGTTAAGATTTTGTTTAGGTCTAGAGCTAGAGTTCAGGCTAGATTTAGAATTAGGTTTAGGTCTAGAGCTAGTGGTAGGATTAGGTTTAGGTAAAAGGTTACAAATAGGGCTAGGGTTTGGTATAGGGTTAGGGTCAGGTTTAGTCCTAGGGTTTATGTTTTGGTCAGAATAAGGGTCAGAGTTATGGATAGGGTTTGAGATAACATTAGAGATAGAATGAAATCTAGTTTTAGGACTATTAATAGGGTTAGAATTTGGTTAGTCTAAGGATTAGGGATAGGTCGAGGGTTACAATTAGGGTTAAGGTTTTGCTCAGGGTAAGGGATAGGTTTAGGGCTACGGTTATGTTTATGGTTAGGGTTAAAGCCAGTTTAGATCTCAGATTATGGGTAGTTTTTGTGTGAGGTTTAAGGCTAGGGTTAGGGCAATGCCTAATATAAGAACTAGGGTTACAATTAGGGTTACGGTTGGGGTAGGTCAAGTGTTAGGGTTAGGTTTAAGATTAGGGTGATATTTATAGCTAGGGTTAGTGTTAGTATATCAGTCAGGTCAGGGTTAGTTTTAGGGTTACAGTTAGGACTCGAATTAGGGCTAGGCTTAGATCTAGGTGTAGTGCTAGGGTTTGGTTTAAGTTAAGGTTAGTGTTAGGCCTGTTGCTTGGTTTCGTTTTAGTGCTATGGTTAGGGTTATGGGGCTGGGACTAATGTCAGGTCTAGGGTTATAGTTAGTGATATTTTTAGGGTTAGGTTTATGGCTAGGTCAAATTAAAGGGTTACATTTAGGGAAAGAGTCAGATTAAGAGCTGGAGTATTATTAGGGTCAGGGTCAGGCTTCAGGTTTGGGTTAGGTTAAGGTTTAGGGTTAAGGCTCAAATTAGAGTTAAGGTTAGAATTAGGGCTACGGTAATGGATAGTGTTAGGTTTAAGGTTAGGTTAGGTGTAAGGTAATGGATATGGTTAGGGTTTGTGATAGGTTTAGGATTAGGCCTAGGATTAACATTAGGGTTATGGTTATCTTTAGGGTAATTTATAGGGTTAGACCTAGAGGTAGGGCCAGGGTTATGGTTAGGATTAGGGCTAGAGTTAGGTTTAGATTCAGGGTTAGTGTGAGGTTTACATTTAGGATTAGGGTTAGCGTGGGGTTTAGGGTTTGAGCTAGGACTTTTGCTATGGCTAAGATTAATTTAGGGTTTGGTCTAGGGTTATGGTCATGGTTAGTGTTACGGTTAGGGCTAGGGTTGTCATTAGGGTTAGGGTAATAGGTTTAGATGTCAGGATAAAGATAGGGTTAGGTTTAGGTTAGCATTAGGTTTAGGTTGAGGATTAGGGTTAGGGTTTGAGCAGCTTAGATTTAGGGTTAGGTTAGTTTTGCTGTTAGTTCTAGATTTAGGTTTAAGTTTAGGGTTAGGCTAGGTTTACCTTTAGGTCTAGTGTTAATATTAGGGTTAAGTTTGGGGTTAGGGTAATGGGTAGGTTTTGATCTAGGGTTAGGGATAGGGTTAAGGTTAGGATTAGAGCTGGGGTTAGGGTTAGGGTTAGGCCTTTGGTTAGTTTTAGGGTTAGGTTAAGTGTAAGGTTAGAGATTGAGCTAGGTTTAGGGCTAAGGCCTGGGTTAAGGTGACAATCAGGGCTAGGGTAGGTTTAGGGCTAGGGTTAGCATTAGTTTTAGGGTTATGGTAAGTGTAATAGATAGTGTTAGAGCTATGGTTTGGGCTATGGTTACAGTTAGGATTAGGGCTAGATTTAGGGTGAAGTTTAGGGTTGGGGCTAGGGTTCTGTTTAGGGTAAGGTTTAGGGTTTGAGCTAGGATTAGGGCTAGAATGTGGGTTAGGGTTAGAGGTAGGGCTAGGTTTAGGGTTAGAGTTATGCTTAGGGTTAGGTTTAGGGCTGTAATTAGGTCTAGGTTTTGTGTGAGGTTTAGGGCTAGTGTTAGGTATATGGGTAATGTAAGAGCTAGAGTTATGGTTATGGCTAGATTTAGATTTCGTCTAGTCTTAGGGTTTGTTTTTGTGTTAGGATAAGTTTTAGAGCTAGGGTTTTTGTTAGGGTAAGTGTCAGGGTTCAGGTTAGGATTAGGTTTAGTGTTATGTCCAGAATGGGGACTAGGGTTAGGTCTAGGGGTAGAGTTAGTGTTTGGTTTACATTAAGGGTTATTGTTAGGGCTAAGGCTAGGGTTATGGCTATATTTAGGATTAGGTTTAGGCCTAAGGTTAGTGTTAGTGTTAGGTTTAGTGTTAGGGTTACTGGTAGGGCTACTGTTAGCTTTTGGATAAGGGTTTGGGTCATGTTTAAACCTAGGTTTAGTATTAGGGTCAGAATAAAAGTCAAGGTTAGGGTTAGGGTTTGGGTTAAGTTTAGAGCTCAAATGAGGGCTAGATTTAGGACTAGTAATAGAGTTAGGGTTTGGGGTAGGCATAGAATTAGGGTTAGGACTAGGGTAAAAATAGAGTGAGGGTTTGAATAAGTGTAAGAAATAGGGTTAGAGCTAAGATTAGGACTAGGGATAGGATTACGGTTCAGGCCAGGTTTAGGCCTTGGATTAGGGCTAGGTTTTGTGTTAGTTTTAGGGCTATGGCTAATTTAAGAACTGGCATTACATTTAGGGCTAGTTTTAGAGTTAGGTTTAGGGTGAGATCTAGTGTTAGGATTAGGTTTAGGTATAGGGTGATGTGTTGAGCTAGGGTTAGTGTTAAGGTCAGTGTCAGTGTTAGTATTAGTTCTAGGATTAGGGTTAGCACTCGAATTAGGACTAGGGGTAGGGCTAGGTGTAGGGTTATGGTTTGATTTAGGTTAAGGTTTAGCTTCAGTGCTATGGCCCTGTTTGCTTGAGGGCTAGGGCTCGAGTTAGGGCTAGTTTTCAAATTAGTTAGGGTTAGAGCTAGTGATAGGTTGTGGTTTAGGCTTAGGTTTAGGGTTAGATTTAGAGTTAGGGTTAGATCTAGTTTTGGGGCTACAGCAAAGGTTAGGGCTAGTGTTAGGGCTAGGGTTTGAGTTATCACAAGAGATAGGATTAGAACTAGGGATAGGACTAGGGCAAGAGTTAGAGTTAGTCTTAGTGTTAGTGTTAGATTTAGGGTAAGAATTAGGGCTTAATTAGGGCTAGGATTAGAGCTAATGTTAGTATTAAGGCTGAGACTAGGTTTATGGCTAGGGTTATGGTTATGGTTATGGTTAGGTATGATGTTATAACTAGCTTTAGATCTAGGGCAAGGGTTAAAATTAGGGTTAGGTCTATGGTTAGGGTTAGGTTAAGGATTAAGGTTAAGATTAGGGCTAGGATTCGGGATAAATTTTTTTTAAATTTAGGGCTTCATTAGGGCTAGGGCTATTGCCAGGTCTAAGGTTATGATTTGAGATAGTTTTAGGGTTATGATTATTAGGGTTATGATTAGGTTGATGGACATGGTTAGGTTTAGGGTTAAGGTTAGGTTTAGGCTAATGTATAAGTTTAGGGTTAGGAATAGGTTTAGCGTTATCCCAGGTTTAGCATTAAGGTTAGGATGAGGATTAGGGTAATGGATTGAGTTATAGCTGGTTAGGGCTAGGTTTATGCTTAGGATTAAGACTATGGTTAGGGTTATATTTTGGGTTATGGAAAGGGTTAGGGTTAGGGTTGTTTTAGGGTAAGGTTTAGGGCTAGAATTAGGTTATGATTAGGGTTAAAGGTAGTGTTAGGGCTCTTATTAGGGATAGGTTTGGGGTTAGGTTAGGGATAGGTTTAAGGCTACAGCTAATGTAAGAACTAGAGTTACAATTAGAAAAAGTCTTAGGGTTAGGATTAGGGCTAGGTCTAGGGTGAGAGTTATGTTTAGGTTTTAAGTCATGTTTAGAGCTAGGTTTAGTGTTAGGGTCAGAGTCATGATCAGGGTTTCTTTTAGAGTTAGTGATAGGTCTCGAATTAGATCTAGGTTTAGGGATAGGTGTAGGCTTAGGGTTTTGTTTTATGATAAAGTTTAGTTTTAGGGCTATGGCTTGGTTGTTTTATAGGGCTAGGGGTAATTTAGGGTTAGTTTTAGGATTAGCATTAGTGTTGCAGCTTCTGCTAGTGAGAGGTTTAGCTTAGGGTTAGGTTAGATTTAGACCTAGGGTTAGATATAGGAATAGGGCTAGGGCTAGGGTTAGGGCTAATATAAAGCAAGTGATAGGATTATGGTAAGGGATAAGGTTAGACCTAGGAATATGATTAGGGCGAGAGTTAGAGTTAGTCTTAGGGCTAGGGTTAGGTTAGGTTTAGGGCTAAATTATGGCTAGGATTGGGTCTAGTGTTTGTATTATGGTTAGGCCTTGATTTAGGCTTAGATTTTGGTTTAGGGATAGGGTTAGGTTTAGGGGAAGAGATGGGGTTAGACCTAGTTTTAGGGCTAGGTTGAAGGTTAGAATTTTGGTTAGGGCTAGGGTTATGGTTAGGTTTAGTAATAAGGCTGGGTTTAGGGCTAGGAAGAGGGCTAGGGATCTTTTTAGGGTTATGGCAAGAATTAGGGCTAGGGCTAGTGTCAGGTCTAGACTTACGTTAGGGATAGACTGAGGTTTAGATTTATGGCTAGGTCTAGTGTAAGAGTTCGGTTTAGGGTAAGGGTCAGGTTTAGGCTAGGGGTATTATTAGGGTTAGAATTAGATTTCGGCTTTGGTTTAGGTTAGGGTTTAGGTTTAGAGATTGAATTAGCATTATGGTTTGGTTAGGGTAAAGTTAGGTTTATGTTTCGGGTTCATGTTAGGTGTAGGGTAATTGATAGGTTTAGAGTTAGCAAAAGGGTTAGGGTTAGGCCTAGGGTTAGCCTTAGGGTTATGGTTGGGCTTAGGGTAATGAATAGGGTTAGGGCTAGGGTTATGGTTATTATTAGGGATAGACTTAGTGTTAGGCCTAATGTTAGGTTTAGGTTTAGGTTTAGGTTTAGGTTATGGTTTAGAGTTTAAGCTGGGGTTAGCCCAAGGGCAAGGGTTAAGTGTAGGGTTAGGTCTAGGTTATAGTTATGGTTAAGGTCAAGGTTAGTGTGAAGTTTAGGGCTAGGGTTATCATAAGGTTTAGGGTATTGGATAGGGTTTGATGTTGTGTTAGGGTTAGGGTTAGGTTTCAGCTTAAGGTTAGGGTTAGGGATAGGTTTAGGTTTAGGTTTAGAGTAATGGTTAGGGTTTGAGCAAGGGTTAGCTCTATGGCAAGGTTTTGGTTTATGGTTATGTCTAGGGTTAAGATTAGGGTAGATTTAGGGTAAGGGCTAGGGTTATCATCAGGGTTAGCGTTAAGGTTAGGATAATGGGTAGGGTTAGAGCTAGGGTTAGGGGTAGGAATATCATTAAGATTAAGGTTAGAGTTAAGTTAATATGTAGGTTTAGAGCTACTATTAGGGATAGGGTTAAGGTTATGATTAGGACTAGAGTTAAGGTTAGGTTTAGGTTTAGGCCATGGGTTAGTGTTAGTGTTAGGTTACGTTTAAGGGTTAGGGATTGAGCTAGTGTTTGGAGTACGATGAGGTTTAGGGTTAGAGTCAGTGTGAGGGTTAGGGCTAGGGTTAGCATTAGGGTTAGGGTTAGGTTTAGGGTAATGGACAGAGTTAGAGTTAGGTTTTGGCCTATGGTGATGGCTAGTTTCAGGTTAGTAGTATGGCTAGGTCTAGTGTTAGGGTTATGTTTTTTGTTAGGATATGGTTTAGAGCTAGGGTTTGTGTTAGGGTAAGGGTCAGTGTTCGGGTTAGGGTTAAGTTTATTGTTAGGGCCAGCATTAAGAGTAGGGTTTGGTCTAGGGGTAGGTTTAGAGTTTGGGTTAGGTTAAGGGTTATTATTAGGGCAAAGACTAAGTTTTTGTTTAGGGCTAGGCCTAGAGTTATCACTAGATGAAGGATTAAGTGTAAGTCTAAGTCTAGTGTTAGGGTTAGGTTTAGGTATAGGTTTACAGGTAGTGCCAATGTTAGGGTTTGGTTTAGGGTTTGGGTCAGGTTTAGACCTATGGTTTTTGTTAGTGTCAGAATAAGGGTCAGGGTTAGGGTTAGGGTTTGGAATAGTGACAGAGCTAGATTGAGGGTTAGGGTTCGGACTAGCAATAGAGTTAGGTTTTAGGTTAGGCTAAGAATTAGGTTTAGGACCAGAGTAGCTTTAGGGTTAGAATTTGCCTTTGGGTAAGGGATAGGGTTAGCACTAGTGTTAGGGCTAGGGTTAGGGTTAGGGTAAGGGCTAGGGTTAGGGTTAGAGTTAGGGTTAAAGCTAGGGTTAGAACTTGGATTAGAGATAGGGTAGGTTTTGTGATAGCTTTAGGGCTACGGCTAATGTAAGAACTAGTGTTAAAAATTAGGGCTAGTTTTGGGGTTAGTGTTACATCTAGGTTTAGTGTTTTGTTAGGTTTAGGTTTAGGTTATGTTTAGGATAATGGATAGGTTAGGGTTAGAGATTGTGTTAGGTCTCGGCCAAGGGTTAGCATTATGGTTAGGATTAGGGTTAGGGTTAGGGTAATAGATAGGGTTAGAGCTAGGGTTATCGTTAGTGTTAGGGTTACTGTTAGGTTTAAGTTTAGTGCAAGGATTAAAGTTAGGGTTAGATTTAGTGTAAGGGTTAGGACTTGGTTTAAGTTCAGATTTAAGGTTAAATTTAGAGTTGGGGTTTGCATTAGGGCTAGGTTTTAGGTTACATTAGGGCTAGTGTTAGGAATACAGCTAATGTAAGAACTAGGGTTATGATTAGGGCTAATTTTAGGGTTACGGTTAGGGCTAAGTCTAGTTTCATGGTTAGGTTTAAGTTCAGGGTGATATTTTGAGCTGGGGTTAGTGTTAGGTTCAAAGTCAGGGTCATGGTTAGTTTTAGGGTGGGGGATAGGACTCAAAATAGCGGTAGGTTTAGGGCTAGATGTAGGGTTAGGATTTGGTTCAGGTTAAAGGTTAGGTTTAGTGCTATGGATTATTATGTTTTAGAGCTAAGGCTAAAGCTAAGGGTAGTTTTACTATTAATGTTAGTGTTATTGCTAGTGATAGGATGAATTTAGGTTTAGGGGTACATTTAGAGTTATTGTTAATTCTAGGGATAGGCCTATGGCTAGGGTTAGGGCTAAGGTTAGGTCTATTGTTTGGGTTATGATAAGCGATAGGGTTACAACTAAGAATAGAGCTAGGGGGATAGTTAGAGTTAGTCTTAAGGGTAGGGTTAGGGTTTAGGTTAGGGCTAAATTAGGGCTAGGAATATGTCTAGGATTGGTGTTAGCATTAGGCCTAGGTATAAGGTTATGTTTACGATTAGGTTTAAGGTTAGGTTTAGGGGAAGGGATGGGGTTATAGCTGGGTTTAGGGCTAGGGTGATGATTAGAACAAGGTTTAGGCTAGGGTTAGGTTTGTGTTAGGATTAAGGCTAGGTTTGGTGTTAGGATGAGGGCTAGGGTTTGTGTTAGGGTTAGGGCAAGTTTTAAGGATAGGCATAATTTCAGTTTAGTGTTATGATTAGGGATAGTTATAGGGTTAGTTCTTGGCTAGGTCTAATGTTAGGTTTAGGGTAAGGGCCAGGTTAAGTGTAAGTTGTATTTTTAGAGTCAGGGTCAGGTTTTGGTTTTGTGTTAGGTTAATTATTAGGGTTAGGGCTCAAATTAGCTTTACGGTTAGAATTAGGGTTAGGTTAGTGGATAGTTTTAAGTTTAGGATTCAGGTTAAGTTTAGGGTACTTGGTAGGGTTAGGGTTATTGATAGGGTTAGGGTTAGGCCTACGGTTAGCATTTGGGTTAGGGTTATTTTTAGGGTAATGAATAGCATTAGAGCTAGTATTAGGGCTAGGATTTTGGATAGGATTATGGCTAGAGTTAGGGTTAGGGCTAGGATTTTGGATAGGATTATGGCTAGAGTTAGGGTTAGGGTTAGGGCTAGGGCAAGGGTTATGGTTTGGGTTAGGTTTAGGGTACAGGTTAGGTTTTGAGAAAGGGTTAGTGCTAGGGTAAAGGTTGGGTTAAGGATTATGTCTAGGGTTAGATTTACAGTTAAGGTTAGGGTTAGTGTTAGGGTTAGGGCTAAGGTTATCTTTAGAGTTAGGTTAATGTATAGGGTTAGATGATGTGTTAGGTTAGGGGTAGTTTTAGGTTTAGGGTTAGTGTTAGGGTTAGGGCTAAGATTATTATTAGAGTTAGGGTAATGAATAGGGTTAGATGTCAGGTTAGGGTTAGGGGTAGTTTTAGGTTTAGTTTTGTGTTAGGGTTTGGGCTAGGGTTAGTGTTAAAGTAAGGGTTAGGGTTTTATCTAGGGTTAAGGCTACAATGAGGGATAGGTTTAGGGTTAGGTCTAGGATTAGGTTTACAATTAGGATTAGAGTTAGGGTTATCATTAGGGCTAAGGTGCGGTTTAGGGTAATGGATTATTTTAGAGATAGTATTAGGGCTAATTAACATTATGATTATGTCTAGGATTAGGATTAGTTTTAGGGATAGTACTAGGATTATGTTTAGTGTTCGGTTTTGGGTTTTATCTAGGGTTAGGTCTAAGGCAAATGTTAGGGTTAGTGTGAGGGTTCGGCTTAGGGTAAGGCATAAGTTTAGATTTAGGTTAGGGTTATGCTTTGGGCTAGAATTAGGCCTAGGATTAGGGCTAGGCTTTCTGTTAGGTTTAGAGCTAGATTTAGTGCTATGGTAATGTAAGGGTTATGTTTACAGTTATGGCTGTGTCTAGTGTTAGTTTAGGTTTTGGTTAGGGTTAGTTTTATAGCTAGGCTTAGTGTTAGTGTCAGGGTCTGTGTTTGGATTAGGGTTAGGGTTAGGGCTTATAGCAGAATTAGGATTGGTTAAGTCTAGAGGTAAGTTTAGTGTTTGGCTTAGGTTAAGGGTTATCATTAGAGCCAGGGCTAGATTTTTGTTTAGGTCTTGGTTAAAGATATGGCTATATTTAGAATTAGGTTTAATCTAGGGCTAGTGTTAGAGTTAGGTTTAGTTAGATATAGGGTTATGGGTAAAGCTTGTGTTAGTGTTTTGTTTAGGTTCAGGGCAGAATAAGGGTCAGAGTTAGGGTTAGGATTTGGGTTATGGTTAAAACAAGAATGAGGGCTAGGTTTAGGGCTAGTAATAGGGTTAGGTTTTGGGTTAGACTAAGGATTAGTTTTAGGACTAGGGTTAGCATTAAGATTTGGGTTTGGCTAGGGTAAAGGATAAGTTTAGAGCTAGAGGTAGAGCTAGGTTTCAGGTGAGGGTTAGGGCTAGTGTTAGGGTTAGGGTTAGGGTGAAAGCTAGGGTTAGGTCTCAGTTTTGGTCAAGGATTTGGTTAGCATTATGTTTAAGGTTATTGCTAATGTATGATCTAGGGTTATGATTAGAACTAGTTTTAGAATTAGGGTTAGGACTAGGTCTAGTGTTAGGAAAAGGTTTATGATTAGGGTGATGTTTAGAGATAGGGTTAGTGTTAATTATAGAGACATGTTCCGGGGTTGTTTTGGGGTTAAGATGAGAACTTGAATTAGGGCTAGGCTTAGGGCTAAATGTAAAGTTAGGGTTTGGTCTAGGTAAAAGTTTAGGGTTAATGTTATGGCTCAGTTTTGTTTTAGGGCTAAGCCTATGGTTAGGGCTAGTTTTAGGATTAGCATTAGGGTTAGGGCTAGTGTTAGGGTTAGGTTTAGTTGTAGAAATAGACTTAGAATTAGGTTTAGATCTAGGGTTAGGGCAAAGTGTAAGGTTAGGGTTAGAGTTATTCTAGGCTGTGGCTAGGAATAAGGTTACGGTAAGTGATAGGGTTAGAATTAGGGATAGGACTTAAACGAGAGTTACAGTTAGTCTTAAAGCTAAAATTAGGGTTAGATTTAAGATTAGGGCAAGGGTTAGTGTTAGGGTTAGTTCTAGGGTTAAAGTTAGGGCTATTGTTAGTGTTAGGGTTAGGGTTTGGGTTAGGTTTAGTGTAAGCGATTGGATTATAACTAGGTTTAGGGCTAGGGAAAGGTTTAGAATTAGAGTTAAGGTTATGATTAAGGCTAGGTTTTGGGCTAGAATGAGAGCTAGTGTTCATGATAGGGTTAGGGCCAGTATTAGGACTAGGGCTAATGTCAGGTCTAGGGTTACGGTTAGGGATAGGTTTCAGGTTATGTTTATGGTTAGGTCCAGTGTAAGGGTTCAATTTAGGGTAAGGGTCAAGTTTACAGCTATGTGTATTATTAGGGTCAATGTACGGCTCAAGGTTTGGTTAAGGTTTAGGTTTAAGGCTCTCCTTAGCATTAGGGTTAGAGTTAGGTTTAGGTATAAGGCGAGCCTTAGGTTAGGGCTAAGTTTAGGGCTAGGATTAGGCTGAGGGTTATGCTTAGAGCTAAGTTTAGGCCTAGGATTAGGGCTAGGTTTTGTGTTAGGTTTAGGGCTAGGGTTCGGACTATGGGCAATGTAACAACTAGGGTTATGTTTAGGGCTAGTTTTAGGGTTAGGGTTATGGCTAGGTCTAGTGTTAGGTCTAGGTTTTGGGTTAGTGTCAGGTTTAAAGCTAGGTTCAGTGTTAGAATCAGGGTCAGTTTGGGGGATAGTGTTAGGGTTAGGGTTAGATCCAGAATTAGCACTAGGTTTAGGTCTAGGGGTAGGGTAAGTGTTAAGTTTATGGTAAGGGTTATTGTTAGGGCTAGTGCTAGGTTTTTCTTTAGGTCTAGGGCTAGAGTTATAGCTATATTTAGGATTAGCTTTCATCTAGGTCTAGTGTTAGGCTTAGGTATAGGTATAGGGTTACCAGTAGGTCTAGTGTTAGGATTTGGTTTAGGAGTAGATTCAGGTTTAGACCTAGGGTTACTGTTAGGGTCAGATGAGGGTCAGGGTTGAGTTTAGAGGTAGAATTAGTGTTAGGCTCAGTGTCAGGGTCAGGGTTAGATTTAGAGTTAGTTTTAGGGTTAGTTGTGGGGTTAGGGTTTCATTTAGGTTAAGGGTTAGGATTAGGGCTATGACTTGGTTTTGGTTTATGGCTAGGGAAAGGGATAGGAAAAATTTTAGCATTAGTGTTATGGTTAGGGGTAGTGTTAGGGTTTGGTTTAGGCTTATTGTTACAGTTAAATTTAGAGTTAGGTTTAGATTTGGACTTACGCTTAGATCTATGGTTAGGATTAAGGCTAAGGATAGAACTAGGGCTAGGGCTAGGGCAAGAGTTAGAGTTAGTCTTATGGCTAGGTTTGGATAGGATTAAATAAAGGCTAGGATTAGCACTAGGCTTTGTGTTACACCTAGGTTTAGGAAGAGTATTAGGGTTAGGTTTATGGTTATGGTTAGTTTTGGGGTACAGGATGAGGTTATAGGTAGATTTAGGGCTAGGGTGAAGAATAGAATTAGGGTTAGGGCTCAGCTTATGGTTCAGGTTAGGATTAAGTCTAGATTTACAGCTAGGATTATGGATAGGGCTAATTTCAGGTCTAGTGTTACAGTTAAAAATAGTTTTAGGTTTAGGTTTATGGCTATGTCTAGTGTAAGGGTTAGATTTAGGGTTAGGGTAAGGTTAGGGCTAAGAGTACTCATAGGATCGGGGTCTCGATTAGTGTTTTCGATAGGTTAAGGTTTAATATTAGGGCTTGAATTAGCATTAGAGTTAGGATTAGGGTAAAGATAGTGTTAGGTTTAGGTTTCAAGTTAGGTTTAGGGTAATGGATAAGGTTAGGATTAGGGATACGGTTAAGTTTAGGCCCAGGTTTAGCATTAGGGTTAAGGTTATGGTTAGGGTAGTGGATAGTGTTACAGATAGGGGTATGGCTAGTGTTATTGTTATGATTATTCTTAGGGTTAGGTTTATGGTTAGGGTTAGGGCTAAATCTAGGTTTACAGCTAGGGTTATAGTTATGATTAGTGATAAGATTTGGGTTAGGAGTAAATCTAGGGATAGTGCTCGAAATAAGGCTAGGTTTTGGGTTAAGTTAAGGCCAGGTTTAGGGTTACAGCTAATGTAAGTACCAGGGTTGAAACTAGGGCTAATTTTAGAGTTAGAGTTAGGGCTAGGTCTATTGTTTAGGTTTGGATAGGGTTAGAGTGATGTTTAGAGCTAGGGTTAGTGTTAAGGTCAGAGTCAGGGTCAAATTTAGTTTTAGGATTTGGCTTAAAACTCAAATTAGGGCTAGAGTTATGGCTAAGTGTAGGGTTAGGGATTAGTTTATATTAAGGATTAGGGTTAGGTATATAGCTTGGTTTTGTTTTAGGGCTAGGGTTAGTGCTAGTTTTAGGATTAGTCTTAGGGTTAGGGCTAGTGTTAGGTTTAGGTTTAGGTTAAGGTTTAGGATTATATTTAGAGTTAGGGTTAGCTCTAGGGTTGCTGATAGGGCTATGATTAGGGCTAGTGTTGTACCTATGGTTTGGGCTAGGATTAGGTTTCTAGTAAAGTAAAGGTTTAGAACTAGGATTAGGACTAAGATGAGAGTTAGAGTTAGTCTTTGGGCTAGGGTTAGGGTTAAGGTTAGGGATAAGGCTAAATTAGATCTAAGATTAGGGCTAGGGTTAGTGTTAGAATTAGGCCTAGGGTTATGGTTAGGGTTATAATTAAGGCTATGTTTAGGGCTAGGATAAGGGCTAGGGTTTGTGTTGGGGTTAAGGCTAGTATCATGGCTAGGGCTAATATCAGGTCTAAGGTTATGCTTAGGGATAGTTTTAGGGTTAGTTTTATGGCTAGGTCTAGTGTAAGGGTTAGGTATAGTGTAAGAGTGAGGTTTAGAGCCAGGGGAATTATTAGGGTAAGTGTCAGGGTTTGGTTTAGGTTTGAGTTTAGGATTAGGGCTCAAATTAGCATTAGGTTTAGGGTTAGTGTAATGATTGGATTAAGTCTAGGGTTCAGGGTAGGTTTAGGGTAATTGATAAGTTTGGGGATAGTGATATGTTTAGGTTTAGGACTATGGTTACCATTAGGGTAAGGGTTATGTTTAGGGTAATGATACAGTCAGACTTAAGGTTAGGGTTAGGGTTAGAATTAAGTCTTGATTTATGGTTTGGGTGTGAGTAAGAACTAGGTTAGGTTAGGGTTATGTTTAGTGTAAGGGTTAGGTTCTGAGCTATGGTTAGGGCTAGGCTGAGAGTTAGGTTCAGGAATAGGTCTAAGGATAGGATTACGGTAGGTTTGGGGTTAGGATTAGGGTAGGGATTAGACCTAGGATTAGTGGTAGGGTCTGTAAAAGGGTCAGGGTTAGTGTTAGGGTTTGGGATAGGGTTAGACCTAGAATGAGAGCAAGGGTAAGGGTTATTAATAGGGTTAGTGTTTTGATTAGCCTAAGGATTAGGGATAGGTCTAGGGTTACCCTTAGGTTTAGGGTTTTGCTTAGGTAAGGGATTGGTTTAGAGCTAGGGTTAGGGCTATGATTATGGTTAGAGTTAGTGTTAAAGCTAGGTTTAGGGCTTGTATTAGGCCTAGGTTTTGTGTTAGGGTTAGTGCTAGGGTTAAGGCAATGGTTAATGTAAGAACTAGGGTTACCATTAAGGTTAGTTTTAGTGTTAGGGTATGGGTTAGGTTTAGTGTTAGGGTTAGGTTTAAGGTTAGGGTGATATTTATAGCTAGGTTTTGTGTTAGGATAGGAGTCAGGGTCAGGCTTAGTTTTATGGTTAGAGTTAGGACTCAAATTAGGGCTAGGGTTACTCTTAGGGTTCAGTTTAAGATCAGGGCTGTTTTAGAGCTATGGTGCATGTTAGGATATGAGTCAGGGTCAGGGTTGGTTTTAAGGTTAGGGTTAGGACTCGAATTAGGGCTAAGGTTAGGTCTAGTTGTAGTGTTAGGTTTTGGTTTAAGTTAAGGTTTAAGGTTCAGGGTAATGCTCTGTTTTGTTTTAGACCTAGGGTTAGGGTTAGGGCTAGTGTTAGTGTTAGGCTTAGGCTTAGGGTTAGGGTTAAATTTGGAATTAGGTTTAAATCTAGGATTAGGGCTAGAGGTAAGGATAGTGCAAGGGTTATGGATAGGTTTAGGGTTATGGTAAAGGATATGGTTAGAACTAGGCATAGGGCTAGGGCTAGAATTAGTCTTATGGCTAGGGTTATGGTTATGGTAAGATATAGGGCTAAATTAGGGCTAGGATTAGGGCTAGGTTTAGTATTTAGTTTAAGCCTAGAGTTAGGGTTAGGGTTACAGTTTAGAGTTAGAGTTACAGTTTAGGTTTAGAGTTATGGCAAAGTTTGGGGTAAAGGATGGCTTTATAGCTAGGTGTAGAGGTAGGGTGAGGGTTAGAATTAGGTTTAGGGCTGTGGTTAGTGTTAGGCTTATGATTAAGGTTAGGTTTAGGGCTAGGATGAGGGCTAGGGTTTTTTTTTAGGGTTAGGGATAGGATCAGTGCTAGGGCTAATTTCAGGTCCAGAATTATGGTTAAAGGTAGAGATAGTTTTAGTTTTAGGATTATGGGTACGTCTAGTGTAAGGGTTAGGTTTAGTGTTAGCATCAGGTTTATAACTAGGGGCATTGTTATGGTCAACTTCTGGGTTAGTGTTTGGGATAGGTTAAGGTTTAAATTTAGGGCCACAAATAGCATTAGGGTTAGCATTATGGTTATGGTAATGGATAGAGTTAGAAATCAGTTTAGGGCCAGGGTTATGGTTATGATTAGGGCTAGGTTTTGAGTTAAGTTAGTGCTAGGATTAGGGTTACGGCTAATGTAGGTACTAGGGTTATGATTACAGCTAATTTTAGTGTTTTAGGGCTAGGTTTAGTGTTAGGTTTAGGATTAGGGTTAGGGTGATATTTAGATATTGGTTTAGTGTTGTGGTCAGTGTAAGGGTCAGGGTTAGTTTTAGAGTTTGTCTTAAAACTCAAATTAGTGCTGGGGTTAGGGCTAGGTGTATGGTTAGGGCTTGGTTTAGGTTAAGGTTTGGGGTTAGAGCTTTGGCTCAGTTTGGTTTTAGGGCTAGAGTTAGGGTTAGGGCAATTTTTAGATTTAGTGTTAGGGTTAGGGCTAGTCTTAGAATTAGGCTTAGGCTTCTGTTTAGGGTAGATTTAGAGTTAGGTTTTTATCTAAGGTTAGTGCTAGGGTGAAGGATAGGGCAATGGTTAGGACTAGGATTTGGGATAGGGTTAGGTTTATGGGAAGGGATAGGATTAGAACGAGTGATGGGGCCAGTGTGACAGTTAGAGTTATTCTTAGGGGTAGGGTTAAGGTTAAGTATAGGGCTAAATTATGGCTAAGGTTAGTGTTAGGGCTAGGGTTAGGGCTACTTTTAGAATTAGCATCTGGGTTAGGGCTAGTTTTAGGTTTAGGCATAGAGATAGGGTTAGATTTAAATTAGGTTTCAATCTAGTGTTAAAGGTAGGTCTAAGGATAGGGCAATTGTGACGACAAGGGTTAGGGTTAGAGTTAGGGTTACGTTTAGGGTAAGGGATGTGGTTTGGGCTAGGTTTAGGGCTAGGGCAAGGGTTACTATTAAGTTAGGGCTAGAGTTAGGGTTAGGGTTAGGATTAAGGCTGGGTTTATGGTTATGATGAGGTTTAGGGTTTGTGTTATGGTTAGGGATAATATTAGGGATAGGGCTGATGTCAGGTCTAGGGTTATAGTTAGGGCTAGATTTAGTGTTAGGTTTATGGCTTGGTTCAGTGTAAGGATTAGGTTTAGATTAAGATTCAGATTTATATCTAGGGTTATTTTTAGAGTCAGCATCAGAGTTAGGGTTTGGGTTAGATTGGAGTTTAGGTTTAGGGTAATGACAGGTTTAGTTTTATGGTTTAGGTTTGGTTTAGTGTAATGAATAGGGTTAGGGTTAGGCCTAGGTTTATCAGAAGGTTTAGGGTTATTGTTAGGGTAATGGATAGGTTTTGCCCTAAGGTTAGGGATATGGTTATGTATAGGATTAGGGCTAGTGTTTGGGTTAGGGTTAGGTTTAAGTTTAGGGTTAAAGCTAGGTTTAGGACTCGAATTAAGGCTGGGTTTTGGGTTAGGTTAGGGCTACAGTTAAGGCTACCGCTAACGTATAAAGTAGGTTCATGATTACAGCTAGTTATAGGTTTAGAGTTAGGTCTAGTTCTAGTGTTAAGGTTAGGTTTATGGTGATGATGATGTTTAGAGCCAGGGTTAGTATTAGGGTCAGAGTCAGGGTCAGGGTTAGTTTTCGGGTTAGGGTTAGACTATAATTAGGGATAGGGTTAGGGTAGGTGTAGGGTTAGGGTTTGGTTTAGGGCTATGATGTGGGTTTGTTTTAAGGCTTGGTTATGGTTAGGACTAGTTTTAAGATTAGTCTTAGGGTTAGGGCTAGTGTAAGTGTGAAATTAGGCTTAGGTTAAGGATTAGGGATAGGAGTAGAGCTTTGGCTAGATCTAGTCTTAGGGTTAAGGTTAGATTTAGAGTTAGGTTTAGATCTAGGTTTGGAGATAGGGCTAAGTATAGGGCTAGGGTAGGACTATGTTTAGGGCTAGGTGTATGGTGATAGAAAGGGATAGGGTTGGAACTAGGTATAGGGCTAGTGTGAGAGTTAGAGTTAGTCTTAGGGCTAGGGTTAGGGTTAGGGATAGGGCTAAATTAGGGCTTGGATTAGGGCTGCTGTTAGTGTTAGTGTTAGGCCTAGGGTTAGGGCTAGGGTTAGTGTAAGGTTTAGGGTTAGGGTTAGGTTTAGGGTAAGGGATGGGAATATAGCTAGTTTTAGGACTAGGGTGAGAATTAGGGTTAAGGTTAGGTTTATGATTAGTTGAGGTTCATGGCTAGGATGTCGGCTAAGGTATGATGTTGGGTAAGGTATGATGTTGGGTAAGGTATGATGTTGCAGCTACATTTTGGGTTAGGGCATGGGATAAAATTAGGGTTAGGGCTACAGTTAAGGTTAGGATTAGGATTAAGGCTAGGCTTAGGGTTACAATTAGGGGTAGGATTAGGGCTAGGGTTAGGGTTAAGTTTAGGGCTAGGATTAGAGCTAGGGCTAATGTCAGGTCTAGGGTATGTTTAGGTATAGTTTTGAGGTTAGGTTTATGACTAGGTCTATTGTAAAGATTAGGTTTCTTGTTAGGGTCAGGTTTAGAGCTATGGGTATATTAGAGTGAGTGTCAAGGTTAGGGTTAGGTTTAGGTTAAGGTTTGGGGTTATGGCTCTGTTTTGTTTTAGGGTTAGTGCAGATTTAGGGCTAGTTTTCCAATTAGTATTTGGGTTAAAGCTAGTGTTAGGGTGAGATTTATATTAATTTTAGTTTTAGATCCAGGTTTAAGCTAGAATGAGGGCTAAGTTTAGGACTAGTAATAGAGTTAGGGTTTGGGGTAGGCTAAGTATTAAGGTTAGGACTATAGTAGCATTAGGGAGAGGTTTAGGCTTAGGGTAAACGATAGGGTTAGAGGTATGGTTAGGATTAAGGTTAGAGTCAGGGCTTGGATTAGGCTAGGATTTGTGTTAGCATTAGGGCTATGGCTAATGAAAGAACTAGGATTCCAATTAGGGCTAGTTCTAGGATTAGTGTTAGGGCAATGTTTAGAGCTAGGGGTACTATTAGGGTCAGACTCAGGGTCAGGGTTATTTCTATGATTATGATTAGGACTTAAATTAGGGCTATGTTTAGGAATAGGTGTAGGGTTAGTGTTTGGTTTAGGTTAAGGGTTAGGGTTAGGATTATAACTCGGTTTTGTTAAGGGTTAGGGTTAGGATTATAACTCGGTTTTTAGGGCTAGGGTAGGGTTAGGGATAGTTTTCCAATTAGCATTAGGTTCAGAGTTAGGGTTAGGGTGAGGTTTGGGCTTAAGGTTAGGTTTAACAACCAGGTTTAGGGCTAGGGTGATTGTTAGAGTTAGGGTTGGGGTAGGGATAAGGCTAGGGTTTGGGTTATGGTAAGGGATAGGTTTTAAACTAGGGATAGGGATAGGGCAAGAGTTAGAGTTAGTCTTAGGGTTAGGGATAGGATTAGGTTTAGGATTATGGTTAATTTAGGGATAGGATTAACTTAGGTTTAGTGTTAAGTTTTGGCCTAGAGTTAGGGCTAGGGTTAGGGTTAGTTTTAGGGTTTGGGTAAGGTATGATGTTGCAGCTACATTTTGGGTTAGCACATGGGATAAAATTAGGGTTAGGGCTACAGTTAAGGTTAGGATTAGGATTAAGGCTAGGGTTAGGGCTACAATTAGGGGTAGGATTAGGGCTAGGGTTAGGGCTAAGTTTAGGGCTAGGATTAGGTCCAGGGCTAATGTCAGTTCAGGGGTTATGGTTAGGGATAGTTTTAGGTTTAGGTTTATGGCCAAGTCTATTGTAAGGGTTATGTTGAGGGTTAGGGTCAGATTTACAGCTAGGGGTTTTATTAGGGTCAGAGTCAGGTTTAGGGTATGGGTTAAGTTAAGGCTTAGGGTTAGGGCTGAAATTAGCATTATGGTTAGGGTAATGGATATAATTAGGTTTCAGGTTCAGGTTAGGTTTAGTATAATGGATAGGGTTACGGTAAGGCATAGGGTTAGAGTTAGGCCTAGGGATATAATTTGGTTAAAGATATGGTTCAGGTAATGTATAAGATTAGAGATAGAGTTTGGCCTAGGGTTATGGTTAGGTTAGGGCTATGGTTAGGGTTAGGCCTACGGTTAGAATTTGCTTAGGGTTATGATTAGAGTAATGGATAAAATTATATCTAGGTTGAGGGCTAGTGTTATTGCTAGATTAGGGCTATGGTTCGGTTTAGTTTTCAGGTTAGGACAAGGTTTAGATTTAGGGTTAGGTTTAGGTTAAGTGTTAGGGCTAGGGATAGGGTTAGGGCTATGGTTAAAACTAGGGTTAGGGCTCAGATTAGGGCTAGGTTTTGGGTTAGGATAGGGCTAGTGTAGTACTACAGCTAATGTAAGAACTAGGTTTACGATTAGGGCTAGTATAAGGGTTAGCATTAGGACTAGGTCTAATGTTTATATTAGGTTTAGGTTTAGGGGAATGATTAGAGATAGGGCTAGTGTTAGGGTCAGAGTCAGGATCAGTGTTACTTTTAGGATTAGGGATAGGACTCAAATTAGGGTGAGCATTAAGGCTAGGTGTAGGGTTAGGTTTTGTGTTAGGATTAGGGTAAGAATTAGGCATAGCACTAATGTTAGATCTAGAGTTACGTTTAGGTTAGGGTTAGGGTTGGGGCTATGGCTAGGTTTTGTTTAGAGCTAGGGCTAGGGTAAGGGCTAGTTTTGGGATTAGCATTAGTTTTAGGGCTAGAAGTAAAGTGAGGTTTAATCTTATATTAATTGTTATGGTTAGATCTAAGTTTAGGGCTAGGGCTATGGTTAGGGCTAAAGTTAGGGCTAGTGTAATGGTTATGATAACAGATAGGGTTAGAACTAGAAATAGAGCTAGGGTGAGAGTTAGAGTTAGTCTTAGGGCTAGGGTTGGGGTGGGTTTAAGTTTAGGACTAAATTAGGGCTAGGATTAGTGCTAGGGTTAGAGTTAGGGTTAGGGCTAGGTTTAGGGTTAGTGTTAGTGTTAAGTATAGGGTTAGGTTTAGGGAAAGGGATGGGGTTATAGTTAGGTTTAGGGATATGGTGAGAGTTAGAATTATGGTTAGGGCTAGGTTAGGGTTCAGGTTATTATTAAGGCTAGCTTTAGGGCTGGATTTGAGGGTTTGTGTTAGGGCTAGGTCTAGGATTAGGGCTAGGGCTAATTTCAGGTCTAGCATTATGGTTAGGGATAGTTTTACTGTTAGGTTATGGCTAGGTCTAGTGTAAGAATTATGTTTAGGTTAAGTATCAAGCGTAGAACTAGGTGTATTATTAGGATCAGATTCCGGGTAAGGTTTGGGTTAGTTTAAGGTTTAGATTTAAGGGTTGAATTAGCGTTGGGGTTAGGGCTAAAGTTAGGGTAATGGATAAGGTTAGGTTTAGGGTTCAGGTTAAGTTTAGAGTAAAGGATAGAGTTAATGTTATCGATAAGGTTAGCATTAGGCCTAGGGATAGCATTTGATTTCGGCTTATCTGTAGGTTAATGGATAAGGTTAGAGCTAAGGTTAGTGCTAAGTTTAAGGTTATAATTAGGGCTAGGGATAGGTTTAGGCCTAGGGTTAGTGTCAGGTTTAGGTTTAGGGTAAGTGTTAGGATATGAGCTGGGGTTAGGTCTAGGGCGATGGTTAATGTTAGAGTCAGGGCTAGGGTTATGGTTAGGGTTACTATTAGGGCTAGGTTTAGGGCTAGGATAAGGCTAGGTTTGTATGGTGTTTATGGCTAGCATTAGGGCTATCACTAAGTGTTAGGGTTAGGGTTAGATTTAGGGCCAGAATTAGGACTAGTGTTGAGTCTAGGGATAGGTTTAGTCTTTGCGTTAGGTTAAGGGTTATTTTTAGGGTTAGTGCAAGGTTTTTGTTTAGGGCTAGGGATATGTTTATGACTCTACTTAACATTAGGTTTGGTCTAGTGCCAGTGTTACTGTTAGGTTTAGGTACAGGTTTACTGGTAGGGGTAGGGGTAGGGTCCGTATTAGGGTTAGAGTGAGGTTTAGTTCTAGGGTTACTGTTAGAGTCAGAATAAGGATCAGGGTTTGGATTAGAGTTACAGCTGGAATTAGGCCTAGGGTGAGGACTAGTAATAGAGTTGGGGATTGGGGTAGGCTAAGGATTAGGGTTAGAACTAGGTAACATTAGGGTGAAGGTTTGGCTTAGGGAAAGGGACGGATTTAGAGGCAAGATTAGGGTTAGGGTTAGTCTTAGGGTTAAACCTAGGGTTAGAACTTGGATTAGTGTTAGCATTCGTGTTAGCTTTAGGGCTATAGCTAATGAAAAACCTTGGTTTCTGATTAGGGCTAATTCTAGGGTTAACGTTAGGGCAATGTATAGAGCTAGGGTTAGTGTTAGAATCCGAATCAGGGTCAGGGTTACTTCTAGGGTTAGGTTTAGCACTCAAATTATGGCAAGGTTTAGGGCTAGGTTTGGAGTTAGTGTTTGGTTTAGGTTAAGGGTTAGGGTTAGGTTTATGGCTCAGTTTTGTTTTAGGGCTATGTTGGGGTTAGGGCTAGTTTTCAAATTAATATTAGTGTCAGGGCTCGTGTTAGGGTGAGCTTCAGGCTTAAGGTTAGGGTTATATTCACGTTTAGCGCTAGGGCAAAAGTTAGGGATAAGGTTGGGGCTAGAGATAGGACTAGAGTTTGGGTTATGGTAAGGGATAGGTTTAGAACTAGGGATAGGGCTAGGGATAGAGTTAGGTTTAGGGTTAGGGCTAAATTAGGGCTAGGATTAGTGCTAGGGTTTGTGTTAGGTTTAGGCCTAGGTTTAGTGCTAGGGTTACAGTAAGGTATGATGTTACAGCTACGTTTTGGGATAGGTCAAGTGATAAAATTAAGGATAGGGCTAGGGTTAAGGTTATGGTTAGGATTAAGTCTAGGCTTAGTGCTAGGATTAGGGCTAGTTTTTGTGTTAGCCTTAGGGTTATAATTAGGGCTAGGGCTAATGTCAGGTCTAGGGTTATGGTTAGGGTTAGTTTAGGGTTAGGTTTATAGCCAGATCTATTGTAAGGGTTAGGTTGAGTGTTATGGTCAGCTTTGCAGCAAGGGTATTATTAGGGTTGAATCAGGGTTAGGATATGTTTTAGGTTAAGGTTTAAGGTTAGGGGTCAAATTAGCATTAGGGTTAGTGTTAGGGTTAGGGTAATGGATATGGTTAGGTTTAGGGTTCAGTTTAGGTTTAGGGTAATGGACAGCCTTAGGGTTAGGAATAGTGTTAAGGTTAAGCGTAGGGATAGAGTTCCATTAGGGTTATGGTTAGGGTAATGGATAGGAATAGAGCTGCAGTTAGGGCTAGGTTTATTTTTAGGTTAAGTCTATGTTTAGTGTTAGGCCTAGGGTTAGAATTCTGTTATGGTTATGGTTAGGGTAATAAATAAGATTAGAGCTAGGGTTAGGGCCAGGGTTATGGTTAGGATTAGGGCCATGGTTCGGGTTAGGTCAAGGTTTAGTTTTTTTGGTTAAGTTTAGGTTAAGTTTTAGAGCTAGGATTAGGCTTAGGGATAGGGTTAAAACTAAGGTTAGGGCTCAGATTAGGGCAAGGTTTTCTATTTGTTTTAGGGCTAGGGTAGGGTTAGGGGTAGTAATTTTGGGTTAGGTTAGGGATAAGGTAGGACTATGGCTATTGTAAGAACTAAAGTTAAGATTAGGGCTGGTTTTAGAGTTAGCATTAGTTCTAGGTCTAGTGTTTAGATTAGGTTTAGGTTTAGGGAGATGATTAGAGATATGGTTAGTGTTAGGGTCAGAGTCAGGATCAGTGTTACTGATAAGGGATAGGGATAGGATGCGGATTAGATCTAGGATTATGGCTAGGTGTAGGGTTAGGGTTTGCGTTATGTTTAGGGTAAGAATTAGGGATAGGGCTAATGTCATGTCTAGCATTACCATTAGGCTAGGGTTAGGGTTAGGACTATGGCTCAGTTTTGTTTTAGAGCTAGGGCTAGTGTTAGGGCTAGTTTTAGGATTAGCAATAGTGTTAGGGATAGTGGTAGGATGAAGTTTAGGATTAGATTTATTGTTATGGTTAGATCTATGTTTAGGGCTAGGGCCTACATTAGAATTAATGTTAGTGCTAGTGTTAGAGTTATGGTAATGGATAGGGTTAGAACTAGAAATAGGACTGAGGTGCTATTAGAGTTATTCTTTGGGCTAGGGTTAGGGGTAGGTTTAGGGTTAGGACTAAATTAGGGCTAGGATAAGCGCTAGGGTTAGTGTTAGGGTTAGGCCTTTGGTTAGGGCTAGGGTTATGGTTAGTGTTAGTGTTAGGGTTAGGGTTAGATTTAGGGGAAGGGATGGGGTTAAAGCTAGGTTTAGATCTAGGGTTCGGGTTAGAATTTGATTTAGGGCTACGGTTAGGGTTCAGGTTAGGATTAAGGCTATTTTTATTGCCAAGATGAGGGTATGTGCTAGGGCTAGGGCTAATATTAGGGCTAGGGTTAATGTCAGTTCTAGGTTTATAGTAAGTGGTAGTTTTATGGTTAGGTTATGGCTAGGTCTAGTGTAAGGGTTAGGTTTAGGGTTAGGGTCAGGTTTAGAGCTAGGTGTTTTATTAAGGTCAGGGTCCAGGTATGGTTTGGTTTAGGTTAACGGTTAGGGTTAAGGCTTGTATTAGCATTAGGGTTTGGTTTAGGATTAGGGTAATGAATAGAGTTAGGTTTAGGATTCAGGTCAGGTTTAGAGTAATGGATATGGTTACTGTTAGTTATAGGTTATTAGCGTTTGGCCTAGGATTAGCATTTGGTTTAGGCTTATCTTTAGGGTAATGGATACGATTACAGCTAAGGTCAGGGCTAGGGTTAAGGTTAAGTTTATGGCTAGGGTTAGGGTTAGGCCTAGGGTTAGTGTCAGGGTTAGGTTTAGGGTAAGTATTAGGGTTTGAGCTAGGATTAGGTTTAGGGCAAAGGTTAGGGTTAGAGTCAGGGCTAGGGTTAGGGTAGGGATTAATGTTATGATTAGGGAAAGGGTTAGAGTTTGAGCTAGGTGTAGGACTTGGCCGAGGGTTAGGGTTAGAGTTAGGTCTAGGGTTACAGTTAGGGTTACTATTAGGGCTAGGGTTAGGGCTAGTATAAGGGCTAGGTTTATGTTAAGTTTGTGGCTAGCATTAGGGCTATGGGTAATGTAAGAGCTTGGGGTACGGTTATGGCTAGTTTTAGGGTTAGGGTTATGGATAAGTAAAATGTTAGGGTTAGGTTTTGTGTTAGGATAAAGTTTAGAACTAGGGTTGGTGTTAGGGTAAGCGTCAGTATTTGGGTTAGGGTTAGGGCCAGAATTAGGAATAGTGTTGGGTCTAGGGATACGGTTATTCTTTGTGTTAGGTTAAGGGTTATTGTTAGGGCTAGTTCAAGGTTTTTGTTTAGAACTAGGGCTAGATTTATGACTCTATTTAGGATTAGGTTTGTTCTAGTGTTATTGTTACTGTTAGGTTTAGGTATAGATTACTGGTAGGGGTAGAGTTAGGGTCCAGTTTAGGGTTAGTGATAGGTTTAGATCTAGGGTTAGAGTTAGGGTCAGAACAAGGGTCAGGGTTTGGGTTAGGGCTAGAGATAGAATGAGGCTTAGGGTTAGAACTAGTAATAAAGTTATGGTTTGGGATAGGCTAAGGATTAGTGTTAGGACTAGGGTAGCATTAGGGTGAGGGTTTGGCTTAGAGTAAGGTGTAGGATTAGAGGTAGGGTTAGGATTAGTGATAAGGTTAGGATAAGGTTAGAGTTAGGGTTAGTCTTAGAGTTAAACCTAGGGTTAGAGCTTGGATTAGCTCTAGGATATGTGTTAGCACTAGGGCTATGGCTAATAAAAGAACTTGGTTTCTGATTAGGGCTAGTTCTTGGTTTAGCATTAAGGCAATGTTTAGAGCTAGGATTAATGTTAAGGCCCGAGTCAGAGTCAGGGTCATTTCTAGGGTTAGGGTTAGGAATCAAATTAGGGCTAGGTTTGGAGCTGGGTGTAGGGTTAGGATTTGGTTAAGGTTAAAAGTTAGGGTTATGATCGGTGTTGTTTTAGGGCTAGGGTAGGGTTAGGGCTAGTTTTCAAATTAGCATTGGGTTTAGGGCTAGTGTTAGGGTGAGATTTAGGCTTAAGGTTAGGGTTTGATCCAGGTTTAGGGGTAGGGCATATGTTAGGGCTAAGGTTGGGGCTAGGGATAGGGCTAGGTTTGGGGTTATGGTAAGGGATAGGTTTAGAACTAGGGATAGGACAAGGGCGAGAGTTACAATTAGTCTTAAGGATAGGGATAGGGTTAGGTTTACTGTTAGGGCTAAATTAGGGCTAGGATTAGTGCTAGGGGTAGTGTTGGATTTAGGCCTTGGTTTAGGGCTAGGGCGAATGTTAGCATTAGGTTTAGGGTATGGTATGCTGTTACAGCTATGTTTTATGCTAGGACAAGGGATAAAATTAGTGTTAGAGCTAGGGTTAGGATCAGGGTTAGGATTAAGGCTAGGCTTAGAACTAGGATTAGGGCTAGGGATAGGGCTAATATCAGGTCTAGGGTTAAGGTTAGGCTAGGTTTAGGAATAGGGCTATGGCTCAGTTTTTTTTTTTTTTTTTTTTTTTAGAACTAGGCCTAGTTTTATGATTAGTGATAGTGTTAGGGCTACTTTTAGAGTGAAGTTTATGCTTAGATTTATTATTATGGTTAGATCTAGGTTTAGCACTATGGCTAGGGTTAGGGTTAAGTTTAGGCCTAGTATTAGGGTAATGGTAACAGATAGGATTAGAACTATAAATAGGGCTAGAGTGAGAGTTTGAGGTAGTCTTTGGGCAAAGGTTAGGGGTGGGTTTACTGTTAGGGCTAAATTAGGGCTAGGATTAGCGCTAGGGTTAGTGTTATGGTTAGGCCTAGGGTTAGGCCTAGGGTTAGTGTTAGTGTTAGTGTTAGGTTTAGGATTAGGTTTAGGGGAAAGGATAGTGTTATAGCTAGGTTTAGGGGTAGGGTGAGGGTTAGAATTAGGGTAGGACTAAGGTTAGGTTTTGGGTTAGGATTAAGACTAGGTTTAGGGCTAGGCTGAGGGTTTGTGTTAGGGCTACGGCTAGTATTGGGGCTAGAGTTAATGTCAGGTCTAAGTTTATGGTTAGTATTAGGTTTAGTGTTATATTATAGCTATGTCTAGTGTAAGGGTCAATTTAGAGCTACTTGTATTATTAGGGTCAGGGTCCAGGTAGGATTTGGTTTAGGTTAAGATTTAGGGTTAATGCTTGAATTAGCAGTGTGTTAGGGTTAGGGTTAGGGTTAGGGTAATGGATAGAATTAGGTTTATGGTTCCAATTAGGTTTAGAGTATGGATAGGGTTAGTGTTAATGATAAGGTTATCATTAAGCCTAGGGTTAGCATTTTGGTTAGGCTTTTTTTAGGGTAATGTGTAGGGTTAGAGCTAAGGTTAGGGCTAGGGTTAAGGTTAGGATTAGGGTTAGAGTTAGGGATAGGCCTAGGGTTTATGTTACGGTTAGGTTTAGAGTAAATGTAGGCATTTGAGCTAGGGTTAGGGCTAGGGCCAGGGTTAGGGTTTGAGTCATGTTTAGGGTTAGGTTTTAGTTTTAGGGTTATCTTTAGGCTAAGAATTGAGTTTGAGATAGGGTTAGGGCTAGGGCGAGTGTTATCATTAGGGTTAGGTCTAAGGTTATGGTTAGGGTTATGATTAGGGTTAGTTTTAGGGCTAAGATAAGGGCTAGGTTTCGTTTGATGTTTAGGGCTAACGTTAGAGCTTTGGGTAATATAAAAGTAGGGATGTGGTTGTGGCTAGTTTTAGGGTCCGAGTTATGGATAAGTCTATTGTTAGGGATAGGTTTTGGTTTAGGATAAGGTTTAGAGCCAGGGTTTCTGTTAGATTAAGGGTCATTGTTGGGTTAGGGTTAGTTTTAGGGTTAGGGCCACAATTAGGACTAGTGTTAGGTCTAGTGATAGCTTTAGTCTTTATGTTAAGTTAAGGGTTATTGTTAGGGCTAGTACTAGGTTTTTGTTTAGGTCTAGGGCTAGATTTATGACTCTATTTAGGATTAGGTTTGGTCTAGTGCTATTGTTATTGTTAGGTTTAGGTGTAGGTTTACCAGTAGAGGTAGTGTTAGGGTTCGGTTTTGGGTTAGGGTCAGGTTTAGATCTAGGTTTATTGTTTGGGTCAGAATAAGAGTCAGGTTAGGGTTAAGGTTAGAGCTAGAATGAGGGCTAGGTTTATGACTTTAATACAGTTAGGGTTTGGTGTAAGATGAGAATTATGGTTAGGACTAGGGTAGCATTAAGGTGAGGGTTTGGTTTAGGGTAAGGGATAGGGTTAGAGGTAGGGTTAGCGTTAGGGTTAGGGTTAGGCTTAGTGCTAGTTTTAGGGTTAAACCTAGGATTAGGGCTCGGAATAGGGCTAGGATTTGTGTTAGCATTAGGGCTACGGCTAATGAAAGAATAGGATTTTGATTTGGGCTAGTTCTAGGTTTAGATTAGGTCAATGTTTAGAGCCAGGGTTACTGGTAGGGTCTGAGTCAGGGTCAGGGTTATTTCTAGGATTAGATTTAGGTCTCGAATTAGGGCTATGTTTAGGGCTAGATGTAGTGTTAAGATTTGGATTAGCTTAATTGTTATGGTTAGGGTTCTGGCTTGGTTTTGTTTTAGGGCTAGGGTAGTGTTAGGGCTAGTTTTCCAATTAGCATTAGTATTAGGGCTAGTGTAAGAGTGAGCTTTAGGGTTAGAACCAGGTTTAGGGCTAGGGTGAAGGTTAGGGTTAGGATTGAGGCCAGAGATAGGGGTAGGGTTTGGGTTATGATAAGGTATAGTTTTAGAACTAGGGATAGTGCTAGGGAGAGAGTTAGAGTTAGTCTTATTGCTGCAGAGAGTGTCAGGTTTAGTGTTAGGGCTAAATTAGGGCTAGGATTAGTGCTATGGTTATTGGTAGGTTTAGGTCTAGGTTTAGGTCTAGGGTTAGGTTCAGTTTTAGGGTTAGGGTAAGGTATGATGTTACAGCTACATTTAGAGCTAGGGCAAGGCATAAAATTAGAGTTAAGGCTTGTGTTAATGTTAGGGTTAGGATTAAACCTAGGCTTAGGGATAGGATTAGGGCTGGGAGTTTGTTACGTTTAGGGCTAGGATAGGGATAGGGCTAATGTTATGTCTAGGGTTATGTTTAGGGATAGTTTTAGGGTGAGGATTATGGCCAGGTCTATTGTTAGTGTTAGGTTGAGGGTAATGGTCTGGTTTACAGGTAGGGGTATCATTAGGGTCAGAGTGAGTGTTAGGGTATGGGTTAGGTTAAGGTTTAGGCTTAGGGCTCAAATTAGCATTTGGGTTGATTTAGGGTTAGGGTGTGGGTTTCTGTTAGGGTTATTGTTAGGGTTAGGGTTAGGGATTGTGTTAGGGTTAGGTCTAGGCACAGTGTTAGGGTTAGGTGTAAATTTTTGGATAGGGTTACGGTTAGTGTTACATTTAGGGTTATGGTTAGTCTTAGGGTTTAGGGTTAGGCTTATGGTTAGTGTTAAGGTAAGTGTTAGGGTAAGAATTAGGGTTAGTTTTAGAATTAGGGTGAGGTTTAGGGTTAGGGATCAGGTTAGGTTTAGGGTTCATTTAAGATACAGGTTTAGAGTTAGGGTTAGTGTTAGGGTTATGTTAGAGATAGGGTTATGGTTTGTGTTAGGGTTAGGCATAGGGTTAGGGTATATTTTAGGGTTAGGCTTAGGGTTGGATTTGGGTTAGAGTTAGGGTTAGGGTTAGTGTTAGGTTTAAATGTTGGGTTCGGGTTAGTGTTAAGGTTAGGGATAGGGTTAGTGTTAGGGTTTGGGTTAGGGTTAGGGATAGGTTTAGGATTAGCTATAGTGTTAGTGTTAGGGTTAGGGTTATGTTTAGGGTTAGTTTCAGGGTTAGGGTTCATGATAGTTTTAGGGTTCATCATAGGGTTAAAGTTAGGCTTAATGTTAGGGTTAGATTTATGGTTAGGGTTAGGGTTATTGTTAGATTAGGGTTAGGGTTAAGGTTAGTGTTAGTGTTACAGATAAGGTTAGGATTAGGTTTAGTGTTAGGTTTAGATTTAGGGTTAGTGTTGGGTTAGGGTTAGTGTTACATTATGATTAGGATTAGGTTTAGGGCAAGTGTTAGGTTTAGGTATAGGGTTAGGGTTAGTGTTTTGGTTAGGGTTAGGTATAGGGTTAGGGTTAGGGTTACCATTAATAAGGTTTGGGCTTAGAGTTAGCGTAGGGTTAGTGTTAGGGTTACGGTCTAGGGTTAGTGTTAGTGTTAGGTTAAGGGTTAGGGGTAGGTTTAGAAATAGTGTTAGGGTTTGGGATAAGTTTAGGATTAGTATTATGCTTAGGGTTACTGTTAGTGTTACAGTAAGGGTTAGGCTTAGGGTTTGGGTTAGTGTTAGGTTTAGGGTAAGGGCTAGAGTTAGAATTAGGGTTAGTTTTAGAAATAGAGTGAGGTTTAGGGTTAGGGATCAGGTTAGGGTTAGGGTTAGTTTAAGATTTAGGTTTAGGGATAGGGTTAGGTTTAGTGATAGGGTTAGTTTTAGGTAAAGGGTTATAGTTTGTGTTAGTGTGAGGGTTAGGGAGTTGGTTTAAATTAGTGATAAAGGTAGGGTTACCGTTAGTGTTAAGGTTAAGGTTACCATCTGTGTTAGGGTTAGGATTAGGGTTAGGTTTGAGGTTATGGTTAGAGTTAGTGTTAGGTTTAGTATTAGGATTAGCATTAGTAATAGTGTTAGTTTTAGAATTAGGGTGAGGATTAGGTTTAGGGACTGGGTTAGGGTTAGTTTAAGAGTTAGTAATAGGGTTACAGTTAGGATCAGTATTAGGGTTAGGGATAGATTTAGAGTTAGGGTTAGTGGTAAGTTAAGGGTTAGGTTTAATTTTGGTGTTACGGTTAGGGTTAGGTTTCATGTTAGGTTTAAAGTTTGTTTTCGGAAAAGCATTAGAGATAGTGTAAGTGTTAGGGTTATGTTTAGAGTTAGGGTTAGTGTTACATTTAGGGTTAGGGTTAGGGTAAGTGTTAGTGTTTCAGTTAGGGTTAGTTTTAGGGTTAGATTTAGGGTTAGTGTTATGGTTAGGGTTATGGTTTGTGTTAGGGTTGGGGTTAGGGTTAGTGTTATGGTTAGGGTATGGTTAGGGTATGGTTAGGGTTAGGGTTAGGTGCCGCAGTCTGGCTGGGCACAATCAGGAGCCACTTTTCAAAAGAAACTAACTTTATTTTTAGAACCACACACGACAAACAAAACAGCCTCTCAGGAAAAACCCTCAGAACCTTAACTGCCACCACCGGCTTTCCACAAGCCTCTGTCTCCCACAAGCTTCTCTCCACCTCGCACAATCCTCCTGCTCTTGAGGCCGATTGGCTGGGTCACATGGGTGGAGCCAAAAAAGTACCCCAATGAGCAGCTCCATGGTCTGAAAGGGCAGGGAAACAGCCCAATGAGCATCACCACAGAGGAGCCAATCAGCTAGATGTTGCTGGGGCCGAGGAGCCAATCAGCTACATGTTGCTGGGGCCGCTGTGAGCCAATCATCAGCCGGCAGTTTGCTGGCAGCTGGAAGTTTGCTGGGGCCCCTTCGGCTGTGGCTCTCAACAGTTAGGATTTGTTTTAGTGTTAGATTTAGGGTTAGATTGGGTTAGGGTTAGAGTTAGGGTTAAGGGTAGTGTTAGTGTTAGTGTTAGGGCTAGGGTTAGAGTTAATGTTAGTGTGAGTGTTAGGTTAGGGTTAGTGTTAAAGTTATGGTTACTGTTAGGTTTAGGGTTAGGGTTATAGTTAGGGTTAGTGATAGGATTAGGTTAGAGTTAGGGTTAGGACTAGATAAGGGTTAGGGTTAATGTTAAGGTAAGGGTTAGGGTTAGAGTTAGTTTTAGAATTAGGGTGAGGATTAGGATTAGGGATCGGGTTAGGTTTAGTTTAAGAGTTAGGATTAGGGTCAGGGTTATGGTTATTGTTAGGTTTAGAGTTATGTTTTGTGTTAGATTTAGGTTTATGATTAGAGTTTGTGTTAGAGTTAGGGTTAGGGTTGGATTGGGGTTAGTGTTAGGGTTAGTGTTAGGATTAAGAATAGGGTTAGAATAAGTGTTAGGGTTAGGGTTAGGGTTAGTGTTAGGATAAGGGTAAGTGTGAGGTTTAGGGTTAGGAATAGGGTTAGGATTATGATTAGTGGTAGGGTTAAGGTTAGGGTTAGGGTTAGGTTTAGTTTTAGTGTTAGGGTTTCGGTTAGGGTTATGTTTAGGGTTAATTATAGGGTTAGGGATTATGTTAGTTTTAGAGTTCATTGTAGGGTTAGGTTTAGTTTTAGGTTAGGGTTATAGTTATGGTTAGGATTAGTGTTAGATTTACAGTTAGGGTTAAGGTTAGTGTTAGTGTTTAGGGTTAGGTTTATTGTTAGAGTTAGAATTAGGGTTAGTTTTAGGTTTAGGGTTAGTGTTAGGGTGAGTTTTAGTGTTAAGTTTAGGGTTAGGGATACATTTAGGGTTAGTGTTAGTGTTAGGTTTAGGGTTGGTGTTAAGGTTAGGGTCCGTGTTAGTGTACAGTTAGGTTTAGTGTTAGGTTTATGGTTAGGGTTAGGCTTAGTATTTGGTAAGGGTTAGGTTTAGTGTTAGGCAAGGGATAGTGTTAGGGTTAGGTTAGGATTAAGGTTGTGGTTTGGGTTAGGGTTTTTGTTAAGTTTAGGGTTAGTGTAAGGGTTTGTGTTAGGTTTAGGGTTAGGTTTTGGTTTATGTTAGGGTTACTGTAAGGGTTAGTGTTAGGGTTCATGTTAGAATTAGAACGAGATTTATTGTTAGGGTTAGGTGTAAATTATTGGTTAGAGATAGGGTTAGTGTTACAGTAAGGGTTAGGGTTAGGTTTAGGTTTAGTGTTAGGTTTAGGTTTAGTGTTTTGTATAGGGTTAGAATTAGTTTTAGGATTTGTGTTAGTGTTAGTGTTAGAGATAGTCTTAAGGATAGGGTTAGTGTTAGTTTTAGAGTTAGTGTTAGTTTTAGGGTTCTTGTTAGGGTTAAGGTTCATTTTAGGATAAAGTATAGGGTTAGTGTTATTGTTGGGATTATGTTTATGGTTAGGGTTAGTGTTATTTTTAGGGTTAGGGTTAGGATTAGTGCTAGTGTTTTGGTTTGGGTTAGGTTTAGGGTTAGAGTTAGTGTTAGGGTTAGGGTTTGTGATACAGTTAGGTTTGGGGTTAGTGTTAGGGTTAGGGTTAATGTTAGTGTTAGTGTTAGGTTTAGGATTAGGTATAGGTTTAGGGTTAATGTTAGGGTTAGGGTTAGGGGTAGTGTTACAGTTAGGGATAGGGTTAGGGTTAGTGTTAGGTTTAGGGTAAGTGTTAGTGTTAGTGTTAGCGTAAGAGTTAGGTTTAGGGTTATGGTTAGTGTTTGGATTGGGTTAGTGTTAGGTTAGGGTTAGTGTCAGAATTAGGTTTAGAGTTAGGTTTAGGGATACTGTTAGGGTTAGGGTTAGGGTTTGTGTTAGGGTTAGGATTAGGGTTAGGATTTGTGTTAGGGTTTATTTTAGAGTTATGGTTGAATTATGGTTATTGTTAATGTTTGTGTTAATGTTAATGTTAGGGTTAGTTTTAGGGATAAGGGTAAGATTAGGCTTAGTGTTAATGTTAGGGCTAGGGTTAGTTTTAGTGTTAGGTTTAGGGTTAGGGTTACTGTTAATGTTTGGTTTAGTATTAGGTTTAGGGTTAGGGTTAGGGTTAGGGTTACTGATAGGTTTAGGATTAGAGTTAGTTTTAGTGTTAGGGTTAGTTTTAGGGTTAGGGTTAGAGATTGTGTTAGTGTTAGGGTTAGGTTTAGTGTTAGTTTTAGGGTTAGATTTTGGGTTAGTGTTAGGTTTAGTGTTAATATTTAAGTTTAGGGTTAGGTTTATGGTTACAGTTACTGTCATGGTAATGATTAAGTTTAAAGTTTATGTTACGGTTAGCGTTAGGGTTAGGATTAGGGTTAGGGTTGGAGTTAGGATTCGGGATAGTTTTAGGGTTAGGGATAGTGTTATGGTTATGGTTAGGGTTAGGGTTAGTGTTAGGGTTAGGGTCAGTGTTAGGGTAAGGTTTAGGTTTAGGGTTATTATTAGAGTTAGTGTTAGTGTTACGGTTAGGATTAAGGTTAGGTTAGGGTTAGGGTTAGGGTTAGTGTTAGGGTTATGTTTAGTGTTAGTTTGAGAGTTAGGGTCAGTGTTAGGGTAAGGTTTATGTTTAGGTTTATGATTATAATTAGAGTTACTGTTAGTTTTATGGTTAGGGTTAGTGTTAGGTTAGGGTTAGGGTTAGGGTTAGTGTTAGGGTTAGGGTTAGGATTAGGGTTAGTGTTAGGTTTAGTGTTAGGGTTGGGGTTAGTTTGGGTTTAGGGTTCGTTTTAAGTTAGGGTTAGTGTTAGGTTTAGGATAGGATTAGTGTTTGGCTTAGGGTTCGTTTTAGTGTTAGGGTTAAGGTTAATGTTAGACTTGTGTTTAGGGTTATTGTTAGGGTTACAGAAAGGGTTATGGTTAGCATTAATGTTTGGTTTAGCATTATAATTAGGTTTAGGGTTACGGTTAGGGTTAGGATTAGGGTTAGTGTCAGGTTTAGAGTTAGGTTAATTTTAATGTAACGGTTAGGGTTATTGTTAGGATAGGGTTTGGGTTAGGGTTAGGGTTAGGTTTAGGGTTAGGGTTAGAGTTAGAGTTAGTTTTTGGTTTAGTTTTAGTGTTAGGGTTATGTTTAGAGTTAGGGTTAGGGTTAGGATTACGGTTAATGTTAGTTTAGGGTTAGGGTTATGGTTAAGGTTAGGGTTTGTGTTATGGTTAGTGTTAGTTAGAGTTAGGGGTAATGTTAGTGTTAGCATTAGTGTTAGGGTTAGGATTAGTGTTAGTGTTAGGGTTAGGTTAATGTAAGCTTTAGGGTTAGGGTTAGGGTTATGATTAGATTTAGTGTTTTGTTAGGGTGAGTGTTAGGGTTAGAGTTAAAGTTAGTGTTATGTTTAGGGCTAGTGTTATGGAAGAGTTAGTGTTATAATTAGGATTAGGTTTAGGTTTAGGGTTAAGTTTTAGTTAGGGTGAGGGTTAGGTTTAGTGTTAGGGATAGGGTTAGGGTTGGGGTTAAGTTTCATGTTAGGGATAGCGTTAGGGTTAGGTTTACTTAAGGTTAAGGTTAGGGTTAGGTTTCATGTTAGGGTTTGGGTTAGGGTTAGTGTTAGATTTATATTTAGATTTAGGGTTAGGCTTAGTGTTAGGGTTAGGGTTAGGGTTAGTGTTAGTGTCTGATTAGGGTTAAGGTAAGGTTTAGGTTTAGGATTAGGGTTATGATTACAGTTAGTATTACTGTTAGTTTTTGTGTTAGGGTGAGTGTTAGGTTTAGAGTTAGGTTAGGGTTAAGGTTAGTTTTAGGTTTAGGGATAGTGTTATGGTTAGGATTATGATTATGATTAGGATTAGGGTTAGGTTAGGATTAGAGTTAGGGTTAGGTTAGGATTAGAGTTAGGGTTAGGTTAGGATTAGGGTTAGTGTTATCATTAGTGTTAGGGTTAAGATTAGGGTTCATGTTAGGATTAGGGTTAGGGTTAGAGTTAAGGTCAGATTTAGGTTTAGGGTTAGGCTTACTGTTAGTGTTAGGTTTAGGGTTAGGATTAGGGTTAGGAATAGTGTTAGGGTTAGGTATAGGTTTAGAGTGAGTGTTAGGTTCAGGGTTATGGTTAGGTATAATGTTACATTTAGGGTTAAGCTTAGGGTTAGTGTTATTTTTAGGGTTAGGGTTTAGTTTTTTTTTTTTTTTTTAGAGAGAGAGAGAGAGATAGAGAGAGAGAATTTTAATATTTATTTTTTAGTTTTCGGTGGACACAACATCTTTGTTTTTTATATGGTGCTGAGGATCGAACCTCAGTCGCACACATGCCAGGCAAGCATGCTACCGCTTGAGCCACTACCCCAACCCAAGTTTAGTTTTAATGAAAGGGTTACGGTTAGGTTTAGGGTTAGGGTTTGAGTTAGTGTTAGGGTTACGCTTAGGCTTCCGTTTATGGTTTATGTTAGGGTTAGGGTTAGTGTTTGTGTTAGGGTTAGAGTTAGTATTATTGCTCAGCTTAGGTTTAGGGTCTGTTTTAGAGTTCGGGTTAGGATTAGGGTTAGTGTTAGTATTACTGTTAGGGTGAAGGATATGCTTTGTGTTAGGGTAAGGGTTAGATTCAGTGTTTGTGTTAGGATTAGGGGAAGGGGAAAGGTTACGGTTATGGTTAGTATTAGGGTTAGAGTGAGGCTTATGATTAGTTTTAGGCTTAGTTTTAGGGTTATATGTAGGTTAAGGTTAGTGTTAGGGTTAGGGTTAGGGTTAGGTTTAGTGTTCGGTTTAGGGTTAGAGTTCGGGTTAGGTTTAGGGATAGGGTTGGGGTTGGGTTTAGTGTTAGGATTAGGGTTAATTTTAGCATTAGTTTAGTGTTATGTTTAGGGTTAGGGTTTGTGTTAGAATTAGGGTTATGGTTAGTGTTAGAGTTACGAATAGGGTTAGGGTTAGGGTAAGGGTAAAATTTAGTGTTAGGGTTAGAGTTAAGGTTAGAGTTAGTGTTAGTGTTAGAATTATGGTTAGGGTTAGGTTAGGTTTAGGTTTAAGGTTAAAGTTAGTGTTAGTATTTGAATTACTGTTAGAGTTAGTGTTAGGTTTAGGGTTTAGGTCAATGTTAGCTTTAGGTTTAAGGTTTGTGTTTAGGTTACGGTTAGGGTTATGGATGGGGTTAAGATAAAGTTTAGGATTAGAGTTAGAGTTAGGTTCAGGGTTAGGGTTATGTTAGGATTATGGTTAGGTTTAGGTTTACTGTTATGATTAGGGTAAGGATTTGGGTTAAGATTCGTTTTAGGGTTAGGGATAGGGTTTAAGTTAAATAAAGGTTAGGATTAGGATTATGGTTCATGTTAGGATTACGGTTAGGGTTTGTGTTAGTTTAGGTTTACGTTTAGGGTTAGGGTTAGCATTAGGGTTTGTGTTAGGTTAGGTTTAGGGTTAGGGTTATATTTAGTGTTTGTGTTAGGGTTAGGGATAGTGTTAGTATTAGGGTAAGTGTTAGGGTTAGGCTTAGGGTTAGGGTTAGGTTTATTTTTTGGGTTAGGGTTAGTGTTAGGTTTTGGGTTAGGGTTAGGGTGAGGCTTAGGGTTAGTGTGAGGGTTAGGATTAGGGTTAGCTTTAGGGTTAGGGTTAGAGTTGTGTTTAGGGTTAGGGTTAGGGTTAGATTATGGTTAGTGTTTAATTTAGGGTTATTGTTAGGGTTATGGTTAGGTGTAGTGTTACAGAGAGGGTTAGTGTTAGGGTTATGTTTGGGTTAGAATTAGGGTTAGGGATCGTGTTTGGGCTATAGTTCGTGTTAGGGTTATGGTTAGGGTTAGTGTTAGGTTTAGGGTTATGGTGAGGTTTAGAGTTAGGGTTAGGCTTAGGGTTAGTGTTAGTGTAAGGTTGGTGTTAGGGTTAATGTTATGTTTAGGGTTAGGTTTAGGATTAGGTTAACTGTTAGTGTTAGGGTTATGGTTAGGGTTAGGATAGGTTTAGGGTCATGATTAGGGTTAGTGTTAGGATTAGGGTTAGTGTTATTGTTAAGGTTAGGGTTAGGGTTAGGGTTAGTGTTAGTGTTTGGGTTTGTGTTATAGTTAGTTTTAGAGTTAGTGTTAGGGTTTGAATTAGGGTTAGTATTAGGTGTAGCATTTGAATAAGGGTGAGGGTTATAGTTAGGTTTCGGGTGTGGGTTAGGGTTAGGGTCAGGTAAGGGTTAGGGTTAAGTTAGGTTTAGGGTTATGATTTGGGTTAGTGTTTGTGTTAAAATTAGGGTTAGAATTAGGGTGAGGGTTAGGGTTAGGATTCTGGTGAGGCTTAGGGTTAGGGTTATTGTTAGGGTTAGGGTTAGTGTTATGTTTAGGTAAGGGTTAGGTTTAGGGTTAGGGTTAGGCTTAGTCTTAAGTTTAGGGTTAGTGTTAGTTTTAGGGTTAGAGTTCTTGTTATGGTTAGTGTTAGGTTTAGGGATAATGATAGGGTTAGAATTGCAGGTAGAATTAGTGTTAGGGTCAGGGTTGGAATAGTGTTTTGTTTAGTGCTAGGGTTCAGGTTAGGGTTATGGTTAGGTAAGGCTTAGGGTAGGATTAGGTTAGAATTAGGGTTATGTTTTTTTTTTACGGTTTGTGTTAAGGTTAGGTTTAGGTGAGTGTTAGGGTTATGGTTATGGTTATGGTTAGAGTTAGGTTTAGAGTTAGTGTTAGGTTTAGGATTATGTTAGAATTTGTTTAATGGTTAGGGTTAGAGTTAGGGTTCATGTTAGTGTTAGGGTTAGGGTTATAGTTAGGATTAGGGTTAGTGTTATGGTTATGGTTAAGTTTAGGGTTAAAATTCGTGTTTTGGATAGGGTTAGAGTTAGATTTCTGGTTAGTGTTAAGGTTAGTGTTAGGTTAGGGTTAGGGTTAGGATGAGGTTTAGGGTTAGTGTTATGGTTACGGTTAAGGTTAGGGTTAAGGTTAGGGTTCGTGTTAGGGTTCCAGTTAGGTTTAGTGTTAGGTTTAGGTTTAGGTTTTGGGTTAGGTTGGGGTTACTGTTAGGGTTAGGGTTAGGGTTAGCATTAGGGTTTCGATTAGGGTTATAGATAAAATTAGGTTTACTGTTAGTATTAGGGTTAGGTTTAGTGTTTGGTTTAGGGTTAGGATAAGGGTGAGGGATAGGGTTAGAGTTATTGTTAGTGGAAGGTTTAGGGATAACCTTAGGGTTTGTGTTAGGGTTAGGGTTAGGGTTTGTGTTATGGTTAGTTTTAGGCTTAGGATTAGATTTTGTGTTAGACTTAGGGTTAGGGTTAGTGTTAGGTTTAGAGTTAATGTTAGGATTAATGATAGGGTTAGGTTGGGTTTAGGGTTAGGGTTAGTGTTAGTGTTAGTTTTAGTGTTAGGTTAAGGTTCATGTTAGGGTTAAGTTTAGGGTTAGTGTTCGTATTAGGATAAGACTTAATGTTCGTGATAGGGTTAGGTTAGGATTAGGGTTAGTGTTAGGATTAGGGTTAGGGTAGGGTTAATGTTAGGGTTTGGGTTAGGATTAGTAATAGGGTTAGGTTTAGGATTAGTGTTAGTGTTAGGTTATGGTTAGGGTTAGCATTATGTTAAGGTTAGGGTTATGGTTAGGTGTGGGGTTTGTGTTATGGTTGGTTAGGATTATGGTTAGGTTTAGTTTTAGGGCTTGGGTTATGGTTATGTTTAGTGTTAGGGTTTGGTTTAGGGTTAGAGTTAGGATTATATTAGGGTTAGGTTTAGGGAATGGGTTATAGTTAGGTTAGATTTAGTGTTCGGGTTAGGTTTCGTGTTAGGTTTAGGGTTAGGGTTAGCATTAGGGTTAGTGTTAGGTTTAGGTTTAGGCTTAGGCTTAGGGTTAGTGTTATCATTAGGGTTAAAATTAGGGTTACTTTTAGTGTTTGGGTTAGGTTTATAGTTAGCTTTTGGTTTAGTGTTAGGATTAGGGTTAGGGTTAGTCTTAGGTTTAGGTTTAGGTTTAGGATTAGGGTGAGTGTTAGGATTAGGGTTATTTTTTGGTTTAGGCTTCTGGTTAGGGTTAGTGTTAGTGTTAGGTTTAGGTTTAGCTTTAGGGTTAGGGTTAGGTTAGGGCTAGTGTTAGGGCTAGTGTTAGGTTTAGGTTTAGTGTTAGGATTAAGATTCGTGTTACAGTTAGGGTTAGGCTTAGGTTAAGTGTGAGGGTTAGGTTTAGGGTTATGGTTAGAGTTAGTGTTAGGTTAGTTTTAAAATTAGGGTTAGGGTTAGGGTTAGTGTTAGGGTTTGGTTTAGGGTTAGGGTTTGTGTTCGTGTTAGGTTTAGGGTTAGGCTTAGGTAAGGGTGAGGGTTAGGGTTAGATTAGGATGAGGATTAAGGCTTGGGTTAGGGTTTATGTTCAGGTTAGATTTACAGTTACTGTTAGTGTTACTTCTAGGGTTAGGATTAGGATAGTGTTAGTGTTAAGGTGAGGATTAGGTTTAGGGTTAGAGTTATGGTTATGGTTAGGGGTTCGGTTAGGATCGGGCTTGGTGGAATGGTTAGGGTTAGGGTTAGGTTTAGTATTAGGGTTAGTTTTATGATTAGGATTATGGTTAGGTTTACGATTTGTGTTATGGTTAAGGTTAGATAATTGTTAAGTTTTGGGTTACAATTATAGTTAGAATTAGGTTTAGGTTTAGGGTTAGGGTTAGTGTTATGCTTATGGTTAAGATTAGGGTTAGGGTTAGGGTTATGGTGATGGTTAGAGTTAGTGTTATGTTTAGGGTTAGTTTAGGTTTAGTGTTTGTGTTAGGGTTAGATTTAGGGTTAGGTAAGGGTTAAGGTTAGGGTTACATTAGGGTCAGCATTATGATTTGGATTATGGTATGTGTTAGCGTTAGAGTTAGAGTTAGTGTTAGTGTTAGAGTTAGGATTAGTGTTAGTGCTAAGGTTAGGCTTAAGTTTAGGGTTAGTGTTAGGGTTAGAATCTCATTTTTTGTGAGAGGTAGGCTTAGTATAATGGTTAGGGTTCGTGTTAGTGTTAGGATTAGTGTTAGTGTTAAGGCTATTGTTAGGTTTAGGATTAGGTTTAGGTTTAGGTAATGTTTAGCATTAGAATTAGTTTAGGGTTAGGGTTATGCTTTTGGTTGGGGTTTGTGTTAGGGTTAAGGTTATGGTTAGGGTTAGGATTAAGGTTATGGTTAGCGTTATGGTTTGGTTTAGGGTTAATGTTAGGTTTCGTGATAGGATTAGGATTAAGTTTAGGTTTAGTGTAAGGTTTAGGGTTATGTTTAGGGTTAGTGTTAGGGTTTGTATTAGGTTTAGGGTTAGGGTTAGGATTAGCATTGTGTTAGGATTAGAGTTAGGTTTAGGGTTACTCTTAGGGTTGGGGTTATGATTAGGGTGAGTTTTAGGGTTAGTACTAGCTTTCGGGTTAGGCTTAGCTTTAGAATTATAGTTAGGATTAGGGTTAGTGTTAGGTTTAGGTTTAGTGTTAGGGTTAGTGATAGGATTAAAGTTAGGGTTAGTGTTATGGTTAGTGTTAGGGTTAAGATTACAGTTATTTGGGCTGGGGATGTGGCTCAAGCGGTAGCGCGCTCGCCTGGCATGCGTGCGGCCCGGGTTCGATCCTCAGCACCACATACAGACAAAGATGTTGTGTCCGCCGATAACTAAAAAGCAAATATTAAAAAAAAAAAATTCTCTCTCTCTCGCCTTCTCTCTCACTCTCTCTTTAAAAAAAAAAAAAAAAAAAAAAAAAAAAAAAAAAAAAAAAAAAAAAAAAGATTACAGTTATTATTTGTGTTAGGGTTAGAGTTAGGGTTAGAGTTAGTGTTAGGGTTGCTGTTTGGTTTAGTATTAGTGTTAGTGTTATGGTTATGGTTAGAGTTAGTGTTAGGGTTAGGGATAGGTTTGGGATTAGGGTTAGGTTAGAAAAAGGTTAGGTTTGCGGTTCATTTTAAGATTGGGTTAGGGTTAGGGATAGTGTTAATGTAAGGGATAGATTTGGGGTTAGGGTTAATATTATGTTTGGGTTTAGCATTATGTTTAATGTTATGGTTAGGGTTAGGGTTAGGGTTAGGGTCAGTGAAAGGGTTATGTTTAGGGTTAGGATTAATGGTAGGGTTAGTGTTAAGGTGAATGTTAGTGTTATGTTTAGTGTTAGGGTCAGGATTAGGTTAAGGGTTACTGTGAGGGTTAGGGTTAGTGTTCGTGTTAAGGTTAGGTTTATGGTTATTTTACTTTTAGGTTCATGGTTTGGGATAGGGTTAGTTTTAGGTTACAGTTAGGTTTAGGTTTAGGGTTAGGATTTGTGTTTGGTTAGGGTTAGTGTTAGGTTTATGGTTATTGTTTGTTTAATCTTAGGGTTATGGTTAGGAATAGGGATAGGATTATGGTTAGGATTAGGGTTAAGGTTATGGTTAGTTAGGGATAGGGTTATTTATAGGGTTAGGTTCAGGTTAGGTTTAGAATTATGGTAAGCATTAGTGTTATGGTTATGCTTAGGGTTAGGGATAACATTAGGGTTAGTGTTAGGTTTAGTTTTAGGGATAGTGCTAGGTTTAAGGTTAGGGTTAGTGTAGGTTTAGTGTTAGATTTATAGTAAAGTTTAGGGTTACGGTTAGGTTATTGTTAGAAATATGGTTAGGGTTAGGGTTAGGGATAGTGTTAGGGTTAGGGTTAATGTTAGGGTTAGTGTCAGGTTTAGGGTTAGTGTTAGGTTTAGGGTTAAGGTTAGGGTTAGGAATTTGTTACGGTTAGGGTTAGTTTTAGGGTTAGGGTTTTTGTTTTGTTTAGGGTTTGTTTTAGGGTTAGGGTTAGGATTACAGTTAGAGTTAGGGTTAGTGTTAGGGTTAGGATTAGTGTTAGGTTTAGGGTTAGGGTTAGTGTTAGGTTTAGCGTTGGTAAGGGTTACGGATAGTGTCAGGGTTAGTATTATGGTTAGGGTTAAGGTTAGGTTTAGTGCTAGGTTTAAGTTTAGGGTTAGTGTTTGGTTTAGGGTTATATTTAGGGTGATGTTTTGGGTTAGGTTTAGAGTTATTGTTAGAATTAGAGTTATTGTTAGGATTAGTGTTACGGTTAGGGTTAAGTTTAGGGTTAGTGTTAGGGTTACAGATAGGGTTTGGTTTAGTGTTAGGGTTTTCTTTATGCTTATGGTTAATTTTAGGTTTAGGGTTTGAATTAGGGTTAGGTTTAGGTTTAGGGTTAGTATTACAATTAGAATTAGGGTTAGGATTAGGGTTAGTGTTAGTGTTAGGTTTAGTGTTAGGTTTAGGTTTAAGTTTAGGTTTAGTGTATATTTTAGGTTTTGGGTTTCTCTTAGTGTGAGGGTTAGAGTTATGGTTAGGTTTAGCATTAGGGTTATGGTTAAGATAAGTGTTAGGGTTAGGTTTAGTGTGAGGGTTAAGGTTAGGTTCAGGGGTAGTGTTATGGTTATGGTTAGGATTAAAATTAGTTTTAGTGTTTGGGTTTGGGTAAGGGTTAAGTTTATTGTCAGGGATAGGTATAGTTTGTTTGTTTTTTTTTTTTTAAAGTGAGATGGTGAGAGAGAAAGAGAGAGAGAGAGAGAGAGAGAGAGAGAGAGAGATAATTTTAATATTTATTTATTTATTTATTTATTTTTTAGTTTTTGGTAGACACAACATCTTTATTTGTATGAGGTGCTGAGGATCAAACCCGGGCTGCATGCATGCCAGGCGAGCATGCTACCGCTTGAGCCACATCCCCAGCCCTAGGTTTAGTTTTAGCATTAGTGTTAGGTTAAGGGTTAGAATTAAGGTTATTGTTAGGTATAGGGTTAGGGTTAGGATAAAATTTAGGGTTAGGGTTTGTGTTAGGGTTAGCATTTGTGTTAGTGTTAGGGTTAGATTTAGGGTTAGGCTTAGTGTTAAGGTTAGTGTTAGGGTTTGTGTTATGTTTAGTGTTAGGATAAGGTTAGGGTTAGAGTTATTAGGGTTAGGGTTAGGTTTAGGTTAGATTTAGTATTAGAATTAGGTTTAGGTTTTGGTTTAGTGTTAGGATTAGGATTAGCGTTTGTGTTAGGGTAAATGTTAGGGTTAGTGTTAGGGTTAGGGTTAGGGTTAGGTTCAGGGTTAGTGTTTGGGTTTGTGTTAGGTTTAGTGTTAGGGTTAGGGTTACGGTTAGGTTTAATGTTAGGGTTAGGGTTAGATTTAGGTTTAGGGCTACTTTTAGATTTAGGGTTAGGGTTATGTTTAGGGTTACAGTTGGGGTTAGTGTTAGGGTTAGGGTTAGGGTTAGTGTTAGGGTTAGGGTTTGTGTTCATGTTAGGTTCAGGGTTATGATTAGTGTTAGGTTAAGGGTTAGTGTTAGTGTTAGTTTTACAGTTATGTTTAGGGTTAGGGAAAGTGTTAGGTTTAGGGATAGGTTTAGGGTTAGTGTTAGGGTTAGGGTTAGAGTTAGGGTTAGGTTTATTGTTTGGGTTAAGGTTAGTGTTAGGGTTAGTATTAGGTTTAGGGTTAGGTTTTGTGTTAGTGTTAGGATTAGGTTTAGTGTTAGAGTTAGGGTTAGGTTTGGGGTTAGTGTTAGGGTTTAGGTTTAGGATTAGTTTTAGGGTTACGGTTAGCGTTAGGGTTAGTATTCCTCTTAGATAAGTGTTAGGGTTAGGGTTAAGGTTAGTTTAAGGTTATATAGTGTTTTGGTTAGGGATAGGATTAGCGGTAGTGTTAGAGTTAGGTTTAGGGATAGGTTTAGTGTTAGAGTAAGGGTTAGAATTAGGGTTAGGGTTCAGGTTAGGCTTAGTGTTAGGGATAGGGTTAGGGTTTCTGTTAGGAATAGGGTTAGGGTTACAGTTTGTGTTAGGGTTAGTTTTAGAGTTATGGTTAGGGTCACGGATAGGATTAGGGTTAGATTTAAGGTTAAGGTTATGGTTATGTTTAGTGTTAGGTTTAGGTTTAGGTTTAGAGTTATGGTTAGTTTTAGGGTTAGGGTTAAGTTTAGGGTTTGTGTTAGTGTTTGCTTTAGGGTTATGGATAGGGTTAGTGTTATGTTTTGGATTAGGTTTACGTTTAGTGTTAGTGATAGGGTTAGGGTTTGGGTTAACTTTAGTGTTAGGTTTAGGGTTAGGGTTAGTGTTAGGATTTGTTTTAGTATTAGGTTCGGTTAGGTGAATGTTAGGGTTAGGGTTAGTGTTATTATTATGGTTAGAGTTAGTGTTAGGGTTAGGATTAGGGATAGGCTTTTGGTAAGTATTAGCTTTAGGGTTGGAGTTATGGTTAGAGTTAGTGTTAGGTTTAGGGTTATGGTTAGTGTTAGTGTTAGGGTTAGTGTAACGGTTAGAACTAGTGTTGAGGTTATGACTACAATTTGTGTTAGGGTTAGGGTTTTTGTTAGGTTTAGGCTTAAGGTTACAGTTAGTATTTGTATTAGTGCTAGGTTTAAGATTATGTTTGGTTTAGGGTTAGAGTTAGTTTTGTGTTAGGGTTAGATTTTGAGTTAGAGATAGGGTTAGAGTTAGTGTTATGTTTAGGGTTAGGGTTAGGGTTAAGGTTAGTCTTAGGGTTATGTTTGGGTTAGGGTAACGTTAGGGTTAGGTTAGGATTAGGGTTAGATTTAGGTTATCGTTGGGGTTATGGTTAGGGTTAGGTTTTGTGATATGTTTAGCAATAGGGTTAGAATTAGGGTTTGTGTTAGTTTTAGAGTTTGTTTTTGGGTTAGGTTTAGGGTCAGTATTAAGTTGACTGTTAGGGTTAGGGTTAGGGTTAGGATTAGAGTTAAGTTTAGGGATAGTGTTAAGGTTAGTGTTATTTTTAGGTTTAGGATTAATGATTGGGTTAGAGTTGGGTTTATGATAAGGTTTAGGATTAGTGTTAGGGTTAGTTTTAGTGTTAGTGTTAGGGTTAGTGTTAGGGTTATGGTTACCGTTATTGTTAGGGTTAGGGTAAGGTTTAATGTTTGTATTAGTGTTAGGGTTTGTGTTAGGTTAGGGTTAGTTTTAGGGTTAGGCTTACAGTTAGGATTAGGATTAGGATTAGTCTTAGTGTTAGGGTTACTGGTAGGGTTAGGATTAGGGTTAGTGTTAGTTTTAGTGTCAGGATTTGGGTTTGTGTTAGCTTTAGGGTTAGGGTTAGGGTTAGTGTTAGGGTTAGGGTTACAGATAGAATTAGGGTTTATTTTAAGCAATGGGGATAGAGGTACATTTTGGGCTATGTTGAGGTTTAGAATTAGGGTTAGGGTAATGGTTAATTAAAGAGTTAGGGTTAAGGCTAGCTTTAGGGTTAGGGTTTTTCTAGGTTAATGGTTAGGGTTAGGGCTATGGCTTGGTTTTGTTTTTTGGCCAGGGCTAGGGTTAGGGCAAGTATTAGGATCAATGTTACAGTTAAGGCTAGTTTTAGGGTTTAGTTTAGGCTTGTGGTAACAGTTAAATTTACAGTTATGTTTAGATGTTGAGTTAGGTTTAGATCTACGGTCAAGTCTAGGGCTAAGAATAGAACTAGAGTGAGGGCTATGGCAAGATTGAGCATTAGCATTAGGGCTAGAGTTACGGATAGGATAGGTTTAAATTAGGGCTAAGATTAGAGCTAGCCTTAGTGTTAGTATTAGGCCTAGGGTTAGGGTGAGGATTAGGGTTAGATTTCGGGTTATGGTTAGGTTTAGAGTTATGGTTAGGATTAGGGTAAGGGATGGGGTTTTAGCTAGGTTTAGGGCTAGGTTAGGGTTATAATTAGGGTTAAAGCTCGGGTTATGGTTTGTTTTAGGATTAAGGATAGGTTTAGGACTATGATTAGGGTTTGGGCTAATTTCAGGTCCAGCATTGCATTTAAAAATAGTATTAGGGTTAGGTTTATGACTGCATCTGGTGTAAGTGTTAGGTTTAAGGTTAGGTTTAGGTTTAGAGCTAAGGGTATTATTATGGTCAGAGTGGTGATTTGTTTTGGGGATAAGGTTAAAGTTTATATTTAGGGCTCAAATTAGCATAAGGTTAGGATTAGGGTACTGATAGGATTAGGTTTAGGTTTCAAATTAGGTTTAGGGTAATGGTTAGGGTTAGGATTATGAATAGGGTTAGATTTAATCCTAGGGTTAGCATTAGAGTTAGAATTATGGTTAAGATAATGAATAGGGTTAGATTAGGACAAGGGTTATAATTATCATTAGTGCTAAGTTTAGTGTTAAGGTTAGGGTTGGGGTTAAAGCTGGGTTTAAGGCTTGGATTAGGGCTAAGTATTGGGTTAAGTTAGAGCTAGGTTTAGGGTTAAGGCTAATGTAAGTAGTAGGGTTACAATTAGGGCTAGTTTAGGGTTAGGGTTAGGGCTAGGTCTAGTGTTAGGTTTAGGTTTAAGGTTAGGTTGATGTTTAAAGCTAGGGTTAGTTTTAGGGTCAGAGTCAGATTCAGGATTAATTTTAGGGTTTGGCTTAAAACTCAATTTAGGATTAGGGTTAGGGCTAGGTTTAGGATTTTGACTTGGTCTAGGTTAAGGTTCAGGGTTAGGAATATGGCTCAGTTTTGTATTAAAGCTAAGGCTAGAGTTAGGACTAATTTTAGGAACACCTTTAGGGTTAGGGTTAGGGCTAATGTTAGGTTAAGGTTTAGACTTATGGTTAGAGTTAGATTTAGAGTTAGGTTGAGATCTAGGGTTAGGGCAAAGTCTAAGGAAAGGGCTAGGGTTAGGCCTAGGGTTAGGTCTACAATTAGGGTTCTGGTAAGGGATAGGGTTAGAACAAGTTTTACTGATAGTGTGAGAGCTAGACTTAGTCTTAGAGCTGGGCTTAGAGTTAGGTTAGGGATAGGGCTAAATTAGGACTAAGATTAGGTCTAGTGTTAGTTTTAGCATTAGTTCTAGGGATAGGGTTAGGCTTATGATTAGGGTATAATTAGGGCTAGGATAAGGGCTACAGCAACATCTAGCTGATTGGCTCCTCTGCGGTGATGCTCATTGGGCTGTTTCCCTGCCCTTGCAGACCACGGAGCTGCTCATTGGGGGACTTTTTTGGCTCCGCCCACGTGACCCAGCCAATCGGCCTCAAGAGCAGGAGGATTGTGGGAGGGGGAGAGAAGCTTGTAGGGGAGAAAGAGGCTTGTGGAAAGCCGGTGGTGGCAGTTGAGGCTCTGAGGGTTTTTCCTGAGAGGCTGTTTTGTTTGGCGTGTGTGGTTCTAAAAATAAAGTTAGTTTCTTTTGACAAGTGGCTCCTGATTGTGCCCAGCCAGACTGCGGCATTTGGTGGCTCGCATGGGGAGCGACTGAGGGTAAGTGAAACTGCTCGCCCCTGAGGGCAGGGCGAGAGGATGGGTAGCCATTTTAAGATTCCTCTTTTATTTTGCTTCACTTTTGTTTTAAGTTGCCTGTCCCTGGAGATGAGTGAGATGGAAGAAAAACCGCTCACATCTGAGGAAAAACTATTTATGTCTGAGGAACAGATAGGGAGAAAGGACGGATGCCCATGTCAGGAGGATAGAAAGGCTATAATGACTTTCTGTTGTTCCCTGTTTATTTCATTCTGTCTCGGCTTTGTTTGGCGTCATCTTGTTGGGTTGTATTATAGTAGAAATATGGGATCAGAAATTAGTAAAAAACAAACTGAAAGAGTGTTAAGTAAATTGTTAGAGGAAGGAGGCATCCCAGTAAAATCAAGAGCAGTCAGGGCATACGTTGATACAATACAGAAATGTAGCCCATGGCTTTTTAAGGAGGAGTTGTTAAATATATCACAATGGAACCATCATGGTGAAGATTTAAAAAGAATATAAAAGAAAAGCCCAGGGACTCTGCCAGTTGGCACATTGCCATTGTGGACATTAGTATCTTGTTTGCTTAGTCCAAAGCCTTCATTTCAGACAATGGTAGAGGAAGGAGAAGACATAATGATTCAAGTAAAAGAGAAGGTCTCTCAAGTTATTCAGACAGAGGAAAAGATTCAAGTAAAAGAGAAGGCCTCTCAAGCTAGTCAGACAGAGAAAGAAAGTGTAAAACAGAAAAAGCCATCAGGGGGAAAGTTACAACAGGAGACTGCTACTAACACCTTTCTATCACCAGAGGGTGTAAGTGTCCAACCAACAGCACCACCTCTACAGGAGACTGCTACTAACACCTTTCTATCACCAGAGGGCGTAAGTGTCCAACCAACAGCGCCACCTCCATATGCTGGGAGGCCCCCAACCCCCGCAGTTGATAGTTGGGATCCTGAGACAAGATCTCAAATATTAACATGCCCTGTATTTGAGGCAGGAGGGCAGCGATTTTACCAAGTTTTAAATTTCAAAACAGTGAAGCAGCTAAAAGAGGCTGTAACAACCTATGGTCCTCAAGCACCCTTCACTGTAAGCATGGTCAAATCCATTAACAACTTGAACATGACGCCAGCAGATTGGGCTAATATGTGTAAAGCTGTGCTAAATGGAGGACAATACCTGTTATGGAAGGTTGCCAATGAGGAATTTTGCAAGGAGACGGCTAGGCAAAATGCAGCAGCTGGTTATCCTCAGAGAAATCTAGATATGTTGTTAGGAAAGGGACCTTATGAGGATCAGCAGCAACAAATTGCATATGATCCTGGCGTATACGCACAAATTGCTGCAGATGCAATTAAGGCATGGAAGACTTTACAAGGACATGGAGGTTTACAAGGTCAATTATCTAAGGTAATACAAGGAGCTAATGAACCTTATGCTGGATTTGTAGATAGGCTTATTCAAACAGCTACCAGAGTTTTTGGGAATACAGAACAAGCAATGCCATTACTAAAACACCTGGCTTATGAGCAAGCGAATCGTTGGTGCAGAGATATCATTAGACCATGGAAACATGAAGATTTAAACACATATATTAAATTATGTAGAGACATTAATGAACAAGAGCAAGTTGTGGCAGCTGCAGTAAAACAGGCTTTAGATGCCAGAGACATTAATGAACAAGGGCAAATTGTGGCAGCTGCAGTAAAACAGGCTTTAGATGCCAGGCCAAGAACATGGTATAATTGTGAACAAACAGGACATTTTAAAAGGAATTGCCCCATTGGAGGAGGGTTTAACAAAACTAGGTATCAAAGGAGTAGAATACCAGGTATTTGCCCACGATGCCGTAGAGGGAGACATTGGGCTAATGAATGCCATTCTCAAACCACCATAGAGGGTACTCCATTATCAAAAAACGAACAAGGACCAGGTGTTTATCCACGATATCGTGGAGAAAGGCATCGGGCTCCATTGCCAAAAAATGGACAGGGGGGCCCAATGCTCCGGGGCCCAAAACCACAAATATACGGAGCACTGTAGGAACCCAGCAACCCCATCAGGGTAGTGCCCAGGACACATTGTCCATCAGATCCCTCATCAGACAAACCAGAGGGAGCGCAGGGTTGGACATCTGCACCTCCGCCAGAGCAGTACTAACTCCAGAGATGGGAGTTCAAATCATTCCCACAGGGGTGAAAGGACCTCTTCCCAAAGGAACAGTAGGCTTGTTATTGGGATGCAGCTCTTCTACTCTAAAAGGACTTATGATAAGTCCTCGGGTAATTGATCCCGATTATGAAGGTGAAATAAAAATTATAGCCAGTTCTCCAAAGGGTATATCAGTAATTTCACCAGGAGATAGAATAGCACAGTTACTAATAATACCCAGCCTACATGATAAATTTTCCAGTCGTACTGTAGAAAGAGGTTCCAAGGGATTAGGCTCCACAGGTTTAGATTGGGCTATGCTTTCTTTAAATTTAGATTCTCGCCCCATGCTAAAACTAAATATTCAAGGACATGAATTTAATGGGCTACTGGATACAGGTGCAGACCTTAGCATCATCTCTCGTCAAGAATGGCCAAAACATTGGCCATTACAACAAGCCACTCAAACGCTTCGAGGCCTAGGAGTGGTGACTAATCCCCATAGAAGTGCAATGGTATTAGATTGGAAGGATCCTGAAGGATGTGAAGGAACTTTACAGCCATATGTATTGGATCATCTTCCTATAAATTTATGGGGACGAGATGTCCTAGATCAATTAGGTTTGACATTAACAAATAACATCAACCAAAATGGACCCACTATTATGACTAGACAAGGTTTTAGGAAAGGAAAAAGATTAGAAAAACAAGAACAAGGTATAGCAGCACCAATACAAATAGATCAAGGAACAGACAGACATGGGTTGGATTTTCAGAAAGGGCCACTGAGACAATCAAAATTACTTGGAAATCAGAAAGACCAGTATGGGTTCCTCAGTGGCCCCTGACTAAAGAAAAGATACAAGCAGCCCATGACCTGGTCAAACAACAATTAGCAGAAGGACATATACAACCTTCTGTATCTCCCCATAATACTCCCATTTTTGTCATCAAAAAGAAATCTGGTAAATGGAGATTATTGCAAGATTTAAGAGCCATTAATAATGAGATGGTTATTATGGGATCTGCTCAATCAGGGATTCCTCAGTTGTCTGCTTTGCCAAAAACCTGGTATGTTTTAGTTATAGATATTAAAGATTGTTTTTTTTTCAATTCCAATTCATCCTGAGGATAGTCCAAGTTTTGCATTTACTATCCCTGCACTGAATCATGAAGGTCCTGATCAGAGATATGAATGGAAAGTACTCCCTCAAGGGATGGCTAACAGCCCAACTATGTGTCAAATTTATGTTAACAAAGTAATCCAGCCACTTAGAAATCAAAATCCTGAACTACAAATATTTCACTATATGGATGAAGTATTATTAGAACACAAAGATAAAAACACATTGCTAGAATGTTATGCCACACTTACAAACTTATTAAAAAATTATAATCTAGAGATAGCAATAGATAAAGTACAATTAAATTTTCCAATTAATTATTTAGGAGTTCTATTATCCTCAACCATGGTCCGTCCACCAAATATTCAAATATGAGTAGATCAACTCAAATCACTTAATGACTTTCAAAAGTTATTAGGAGACATAAATTGGATAAGGCCTTATTTAGGTATACCAACAGGAGAGTTGGGACCTTTATTTGATATCCTAAAAGGTCCATCAGATCCAAATTCACCCCGAATGTTAACGCCTGAAGCAAGAAAGGCATTAAAAATCATTGAAACATATATGGAAAATATGCATTTGGATAGAATTGATATAAGTTTGCCTTTATTATTTATTGTACTACCAACAAAAAATATTCCTACAGGAGTATTTTGGCAAGAAGGTCCATTATTATGGATACATTTATCTTATTCTCCTAACACTATTCTTACTAGGTATCCTGATGCTGTAGGACAATTAATACTCAAAGGAATAAAAGCAGCAAAGGGAGTGTTTGGAATTTCTCCCAATAAAATTATTACTCCATATACTATGAATCAAATTGATGAGTTAGCTAATGAGTTAAATACTGGGGCAATAATCATGTGCAAATCTAATGTTTCATTTGATAACCACTTATCCTTTATTGTCTTTTTGGTCATTGCATCCTGTAATTTTTCCAAAAATGACAAGAAAAACACCTATCATGAATGCTCCAAATATATTCACTGATGGGTCAAATAATGGTACAGCAGCAGTAGTTACCCCTGATCAAACTTTTACATTTTTAGTACCCAAACAATCAGCTCAAAAGGTAGAGCTTAATGCAGTTTTACAAGCTTTTGTGATGTTTAAAGATTCTGTATTTAATTTATTTTCTGATAGCCAGTATGTAGTTAATGCTATAGTATCTCTTGAAGATGCTGGTAGGATTTCCCCTTCTTCTACTGTTTTCTCTTTGTTTTCCACTCTACAAAGTCTAATCTGGGACAGAAAAGATCCATTCTTTATAGGACATATCAGGGCACATACAGGATTGCCTGGAGCCCTTAGTTTGGGCAATGATTTAGCAGATAAAACTACACATGACATACATATTTTCTCTACACTAGAAGAAGCTATAAATTTTCATAAAAAGTTCCATGTCCATGCTAATACTTTACAAAAGCGTTTTAAAATAACTAAGGAACAAGCTAGACAAATAATAAAACAATGTCAAAATTGTGTGACCTTTTTACCACAAGTTAACCTTGGAGTCAATCCTAGAGGATTGATACCTAACCATATTTGGCAGATGGACGTCACACACTTGCCAGAATTTGGAAAATTAAAATATTTGCATGTTACAGTTGATACTTCTTCTGGATTTTTGATGGGCTCCCTTCATGCCGGAGAAAAAACTAAAGATGTTATAGCTCATTGCTTACAAAATTTTGCCACTGTGGGTGTTCCAAAACAGTTAAAAACAGATAATACCCCTGGTTATACTTCTACCTCTTTTAAACAATTTTGCTCAACATTTGGCATTACTCATATAACAGGAATCCCATACAATCCACAGGGACAAGGCATAGTTGAAAGAGCTCATCAAACTATTAAAATGTACTTATTAAAGCAAAAAGAAGGAATTGGGAAGGGGTATATATTCCCCAAAGATAAACTTAAAATAACCCTTTTTACTCTAAACTTTTTAAATTTGGATTCATCAGGACTTAGTGCTGCGGAAAGGCATATGTGTCCAAAAAATGTACATAAGCCCAAGGTACTTTGGAAGGATATTCTAACAGGAAAATGGAAAGGTCCTGACCCGGTAATTGTCTGGATTTGGGGGTCTGTTTTTGTGTTTCCACAGGGAGAACAGCAGCCGATTTGGATTCCAGAGAGATTAACCAAGGTCCTGACCCAGTGATTGTCTGGAGTCGGGGGTCTGTTTATGTGTTTCCACAGGGAGAACAGCAGCCGATTTGGATTCCAGAAAGATTAACTAAAGCGATTTCTACAGACCAAAAAGAAGATGATTTGGCTCAAATCCATAACAACTGATATCCAAAACTCCAGTTTGGCTATTCTTACATCTGCAACAGAACCAGGATGCTTTTTTCAATATCTATTTTATTATTGCCCTTTGTCATATCATGAAGTTCTATTTTGTTTTTTGAGCTCATACAGACCTAGGTTAATGTTTTGCTGATCAGTTCTATTTTTTGACTATAGAGTTTTTAAACATTGCAATGGAGATTTCACCTGTAAAAAGTTATAAGGCCTTTACTATAATGTTATGTGTGTATGTATTATATTATGTGTGCACACTTGTGTTTTGTGTTATATGTTTGAATGTACGTATGTCCATATATCATATATGATGAGCGCTCATGATAAAATGGATCCAAAAATTTTTTTTCACGTGATTTATATGGTTTAATTTAAATTGGTAAACAACTGTTGAGGATTGTTTTAATATGTAAACAAAAAAGGAGGTTAACAGATCTGTTTGTTTACTTTCACCTTTCCTTTTCATTATATTTAATAATTCTCTTAAAGATAATGTAAATTGTTAAGAAAATTGTTTTCTTTTAGTGCCTTCTGTAATGTTACATAATTTTTTCTTTAGCCATTATTGCCAGAATTCCTATCTTCATCCCAGTGCCGGTGAAGACAATGTATATTGTTAAGAAAATTGTTTTCTTTTAGTGCCTTCTGTAATGTTACATAATTTTTTCTTTAGCCATTATTGCCAGAATTCCTATCTTCATCCCAGTGCTGGTGAAGTCAAAGATAAAACCAATCTACAGCTTCTACAATAGCCATCACTGAACTGCTTGCAGAACTTGCCTGGACACATTGTGAGCTCACCTGTATGCATTGTGAACTATCTGTTGGTGCAGCGAATTGTGGTAGTGCTGGAGTATTTTTGCTGATGGTGTCACCGGTGGTACAATTTTTCAAAGGAGCCCTCAATTGGCTTAATGTCATGGCATTTTGCATCCTCCTCTACTAGTGATGGTCTAAAATTTGGGGGCCAACAGAGGTGAGGCAAAGAACCTCACCCCCCCACTGGTGCAAAGGCCTATCCACAAGTATGGCTGTATGCTGGACTGGTAGTCAGTGACGGGTATGATCCAATTGCAGTGGTACCAACCTAAGACAGGAGGCTGACGCCTAGAGGTCAGTTCATCCGATGACGGGTAAGGACCATATGTTGAATTGGACTGCCTAACAGGCACGGTCCCTAAGCCACATGCTTGTTGTTTAAACAGAGAGGGGGAGATGTTGAGAGCCACAGCCAAAGGGGCCCCAGCAAACTTCCAGCTGCCAGCAAACTTCCAGCTGCTGGCTGATGATTGGCTCACAGCGGCCCCAGCAACATCTAGCTGATTGGCTCCTCGGCCCCAGCAACATCTAGCTGATTGGCTCCTCTGCGGTGATGCTCATTGGGCTGTTTCCCTGCCCTTTCAGACCACAGAGCTGCTCATTGGGGGACTTTTTTGGCTCCGCCCACGTGACCCAGCCAATCGGCCTCAAGAGCAGGAGGATTGTGGGAGGGGGAGAGAAGCTTGTAGGGGAGAAAGAGGCTTGTGGAAAGCCGGTGGTGGCAGTTGAGGCTCTGAGGGTTTTTCCTGAGAGGCTGTTTTGTTTGGCGTGTGTGGTTCTAAAAATAAAGTTAGTTTCTTTTGACAAGTGGCTCCTGATTGTGCCCAGCCAGACTGCGGCAGGCTAGGATTTTTTTCGGTTTAGGGCTAAGATTATGTCTGGCACTAATGTCAGGTCTAAGCTTATGGTTAGGGATACTTTTAGGGTTAGGTTTTTGCTAGGTCTAGTGTAAGGGTTAGGTTTAGGGTAAGGGTCAGGTTTAGATTAGGGGAATTATTAGGGTCAGGGTCAGCCCTAACCCTAACAAAAATCCTAGCCCTTAACCTAGCCATAATTATAGCCTAATCATAACCCTATTCCTAACCCAAGGCCTAATGCTAACACTGACCCTAGCCCTAATCTTAGCCCTAATTTGGTTTGGTTTAGGTTTGAGTTTAGGGTTAGCGCTCCAATTAGCATTAGGATTAGGGTTAGGGTAATGATAGCATTACATTTTGAGTTCAGGTTAGGTTTAGGGTAATTGGTAGTGTTGGGGGTTAGAAAAAGGGTTAGGGTTAGGCCTAGGGTTAGCATTAGGGTTAGGGTTATGATTAGGTTAATGGACACAGTTAGAGCTGAGGTTAGGGCTAGAGTTATGGTAAGGATTATGTCTTGAGTTAGAATTCGGATGAGGGTTAGAACTAGGGTTAGGTTTAATGTTATGTTTAGTGTAAGAGTTAGGTTCTGAGCTATGGTTAGGGCTAGATCAAGTGTAAGGTTCAGGGTTAGGTCTAGGTATATGATTATGGTAGGTTTATGGTTAGGGTTAGGGTTAGGTCTAGGGTTATCACTAGGGTTAGGGTTAGGGTAATTAATATGGTTAGATTTAGTTTTAGGGTTAGGGTTAGGGTTAGATTTAGGTTTAGGTTTAGGTTAGAGCAATAGTTATGTTTAGATTTATATTAAGTTTAGGGTTTGAGCTATTATTAGGGCTATAGCAAGTGTTAGGTTTAGGGTTAAGTCTAGGGTTAGTTTTCTGTTTAGGATTAAGATTAAGGCTAGAGTTACCAATAGGGTTAGGGTAAGGTTTAGAGTAATCGGTAGGTTTAAAGCTAGGGTCACTGCTAGGGTTAAGGTTAGGATTAGGGCTAGGGTTAGGGTTATATTTAGGGATAGTTATAGGTTTATGCTTACAGTAAGGGTTAAGCTTTGAGCTAGGGTTAGGACTAAGTTGAGGGTTTGGTTAGGGTTAGGGCTATGGTTAGGCCTAGGATTAGCTCTAGCTTTCATGTTAGATTTAGGCCTAGGGTTTTGGTTGTGGGTAATGTAAGAGCTAGGGTTATGATTAGGGCTGGTTTTAGGGTTTGGCTTATGGCTAGGTCAAGTGTTAAGTTTAGATTTTCGGTTAGAGTCAGGTTTAGAGATAGGTTTACTGTTAAAGGCAGGGTCAGTGTTTTGGTTAGAGTTAGAGTTAGGGTTACAGCCAGAATTAGGACTAGGTTTAGGTCTAGGGATAGGGTTAGTGTTTGGATTAGGGTAAGGGTTATTGGTTTGGCTAGGACTAGGTTTTTGTTTATGTATAGGGATAGAGTTAAGACTAGATTTAGGATTAGTTTTTAGATGATGGATAGTAGTATGGTTAGGTTTAGGAATAAGTTTACTGGTAGGGACAGTGTTAGGATTTGGTCTAGGTTTAGGGTCAGGTTTAGGCCTAGGGTTATTGTTAGGCTCAGAATAAGCATCAGTGTTAGTGTTAGATTTGGGGGTAGGATTAGAGCTAGAATGAGGGCTAATTTCAGGACTATTAATGGGGTTAGGATTTTGTTAGCCTAAGGATTAGGGATAGGTCTAGGGTTATCATTAAGATTTTTCTTATAGTAAGGGATAGGGTTAGAGCTAGGGTACGGCTAGAGTTAGGGTAAGGTTAGGGTTAAAGCTAGGTTTAGGGCTCAGAATAGGGCTAGTTTTGTGTTAGGGTTAGGGCTAGGATTAGGACAATCTCTAATGTAAGCACTAGGGTTACAATTAGGGTTAGTATTAGGGATAGGGGTAGGGGTAGGTCTAGTGTTAGAGTTAGGTTTAAGGTTAGGGTGATATTTAGAGCTGGGTTAGTGTTAGGATATGAGGCAGGGTCAGGATTAGGGTTAGGGCTCAAATAAGGGCTAGGGTTAATGTTAGGTTTCTGTTTAAGGTTTGGATGGTGTTTAGAGCTAGAGTGAGTTTAGGATATGAGTTAGGGTCAGGGTTAGCTTTCAGGTTGGGGTTAGGACTCGAATTAAGGCTAGGGTTATGTCTAGGTGTAGAGTTAGGGTTGTGTTTAAGTTAAGGTTTAGGGTTAGGGCTATTGCTCGGTTTTGTTTTACTGCTAAGTTTAGGGTTAGGGCTAGTTTTATGATTAGCTTTAGGGTTAGGGTTAGTGTTAGTGTTAGGCTTAGGCCTAAGTTTAGAGTTAGATTTAGAGTGAGGGTGTAGATCTAGGTCTTGGGCTAGAACTAAGGATATGACAAGGGTTAGGGCTAGTGTTAGTATTATGGTAAGGGATAGGGTTAGAACTAGTGATAAGGCTAGTGTGAGAATTAGAGTTAGTCTTAGGGCTAAGATTAGAGTTAGATTTAGGGATAGGGTTAAATTAGTTTGAGGATTAGGTTTATGGTTAGTGTTCAGCTTAAGCCTAGAGTTAGGGTTAGATTTAGGATTAAGTTTAGGGTAAGGGATGGTGTTATATGTAGTTTTAGAGGTAGGATGAGATTTAGAATTAGAGTTAGGGCTATGGTTAGGGTTAGGGTTATGATTAAGGCTATATTTAGGGCTAGCATGAGGACTAGAATTTGTTTTATGGTTAGGGCTAGGATTAGGAGTACGTCTAAATTCAGGTCTAGAGTTATGTTTAAAGATAGTTTTAGGGTTAGGATTATGGCTATGTCTAGTATAAGGGTTATACTTAGGGCTAGGGTCAGGTTTAGGTTTAGGGGTATTTTTAAGGTGAAGGTCTGGGTTAGGGGTTGTGGTAGATTATAGTTGAAATTTAGGGATAGCATTAGCATTAGGGTTATGGTTAGAATAATGATAGGGTTAAGATTAGGGCTAGGTTTAGTGTTAGGGTTAGGTTTACGGTTAGGGTGATGTTTAGAGCTAGGATTAGTGATAGTGTCATAGTCAGGGTCAGGGTTATTTTTGGGTTCAGTTTAAAACTCAAATTAGGGCTAAGGTTAGGGGTAGGTTTATGGTTAGGTTTTGGTTTAGTTTAAGGTTTAGGGTTAGTGTTATGGTTCGGTTTTGTTAGGGATAGGGCTAGGATTAGGGCTAGTTTTATGATTAGTGTTAAGGTTAGGGCTAGTGTTAGGGTTAGGCTTAGGCTTCGTGTTAGGTTTAGATTTAGAGTTAGATTTTGATCTAGGGTTAGTGCTAGGGCTAAGGACAGGCATGGGTTAGGACTAGGGTTATGGCTAGGGTTAAAGTTCCAGTAAGGGATAGGGTTAGAATGAGTGATAGGGCTAGTGTGAGAGTTAGAGTTAGTCTTAGGGCTAGGGTTAGGGTTAGGGATAGAGATAGGTCTAAATTACATATAGGGTTAGTGTTACGGCTAGGGTTAAGGCTAGTTTTAGGATTAGTATTAGGGTTAGGGCTAGTTTTATGGTTAGGCATAGGCATGGATTTAGGGATAGATTTAGATTTAGGTTTCCATCTAGGGTTAGTTCTAGGGCTAAGGATAGGTCAAGGGTTATGACTAGGGTTAAGGTTAGAGTTAGGGTTACATTTAGGATAAGGGATGTGGTTATAGCTAGGTTTAGGGCTAGGGTGAGGGTTAGTATTAGGGTTAGGGCTAGGGTTATTGTTAGGGTTATAATTAAGTTTAGATTTAGGGCTAGGTTGAGGACTAGTGTATGTGTTAGGGTTAGGGAATAACTTTAAGGCTAAGGCTAATGTCAGGTCTAGGGTTACAGTTAGGGTAGATTTAGTGTTAGGTTTATGGCTTGGTCCAGTGTAAGTGTTAGGGTTAGGATAAGGGTAAGATTTAGATCTAGGATTATTTTTAGGGTCAGGGTCAGAGTTAGAGTTTGGGTTCAATTAGGGTTTAAGTTTAGGCTCAAATTAGCCTTCTTTAGGGATAGGGTAATTACAGTGTTAGTTTTAGGGTTTACGCTTGGTTTAGTGTAATTGACAGGGTTAAAGTTAGGCCTAGGGTTAGCATAAGGGTTATGGTTATCATAGGGTAATGTATATGGTTACACCTAAGGTTAGGGCTACGGTTGTGTATAGGGCTAGTGTTTTGGTTAGTGTTAGGTTTAATTTAGAGTTTAGGACTCAGATTAAGGCTAGGTTTGGGGTTAGTTTAGGGCTAGGGTTAAGGCTACGGCTAATGTATGAAATAGGATTATGTTTAGCACTACTTATATTGTTAGGGCCAGGTCTAGTGTTAGGGTTAGGTTTACGTTTATGATGATGTTTAGAGCCAGGGTTAGTGTTAGGGTCAGAGTCAGGGTCAGGGTTATTTTTTGGGTTAGGGTTAAGACTAAAATTATGGATAGGTTTAGGGCTAGGTATAGGGTTAGTGTTTGGTTTAGTTTAAGGTTTAGGGTTAGGGCTATGACTTGGTTTTGTTTTAGGGCTAGCAGTAGGTTTAGGTCTAGTTTTAGGATTAGCGTTATGGTTATGGCTAGTGTTATTGTGAGGTTTAGGCTTAGGGTTAGGGTTAGATTTAGAGTTAGTTTTGAGCTAGGACTAAGGAAAGAGCTAAGGTTAGAACTAAGTTTAGGGTGATGATAAGGGATAAGGTTAGGCTTAGGGTTAGGGATAGGTCTAAATTAGGGATGGGATTAGGGCTAGGTTTAGGGTTAGGGTTAAGCCTAAGTTTAGGTATATGGTTAGTGTTATAGATAGGGTTAGGATTAGTTTTAGGGTAAGATATGGGATTATAGCTATTTTAAGGGTAGGGAAAGGGTTAGGTTTAGGTTTAGGGATAGGGTCGTGATTAAAGTGAGGTTTTTGGCTAGGCTGTGGGCTAAGGTTTGTGTTAGCATTAGGGCCAGAATTAGAGTTAGGGCTAATGTCAGTTCTAGGGTTATGTTAGGGATAGTTTTAGGGTTAGGTTTATGGCTAGGTCTATTATAAGGATTAGGCAAATTGTTAGGGTCACTTTTAGAGCTAGGGGTATTATTAAACTCAGGGTCAGGGTTATGGTTTGGGTTAGATTCAGACTTAGGGTTATGGATTGAATAAGCATTAGGGTTAGGAATAGGGCAATGATAAGTTTAGGTTTAGGGTTCAGGTTAAGTGTAGGTTAATGGATAGGGTTAATGTTAGGGATAGGATTAGGGTTCCAGTAAGGTTAGCATAAGAGCTAGGGTTACTACCATTGTTGTAATGGATAGGGTTAGAGCTAGGATTAGGGCTAGGGTTATGGTTATGATTAGGTCTAGGTTTAGACTTAGGGTTAGGGTTATGGCTAGGGTTATGTTTAGGGTTAGTTTTGGGGTTAAAGCTACTATAGGGCTTGGATTAAGGGCTAGGTTTTTGGATACGTTAGAGCTATGGCTAATGTAATAACTAGTGTTTTGATTAGGGCTAATTTTATGGTTAATGTTATGTCTACTTGAAGTTTTAGGGTTAGGTTTAGGGTTATGTTGATGTTTAGAGCTAGGGTTGTTGTTAGTGTCAGTGTCAGTGTTCTGGTTAGGGTTAGGGTTAATGTTAAAGCCAGAATTAAGACTACAGTTATGTCTAGGGGTAGGTTTAGAGTTTGGGTTAGGTTAAGAGTAATTGTTAAGGCTAGGTCTAGGTTTATCTTTAGGTCTAAGGATAGAGATATGACTAGATTTAGGATTAGGTTTAGGTCTAGGGCTAGTCGTAGCATTAGGTTTAGGTATAAGTTTACCAGTAGATCTAGTGTTAGGGTTCGGGTTAGGTTTCGGTTCAGGTTTGAAACTATGATTAGTGTTAGGGTCTAAATAAGGGTCAGGATTAGGGTTAGGATTTGTGTTATGGTTAGAGTTAGAATGAGGCTTAAGTTTAGGACTAGTAATAGGTTTAGGGTTTGGGTTAGGTTAAGGATTATGGTTAGACTAGGGTTTGCATTAGGGTGACTGTTTAGCTTAGGGTAAAGGATAGAGTAAGAGCTAGGGTTAGGGCTAGGGTTAGGGATAGGCTTATGATTAAATTTAGGGTTAAAGCTCATGTTAGGACTCGGATTAAGGCTATGTTTGTATTAGGTTTACGACCAGTATTAGGGTTACAGCTAATGTAAGAAATAAGGTTATGATTAGGGTTAGTTTTACGATTAGGTTTAGGGCTAGGGAGTGTTGGGTAAGGTTTGAGGCTAGGGTGAGGTTTACAGGTAGGGTTAGTGTTTGGATATGAATCAGGACCATGGTAAGTTTTAGGGTTAGGGTTAGGACTCGAATTAGGGCTAAGTTTAGCGCTATGTGTAGGATTAGGGATTATTTTAGGTTAGTTACTCCAATGAGGCTGGAGTAGGGATGATTCCTGGAAAGTATCATCAATTTCGGGTGAAGAAAATTTCAGGAAATTCAGGGTTCTGTTGAAGATTGTCAAACGCTTTCATATGAAAGTGATTATTCCATGCCTCTGCTTAGGGCTACTGAAAGAGGTAACAAAGCATAGATTGAGCACTGAGAACTAATTCAGTGTGTCACGTTTCAAGCAGCTAGCACAAACCGTGTTTCATTTAAACTGAATCTCTCCCTATAGAAGAAAACGAATTGAAACCTCAAAATTCAAACTGTTCTTTCAAACGAATGCTTCCATCTCGAGGAAGATAATGTGGGGAACGAAGTGCGGCTGGAGTACTGATCATTAACACCAAGGTTCATCAAGATCAGGAGAAAAAATGTTTGCTAAGATTTCAGGAAACACTGAGCGCTCTGAGAACGAATGCAGTGTGTCCAATTTTAAGCAGCTAGCAGAAAAATTATTTCATTTAGAGTTGCAATTGGGAGTATACCTATAGGGGAAAATGAAGTGAAACTTTAAAGTTCAAAGTTTTCCTGCAAAGGAACACCTTAACCCAGAAGTAGGAACTTAGGGGAGATATGTGGAGCTGGAGTACAGATGATACGTGGAACATACCATCAGTTTGGGTGAAAAAAACTTCAGGAAACTCGGATTTGTGTACAAGATGGGCACATGCTTTCAAATGAAAGTATTTTTCCCATGCCTCTGCTTAGGGCTACTGCAAGAGGCAACAAAGCATAGAGAACTTAATAAGAACTAATTCAATTTGTCCAAATTTCAAGCAGCTACAACAAACCGTGTTACATTTCAACTGCATCTCTCCCTATAGGGGAAAATGAAGTGAAACCTCAAAATTGAAACTGTTCCTGAAAAAGAATGCTTCCACCTCGAAGAAGTAAATGTGGAGAAAGAAGTGCGGCTGGAATACCAATCATTAACACCAAGAATTATCAAGATTGGGAGAAAAAAATTTTGCTGGGATTTCAGGAAACTCAAGAGCTCTGAGAACGAATGCAGTGTGTCAAAATTTAAGCAGCTAGCAGAAAACGTGTTTCATTTAGAGTTGAAACAGGTAGTATACCAATAGAGGATAAAGAAGTGAAACATAAAAGTTCAAAGTGTTCCTGCAAATGAACGCCTTATCCTAGAAGTAGGAAATTAGGGGAGCTAAGTGCCGCTGGAGTATGGATGATTCCTGGAATGTATCATCAAGTTCGGGTGAAGAAAATTTCAGGAAACTCTGAGTTCTGTGGAAGTTTGTCAAACGCTTTCAAATCAAAGTGTTTTTTCCAAGCCTCTGCTAAGGGCTACTGCAAGCGGAAACAAAGCATAGAGTGCGCACTGAGAACTAATTCAGGCAAGCAGCTAGCACAAACCGTGTTTCACTTCAAATGCATCTATCCCTATAGTGGAAAACAAAGTGAAACCTCAAAATTTAAACTGTTCCTGCAAACGAATGCTTCCACCTCGACGAAGTAAATGGGGAGAACTAAGTGCTGCTGGAATACCGATCATTAACACCAAGGATCATCCAGATCGGGAGAAAAGATTTCAGGAACTAGGAGTGCTCTGAGAACTAATTCAGTGTGTCAAATTTTAAGCAGCTAGCAGAAAATGGGTTTCATTTAGAATTCCAACTGAGAGTATACCTGTAGGGGACAATGAAGTGAAACTTAAAAGTTCAAAGTGTTCCTACAAACGAATGCTTTAATATAGAAGTACGAAATTAGGGGAGCTAAGAGCAGCTGCAGTACAGATGATTCATGGAACGTGTCATCAAGTTCGGGTGAAGAACATTACAGGAAAATCAGTTCTGTGGGAGAGTGTCAAACGCTTTCAAATGAAAGTGTATTCTCCATGCCTCTGCTTAGAGGTACTGCAAGAGACAACAAAGCATAGAGTGCACAATCAGAACTAATTCAGTGTGTCACGTTTCAAGCAGCTGGCACAAACCGTGTTTCATTTCAACTGCATCTCTCCCTATAACGGAAAACGAAGTGACACCTCAAAATTCAAAATGTTCCTGCAAACGAATTCTTCCACCTCGACGAAGTAAATGTAGTGAACGAAGTGCGTCTGGAGTACCGATCATTAACACGAAGTTTCAACAAGATCGTGAGAAAGAATTTGTGCTGGAATTTCAGGAAACTCAGGCGCACTGAGAACGAATAGTGTGTCAAATTTTAAGCAGCGAACTGAAAACGTGTTTCATTTAGAGTTCCAACAGCGAGTATGCCTATAGGGAAAAATGAAGTGAAACTTAAAAGTTCAAAGTGTTTCTACAAACGAATGCTGTAATCTAGAAGAATGAATTTAGGGGAGCTAACTGCAGCTGCCATGCAGATGATTCGTGGAACATTTCATCAAGTACGGGTGTAGAAAATTTCAGGAAAATCGGAGTTATATGGAAGATTGTCAAACGCTTTCAAAGGAAAGTGTTTTTTCCATGTCTCTGCTTAGGGCTACTGCAAGAGGTAACAAAGCATAGAGCGCGCAGTCAGAACTAATTCAGTGTGTCACGTTTCAAGCAGCTAGCACAAACCGTGTTTCATTTCAACTGCATCTCTCCCTATAAGGGAAAACGAAGTGACACCTCAAAAGTCAAACTTTTCTTGCAAAAGAATGCTTCCAACTTGACGAAGTAAATGTGGGGAACAAGGTGCGGCTGGAGTATGGATCATTAACACCAAGGATCATCAAGATTGGGAGAAAGGATTTCAGGAAACTAGGAGCACTCTGAGAACAAATGAAGAACATTATAGGAAAATCGGATTTCTGTGGAAGAGTGTCAAACGCTTTCAAATGAAATTGTATTCTCCACGCCTCTGCTTAGGGCTACTGCAAGAGACAACAAAGCATAGAGTGCGCAATCAGAACTAATTCAGTATGTCACGTTTCAAGCAGCTAGCACAGACCGTGTTGATTTCAAGTCCATCTCTCCCTATAAGGGAAAACGAAGTGACACCTCAAAATTCAAACTGTTCCTGCAAACCAATGCTTCCACGTCGTCGAAGTACATATGCGGAACGAATTGTGGCTGGAGTACGGATCATTAACACGAAGTTTCAAGAAGATCATGAGAAAGAATTTTTGCTGGGATTTCCGGAAACTCAGGCGCTCTGAGAACGAATAGTGTGTGAAATTTTAAGCAGGGAGCAGAAAACGTGTTTCATATAGAGATGCAAATGCGAGTATAAGTACAGGGGAAAATGAAGTGAAACCTAAAAATTCAAAGTGTTCCTACAAACAAACTCCTAAACTAGAAGTACGAAATTAGGGGCGCCAAGTGTTGCTGGAGTACAGATGACTCATGGAACGTGTCATCAAGTTCGGGTGAAAAAACTTGATGAAATTCGGATTTCTGTGGAAGATTGGCAAAGGCTTTCAAATGAAAGTATTTTTTCCATGCTCTGCTTAGGGCGAGTTCAAGAGTCAACAAAGCACAGAGAGTGTAATGAGAACTAATTCAGTTTTTCCTAGTTTCAAGCAGCTAATACAAACAGTGTTTGATTTCAACTGCATGTTTCCCTGTAGGGGAAAACGAAATGACACCTCAAAATTCAAACTGTTCCTGCAGAAGAATGCTTCCACCTCTAGGAAGTAAATGTGGCGAATGAAGTGCAGCTGGAGTACCGGTCATTAACACCAAGGATCATCAAGATGGGGAGAAAAGATTTCAGGAACCTAGGAGTGCTCTGAGAACGAATTCAGTGTATCACATTTTAAGAATCTAGCAGAAAACGTGTTTCATTTAGAATTCCAACTGAGAGTATACCTATTGGAAAAAATGACATGAAACTTAAAACTTCAAATTGTTCCTACTAACGAACGTGTAAATCAAGAAGTACGAAATTAGGGGAGCCAAGTGCAGCTGGAGTACAGATGACTCGTGGAACGTGTCATCAAGTTCGGGTGAAGAACATTACAAGAAAATCGGATTTATGTGGGAGACTGTCAAACGCTTTCAAATGAAAGTATTTTGTCCATGCCTCTGCTTAGGGTGACTGAAAGAGGCAACAAAGCATACAGTGCACAGTCAGAACTAATTCAGTGTGTCACGTTTCAAGCAGCTAGCACAAACCGTGTTGATTTCAAGTCCATCTCTCCCTATAAGGGAAAACAAGTGACACCTCAAAATTCAAACTGTTCCTGCAAACGAATGCTTCCACCCCGACGAAGTAAATGTGTGGAACGAAGTGCAGCTGGAGTACCAATCATTAACAACAAGGATCATCAAGATCGGGAGAAAAGATTTCAGGAACCTAGGAGCGCTCTGAGAAGGAATTCAGTGTATCACATTTTAAGAAGCTAGCAGAAAAAGTGTTTCATTTAGAATTCCAACTGAGAGTATACCTATAGAGAAAAATGAAGTGAAATTTAAAAGTTCAAAGTGTTCCTACAAATGAACACTTTAACCTAGAAGTATGAAATTAGGGGAGCTAAGTGCAGCTGCCATACAGATGATTCTTGGAACATGTCATCAATTTCGGGTGAAAAAAACTTGATGAAATTCGTATTTCTGTGGAAGATTGGCAAACACTTTTAAGTGAAAGTGTTTTTTCCATGCCTCTGCTTAGGGTTACTGCAAGAGGAAACAAAACTTAGACAATACACTGAGAACTACTGAAGTTTTTCAAGTTTCAAGTAGCTAGGACAAACCATGTTTGATTTAGCGTTCCAACTGGGAGTATACCTATAGAGGAAATCGAAGTGAAACCTAAAATTCAAACTGTTCCTGCAAACGAATGCTTAAACCTAGAAGAACAAAATTTGGGGGGGCAAATGCGACTGGAGTACAGATCTGTACCTCCAAGTATCATCAAATCAGGTGAAAAATTTTTTGCTGGGAATTCAGGAAACACGGAGTGCTGTGGAAACTTGGCAAAGGTTTTTAAATGAAATTGTTTTTCCCTGCCTCTCCTTCGGGCTAATCAAGAGGAATCAAAGCGTAGAGCACACACTGAGAACTGATTCAGTGTGTCACATTTTAATCAGCTAGCACAAACCGTGTTTGATTTAGAGTTCCAACTACATCTCTCCCTATAGGGGAAAACGAAGTGAGACCTAAAAATTCAGTGTTCCTGCAAAGGAATGCTTTAACCTAGAAGTACGAAGTTTGAGAAGCCAAGTGCAGATGGAATACAGATGAATCCTGGAACCTATCAATAAGATCAGTGAAAGAAATATTTGCTGGGATTTCAGTAACCTCGGAGTTCTGTGGAAGCTTGGCAAATGCTTTTAAATGAAATTGTTTTTTCCCTGTGTCTCCCTCAGGGTACTTCAGGAGGGAACAAAGCACTGAGAACTAATTTAATTTGTAAAGTTTCAAGCAGCTAGCACAAACCATGTTTGATTTAGAGTTCCTACTGCATCTATTCCCTAAAGGGAAAACGAAGTGAAATCTAAAAATTCAACTGTTCCTGCAAAGGAATGCTTCAAAAAAAAGATCGATGTTTGAGGGGCCAAGTGAGATTGAATACCGATCGTTACTATCAAGTATCATCAAGATCGGGTCAAAAAATATTTGCTGAGGTTTCAAGAAAATCGGTGTTCTGGGGAAGCTTGGCAAATGCTTATCAAATGAAAGTGTTTTTTCTTTGCCTCTGCTTAGGGCTGCTTCAAGAGGGAACAAAGCTTGGAGAACTCAGTGAGAACTAAGTGAGTGAGAAAAGTTTGAAGCAGCCAGCACAAACCGTGTTTGATTTATAGTTCCAAATGCATGTATCCCTATAGGGGAAAATAAAGTGAAACCCAAAATTTCAAAATGTTCCTGCAATCGAACGCTTCAACCTAGAAGAATAAAATTTGTGGGAGCTAAATGCTACTGGAGTACAGATCATTTCTGCTAAGTATCAACAAGTTTGTGTGAAAAAATATTTGTTGAGATTTCAGTCAACTCGGAGTTCTGTGGAAGCTTTGCAAATGCTTTCAAATGAACTTGTTGTTTCCTTGCCTCTGAAACCCTCATCCTAAACTTAACACTAATCCTAACCCTAATCCGTACCCTAACACTAAACCTAACCCCAACCCTAAAACTAACCCTAAACGTAACCATAACACTAACGCTAAATCTAACCCTAACACTTACACTAACCCTGAAATTATTCCCAAACCTAACACTATACCTAACCCTAACCCTAACCCTATCCCTAACACTAACCCTAACCATAACCCTAACCTTAACCCAAACCCTAATGCTAACAATCATCCTAACCTTGTCCATAAAACTAATCTTAACAAAAACATAACACTAACCCTTAACCTAACCCTAAAACTTACCCTAACCCAAACACTAACTCTAACTCTAACATTAACCATAACACTAACCCTAAGACAAAACCTAACCCTAACCCTAACCCTAAACGTAACACTAAACCTAACCCCATCACTAACAATAAAACTAACCCTAAACCTAACACTAATGCTAACCCTAAACCTAATCTAACACTTACCCTAAATCTAAACCTAACACAAACCATAACACTAACCTTAACCTAATACAAACCCTATCACTAACCATAACACTAACATAAACCCTAAAACTAACCCTAAAACTAACACTAAAACTAACCCTAACCCTAACCCTTTCACTAATCCTAAACCTAATGCTAGCCCTAAAACTAACCCTAACACTAATCCTAAACCTAACCTTAACCCTAACACTAACACTAACACTAACACAATTGTAACCTTAACCCTAATCCAAACCCTAACTTTAACCTAACCCTAACCCTAAGCCTCACCCTAACCCTAACCCTAACACTAACACTAACCATAACAAGAACCCTAAAGATAACCCTAAACCTAATACTAACCCTAACATGAACTATAATTCTAAACCTAACCAAAAACCTAACACTAAACTAAACCTAACACTAACCCTAACACTAAGACTAACACTAATTGTAACCATAACCCCAACCCAAACACTAAACTTAACCCTAACACAAATCCTATACTTAACATTAAAACTAACCCTAACCCTAACCATAACTTTAACTCTAACACTAACGCTAACCCTAATATAAACCTAATCCTAACACTACCTCTGAAACTAACACTAACACTAACCCTAAGCCTCACCATAACCCTAACCTTAACACTAACCCTAACATTAAACCTAACTTTAACTGTAACATGAACCCTAACCCTAAAGCTAACCCTAAACCTAACACTAACACTAACCATAACCCTAAATCAACCTTAAAACTAACAGTAACCCTAAAACTAACACTAATCATAAACCTAACCAAAAACCTAATACTAAACCTAAACCTAACCCTAACCATAACCCTAACATTAACCCTAACCCTAATGCTAACCCTTACAAAAACCCTAATCCAAACTATAATTCTAACCCTTACCTAACCCTAACCCTAACCCTTTCCTAACCCCAACATCAAACCTAACACTAAACCAAACACTAACTCTATCCCAAATGTTAACACTAACTCTTACCCCAACGCTAACCCTATCACTAACTCTAAACCTAACACTAACGTTAACCCTAACCATAACCCTAACACTAACCCTAACCCTAACCACAACACTAAAACTAACCCTAACACTAACCCTAAGCCTCACTATAACCCTAATCCTAACCATAACCCTAAACTTAACCCTAACACTAAACCTAATGCTAAACCTAAACCCATGACTAACCCTAACCCTAACCCTAAAACTTTCCCTAATTTTAACCTTAACCCTAACTCTAAACCTAAACCTTACCTAAACATAACCCTATCCCTAACTGTAACAGAAACAATAACCCTAACCCTAAACCTAACCCTAACACTAACACTAACCCTAACCATAAACCAAACACTAACACTAACCCAAACCTAACATTAAACCTAAATTTAACTATAACACTTACCCAAACTCTAACACTAAACCTAAACCTAACCCTAACACTAAACCTAACCCTAAACCTAAAACCTAATACTAACACTAACCTTAACTCGTAACACTAACCCTAACCCTAACCATAAAACTAACCTACCACTAATAATAACCCTAACCCTAAACTTAACTTTAACCCTCACTGTAAACCTAAACCTAACACCAATCTTAATCCTATCCCTAGCACGAACCCAAACCCTAAACCTAACCCGAATCTAACCCTAACACTAATCTTCACCTTAACTCTAACCCTAACCCTAACACTAACACAAAACCTAAATCAAACAGTAAACTTAACCTAACCCTATCACTAACCCTATCTCTAAACCTAACTCTAAACCTAACACTAACGTTAACCCTAACCCTAAACCTGATCCTAAACCTAAACCTAAACCTTAACTTAACCATAACCATAACCCTAACCCAAACCTAACCCTAACCCTAAAGCTAACCCTAAACCTAACATTAATCCTAAACCTCACCCTAACCCTAAAAATTTTCCTAACCCTAACCTTAACATAACATTAAACTTAACCCTAATTCTAACCCTAACCCTAACATGAACTCTAAGATTAACCCTAACCATAACCCTAACACTTACTCTAACCCTAACCCTAAACACTAATCCTAACACAAACCCTAATGCTACTCCTACCATAACACTAATTCTAACACTAATCCTAACCCTAACACTAACTCTAAAACTAAAACTGATTCTAACTCTATCCCTAATTGAAACCTTTTACCTAACCTTAACCCAAACCCTAATGCTAACACTCATCCTAACCTTGTCTGTAAAACTAAACCTAACAAAAACAGCCCTGTCTTGGACAGCCCTGCCCTTGGACAGACCCTAGGGGAGCCTTTCTGGGTTTGCTGACGAGGTGCTCCCTGGCTGGCTAGGACTGGGCACCAGTTGCACATGATGCCAGGGATCATTGTAAACTGGCTAGGGACCCTGATGGGCCAAGTGAGGGTGCTGCTAGACACCAGCCCTTCCAGGAACAGGACTGATGGGTGGCCCTGGATAGGGCCAAGTCCCTAGCACAGGAGCCTCCTGCCCAGCCCCTGAGTAGGGAGCCCCAGCCAAACGTCTCCTGTCCCTGTGAATTATTCAGCACCAGCCTGGGCCCATCTTCTGCTCTCTGGGATGGCTCAGGGAGGGCTTGGTGATACTTCAGGACCCGTCCCAGCCCCAGCTTGTACCTAAACCTAACTGTACCTAACCCTAACTGTAACCCTAACCCTAACCCTCACCCTAACCCTGACCCTAAACCTATAACTAACCCTAACCCTAACACTAACAGTAAACATAAACCTAACTGTAACCCTAACCCAAACACTAATGCTAACCCTAACCCTAACCGTAACCCTATTTTAAACCTAACCCTAAACCTAACATGAACAATAACCCTAACACGAACCATAACCCTATCCCAAACCCTAATTTAACCCTAACACTAACCCTAAACCAAACACTAATCCTAAACCTAACCCTAACCCTAACCCTAATATTAACCCTAAACCTAACCCTAATTCTAACACTAACCTAACTCTAACCCTAATATGAACCTTTATCATAACCCAAACTTTAACACTAACCATAACCCCTACACAAACCCTAACCATAAACCTAACACTAACCCTAACCGTAACACTAACAAAAGCCTAACCCTAACACTAACAGTAAAACAAACACTAATTGTAACCCTAAGCCTAACCCTAACCCTAACCCTAAAACTTACTCTAACCCTAATTCTAACCCTAACCCTAACACTAACCCTAACCCTAACCGAAATTCTAACCCCAACACTAATCCTAACCCTAACCGTAACACAAACTGTAACCCTAACTATAACCATAACAGAAACCTAACCCTAACCAAAACCTAACACTACCCCAAAACCTTACCCTATCCCTAACACTAACCCTAACCCTGAACCTATCCCTAACACTAACCATACCCTAACCCTAACCCTAATGGTAAGAAATACCTTAGCCCTTAACCTAATGATAATACTAATCTTAAAAGTCTTTCTAACCCTAACACTAAACCTAACCCTAAACTTAACCCAATAATAACCCAACAATAACCCTAACCCTAACTCTAAACCTAACCCAAACACAAAACCTAAACCTAACCCTAACCCTAACACTAAACCTAACTGAAACACAAACCCTAAACCTAACCCTAACCGTAACACTTACTCTAACCCTAACCCTAAACGTACCCTAGCACTAACCGTAAGCCTCACCTTAACCTTAACCCTAGCTCTAACACGAACTTTAACCATAATTCTAATGCTATCCTTAAACCTAATGTTAACACTAACCCCAACACTAAACCTAACTCTAACCATAACCCTAAATGAATTACTAACCCTAACCATAAACCTAACCCTAACCCTAACCCTAACCCTAACCCTAACCCTAACACTAAACTTAACCCTAACACTAACCCTGACCCTAACCCTAAAACTAACTATAACCCTAACACTAAACCTATCCTTAACCGTAACCCTAACCCTAACATTAAACCTAACACTAACCCTAAACCTAATCCTAACCCTCAGCCCAAAGTAACCCTAACCCTAACCATAACCATAACAATCACACAAATTCTAATTCAAAACATAACCCTAACCCTAACATAACACTAACCCTAACCGTTTCCTAACTTTAACCCTAACCCTAATCCTAACATTAAACCTAACAGTAACCCTAACCCTAAGCCTAAACTTAACCCTAACACTAACACTAACCCTAACCCTAAACCTAAAACTAACCCTAAACTTAACACTATCCCTATCACTAATGCTAACTCTAACCCTAACCCTAACCCTAAACCTAACCCTGACCCTATCCCTAACCCCAACCTTAACCCTAACACTAACACTAAGCCTAACCCTAAACCTAACACTAACCTACCCGCAACCAAAAACTAACCCTAACGTAACCCTATGCCTCACTTTAACCCTTTTACTAACAATAACCAAAAACCTAAATCTAACTTTAACCCTAACACAAACCCTAACCTTAACACTTACCCTAACAAAAATCATAACTCTAAACATAATACTAACACTAATCCTAATCCTAATCCTAACCCTGGCTCTAAAACTAACCCTAAACTTAATCCAAACTCTAAATCTAATTCTTACCCCAAAACTAACCCTAACCATAACCCTATATGTGATCCTAAAACTAACCATAAACTTAAAACTAACCCTAAATATAACACTAACCCTAACCCTAATCCTAACCCCAAAAGTAACCCAAACCTATCCTGAACACTAACCCTAATCATAACTCGAACCCTAAACATATCCCTCACCCTAAGCCTAACACTAACCTTAACCCTAACCCTAAAACTTAAACTAACTGTTACCCTAAACATGACACTAACCGTAATTATAAACATAAGCTAACATTAAACATAAACCTAACCCTAACACTAACCCTAACCCTAACACTAACCCTAACCATAACTCTAACTCTAATGTAACCCTAATTCTAACCCTACTAAAAACCCTAACCCAAACCATAACCCTAACCGTAACCTAACCCTAACTAAACCTTACAAAACCCTAACCCTAACACTAACTCTAATTCTAACCCAAATCTTAATACTAACCCTTACCCCTAACCTAACCCTATACTAACCCTAACCCTAACCCTAACACTAAACCTAACATTAACCTTAACCCTGACTATACCCTAACCTTAACATTAACCATAACCCTAACCCTAACCGTAACCCTAAAACAAATCCTAAGCCTCACTCTATACCTAATACTAACCATAAAACTATCCCTAACCCTAACCCTAACACAAACTCTAAACCTAATTCTAACCCTATCACAAATGATAACGCTAATGCAAACACTAATTTTAACCCTAACCCTAACGCTAAAACTAATTTTAAGACTAACCCTAACCCTAAATTTAAACCTAAATCTGATCCTAACCGTAACCGTAACCCTAACCCTAAACCTAACCTTACCTAAATATAACCCTAACCGTAACAATAACCCTAACCCTAACCCTAATCTGAATCCTAACCCTAACACTCACCCTCACCCTCACCTTCACCCTAACCCTAATAGTAACACAAACCCTAACACAAATCATAACACTATACCTAACCTAACCTTAAACCTAACCCTTGCCTAACCTAACCCTAACCCTCACCCTCACCCTAACCCTAACCCACTCCATAACCCTAAAGCTAAACCTAATACTAACCCTAATTAAAACACTAACACTAATTATAAACCTAACTATAACCCAAACTCAAACAGTAATGCTAACCCTAACCCTAACCCTAATCTTAACACTAACTTGAACACTAACCCTAACCCTAACAGTAAACCTAATCCTAAACCTAAACCTAACCCTAATTCTAACCCTAACCCTAACACTAACCAAACACTAACACCAACCCTAAACCTAACCCTAAATCTAACACTCACCCTAAACCAAAACCTAACGCTAACCCTATCCCTATCCCTAACACAAACCCTTACCCTAATCCTAACCCGAACACAACCCTAACACTAACCCTCTATGTAACACTTACCCTAAACATAACCCTAACCCAACCCTAAACTAAACACTAACCTTAAACTAACCCTAACCGTAACCCTAACCACAATCCTAATCCTATCCCTAAAGCTAACCCTCACCCTGAATCTAACTCTAAGCCTTAACGTAACCCTTACCCTAAACCTAATACTAACTCTAACCCAAACACTAAACCTAACCATAAACCTTATGCTAAATGTAACACTAATCCTAACAGTTATCCTAACCCTAACCCTAACACTAACACTAAATATAACTCAAACCCAAGCACTAACCCTAACCCTAACCCTAAACTCAATACTAACCATAACATGAGCAGGAGGAGGAAGGAAGGGAGGAGGAGTCAGAAGCTTATCTTATTTAGCATGGAAATGCTATATCAGGGGCTCCGATCATAAGAGGTACTAGTCAGTTTCCAAACCCGCCAATTATGATTGGCATAACTATAAAGAGAATTATAACAAATGCATGTGCGGTAACAATGACATTGTAGATTTGATCATCACCTAATAGAGCTCCGGGTTGACCTAATTCAGCCCGGATTAGTAGCTGTTCCTACTATTCCAGTTCAAGGGCCAAATAGAAGGTAAAGTGTTCCAATATCTTTATGATTAGTTGAGAAGAATCAACGGTTGATGAACATAGGTAGGTGGTAAAATGGCTGCGTAAGCATTAGACTGTAAATCTAAAGACAGAGATTGAGTCCTCTTTTTAGCAAGCCCTGAGGTGAATAAGCATATTGAATTGCAAATTCAAAGGAGCAGCTTCAACTCTGCTGGGGGGGGGGCTTCTCCCACGTTTTTTATTTTACAGTGGGAGAAGTAGATTGAAGCCAGTTGAATAAGGCATTTAGCTGTTAAGTAAAGTTTTATGGGTTTAAATCCCATCAGTCTAGGTGAAAGGGCTTAAAGTAATTGGTTTGCATTCAATTGATGTAAGATAAAGTCTTGCAGTCCTTAGTACAGGAACAGACACTTGCTTAGGGCTTTGAAGGCCCTTGGTCTTAATTAACCTAAATTCCTAGTTCAGAGATGAAAGGAGGGGTATTAATGGTAGGGAGAGAGTGTAAATAATAACAAAATTTGGTAGAAAGGAGATTAGATTATATTTTCAAACTGTCACTTTATTTTGGTATTATTGAATGATGGGAATTGGGTTAGGGATGTGGAGTAAATAAGTCAGGTGTAGAAATATAAATTTAGGAGTGCTAGTATTGCTATTAGTGTGGAGAAAATAAAGTTATTGTTTGAAATAATTTCTTTGAGAATAATTCATTTTGGGGCAAACCCTGTTATAGGGGGCAGTCCCCCTAGTGATATTAGTACAATTAAAATTGTAGATGTTAGAAGGGGAAATTTGTTTCATAAGTTTGATAGGGAAAGGGCAGAAGTTTTTTTTTTTTTTTTTTTTTTTTTGTGGTAGTGGAGAAGTATAAATATATTAATGGTAAGCATAATATAAATGATTAGGTTGAATATTGTTAAACTTGGGTTATATGTAATAATCACTATCATTCATCCTGTATTGGCAATTGATGAGTATGCTAAGATCTTTCTTAGTTAGGTTTGGTTAAGCCCCCCTCAGCCTCCTAGTATAATTGATAGGATTCCTATAAATAATATGTGAGTGGGATTTATGGAAGATGTGATTTGGTATACAATAGAGATTGGGGCAATTTTTTATCATGTTAGCAGAATTAGGCCTGATTTAAGTGGGATTCCTTGGGTAACTTCTGGTACTCATAGATGAAATGGGGCAAGTCCTATTTTTATTGAAAGTGCAATTGTAAATATAAATGATGGAATTTGTTTGTATTAGTTGGACAGGGTTTATTGGCCTGAGTCTATGAAATAAATTATTATGCCTATTATTAATATCATTGATGTGGTGGCTTGAATTAGGAAATATTTGCATGCAGCTTCTGTGGATTGAGGATACCCTTTATCAATTAAGATAGGGATAATTACTAGCATACTTATTTCTAGGCCTACTAAGGTTAGAAGTCAATGTGAACTAAAAAGTGTAATTATAGTTCCAGAAAAGAGAGTGAGGTAGATTGCGGAGAAATTTAGGGGATTTATTAGTACAGGAAGGACATAAACCTTATTAGGAAATTCCCGCCTCTCATGGGAAGGTCAATTTCACTGATTAAAAGTAAGAGACAGTTAAACCCTCGTCAAGCCTTTCATACTAGTCCCTATTTAAGGAAAAGTGACTATGCTACCTTTGCACAGTTAGGATACCATGGCCATTGAATGAATGTCACTGGGCAGGCAGTGCCTCTAATACTATCTATACTAGAGGTGAAGTTTTTGGCAAACAGGTGGGGTTACCATTTGCAGAGTTCATTTTACTTTTTTTAATCTTTCTCTTAGTGCATACCAGTGTTGGGTTAACAGTGTTGTTAATAATGGTTTTGTGGTTTATTTAATATTATGGTGTTGTTAACTATCAGTGAGGAATTCGATCTGATATAAGTTTATGCAGGGAGAATGTTTTCTTGTTACTCATTTTAACATAATTTCTTCTATTAGGAAAATAAATAGATTAGTCCAGTGTTGGTTAAGTAGATTATTGGGAGTTAGCTATTAAGTTTTGATAATTAGGTTAAGCTTTATCGCTTTTTTAATTGATGGCTGCTTTTAGGCCAACTATAGAGGTTAGTAGGTTTACTGTCTAATTAAGGTTTATTCATTAATTCTAAAGAGCTGTCCCTCTTTAGATTAACATTTAAATTTACATTTGGCTTGCTTGTGATTCAGGTAAATTTAAAGTAGAACTAAAATTCTAATCTGGACAACCAGCTATTACCAGGCTTGGTAGGCTTTTCACCTCTACTTATAAGTCGTTCCACTATTTTGCAGCATAGATGGATGGGCTCTTATTGGCTGCTCAGAAGTAGCTTGTCTGGTTTTGGGGTGTTTGGCTTAAATTCTTTTTGTCAAGCATTTTCTGGTTAAATCATTATGCAAAAGGTAAAACTGTTAGTCTACTTTTTTATACTATAAATTTATTCTTTCATCTTTCCCTTATGGTACTCTCTCTATAGCTCCTAATATAAATTTCTATCTCCTATACTTTATTTAGGTAAATGTTTTATTTATTAAATGAACTGTATTTTAGCAGGAGGGGGTTCTGGGCTAGCATTAGTTCAAAATGTTCATAGTAGATGAAATCTCCTGGGTGTAAGCTGGGTGCTTTAGCTAATAAGCTACATTTTGGTTTTTGCAAACACATTTTCCAGTATGTTTACCTTGTTACAACTTATCTCTTCTTATATAATTTTGATTTAATGGATTATGTATAGGGTTATGTGAAAATATATTTGAAGAGAGTGACAGGCTGTGTGTGCGTGCTTTATTGCTTGATTCAGTTAAGCTTACACCTTGACCTAACGTATTAGTGTAGAATTTTCCTGCTTACTGTAAGACCTTAGTAGGGCTTGCTGAAGATGGTGGTATATAGGCTGATAATTGCTAAAGGTGGTGAGGTGTATCAGGGTTTATCGATTATAGAACAGGCTCCTTTAGAGGGATGTAAAGCACTGCCAAGTCCTTTGAGTTTTAGGCCATTGCTAGTAGTACTCTGGCAAACATTTTTTTATTGAATATTTATGTTTAGGGATAAGCATAGTGGGGTATCTAATCCCAGTTTGGGTCTTAGCTATCATGAATTCAGATAATTTAAGATTACTTTTGTGTTTGACTTTCATTATTACCAAGACTTTTTATGGTTTAATAATACTTTAATCTTATCTAGCTAGTCTCTTAATCATGCTTTATGCTGTGTTTCATTAACTAGGGTTAATTGTATGACTGCAGTGGCTGGCATGAAATTTACCAACCCTTATTTAACTTAACTTGGTCAAAATTTCGTTTATAGGCTTAATTTTAATTACTGCTGTATCCCATGGGGATGTGATGGAGCAAGGTATTATGAGCTACTAGGATGATGAATTTGATGCCTGCACCTTTTGATCAATTAATAGATATAGAGGGCATTCTCACTGGGGTGGGGATGTTTGCATGTATAAGTTAGCTAAAAGCTAATGAAAAGGCCAAGACCAAACCTATGTGTTTATGGTGTATAAAATACCCATCTAAGCATTTTCAGTGTTTTGCTTTACTGGTTAAGCTACATTAACATATATAACCTTGAAGGGCATTGCTTATATAGGGCTTGGTAGACAGAGTAATATGTAAGTATTATTAGGATAGGAATAGTGTAGTAGAATTACTTATGGGAACTTAGCTAAAATTTATTATAGATTTCAATCTACTTGGGAGGAAGTCAATAATTTTTTAAGCAGATAAGAAGGTTGAATAGGTTCAAAAAAGGGTTATTGGTTAGACGTTTGTTTTATATTTGGACCTACTATGGAATTAACTTTTTTTTTGTCTATCGAGCATTAAGCCCGACTATGGCAGATAGTGATTATGCAAGATGAGAATATTGATTAATAAGTCCAACTACAATTGAATTGAATGGAAAGAGGTGTCTGACGGCCAATGGTGAGTCCCTGTATCCCCCCAAAAATAAAACCACTAAAGGAATGACAGTGCAGTTTTGTTGGATCATTAGTTCCATTAGAATGGAACTAATCCATCGTGATGTCTTATTTAAGAGGAATGAGTGGGCGATTATGCAGTTCATGGCCCTGAGATAGGAACCAGATGCCAGATAAAGTTCACTATTAGCTACCCCCAGGTTAAAATGGGATCACAGCAAGAAGAGGGACATGTAATTGGGAGACAAGGTGGTTTCACGGAGGTTGGTAGATTATGTGACCACTGTTGGTGGGGGATAGTCATTTGGAACAAGAAAGATTAATGACATAAATGTGCTATGTACTGCTAGCGATATTAATGTACTATGTACTACAAAGTGTTGATATTATGGTAAGCACTGCCATGTTGACAAGCTGTTATGTCAAGTTATAACCTACTGTGTTATGTACTATGTGAGTATTATGAACGTTCTTATATGCATGATGAGAGTCTATTAATGTTGATTAAACATATAATGTCCTATGTACATGGATTAGTAATGGTATTATGTGGGAAAGCACTGATGCACGTTATACAAAGAGGGAAACACTAACCCTAAGTATAATCCTAACACTAACAATAACCCTAACCCTAACACTAAATATAACCCTAGTCCTAAACTGAACCCTAACACTAACCCTAACCCTAAAACTTATCCTAAACCTAAACATAACAAAAACCCTAACCTTAATCCTAACCGAACTATAAATCTAACCCTAACCCTAATTTAACCCAAACCCTAACCCTAACCCTAATACTAATCTTAACCCTAACCCTTACCCTAACCTTAACACTAACTCTATTCCTAACCCTAACCCTAACCTAATCCTGCTGAGAGCCATTGCCAAGTAGGAATGACACATGGCAATTTCTTTGTCAGCCTACCCCATATTGCTTAGAGGAAGGACTCTCCATTGTGGAAATGGGCTTGCCTTGGACCCAGGTCATTTGCAGTGACATTGCATGAATGTTTGAGAAAGGTGACCCTGCTCAAGGACCAGGGTGGATCCGGGTTTAGGGAAGATCCTGCTGGATTAGGGTGGGTCCAGGTTTAGGGTGTATCCTGCTGGGAATAGGGAGTATCCTGCTGCCTCAAGCGCCTGCTCCTTGGGTTTAGGGCGGTTCCAGGTTTAAGGTGGACCCTGCTGGGAATAGGGTGAATCCTGCTGCCTCAGGTGCCTACCCGCTCCTTGAGTTCCCCTTGAGTTCTCGCGGGATTCAGAGAGTATTTGGGATGTAGAGTTCTGGTAGATTTTCCCCAGAACGTGCGTGTAGAGTGCCGGTGAGAGTTTCCGGAATAAAGACTTGCTGTTTGAATCTACAAGGCTGTGAGTGGCTCGTGATTTTGTGCCCAGCCAGACTGCGACATAATCCTAACCCTAACTCTAACCCTAATACTAACTCTAACACTAAAACTAACCCTAAGCCTAACCCTAACACTAAATATAACCCTAACCTAACACTAACCCTAACATTAACACTAACCCTAAACCTAAACCTAACACGAATCTTAAATTTAATCCTATCTTGAACCATAAATCTAACCCTAACCCTAATTTAAACCAAACCCTAACACTACTCTTAACCCTAACCATTACACAAACCCTAACACTAACCCTAATCCTAACCCTAACCATAACCTAAACCTAACCCTAAAACTAACTCTAACCCTCATCCTAAATTTTATCATAACCCTAACCATAACCCTAAATGTAACCCCAACACAAACGCTAACTCTAAAGCTAACACTAAACTAAACCCTACCCCTAACACTAACCCTAACCCTAACCCTAAATCTAATACTAACTCTAATCTTAAACCTAACTCTAAAACATAATTTTACCCTAACCCTAACCATAACCCTAACACTAAACATAACCCTAATCCTAACAAAAACCATAAACCTAAACCTATCTCTAAACCTAACAACAACCCTAACCCTAAAACTAACACTAACACTACCCCTAACTTTAACTCTAACCCTAAAACTATCCCAAACCCTAACCCTAACACTAATCCTAACCATAACACTAATCCTAAGCCTAACTCTAACCCTCACCCTAATTCTAACCGTAAGCTAACCCTAAACCTAACCCTGTCCTAACACTAACCCTAAATCTTATAATCCTAAACCTAACTTTAAATCTAACCCTAACCCTAAACTAAACCTAATCCTAAACCTAACCCTAATACTAATCCTAACCCTAACCCTATCTTGAACCCTAACTCACCTAAACCTAACCCTAATCCTAACACTAATGGGAATTTTAAACATAATCTTAACCCTAAACCTAAGACAAATCCTAACCCTAACCCTAACACTAACCCTAACATTAACACTAACCCTAACCCTAAACCTACACTAATGTTAATTTTAACCATAACCATAAACCTAAACCTAAACCTTACCCTAACCTTTACCCTAAAACTTACCTTAACACTTACCCTAACCATAAACCTAACACTAACCCTAAACCTAAACCTAAACCTCATCCTAACCATAACACTAACCCTAACTTTAAACCTAACCCTAATCCTAATCCTATCCCTAACTCTAACTCTAACCCTATCCCTAAAGTATCACTAACATTAACCCTAACCCTATCCCTAACGTATCACTAACCCTAACCTAACACTAACCCTAACCCTATCCCTAACTGTAACAATAACCCTAACTCTAACCCTACACTAACCCTAAATCTAAGTTTAACACTAATGCAAAAACTAATGCTAAACCTAACCATAATCGTAAATGTAACCCTAACCCTAACCCTAACCCTAAACCTAAACCTAACACTAACCCTAATCCTAACCCTAACCCTAACACGAATCCTAACCATAACCATAAAACTAACACTAATCCTAACCCTAAACCTACCCTAACACTAACCCTAACACTAAACCTAAACCTAGCCCTAACCCTAACACTAACCCTAATGCTAACCCTAACACTAACCCTAACCCTAAACTAATGTTTCCCTAACCCTAACCCTAACCATAAACCTAACACAAACCCTAAAGCAAAACATAACCCTAACTATAATCTAACACTAACACTAACCCTTACCTAACTGTAAACCTAACCCTAACACGAACACTAATCCTAACACTAACCCTAACCCTAATCAAATATTAACCCTAACCCCAGCACAAACTTTGTCATTAACCCTATCCCTAACCCTAACACTAACAATAACTGTAACACTAACCCAAACCCTTACACTATACCTAACCTACCCGTAACCCTAACCCTAATGCTAACTCTAACCATAACCCTATGCCTCACTCTAACCCTCTTCCTAACCATAACCCTAACTGTAACACTAACCCTACCCTAACACTAACCTAACACTAGCCATAACCCTAATTCTATTGCTAATTCTAAAACTAACCCTAACTCTAACACAAACTCTAATCCTAACCCTAACCCCAAAATTAACCTTAACCATAACCCTAACCCTAACATTAACCAAAGCCTAACCCTACTGTAACACTAATTCTAGCCCTAACCCTAACCCTAAAAGTAACCCTAAACAAATCTCTAACACTATCCTTAAATTTAACCCTTACACTAACACTAACACATACACTAAACCTAACACTAACCCTAACCCTCACACCACCCCTAAACCTAACAAAACCCTAACCCTAACCCTAACCCTAAACCTAACGCTAACACTAACCTTATCCTACCAGTAACCCTAAAAGTAACCCTAACCTTAATCCTAAGCCTCATTCTAACTCTGATCCTAACCATAACCCTAACCCTAATCCTATCACTAACCCTAACAGAAACCCTAAATCTAATCCTTACCCTAACACAAAACATATCTGTGAACATAACACTAATATTAACACTAAAAGTAACCCTAAATCTAACTTAATCTAATCTAACCCTAAATCTAACTCTAAAGTAATCCTAAACCTAACCCAAACCCTAATTCTAACCCTAACCCTAAAACTAACCATAATAATAACCCTAATCCTAACTCTAAAACTAATCTTAACACTAACCCTAACTCTAACCATAACACTAACACTATATATAACTCTAACTCTAACCCTAACCCTAGCCCTAACCCTAAACCTATCCCTAACCCTAACACTATCCCTAACCCTAACCCTAACATTAACACTAAAGTTTACCAAAAACCTAATCCTATCGCTAACACTAATATAACCCTCACGCTATCACGAAGAATATACCTAACACTAAAACTAACCCTAACCCTAACCCTTACACTAACCCTAAAGCTCACCATAACCCTAACCCTAAATCTAAAACTAACCCTAAACATAACCTTAACACTAAATCTAACCCTATAACTAGGGCTAACCGTAACACTAAACTTAAACTATCCCTAAACCTATCACTATCCCTAATCCTAACCCTAACAAAAACAGAAACCCTAGACCTAAACGTAAACCTAACACTAAACCTAATGCTAACACAAACCCTAACACGAACCCCAATACTAACTCTAACATTAACCCTTACACTAGCCCTAAACCAAACCCTAAACCTAACACTAACCCTAACCCTAACCCTAACAATAATATTAAACCTAACTTTAAACATAAATCTAACACCAACCATAACCCTAAGACTTACGTGAAACTTAAACCTAAACCTAAAACTAAACCAAACCATAACCATAACCCTAACCCTAACACTAACACTAACCCTAAACCTAAACCTAATCCTAACCCTAACCCTAACCCTAAACTTAACACTAAACCTAACCCTAACTCTAACACTAACACTAACCCCACAACTATACCTAATCCTAAGCCTAATACGAACACTAACCCTAACCCTAATTCTAACACTAATTCTAACCCTAGCTGTAACATTAGCCCTAACCCTAACACTAACCCTAACACTAAACCTAATCCTAACCAAAAGACTAAAACTAACCCTAATCCTAAACCTAAACCTAACACTAACCCTAACCATAAACCTAAACATAATTCTAATCCTAACCTTAACCCTAATCCTAACCCTTACTCTAAACCTCACCCTAAACCTAACCTATTTCTAAAACAATCTCTAACCCCAACCCTAACACAAATCCTAAACCTAACTCTAACCCTAAGCAAAACACTAATCCTATCCCTAACCCTAACACTAACCCAAAAATTACACCTAAACCTAACACTAAACTTAGCCCTAACCCTAACACAAACCCTAACTCTAACCCTAACAGTAATCCTAACACAAATCGACAACCTAACACTAAACCTAACAAAAACCCTAAAACTAACCCTGACCTTAACACAAATCATAACCCAAACCACAACCCTACCCAACTAAACCTTAACCCTAACCCTTACCTAACCCTAACCCTAACCCTTACCATAACACTAATCCTATCCCTAATCCTAAACCTAACACTAAACTTTATCTTAACCCTAACTTGAACCATAACCCTAATCCTAACACTAACCCTAACACTAAACCTAAAACTACCCCTAACCCTAAACCTAACACTAACACTAACCCTAACTCTAACACTAACACTAAACATAACCATAACAGTAACATGAATCCTAACCCTAACACTAACCCTAATTCTCACCCTAACACTAACCCTAACCCTAACCTAGTTACCTAGTGTAACACTAACACTAACCTTAACCCTAACCCTAAATCTAACACAAACCCTACCCTAAATCTAACCCTAAACCTAGCAGAAACCCTAACCGAAACCCTACAACAAACCCTAAAACTTACACGAACCCTAACACTATAACCAACCCTAAACTTAACCCTAACCCTAAAACTAACACTAAAACTAAACCTAATCCTAATCCTAAACCTAATTTGAAAACTATCACACTAATCCTAACCCTACTCCTAACCATAATCCTAACCCTTACCAGAACACTAACCATAACCCTAACCCTAACCCTTAGCCTAAACCTGTTCTTAACCCTAACACTAACCCTAACCCAAACCTTAACCTAACTCTAAACCTAATCCAACCATAACCCTAACTTTAACCCTATCAAAAACCCTAATCCTAACCCTCAACCTAAAACAAACCATAACCCTAACCCTAACCTAACCCTATCACTAACACTAACACTAACACTAATTTTAACTCTTAAACTAACCCTACCACTAACCCGATCCCTTTCCCTGAATCTCACCCTAATTATAAATCTAACCCTAAACCTTACCCTAACTAGTACCCTAACAATAACCCTAACCCTTATCTAATACTAACCCTAAACCTAACATTAAACCAATCATAACCTAAACCCTAACCCTAAACCTAACACTAAACCTAACTTTAACCCTAACACTAACCTTAACACTAACCCTAATCCTAACCCTAATCATAACACTAACCCTAACCCCATCCTTAACTAAAACCCTAACCCTGACCTTAACTCTAATCCTAATCTAAACGTAACCCTAACCCTAACCCTAACCCAAACCCTAACCCTAACTCTCAACATAACACAAATCATAACCCTAACACTAACACTTACCATAACAGTAACCCTAATCCTAACTCTAATCTCAACTCTTAAACTAACCATAACACTAACCTGATCCCTAATCCTGATCTTCATCCTAATTCTAAAACTAACCCTGAACCTAACCCTAACCAGTACACTAACAATAACCCTAACCCTTACCTAATACTAACCCTAAAACTAACCCTAAACTATCAATAGCCCTAAACGTAACCCTAACCCTCAACCTAACACTAACCCTAACTTTAACACTAACCCAAACCCTAACACTAACACTAACCTTAATCCTTACCCTAAGCCTAACTAAACCCTAAACCTACCCTTAACCCTAACACTAATCCTAACCCTAACTCAAAACATAATCGAACCATAACCCTAAACCAAACACTAACACAAGTTCTATCCCTAAACCTAACCCCAACTCATACCCTATCCCGAACCCTAAACGTAACCCAATCCCTAAAACTAACCCTAACCCTAACTGTTACTCTTACCCTAACACTAAACCTAACCCTAACCCTAAACCTAACACTAACTCTAACACTAACCCTAACACTAACCCTAACACAAACCCTAACCCTATCCCTAACTCTATCCCTATTCCTAACCCTAAGCCTAAACCTTACACTAACCCTAACCTAACACTAACTGTAACACTAATTCTAACCTTAAATCTAACCCTAAACCTAACACTTACCCTAACACTAACCCTAACCATAAAACTTACATTAACTCTATCCCTATACCTAACCATAACCCTAATAGTAAACCTACCCCTAACCCTAACCCCACATCTTAACCCTAAGCCTGAACCTAACAAAAACACTAACCCTACCCCTAACCCTAACCTAACCTTAACCCTAACCGTAAAAATTACTTTAACCCTAACCCTAAACCTAACACTAACTCTAACACTAACCCTACCTCTTACCCTAAATCTAACCCTAAGAAAAACCCCTAAACCTAACCCTAACCCTAACACTAACCATAACTCTAACCCTAACCTGAATCCTAACCATATTGAACACTTACCCCTATCCGGAACCCTAACACAAACCCTAATCCTAAATGTAACCTTAATCCTAACACTTACTCTAACCCTAATATAAACACTAACACTAACTCTAATCCTAAACATAAACCAAACCCTAACCTTAACACTAAACTTAACCCTAACCCTAAATATAACTCTAACACTAAACCTAACCCTAACTCTAAAACTAAACCTAACCCTAAACCTTACCAAAAACATAAACCTTACCCTAACTCGAACACTTATCTAAACCTAAACCAAAACCTAACACTAACCCTAACACTAAACCTAACCACAACCATAACCGTAACACAAACACTAACTCTAACCCTAACTCTAACCATAACACTAACCCTATCTCTAACTTTTAACCTAACCTTAATCCTAACACTAATCCTAACCCTAAACTTAACCCTAACACTAACCCTAAATCTAACCTTAACCCTAACCTTAATCCTAACACTAAGCCTAACCATAACCCTAATGCTAATCCTAACACTAACGCTAACTCTAACCCTAATGATAACCCAAACACTAACCATAAACCTAACCCTAACTCTAACCCTAAAACTTAACCTAACCCTAACTCTCACCCTAACACTAACCATAACACTAACCACAACACTTACTCCAATCCTTACAGTAACCCCAACACTAACACTAACACTAAACCTAACCCAAACTCGAACCCTAACATAACAATAAACCTAACCCTAACCCTAACACACTAACCATAACTCTAAACCTAACAGTAATCCTAACACTAACCCTAACACTAACCCATACCCTAATAGTAAATTTAACTCTAAGCCTTATCCTAAACATAAGCCTAAACCTAACCTTAACACTAACCGTAATATAAACCCTAACCCTAACCCTAACCCTAACTCTAACCTTAACTGTAACAGTAATCATAAACCTAAATCTAACCCTAATATAAATCCTAACCCTAAACGTAATCCTAAACCAAACACAATCCGTAATGCTAATCCTAACCCTAACCCTATCCTTTCCCTAAGCCTAACCCTACCCTATCCCTACCCCTAAACCTAACCCTACCCTAATGCTAAAATTAAAATTAACACTAACTCTAACCCTAACACTAATACTAACCCCAACCCTAACCCTAAATCTAACCCTAAAACAACCCTTATCTTAACCTAACACTAACTGTAACCCTAACCCTAAAACTAACCTTAATCCTAACCCTAACACTAACTCTAAACCTAAATCTAATCCTAACACAAACTGTAACCCTAACACTTACCCTAGCCTTACCCTAACCATAACACTAACCCTAACCCGAATCCTAACAGTAACTGTAAACCTAATTGAAACCCCAACCCTAACACAAACACAAACCCTAAACCTTACCCTAACACTAACCATAACCCTAATACTAAATCTAAATCTAACCCTAACAGTAACCGTAAAATTAACTCTAACCGTCACCATAACTTAAACCAAAAACTAACCCTAACATTAACCCTAACCAAACTCAAACACTAATCCTAACCCTAACTCTAACACTAAACCTATCACTAAACCTAACCCTAACTCTAACCCTAACACAACCCCTAAACCTACTCCTAACCTACCACTCACCCTAAACTAAACCCTAACACTAACCCCCAAACTAACCAGAATCTTAACCTTAAAAATCACCCTAACCTTAACCTTAAATGTAACCTGAACCCGAAAACTAACCCTAACAATAACCCTAACCCTAACCCTCACACTAATACTCATCCGAACCCTAAACCCCAAAGCTAACACTAACACTATCCATAACCCTAACACTAATACTAACCCTAACCCTAACACTAACTCTAGTCCTAATCCTATTCGTAAACTTAAAACTAACCCAAAATATAACGATTACAGAAAACCTAATCCTAACCCTAAATCTAACACTAACATTAACCCTAACTTTAACCCTAACCCTAACCATAACACTAACCCTAAACCAAACACAAACCGTAACCCTAACCCTAACCCTAACCTAACCCTAACCCTAATCTGACCCTAATCCTAACTTAAAAATAACACTAACCCTAAAAATAACACAAATCCTAACTATAACCATAACCCTAACCCTAACCTAAACCTAACCCTAACCCTAATTTAGCCCTAACCCTAACCATAACCATAACTCTAACCCTAACTCTAAAATTTACTTTAACCCTAAACCTAACCTAATCCATAACATTAAACTTAACTCTAAATCTTACCCTAAAACAAGCCCTTACCCTAACCCTAATCCTAACCTAACCCTAACCCTAACACTTACACTAACCCTAACAATAACCCTAACCTTAACTCAAAATCTAAACTTGACCCCAACACTAACTCTAACCATCACAGTAACACTAACTCTAACCCTAAATCTAACCTAGCCATAACCCTAACCCCAACATTAACCCTAAACCTAACAGTAAACCTAACACTAATGCTAAACCTAACCCTAACTGTAACACTAACCCTAACATTAAACCTAACACTAACCCTAACAAAAACCCTAATCCTAATCCTATCTGTAACTCTAACCCTAACCCTAAGACTAAAACAATCCCTAACCCAAACCATAACCTGAAACATAACCTAACCCAACCCTAACTCTGACCCAACCCTCACCCTAAACCTAACCGTATCACTAACACTAACACTAAACCTATCCCGAATCCTAACACAAACCCTAACCCCAACCCTAACATTATTACTAACCCTAACCCTAACACTAACCCTAAATCTAACCTTAATCCTATTGATAACCCTAACACTAACCCTAAACCTAATCCTAACACAACCCTGAAACCTAACACTGAACCTAACACAAACCCTAACCCTACAAGTAACACTAACCTTTACACTAACCCTAAACCTAACCATAACCCTAAATCTAAACCTAATCCTGTACATAACCCTAACCCTAAACCTAAACCTAACATGAACACAACCCCTTAAACTAATCCTAAACCAAAACAAAACCTAAACCTAACCCTAACAGTAATCTTAACCCTAACCCTAAACCTAACCCTAATTCTTAAACTAACCCTAACCTTAACCCTAACATTTACCCTTACACTAACCCTAACACTAAACCTAACCTTAACCCTAAACCTAACCCTAAACCTAACCCAATCCCTAACCATAACACTAACCCTAACCATAACACTAACCCTAAAACTAATACTAACACAACCCTGAAACATAACTCAAACCCTTACCCTAACCCTAACCCTAACACTAACCTTTACACTAACCCGAAAACAAACCCAAACCCAAAATCTAAACCTAATCGTGTACATATCCCTAACCGTAACTCTAAACCAACCCTAACACAACCCCCTAACCTAACACAAACCTAACACAAACCCTAACCTTAACACTAACCTTAACACTAACCATAATCCTAACCCTAACCCTAACTCTTTCACTAACACTAAACTTAACCCTAAACTTTACCTTACACTAAACATAATGCTAATTCTATCCTTAACCCTAACCCTAACCCTAACACTATCCCTAACACTAACCCTACCTCTAACCCTAAGTGTAACCCTAAACCTAACCCTAACACTTAACCTAACCATAACCCTAACCCTAACCCTAAAAGTAACCCAAATATGAATCCTAACCCTAACCCTAACCCTGACCCTAAAACTAACCCAAACATGAATCCTAACCTAACCCTAATCCTAACAATAACCCTAACACTAAACCTAACCGTATCCCTAATACTAACCTCAACACTAACCCTAACACTAAGACTAACACTAACCCTAACCCTAACCCTAATCCTAATCCTTAGTGTAACCCTTAGAGTAACACAAACCCTAATGTTAACACAAACCCTAACACTTACCCTAACCCTGTTCAAAACCCTAACTCTAGCACTAAACCTAATCCTAACATAAACCCTAACCCTAAACCTTAACCTAACCCTAACCCTCACCTGAAAACTAAGACTAACCCTAAACCTAAAAGTAAATCTAACCCTAGCACTAACCCTACACCTAATTCTAACCCTAAACCTAACACTAACACTTACACTAACCCTAATCCTAAAACTAAACCGAATGGTAAAGGTAACCCTATCCCTAACACTAACTCTAACCCTAACCCTAAATCTAACTCTTTTCTTATCTTTAACCCTACTCCTAAACCTACTCCTAACCCTAACACACACCCTAAACCTAACCCTAACTATAACCCTAACACAAACACTAAAGCTAATCCTAACCATAATTGTAACCTGAACCCTAACACTAATCCGAACCCCAACCCTATCACTAACCCTCACACTAACACAAACCCTAAACCTAACCATAATCCTCACTCTAACCTAACCCTAATCCTAATCCTAATGTATCCCTAATCCAAACCTAACCCACACCTAACCCTAAAATTAAACTTAACCATAACTCAAACCCTAAACTTAACATTAAACCTAACCCTAAATCTAACCCTAACGGAAATCCTTACCCTAACCTAACCCTAACCCTAACCCTAACCCTAATTTAAATCTAAACTTAACACAAACCCTAAACCTAACACTAATCCTAACCTTACCCAAACCATAACCATAACCCTTATTGTAGCCCAAATCCTAATTGTAACCCTAAACCTAATGCTAACCCTAATTTTAAACCTAACACAAACACTTATCCTAACCCTAACCCTAACCCTAACCCTAAACCTTACACTTACCCTAACACTAACCGTATATTAACTCTAGCACTAACCCTAACCCTAACCCTCATACTAACCCAAAACCTAACCCTATGAAGAAACCTAAGCCTAACACGAACCCTAAGCCTAACCTAAGCCTAAAACTAACCCTAACACTAACCCTAAATCAAACCCTGCCACTAACACTAACCCTAACCCTACTCTAACCCTAACAATAACCGTAAAACCAACCCTAAACCTAACCCGAACTGGAACCCTAACTTTTACAATAACCCTAACCATAATCCTAACAGTGAAAATTCACCCTAACTCTACCCCAAAATGCAAACTTAACCATAATCCTAATCCTAACACAAAACCTAACCCTAACCCTAAACCTAACACAGTAACACTAACTGTAAACCTAAAACTTATCCTAACCCTAACCCTAATCATAACCTTAACACTAACCTTAACACTAAACCTAAACCTAACCCTAATGATAACCCTAACACTAAACCTATTCCTAACCCTAACTCTAAACATAACCCTAACCCTAACCTTAAACCTCACACTAACACTAATCCTAAACCTAACAATAACACTCACCAAAACAAACCGTAACTCTAACCCTACCCCAACCCTAACCATAACCATAACACTAACCCTATCCAAACCGTATCACTAACAGTAATTCTAACCAAAACCCTAATCCTACCCGTAAACTTAAACTAACACTAAACCTAACTTTAACCCTAAAACACAACATAACCCTTACCATAACACTAACTCTATCACTAATGCAAACCCTAACATTAACCCTATTTCTAAACCTAACCCTAAACATAAACCTAATTGTAACCCTAAATCTAACTTTAAACCTAAACCTAACAGAAATTGTAAGTCTTACCTAATCCTAACCATAACACAAAAACTAACCCTAACCCTAACACTAAACCTAACTCAAACCCTAAACTTAACACTAACCATAATCCTAAGACTAATCCTAACAATAAACCTAAACCTAAAACTAACCCTAATACTAACCCTATCCCTAACACTAACACTAACACTAATCCTTACCCAACGCAAACACCAAACCTAAACTTAACCAGAACCTTAACACTCACACTAAATCTAAATCTAACATGAATCCTAACCCTAACCCTAACACTAACCCTAAAACTAACCCTAATGTTAACCCTAACACTAACCATAAGCCTAAACAAAACCTAACACTTACACTAAACCTAACCCAAATCCTATCACTAACCGTAAACTGAACCTGAACCCTAACACTAACCCTAAACCTAACCCTAATGCTAATTCTAACCATAATCCCAACCGTAACCCTAACCCTAACACAAACACTAAAACTAACTATAACTTAATCCTAACCCTATCCCTAAACCTAACATTAACACTAACCCAAAACCTGACACAACCAATAACCCTAAACCTAACCTTAACCCTGATAATAACCCTAAACCTAACCCTAACACTAACTGTAACCCTAACCCTAACCATAATTCTAAACGTAAACCTAACCCTAACCCTAACATTAACAATAACACAAAACCTAATCTTAACTGTAACCCTAAACCTAACACTAAACCTAACCCTAACCCTAACACTAACCCTAGCCCTAACATTAACACTAACACTAACCATCAACCTAAATCTAAAACTAACCCTAGATCTACCCCTAACCCTAACCATAACACTAACCATAACACTAATCCTAACACTAACTCTAAATATTTCACTAACCCTAGCACTATCCTTAACCCTAACTGTAAACCTAACACAAACACTAACACCAAACCTAAACCTAACCCTAACCGTAACAGTCAAACTAAACCTAATCCTAACATGAACCCTAACCCTAAACATAAACATAACCCTAACCCTAAACCTAACACTAAAACTAAACTTATTCCTAACCCGAACCCTAACACTAACCGTATCCATAACCCTAACCCTAACACTAACTTTAACCCAAAGTTTAACATCAACACTAACAATAACCTAAACCCTAATCCTAACTGTAACTCCAGCCCTAACCATATCCCAAACACTGACCTTAACTCAAACCCTAACCCTAATCCTAACACTAACCCTAACCCAACCTTAACCTGTAGCCTAACACTAAACCTAACCCTAACCCAAACATTAACCTTAACCTTAACCCTAACTCAAACCATAACCATAACACTAAAACCTAAACCTAATGCTAACCTTAATACTAACACTAAACGTATTACTAAACCTAACACTATACCTAACCCTAACCCTAACACTAATCCTAACTTCAACCTCAACATTGATTTTAACTCTAAGTCTAACCCTAACAATATGTCAAACCTTAAACCTAACCCCATCACTAATCCTAACCCTAAGTCTAACCCTAACAGTAACCCTAAACCTAAGACAAAACCTAAACCTAACACTATCCCTAACACTAAAACTAACCATCACTTTAACCCTAGCAGAAAATCTAACAATACCCCTAACCCTAACCATAACACTAACCCTAACACTAACACTAATCCTAACACTTACCCTAATCCTAAAGTTAACCCTAAAACTAACACTAAACCTAAACCTAACACAAACTTTAACCCAAACCCTAACACTAAACCTAACCCTAAACTTAACCCCCCAAATAACCCTAACACTAACCATAAACCTAACCCTAATCCTAACTTTAACCCTAAATTTAACAATAACCGTAAATCTAACACAAACACTAACACTAACCCTAACCCTAACACTAACCTTAAAGCAAACCCTACCACTAACTCTAACCCTAAACCTAACTCTAAACCTAACACTAAACCTAACCCTAAACCTTAACTTAATCCTAAACTTGACCCTATCAAAAACACTAACACTAACCCTAACCATAACACTAACCCATATCCTAACACTAAAATTAAAACTAACTGAAAACCTAACCATAATGCTAACCCTAACACTAACACTAGACCTAATTTTAAGGTAAGCATAATAGTAACCCTATCCCTAAACCTAACCCTAAACATAACACTAACCCTAACAATAACCCTAACCCTAACACTAAATGTAAACCTATCCCTAACCCTAACATTATTGCTAACCCTCACCCTAACCCGTACACTAACACTAACCCTAAATTTAAACCTAACTCTAACCCTATCACGAACCCTAACCCTAACCCTAACCCTAATACTAATCTTAAATCTAATCCTAACCCTAACACTAACCCTAATACAAACCTTAACCCTAACACTAACACTAACTCTAAACCAACCCTAACCCTAACCCTAACAATAACCCTAACACTAACCATAACACTAACCTAACATTAACACTAACCCTAACCCTAATCCTACCTCTGAACCTCACCTAACACTTACTGTACCCATAAAGCTAACCATAAAACTAACCCGAACACTAATCCTAACCCTGTCCATAATTGAAACCTTAACACTAGCCCTAACTCTAACCCTAACCTTAACATTAACCCTACCACTAACAATAACCCTAATCCTAACCGCAACCCTAACAATAATACTAACCCTAACACTAACCCTAACAAAAACCCTAACCCTAAACATAACTAGAACCCTAACCTAACCCTAAACCTAAACCTAAGTATAACCGTAACACTAACCATAATACTAACCCTAAACCTAATGCTAACTGTAACCGTAATCCTAATACCAACCCTAACCCAAACACAAACTCCAACACTAACCCTATCTCTAACCCTAACCATAACATTAAACAAAAGCCTAACCGTAACACTAAACCTAAAACTTACCCTAAATCTAACAGTAAATATAACCCTAAACCTTACCTAAACCTAAACCTTACAATAACAAAAACAATGAACTTAAACCTAAAACTAACAATAACCGTAATGCTAACACCAAACCTAACCCTAATCATAAGCCTAACACTAACAGTAACCCAATCCGTAACAATAAACCTAAAACTAACCCTAACCCTAACCCTAACCCTAACCCTAACCCTAACCCTAACCCTAACTCTAACCCTCACCCAAAGATTAACACCAAACCTAAACCTAACACTAACCCTAACACTCAGGCTAAACCTAACCCTAACATATACCCTAATCCTAACCCTAACACAAACCCTAATAGTAAACATAATCCTAATCCTAACCCTAAACTTTCCCTAACCCTAACCCTAACACTAACCATAATCATCAACCTAACCGTAACACTAACCCTGACACTAACTCTAACGCAAAGTTTAACACTAACATTAACCCTAACCCAAACCCTAATCCTAACTGTAACCCTAGCCCTAACACTAACCCAAACTCTAATCCTAACTCAAACTCTAACCCTAAACTTAACACTAACCCTAACCCTAACCCATACCCTAAAACTAAACCTAACCCTAACCCTAACAATAACCCTAAACCCAACCCTACACATAACCATAACACTAATCCTAAACATATTACTAAACCTAACACTATACTTAACCCTAACCCTAACATTAACTCTAACCTTAACCCTAACATTAATCCTAATTTTAACTCTAACCCTAACATTATGATGAACCTCCATCCTTAACCTAACACTAACCCTAACCCTAACCCTAAGCCTAACACTAACCCTAACACTAACACTAACTCTATTTCTATCCATAACACTAACCCTAACCTTACCGTGACACCAACTCTTACACCACCCTAAATCAAACCCTAACACTAACATTAATCCTAACACTAACCCTAATCCTAATGATAACCCTAACAGTAACACTGATCCTAACCCTAACACTAAAACAAACCCAAACCCAAACCCTAACACTACACCTAACCCTAAACCTAACCCCAACTCTAACCCTAACACTATCCCTAAACCTAACCCTAATCCAAACCATAACCCTAACCCTAACAATAACCCCAACCCTAACAAAAATCGTAACACTAACCTTAACCCTAACCTTAACCCAAACCCTAATGCTAACACAAACCCTAACCCTGTCCATAAAGCTAAACTTAACAAAAACCTAACACTAACTCTTAACCTAACCCTAAAACTTACCCTAACCTGAACACTAACCCTAACTCTAATGTTAACCATAACACTAAACCTAAGACAAAACCTAAACCTAACCATAACACTAAATGTAACACTAACCCTAACCCTATCACTGACCGTAATACTAACGCTAATCCTAACCCTAAGGCTAAACCTAATTCTAACCCTAAACCTAACCCTAACACTAACCCTAACACTCACCCTAACACTAACACTAGCTCTACATATAACACTATCTCTAACCCTATCACTAAACTTCTCCCCAATCATAACACCATTGCTAACCCTAAACCTAACCCTAACTGTAACACTAACACTAACCCTAACTTTAACACTAACATGAACTGTAACCTTAACCCTAACACTAAAACTAACCTAACCCTAAACCTATCACTAATCCTAAACCTAACGCTAACCCTAACACAAACCCTAAACCTAACACTAACCCTAACCCTAACAGTAACACTAACTCTAACCTTAACCCTAATCCTACCAGTAAACTTAACCAAAGTTACCATAAACCGAAACCTAACACAAACCCTACCCCTAAACTTAACCCTAACCCTAACCTAAACCAAATCCTTAATCTAACCCTAAACCTTACCCTAACTGGAACACTAACCCTAACTCTAATCTTAACCATAACACTAGCCCAAATAGAATACATAACTAACCATAACCCTAAATGTAGCACTAAGCCTAACCCTATCATTAACTCTAAAACTAACCCTAATCCTAACCCTAATGTTAATACTAACTCTAACCCTAAACCTAAAACAAACCCTAAGCCTTAAACCTAACCTTAACCCTAACACAAAAAATAACCCTAAACCTAATACTAAACCTAACTCTTACCCTAAACCTAACCCTATTCCTAAACTTAATACTAACCCTAACACTAAACCTAACCCTTACCATAACCCTAACCATAACATTAACCCTAAGCCTAACCCTAAACCTTGTACTAACACTAACCCTAACAAAAAAACTATCCCTAACCCTAACAAAAAACCTAACCCTAACCTTTTGTCTTACACTAAACCTAACCCTAACTCTAACCCTAACACTAACCGTAACTCTAACACAAACCCTAATGCTAACCATTACCCTAACCCCAACCTAACCCTAACCCTAACCCTAACCTGATTCCTTACCCTAACCCTAACCCTAAAAACTAAACTTAATGCTAAGTCTAATGATAACCCTAACACTAACCCTACCCCAAACCTAAACCTAACCCTAACACAAACCTAACCCTATCCTAACTCTAACCTGAATCCTAACTGTAACTGTAACCCTAAATCTCACCTTAACCCTCACCCAAAGAGAAACCCTAATCCTAACCCTAACTGTAACCCTAACCCTAACTGTTACCCTAACCCTAACACTAACCCTAACCCTAAACCTAACACTAACTCTATATGTAACCATAACCCTAACACTTACACTTAATCCAACCCTAATCCTAAGTCTAACCGTAACTCTAACCGTAACCCTAAGATGAACCCTAACCCTAACCGTAACCCTAACACTAACCCTAACCCCATTTTTAACCCTTTCACTAATACTAACCCTAAACATATCCCTAAACCTATCACTAACCCTAACCCTAAACCTAACCCTAACACTAACAGTAACCCTTATTCTAACCCTATCCTATCAGTAACACTACCCCTAACCCTAAACCGAACCATAAACTTAACCTAACCCTAACCTAACTTTTACCCTAACACTAAACCTAACCCCAAATCTAAACCTAACACTAAACCTAAACTGAACCCTAACCTTAACACTATCGCTCACCCTATTGCCTAACATTAACATTAAACCTGTTCCTAAGCTAACATTATCCAAAACCCTCACCCTAACACTAACCCAATTACTAACACTAACCCTAACTGTAAACCTAACCCTAACCCTAACCCTAACACTCATCATAATCATAGCCCTAACATGAACCCTAAACTTAACCCTAACCCTAATCCTAACACTAATCCTAAACCTAGATCTTACTATAACTCTAAACCTAACCCTAACCAGAACACCAATCCTAAACCTAACCCTAAACCTAACAATAACCCTAACACTAAGTCAAACCCTAACCCTAATCTGAACTGTAAGCCTAAACTTAATACTAACCCTAACCCTAAAACTAAGCCTAAAACTAACCCTAACCCTATACCTAACACTAACCCTAATCCTAATGGAAACCCAAAACCTAACACTAAGCCTAACCCTAACCCTAACTGTAACACTAAATATTACCCTAACCCTAAACTTAACCCGAACACTAGCCCTAACCCTAACCCTAACAGTAACACTAACCCTAAAAGTAACCATAAACTAAAACTAACCTTAAACTTTACCTAAATCTAACCCTAACCCTAACGCTAACCCTAACAGTAATTCTAAACCTAACCCTAACACTAACCCTAACCCTAACCCTACACATAACCGTAACCGTAACCCTAACCCTAACCCTAACACTAGCCATAACCCTAATCCTAACACAAACCCTAACCCAAGTCAAAACCCTAACCCTAACCCTTACCTAACTCTAACTGTAACCCTAACACTAACCTTACTACTAACCCTAACCAGAACCTTTACCCTATCATGAATCCTAACCCTAACCCTAAACCTAACACTAACTCTAACCCTAATCCTAACACTAAACCTAACCCTATCCCTAATCATAACACTAACCCTAACCCTAAACTTAATCCTAACACTAACTCTAACCCTAAACTTTAATCTAACCATAAACCTATCTGTAATTCTAACCTAACCCTTACATAAATCCTAACCCTCACCCTATCACTAATCCTAATTTTAAAACTAAACCTAACACTAACCCTAACCCTATCCATAACCCTAACACTAAAGCTAACCTGAACCCTTACCCTTACTCTGAACCTAACACTAACCCTAACACTAACCCTAACCATAACCATAACCCTAATGCTAAACATCACCATAACCCTAACACTAACCCAAACACTTACCCTAACCCCAACCCTAACAAAATCTTTAACCCTAAAACTAAAAATAACACTAACCCTAAACTAAAAATAACCCTATCAATAACCCTAACCCTAAACCTAAACCTAATACTAACCACAATCCTAACCCTAACAATAAACCTAAATGTATTCCTAAACCTAACACTCTTTGTAACCCTATTCCTAACACTAACCCTAACACTAATCCTAAAGCTAAGCCTAACCCTAACACTAACCCTAACCATAACACAAACCCTAACACAAAGCCAAAATTAACCATAAACTTAACCCTAATCATTATTGTATAGCTAACCCTAAGGCTAGCCATAAATCTATCACAAACCCTAACACTAACCCTAACCTTAACCCAAACCCTAACCCTAACACTAAGACTAACGCTAATCCTAACACTAAACCAAACACTAAACCTAACCGTAACTTTTACCGAAACCCTAAACCTTACCCTAACCCGAACACTAACCTTAACCCTAAACCCAACCATAACAAAACCCTAACCAAAACTAACCCTAATCATAACCCTAACCCTAAATCTAACGTAAAACTAACACTAACCCTAACACTAATGCTAACCCTAATCTTAACGTTAACCCTAACACTAACCCTTAATGTAACCCTAATGCTAATGCTATCCCTAACCCTAACCCTAACCATAACACTAACCCTTATCCTAACCCTAACACTAAATCTCAAACTATCCCTAATTAAACTATTGCTAACCCTAACCCTATCCCTAACACTAACACTAATTCTAAACATACCCCTAACCCTAACACTAACCCTAACACAAACTCTAACACTAACCCAACCCTAACAGTAACACTCAAACTAACCCTATCAACCCAAACCCTAACCCTAATCCTACATGTAACCCTATTGTAACAGTAACCTTAACCCTAACAAAAACCCTAACCGTAACCCAACCCTAACCCTAACCCTAACCCTAACTAACCCTAACCCTAATATTACCACTGTTGACCTATTATGAGACCTTGCTTCCCAATGTTCAAAAATAACACTAGAGAAGCATGCAGAGGCAAAGTCAGAGTGGCAAGTAGAGGCTTTATTAAAGGACAGCAGAAAAGACTTCTCCTGGAAGAAGAAGGGGACCCAAGAGATGGAATCTGTGGAAATGTGGTTGTTTCCCATTTTTATAATTCTTTCAGTGATGGAATGTAGGTGGGAAGGCCCGAAGGGTGGGGCACAGGTGGGGCAAAGAAGTAGTCTTCATTAACATTTCTTTGGGATGGACTCTGGGCCTTGGCCTTTCCCTGACTTCATTAATATTCCAAGAGATGTTCTGCTTTTCCCAGAATTCATTCTTATTATGGCCTCCATTTTGGATCTTACTCAATATTAGACCTGAATTACCTAACTACACTGACTACCTAACTTTAAATCTGGCTTCACTAACACTAACCTAATACTAAACTTAACACTAACCCAATACCTAACCCTTACCCTAAAACTAACCCTAACCATAACCTTAACACTAACACTAACCAAAAACCTAACCCTAAACCTAATCATAACCCTAACCCTAAGCTTAACACTAACCTTAAACCTAAACCTAAACCTATCCCTAACCCTAACAGTATAATTAACCCTAACCGTAACACAAACTGAACCCTAACCCTAACCCTAAAACTAACACTCAACCTAACCCAAACCCTAACATAAACTCTAATTCTAACACTAACACTAACACAAACCCTAAGAGTAACCCTTACCTTAACCATAATACTAACCCCAAACTTAACATTAACCCTAACCCTAAAACTAACCCTAACCCTAACCCTAAAATTAAACCTAACCGTAAACCTATTCCTAACATTAAACATAACACTAACCCTAACACAAAAATTAACACTAACATTAACCCTAACCTTATCCTAATCCTAAGTGTAACCCTAACCCTAACTTTAACAATAACCCTAACCATAATCCTAACTCAAACCCTAAACCTAACCCTAAAACTAACCCTAATCCTCACCCTAACCCTTAGCCTAAATGTAACCTTAACCCGAAACCTAACCCTATCACTAATCTTAACCCAAAATTTATCTTAATTTAACCCTATCACTAATCTTAATCCTAACACTAATCTTAACCCTAACACTAATCATAACACAAACCCTAAACCTAAACCTAACCCTAAAACTAACTCTAAACCTATCCCTAACCCTAACAGTAAAATAAACCCTAACCCTATCCCTAACACAAACATTAACACTAAACCTAACCCTAACCCTATATTTCACATTAACCTTAACCTAACCCTAACCCTCACCTTAACCCTAACACAAATGCTAATTCTAACCCTAGCACTAACCCTAACCCTAAACTTAACCTTAACATGAACCTTAAATGTAACCCTAACCCTAACCTTAAAGCTAACCCTAACACTAACCCTAAACCTAACACTACACCCAAACCTAAACCTTACCCTTACCCTAACCATAACACTAATCCCAATGCAAACCGTAATCCTAACTGTAACATGAACCCTAAGTCTAACCCTAACCCTAACACTAAACCTAACACTAACAATTATACTAACTCTAACACACCAACCATAACACTAACCCTAACCCTAAACCTAAATGTAACAATAAACCTAACCCCAATCCTAATCTTATAACTAATTCTAACCCTAAACATAACTCCAAAGCTAACAATAACCATAACCATAACCCTAACCCTAACACTAACCCTAACTTTACCACTAACCCTAGCACTAACATTAACTGTAACCTCTAAACCTAATCATAATTCTAACACTAAACCTAACCCTAATTCTAACCCTTAATATAACCTTAATCTTACCCGTAACCCTAACACTAAACCTAAACCTAACCCTTACACAAACCCTAACCCTAACCCTAACCCTAAAACTAACTAATGCTAAACCTAACTCTAACCCTAACACTAAGGCTAACACTAACCCTAAACCAACCCTAAGCCTAACACTAACCCTAACACTAACCCTAAACCTAACCCTTACTATAACACTAATCCTAACCACAACCCTAACATAAATATAAACCTAACAATTACCCTAACCATATCACTAACCATAAACGTAAACCTAACCCTAACCCTAACATGAACACTAACACTCACACTAACCTGAAACCTAACACAAACCCTAATGTGAACAAAAAAAACTAACCCTAACCCTCATCCTAATCCTTACTTTAACCCTAACAGTAACCCTAATCTTAACCCTATCCCTAACCCTCTCCCTAATGCTAACACTAATCCTCACCCTAAACCTAATCCTAACACTAAACCTAACACAAAATTTAACACTAACATTAACCCTAACCTGAATCTAATCCTAACTCTAACCCTAAACCTAACAATAACTCTAAGCCTAATCCTAACCCAAACTATAACCCTAACCCTTATGTAACGCTAACCCTAAAACTTACGTAACCCTAACCGAAAATCTAACACTAAACCTAACACTAACCCTAACCCAAATGTTAACACTCACTCTTACCCCAATGCTAACCCTATCACTAACCCTAAATCTAAACCTAAAACTAATGTTAACCCTAACTGTAACCCTAACCATAACCCTAACTGTAATCCTAAAACTAACCCTAACACTAACCCTAAACCTCATTATAACCCTAATCCTAACCATCACCCTAAACCTAACCCTAACACTAAACCTAATGCTAACCCTAAATCCACGACTAACCCTAACCCTAAGGCTAATCCTAATTCTAACATTAACCCTAACCCTAAACCTAAACCTTACCTAAACATAATTCTATCCTTAACTGTAACCGTAAAAATAACTGTAATTCTAAACCTAACCCAAACCCTAAACCTAACATTCACATTAACCCTAAACCTAAACCTAACACTAACACTAACCCAAAACCTAACATTAAACCTACACTTATATATAAGGCTAACCCAAACTCTAATGCTAAACCTAACCCTAACACTAACACTAACACTAAACTTAATCCAAACCCTAACACTAATCCTAACACTAACCTAACCCTAACCATAAAACTAACCTAACACTAATAACCTAACCTAACACTAACCTAACCTAACCTAACCTAACACTAACCCTAATCCTAACCCTAAAACTAATAACCTAACCTAACACTAACCTAACCAAACCTAAACCTTACACTAACCCTAATCCTAACCCTAACAGGAAGCCAAACCCTAACCCTAACCCTAAAGCTAACCCTAACCCTAACATTAACACTAAACCTCACCCAACCCTTAACCTTTAACTAACACTAACCCAACCCTTACGTAACACTAACCTTAACCCTAATTCTAACACTACCCTAACCCTAACACTAACCCTAACCTTAACATGAACTCTAACCTTAACCCTAACCCTAACACTTACCGTATCCCTAACCCTAACACTATCCCTAACCCCAAAACTAACCCTACCATAACACTAATTCAAACACTAATCCTAACCCTAAACTTAACACTAACACTAAACCTAATGCTAAACCTAATACTAAAGCAAACCCTATACCTAACTCTAACTGTAACCCTAACCCTAACCCTCACCATAACCCTAACCATAAACCTAAAACTAACCATAACCCTAACACTACCAGTAACTCTAAACGTACCTATATCCATATCCCAAACACTAACGCTAGCCCTAAAACTAACACTAACCCTAAAACTAACCCTAACTTTATCTCTAAACCTAAACATAAACCTAACACGAACACTAACTTAACACAAACCTTAACACTAACCCTAACCCTAACCCTAATTTAATCTAACACTAACTCTAACACAAACACTAATCCTAAACCAACCCTAACCCTAAACTAACTCTAACCCTATTCTTAACCCTTATCGTAACCCAAACAAACTATAATATGAACCATAACCACAACACAAACCCTAACCCTAAACCTAACACTAACACTAACCCTAACCCTAACACTAACTCTAACACTAATTGTAACCATATCCCTAATCCTAACCCTAAAACTTACTGTAAACGTAATTCTAACCCTAAACATAACATTAAACCTAACCCTAAACCTAACACTAACCCTAACCCTAACTGAAATTATAACCCCATTCCTAACCCTAACCCTAAACGTAACACAAACCCTAACCCTAACCATAACCATAACAGAAAACTAATCCTAACCAAAACCTAACATTAACCCAAACCCTTACCCTATCCCTAACACTAACCCTAACCATATCCCTAAAATAACCATACCCTAATCCTAACCCTAACGATAAGAAAAACCTTATCTGTAAACCTAATGATAACACTAACCCTAAAACTATCCCTAACCCTAACACTACAACTTACCCTAAACTTAACCCAAATACTAACAATAACCCTAACACTATTCTAACGCTAACCCAATCACAAAACCTAAACCTAACCCTAACCCTAACACTAACTCTAACCCTACCCCTAACTCTACCGTACAATAACCCTAAGCCTCACCTTAACCCTAACCCTAACCCTAACAATAACCCAAATCCTAAGTCTAAAACTATCCCTAAACCAACTCTGACACCCATCCAAACACTAATCCTAACCCTAAATGTAACCCTAAATGAATCACTAACCCTAACCATAAACATAACCCTAAACCTAACACTAACACTAATCCTAACCCTAAACCTAAACCTTATATAACCCTAACCCTAACCCTAAATCTAACCCTAACACTGATTCTAACCAAAATCTTAACACTAACTCTTACACCAAACCTAAACCTATACTAACCCTAACCCTAACCTAACACTAAACCTAACACTAACCTTAACCCTAACTATACCCTAACCCTAACATTAACCCTAACCCTAACTCTAACACTAACCCTAACCCTAACCCTAACCCTAAAACTAACCCTAAGCCTCACTCTATACCTAAACTAACCATAAAACTATCCCTAACCCAAACCCTAACACAAACCCTAAACCTAAACTTAAGACTATCACAAAAGATAACCCTAACATTAACACTAATTCTAACACTAATCCTAACACTAAAACTAACCCTAAGACTAACCCTAACCCTAACTTTAAACCTAACCATGATCCTAACCATAACCCTAACCCTAAACCAAACCCTTACCTAAACATAACCCTAACCCTAACCTGAATCCTAACCCTAACCCTCACCCTAACCCTAACCCTAATGTTACCCTAACCCTAACCCTAACCCTAATTCTAACACAAATCCTAACTCAAACCAAAACACTAAACCTAAACTAACCCTAAACCTAACCCTAGCCTTATTGTAAGTGTAATCCTCACCTGAACCCTAACGCTGACATGCTCCCTAACCCTAACCCTAAACCTAATACTAACACTAATTCAAACAATAACACTAACCCTAAACCTAACTATAACCCAAACCCAAACACTAACGCTAACCCTAACCCTAACCCTAATCTTACCATAACCTGAACACTAAACCTAATCGTAACATGAACCCTAACTCTAACCCTAACCCTAACCCTATCCTAATCCTAATCATAACCCTAACAGTTAACGTAAACCTAAGCTTAACCCTAACCATAACACTAATACTAAGCTAACATTAACACTAAGCGTAACCCTAACTCTACCCCTCACCCTAAACCAAAACCTAACACCAACCCTAACCATGTCCCTAAACAAACCATAACCTTAATCCTAACCCGAACAGAACCCTTAACACTAATCTTCTCTGTAACACTTACCCTCACCCTAACCCTAACATTAACCCTAAACTAAACAATAAACCTTAACCTAACACTAACCCTAACCCTAAACACAATTCTAATCCCAAAGCTAACCGTCACCCTGAAAGTAACCCTAAGCTTCAACTTAAACCTAACCCTAAACCTAATACTAACCCTAACACTAATTCTAAACCTAACCCTAACCCTAACATTAACACTAAATATAACTCAAACCCGAACACTAAATGTAACACTAACCCTAACCCTAATCCTAACCCTAACCATAACACTAACAATAATCCTAAAACCAACACTAAATATAACCCTAATTCTAAAGCTAATCCTAACACTAAACCTAATCTTAATCCTAACACGAACCATGAATCTAATCCTAATCCTAATTTAACCCAAACCCTAACCCTAACCCTAACACTAATCTTAACCCTTTCCCTTACGCTAACCCTAACACTATCCCTAATCCTAACCCTAACCCTAATCTAACTCTAACCCTAATGCTAACCTAACCCCAACCCTAACACTAACCCTAACCCTATACCTAATAGTAAATATAACCCTAAACCTAACCCTAACACTAACCCTAACCCTAACACTAACCATAAAGCTAAACCTAACATGAAGCCTAACATGAACCATAAATCTAACCCTAATCCTAACCCTAACCCTAACACTAACACTAATCTTAACCCTAAACCTTATCTTAACCCTAAAACTAACCCTAATCCTAACCCTAACACTAATCTAACCCTAAACCTAACTCAGCCTAACCCTAACCCTAACACTAACCCTCACCCTAACCCTAAATATAAACCTAATCTTAAACCTAGCCCTAACACTAACCCTAAACCTAAACCTAAAACAAACCCTAATTTTAATCCTAACATGAACCATAAATCTAACCCTAACCCTAATTTAACCCCAACCCTAAACCTAACCCTAACACTAATCTTAACCCCAAACCTTACCCTAACCATTACACTAACCCTAATCCTAACCCTAAACCTAACCTAAAACTAACCCTAAACCTAATTCTAACCCTAATCCTAACCTTTATCATAACCCTAACCATAACCCTAACTATAACCCCAAAACCAACCCTAACCCTAAAGCTTACACTAACCTAAATCCTAACTCTAACACCCACCCTAACCCTAACTCTAAAAATAATACTAACTCTAACATTAACCCTAACCCTAAACCAAATTTTTTCCGTAACCCTAACCCTAACCGTAACCCTAACACTAAACATAACCCTAATCCTAATACAAAACATAAACCTAACCCTAATTCTAACCCTAACATCAATCCTATCCATAAATTTAACACTAAATCTAACACTCATACTAACCCTAACTTTGACTCTAACCCTAACCCTAACCCTAAAACTAAGACTAATCATAACCCTACCACTAACCTTAACAATAACCTTAATCCCAAGCCTAACTCTAACCCTCACCCTAATTCTAACCATAGCTAACCCTAACCCTAAACCTTATTTTAACACTAACCCTCAACCTAACTCTCACCCTAACCCTAACCCTAACACTAACCCTAACTCTAATCCTAACCCTAACTTTAAAACTAACCCTAACCCTAACCCTAGTCTTAATGCTAACATGAACCCTAAACCTTACCCTAATGCTAACCTAAACCTAATCCTAAACTAAGTTAATTTTTCCGTAACCTTAACCCTAACCCTAACCGTAACCATAACACTAAACATAACCCTAATGCTAATACAAACCATAAACCTAACCCTAAATCTAACCCTAACAGCAACCCTAAACCTAAATTTAACACTAACTCTAACACTCACACTAACCCTAACTTTGACTCTAACCTTAACCCTAACGCTAAAACTAAGCCTAATCATAACCCTACCACTAACCATAACAATAACCCTAATCCCAAGCCTAACTCTAACCCTCACCCTAACACTAACTTTAAACCTATCTTGAACCATAACTCACCTAACCCTAACCCTAATCCTAACCATAACCAGAACTTTAAACATAATCCTAAATGTAAACCTAAGACAAAGTCTAACCCTAAACCTAACACAAACCCTAACCCTAAACCTACACTAACAATAATTTTTACCATAACCCTAACCCTAACCCTAAACCTTACCCTAACACTTACCCTAAACCTTACCTTAACCCTTACCCTAAACGTGAACCTAACACTAACCAAACCCTAACCCTAAACTTAATCCTAACCATAACACTAACTCTAACCCTAAACTTAACCCTAATCCTAACCCTATCCCTAAACCTAAGTCTAACTCTATCCCAAACGTATCACTAACACTAACCCTAACTCTATCCCTGAACCTAAACCGAACCCTGACCCTAACTTTAATAATAACCCTAACCTTAAACTAACCCTAACCCTAGAACTAACCGTAACACTAACCTTAGCCATAACCCTAACACTTAGCCTAATCCTAACCCTAACACTTACCCTTATCCTAACCCTAACACAAACACTAAAACTAAACCTAACAAAAACCCTAACCCTAACAGTAACTTTGACACGAACACTAACCCTAATCCTAAACATAAACCTAAACCTGATCCTAACAATAACCCTAAACCTATCTCTATCCCTAAACATAACACTTACTTTAACCCTAACCCTAACATAACACTACTTCTAAGCCTCACCATAACCCTAATCCTAACTGTAACACTAACCCTAACTCTAACCCTACACTAACCCTAAATCTAAGTCTAATACTAACCCCAAAACTAATATTAAACCTAACCATAACGCTAAGTGTAACCCTAACCCTAACCCTAATCCTAAACCTAACCCTAACACTAACCCTATCCCTAACACAAAACCTAACCATAACTGTAAACCTAAAACTAACCCTAACCCTAACAATAAACCTAACCCTAACTCTAACCCTAACACTAACCCTAAGTCTAACCCTAACCCTAACCCTAATTCTAAAACTAACCCTAACCCTAATCCAAACCGTAAACCTAACCCTAACACCAAAATTAACATTAACCATAACGCTAACCCTAACCATAACCCTAACTTTAACCAAATCCGAACCCTACCATAATACTTATTCTAGCCCTAACTCTTACCCTAGAAGTAACCCTAAACATATCCCTAACCCTAACATTATTTTTAACTTTAACCCTAACCCTAACACTAACACATACACTAAACCTAACCCTAAAACTAACTCTCACACTAACCCTAGCCCTAACAAAAACTTTAACCCTAACCCTAACACTAACACTAACTGTAACACTAACACTAACCCTATCCTACCAGTAACCCTAAAACTAACTCTAAACCTAATCCTAAGCTTCATTCTAACTCTAAACTTAACCATATCCCTAACCTTAAACCTATCACTAACCCTAACAGAAACTCTAAACCTAACCCTTACCCTAACACAAAACATATCCCTGAACCTAACACTAATAGTAACAATAACCATAAACTTAAACCTAACTCTAAAACTAACCCTAAACATAACCCAAACCCTAACCCTAACCTTAAAACTAACCCTAAACATAACCCTAATTTTAACTATAAAACTAACCCTACACTTACCCTAGCCCTAACCATAACACTAACCCTAACTCTAACCCTAGCCCTAACCCTAAGCCTATACCTAAACCTAATACTATACCTAAACCCAATCCTAACACTAACACTAAAGCTAACCATCACCCTAATCCTATCCCTAACACTAACCCTAACCGTAACCCTAACAGTACCCTTACACTAACCCTAACCCCAAACCTAATCTTTACCATAATGGTAATTCTAACCATAACCCTAACCCTAACACTAACCTTAAAACTCACCCATACCCTACTCCTAACCTTAATCTTAACACTTAGCCTAAACCCAATGTTAACCCTTACCCAAACACTGTTCCTAACACTAACTCTAACTGTAATTCTAACCCTAACCCTCACTGTAACCCTCAATATAACCCTAAAACAAACCCTAATACTAAACCTAACACGAACCCTAAACCTAACCCTAACCCTAACCATAACACTAACCCTAAACCTACACTTAACCCTGACACTAACCCTAATTCTAACCCTAACACTAAACCTAACACTAACCCTAACCCTAACCCTAACCCTAACCATACCCCTAACTCTAACACTAATCATAAATCTAAAAGTAAACCTAATTCAAACCCTAACTCTAACCCTAACCTAACTGTAACCCTAACACTGACATAAACCTAACCCTAACCTTAACCCTAACCATAACACTAACACTAATTCTAACCCTAACACTAACCCTAATTTTATTCCGAAACCTAAGCTTAAACCTAAATCTAAACCTAACACTAAACCTAACCCTAACACTAAACCTAACCCTAACACTAACCTCAACACTAAACTTAACCCTAACAATAACTCTAAACCTAACACTAACTGTAACCCTAATACCATAATGCTAATCCTAAACCTAACCCTAACACATAACCTTAACCTAACCCTAACCCTAACACAAACCATAACCCTAACCCTAACACGAATCATAACCCTAACCCGACGCCTAACCTTAACACTAACACTAACCTAAACCCCAACCCTAACCCTAACCGTAATCCATATATTAAAACTAAACCTAACCCTAATCCTAACTATAACACTAACACTAAACTTAAACCTAAATATAACATTAATCCTAACCTTATCCGTAACCCTAACACTAACTCTAAATCTATCCCTAACCCTAACACTATTCCTAACCCTATCCCTAATTCTAACCTTAAAACTAATAGTAAGCCTAACCCTAAATCTAACCCTAACCCTAACACTAACCTTAACCCTAATCCTAACACGAACCCTAATCGTAACTGCAACCTTAACAATAACCCTAACTTTAACCCTAATGCTAACACTAACCCCAACCCTAACACTAATGCTTATTTTAAAACTAAACCTAACCCTAAACCTAAACATAACACTAACCCTAAACTTAAACATAATTATAACACTAATCCTAACCTTATCCCTAACCCCAACACTAACTCTAAATCAATCCTTAACACTATCACTTTTCCTAACCCTAACCCTAATGCTAACCTTAACACTAACAGTAAGCCTAAACCTAACCTTAGCACTAACACTAACCCTAATCCTAACACGAACCCTATTCATAACCGTAACCCTAATGATAACCCTAACTCTAACCCTAATGCTAACACTAACCCTAAACATAACCCTAACCCTAATGCAAACAAAAACCCTAACCCTAACACTAACACTAACCCCTACCCTAAACCTAAACCTAACACTATCCCTAACCCTACCTAACACGAACCCTAACCCTAACCATAATTCTAAGTAAACCTAACCCTAACCTTAACCCTAACATGAAATGTAACCCCAACTCTAATCCTAACCCTAACACTAATCCAAAACCTAACTCTAATCCTAGTCTAACCCTAAGTGTATACCTCAACCTAACCCTAATCCTAATCATAACCGTAACCCTAATCCTAACACTAACCCTAAACTTAACACTAAACTTAACCCTAAACCTAATTCTAAACCTAACACTCAACCTAATCCTAACTCTAACAGTAATACTAACTATAATCATAACCCTAAACCTAACCCTAAACCTTACCTTAAAACAAATCAAACACGAACAATACACCTAAACCTAACCCAAGCACTAATTTTAACCCTAACGCTAACACTAACCCTAACCCTAAAACTAAAACTAAGCCTAACCCTAAACCTAAACCTAACACTTATCCTAACCCTAACACTAACACGAACCATAACCCTAACCGTAACCCTAAGTAAACCTAACCCAAACCCTAACCCTAACACTAACCCTAAACTTAACCCTAACCCTAATCATAACACTTACCCTAAACCTAACACTAACTGTAACAGTAAACCTAACTCTAATCCTAACACTCACCCTAAGCCTAACCCTAACAGCAAAACTAACTCTAATTATAACCCTCACCATAACCCTAAATCTTACCTTAACCCTAACCCTAATCCTAACACTAACACTATCTCTAACACTAACCCTAACCTAACCCTAACCGTAACACAAACCCTAACCCTAAACCTAACCCTAAACTTATCCTAACCCTAACACTAACCTAACACTAACTCTAATCCTAAAACCAACCCTTACCCTAACCATATCCCTAACCATAAACCTAACCCCCAAACTAAACTAACTCTAACCCTAAATCTAACCCTAACCCTAACCCTAAACCTTACACTAACCCTAACCCTAACTCTAACACAAACTCTAACCCTAACCCTAACAGTAACCCTAAACCTAACCCTAACCCTAAACCTAACCCTAATACTTTCCCTAACCCCAACCCTAGCCCTAACCTGAAACCTTACATTAAAACTAAATCTAACTCTAAACCAGACACTAACCATAATTCTAACTGTAAATCTAACCCTAAGGTTAATTATAATGCTAAACCAAACACTAACGCTAACCCTAACTGTAACCCTAATACTAACCCTAACATTAACCTTAAACCTAAGGGTGACACTACCCTAACCCTAACACAAACCCTAAGCCAAATCCTAAAACTAACCAAAATCTAAACATTACCCTATTCTTAACACGAACCCTAAACCCAAACCGAACCCCACCACTAACACTAACTCTAACCCTAAGCCTTACCCAAACCTAACTTAACCCTAATCCTAACACTAACCCTAACTCTAACCCTAACACTTAGCCTAACCGTAATCCTAACACTCACTGTAACCCTAACCCTAACACTAACACTAACTCCAATTGTAACCCTAAACCTAAACCTAAACCTTACCCTAACACTGACCCTAACCCTAACACTAACCCAACCCTAAAACTATCCCTAAATCTAACACTAATCCTAATCATAACCAAAACTCTAACCCTAGTCCTAACCCAAACACTAACCGTAACTTAAACCGAAAACTCAATCATAAACCTAAACCTAACCTAACCTTAAACCTAATCCTAAATTTACACTAACTCCAACCCTACTGGAAACCTAACCCCAAACCAAACTGTAACACTAACCCTAACCCTAAACCTTACTCTAACCATAACCCAAACATTAACCATAACTCTAACCCTAACCATAACAATAAACCTAACCCTAACCCTTACCCTAACCTAACACTAATACTAACCCTAAAACTAACACTAACTCTAACCCTAAACCTAACCAAAACACTAATACTAACTCTAACACTCACCCTAACACTAACCCTAACCCTAATAGGATCTCCCACCCTAACCCTAACACTAACCCTTACCGCAACAGTAACCCTAAGCTCACACTAAGCCTAACCCTAACACTAACACTAACCCTAACCCTAAACATAACCAAATCACTAATACTAACCTTAACACTAACTTTAACCCAAACCCTAGCTCTAAACCTATTCCTTACCCTAAGCCAAACTCTCACCGTAATGATATCCTAGTTCTAATACTAATCCTTAGCTTACTCCAAATTCTAACTCTATTACTAGTCCAAACCCTAGCCCTCATTCTATCTCCAACACTAATCCGAAGCCTAATCCTAAACCTTACCCTTATTCTGACCCTAACACTAACCGTAGGTCAGAGCCTGACCTTAACAGTAAACTGAACCCTAACACTAGCCCTACCTGTAAACCTATACTTACAACTAACCATAACACTAGCACTAGACCTAAACTTAATCCTAATTGTAGCCATAACTATAGCCCTAGTCCAAAAAATAAATAAATAAATAAAACCCTAGCCGTAGCCCTAAAATAACATAAAGACTAACCCTAGCCCTGGACCAAACCCTAGTTAGTTCTAATTCTGGCCCTAACCATAAAACCAACACTAGCCTGAACACTGACGCTTATCCTAACACAAACCCCAGCTCTATACATTATCCTAACCCAAAACTTAAATATAACACTATATATATATATATATATATATATATATATATATATATATATATGTGTGTGTGTAATCCTAACCCAAAAAACTAGCCATAACCACAACCCTAGCTCTTACATTCCCATAGTCCTAACAATAGACATAAACCTCACACAAAACCTAGCCATAATACAAGCCCTAAACCTAGACCTAAGCATAACCTTAACCCTAACTCTAGCACAAAACCTAAACCTAATGCTTGCCCTAGCCCTTACCCTAGCTCAAAATCTAACCATTACTCTAAACATAACCGTAGCTCTAACCATAAACCTAACCCTATCCCTAATCCTAACTGTAACCATAGCCCAAATCCTAGCTCTAACTTTATCCATTACCTTAAATGTAACCCTAACCCTAATGGTAACCCTAGCTCTAACCCTAACCCTAACCCTAACCGTAGCCCTGATTCTAACCCTAACTCTCGCCCTAGCCCTAACTCTAGCTCAAACCCTAACCATAAACTGAACCCTAACACTAACCCTAGGAGTAACCCAAATCCTTGTCCTAATCCTAAACTTAACCTAAGCCCTAACACTAGCAATAAATTTATTCATTACTCCATTAATAAACCTAAACCATATGCTAACCCGAGGCCTAACCCTAACACTAACACCAACCCTATACATTATTCTAACACTAACCTGAACTATAAACCTAACTCTATCCATTACTTTAACCCTAACCCTAATCCTAATGCTAATTTGAGCCCTAACCTTAAACCTTAACCCAAACAAAACCCTAATTCATACTCTGACCCTAATAATAACCTAGCTCTATACCTGACCCCTACACGAAACCTGACCTTTACACTAGACTTAGCCATAAACCTATCCCTAACACTATCCCTAACCATAATCCCAGACCTGACATCATCCCTAGCCCTAATCCTAGCCCTATCCCTAGCCCTAATCCTAGCCCTAACCCTAACACAAACCCTAGCCCTCAACCTAGCCCTAAACCTAGACTTAATCCTAACCCGAACACTCACCCTATCCATATCCCTAAATATAACCCTTGCCCTAGCACTGAACATAGTTATAACATCATCCCTTCCCCTAAAACTAACTCTAACCCTAGCCTTAATCATAGGCCTAACCCTAACACTAATCATAGCGCTAGACCTAGCCCAATTTGAACACTAACCTTAACCCTACACCTAACCCTAGCCCTAGGAATAACTCTAACTCACACCCAAGCCCTATTTCTATTTATAACCCTATTTATTACCATAACACTCTCAATAGACCTTAACTTAGCTCTAACCCTAGCCATAGGCCTAACCCTAGATCTAACCATAACCCTAAATCCAACCCTAATCTTAAACACTAATGCTAACCTATCCCTAACCCTAACATTATAATTAACCCTAACTCTAACACAAACCTAACCCTAACCCTAAACCTTACTCTGGACACTCACCCTAAACTGAAACCTAATACAAACTCTAATTCTAAAATTAACACTAACCCTTACACTAAAACTAACCCTTACCTTAACCCTAACACTAATCCTAAACTTAACCCTAAAACTAACCTAAACCTACCCCTAAACCTAACCCTAAACTTAAACCTAACCAAAAACCTAATCCTACCAATAACTCTAACACTAACCCTAACAATAAACTTAACATTAACATTAACTCTAACCCTATATTAATCTTAACTGTAACCCTAAAACTAACAATAACCCTAACCCTAATCCTAACTCAAACCCTAAACCTAACCCTAACACTAATCTGAATCTTAACCCTAAACCTAACCCCAACCCTTACCCTAAAACTAAACTTAACCTTAAACCTAAACCTATCAATAAACTTATGGCAAAGCCTAACACTAATCTTAACCCTAACACTAAACTTAACCCTTAACCTAATTATAACACTAACCATAAAACCTAACCCTAAACCTAAAACTAACTAAAAACTTATCCTTAACTCTAAGAGTATAATAAAGCCTAACCCTAACACAAAATAACACTAACCCTAACCCTAACCCTAACACTCACCCTAACACTAACCCTAACACGAACACTAATTCTAACACTAACAATCAACCTAACCCTAAACGTAACCATAACCCAAACCTTAAACTTAACCCTAACCCTAACACTAACACTAACCCTAACATTAACCCTAAACCTAATCCTAAACCCAACCCTAACCCTAACCCTAATGCAAACCATAACCCTAACTCTAACACGAACCCCAAGTTTAACCCTAACCCTAACCCTAACACTAACACTAACACTACCCTAAATCTAACCCTAACACTAACACCAACTGTAACACTAACCCTAAACCTAAACCTAACCCTAAAAATAAACCTAACCACAATCCTAAAACTATCAGTAATTCTAATCCTAAACATAACTACAAACCTAACACTAACCCTAACCCTAACACTAACCCTAACCCTAACACTAATACTAACTCTAACCTTAATCCTAACACTAAACCAAAATATTACCCTAATCCTAACCCTAACCATAATCCTAACACTAAACATAACCCTAATCCTAACACAAACCATAAACCTAACCCTAACTCTAACCCTAACACTAACACTATCACTAACTTTACTCTAACCCTAACCCCAACCCTAAAACTAACCCTAACCGTAAGCCTACCACTAACCCTAACAATAACTCTAATCCTAAGCCTAACTCTAACCCTCACCCTAATTCTAACTGTAAGCTAACCCTAAACCTAACACTAATCCTAAAACTAAACCTAAACCTAACTATAACCCTAACCCTAACCCTAACACTAACCCTATCCCTAACCATAACTTTAAACCTAAAGCGGACACTAACCCTAACCCTAAACCTAACACAAAAACAAAACCTAACACTAACCCTAACCTAAACCTAACCCTAAACCTACCCCTAACACTAATCCTAACCCTAACCCAATCTTGAAGCCAAACACTAACCTAAACCTAACCCTAAACCTAATCCGAACCATAACTGAAATCTTAAACATAATCCTAACCGTAACCCTAAGAAAAATCCTAACACTAACCATAACACTAACCCTAACCCTAACCCTAACACTAACCCTAACCCTACACTAACACTATTTTAACCATAAACCTAACCCTAACCCTAACCCTAACTCACCAAAAAACTTACCTTAACCCTTACCCTAACAATAACCCTAACAATAACCCTAAATCAAATCCTAAACATAACACTAACCCTATTCTTAAACCTAACCCTAATCCTAACCCTATCCCTAACCCTAAATCTAATCCTATCCCTAATGCATCACTAACACTAACCCTGACTCTATCCCTAAACCTAAACCCAACCCTGACCTAACCCTAACAATAACCCTAACCTTAACCTAACTGTAACCCTAAACCTAAACCTAACACTAACCCTAAACCTAACCCTAACACAAATCAAAAAACTAACCTTAACACAAACCCTAACCCTAACAGTAAATTTAACAAGAACACTAACCCTAATCGTAACCCTAATCTTAAACCTAATCCTAACAATAACCCTAATCCTATCTCTAACCCTAAACCTAACCCTAAAAATAACCCTAACCCTAACCCTCACCCTTAAACTAATTCTAAATCTAACACAAACACAAACCCTATTACTGATCCTAACCCTAACCCTAACCTAAACTTAACCCAAACCCTAAAATTAACTTTAACCATAACCCTAACCTTAACCCTAACTCTAACCCTAACCATAACCCTAACCTAACCCTAATCCTAACCCAAATCCTACCCATAACCAAAAACCTAACCCTATGTGAAACCCTAAATACAAACCTAATCCTAAATGTAACCTTAATCTTAACACTAATTTTAACCCTAATATAAACCCTAACACAACCCTAACACTAAATCTAACCCTAAACATAAACCAAACCCTAACCTTAACCCTAACCATAACAATAAACTTAACCCTAACTCTAACACTAATTCTAACCATAACATTTACCAAAACCGTAAACCATACCCTAATGCGAAAATCTTCCTAAACCTAAACCGAAACCTAACACTAACCTTAACACTAAACTTAACCATAACCATAAACCTAACACAAACATTAACCCTTACCCTAACCCTAACTCTAACTCTAACATAAACTCTAACTTTAAACCTATTTGTAATCCTAACACTAACCCTAACCCTAACCCTAATGCTAACCTTAACACTAACCCTAACTCTATCCCTAATGCTAACCTGAACACTAACTGTAAAACTAACCCTAACACTAATACTAAAACTACACATAACCCTAATCCGAACCCAATTTTAACCCTAACAATAACTCTAACCCTAACACTAACCACAACCCTTACTCCAACCCTAACCCTAACAGTAACCCTAACACCAACACTATACCTAACCCTAACACTAACACTAAACCTAATCCAAATTCGAAACCTAACCATAACAATAAACCTAACCTTAACCCTAAGACTCATCCTAACACTAACCCTAAACCTAACACTAACCCTAACACTTACCCTAGCACTAACCCAAACCCGAACCCTAAATTTAACTCTAACCATAATCCTAACTGTAATCCTAAACCTAACCCTAACACAAACCCTAACTCTAAACCTAACCCTAACCCTAACACAAACTATAATGTCATCCCTAACCCTAACTCTAACCCTAACCCTAACCCTGACCCTAACTGTAACACTAACCCTAAACCTAACCCTAACATTAATATTAATCCTAACCCTAATCCTAAACCTAACCCTAAACCTAACAAAAACTGTAACTCTAATCATAACCCTAACACTATCCTATCCGTAAGCCTAACCTTACCCTATCCGTAACCATAACCAACCCTACCCTAAAGCTAAAATTAAACTTAACCTTTACTCTAACCCCAACACTAACCCTAACTCTAACCCTAAATATAACTCTAACACAACCGCTTATCTTAACCTAACACTAACCCTAACCCTAAAACTAACCTTAACCCTAACCCTAACACTAACCCTAAACCTAAATCTAAACCTAACACAAACCCAAACCCTAACCCTAACACTAACCCTAACCCAAATCCTAACAGTAACTGTAAACCTAAAAAAACTATACCGTAACACTAACACTATCCCTAACACTAATCCTAACCCTAAATCTAACAATCACCCTAACCTAACCCTAACTTTAACCCGAACCTGAAACCGAACTTTAACAATAAACCTAACTCTAACCCTCACACTAACACTCACCCTAAATCTAACTGTAAGCCTAAACCTAACCCTAACACTAACCCTAACACAAACTCTAACTCTAAACCTAACCCTAACCCTAACACAAACCATAATGCTAACCCTAATCCTAACTCTAACCATAACCCTAACCAAACCAAAACCTAACACTAACCCTAACCTTAACCCTAAAAGTAATACTAACACTAACCCTAATGCTAAATCTAATCCTAATCCTAACCATAAATTTAAACCTAACCTGAACCCTAATATTAACACAAACCGTAATCCTAACTCTAACTCTAACCCTAACAATAACCATAACCCTAACCCTAACCATAACCATGACACTAACCCTAAACATAACACAAACCCTAACCATAACCCTAACCCTAACCTAACCCCAACCCTAACCATAATCTTACCCTAATCATAACCATAACCATAACATTAACCCTAAACCTAACACAAACCCTAACCATAAATATAACCCTAACCTAACCCTAACCCTAACTTAACCCTGACTCTAACTCTAATTCTAATTTAACCCTAAACCTCAAGCTAAATCCAATGCTAACCCTAAAACTTACCTTAACCCTAAAGCTAACCCAGGCCCTAACACTAACCCTAAACCTAATCCTAAATCTAAACCTAACACAAACACTTACCCTAACCCTAACCCTAACCCTGACCCTACCACTAACACTAACCCTAACTCAAATTCTAACCTTAACCCTAAGATTAAGTCTAGACCTTACGGTAACCCTAACCTTAACCCAAAATCTAACCCTAGCCATAACCCTAACCCTAATACTAACCCTAAACCTATCACTTACCCTATTGCTAATCCTAACCCTAACCCTAACCCTAATCATAATCCTAACCCTAAATCTAAAACAAACCCTAACCCAAATCATAACCCTAAACGTAACCAAAACCTAACCCTAAATCTTACCGAAACATAAACCTAAAACTTACCATATTATTAACACTAACACTAACCCTAACCCGAATCCTACCACAAACCCTAACCTCAACCCTAATACTATCACTAATCCTAAACCTAAACCTAACGCTAAACCTAACACTAACACTAACCCTAAAACTAAACTTAATCCTATTCATAACCCTAAACCTAAACCTAAAACTAATCCTAACACAACCCTAAAACCTAACCCTAAACCTAACACAAACCCTAACCCTAACCCTAACCCTAAACTTTACACTAACCCTAAACCTAACCATAACTCTAAATCTATATTTTTTATTATTAGTTGTTCAAAACATTACAAAGATCTTCACATATCATATTTCATACATTTGATTCAAGCAGATTATGAACTCCCATTTTTTCCCTGTATACATATTGCAGATTCACATCAGTTGCACATCCACTTTTTTACATGTTGACATACTAGTGTCTGTTGTATACTGCTGCCCTTCCTATCCTCTACTATCCCCGCTCCCCTCCGCTCCCCTCTCCTCCCATCTTCTCTCTCTACCCCATCTACTGTAATTCATTTCTCTCTCTTGTTTTCTCCCCTTTCCCCTCACTTCCTCTTAAATGTATTTTTGTATAACAATGAGGGTCTCCTTCTTTACCATGCAATTTCCCTTTTCTCTACCTTTCCCTCCCACCTCATGTCTCTGTTTAATGTTAATCTTTTCCTCCTGCTCTTCTTCCCTGCTCTGTTCTTAGTTGCTCTCATTATATCAAAGAAGACATTTGGCATTTGTTTTTTAGGGATTGGCTAGCTTCACTTAGCATAATCTGCTCTAGTGCCATCCATTTCCCTGCCAATTCCATGATTTTGTCATTTTTTAGTGCTGCATAATACTCCATTGTGTATAAATGCCACATTTTGTTTTATCCATTCATCTATTGAAGGGCTTCTGGATTGGTTCCACAGTCTAGATATTGTGAATTGTGCTGCTATGAATATCGATGTGGCAGTATCCCTGTAGTATGCTCTTTTAAGGTCTTCAGGGAATAGTCCAAGAAGGGCAATAGCTGGGTCAAATGGTGGTTCCATTCACAGCTTTCCAAGAAATCTCCATACTGCTTTCCAAACTGGCTGCACCAATTTGCAGTCCCACCAGCAATATACAAGTGTACGCTTTTCCCCACATCCTCGCCAGCACTTGTTGTTGTTTGACTTCAAAATGGCAGCCAATCTTACTGGAGTGAGATGGTATCTCAGGGTGGTTTTGATTTGCATTTCTCAGACTGCTAGAGATGGTGAGCATTTTTTCATGTACTTGTAGATTGATTGTATGTCCCCCTCTGAGAAGTGTTTGTTCAGGGCTTTGGCCCATTTTTGTTATCTTCTTGTTTAATTTTTTGAGTTCTTTGTATACTCTGGATATAAGGGCTCTATCTAAAGTGTGAGGAGTAAAAATTTGTTCCCATGATGTAGGCTCCCTATTTACCTCTCTTATTGTTTCTCTTGCTGAGAAAAAAAAATCTTTTTAGTTTAAGTAACTCCCATTTGTTGATTCTTGTTATTAACTTTTGTGCTATGGGTGTCCTTTTAAGGAATTTGGAGCCCGACCCCACAATATGTAGATCGGAGCCAACTTTTTCTTCTATTAGACCCAGAGTCTCTGATTTGATATAAAGCTCCTTGATCCATTTTGAGTTAACTTTGTGTATGGCGAGAGGAGGGGATTCAGTTTCATTTTGTTGCATATGGATTTCCAGTTTTCCCAGCACCATTTGCTGAAGATGCTATCCTTCCTCCATTGCATGCTTTTAGCCCCTTTATCAAATATAAGATAGTTGTAACTGTGTGGGTTAGTCTCTGTGTCCTCTATTCTGTACCATTGGTCCACCCGCCTGTTTTGGTACCAGTGCCATGATGTTTTTGTTACTATTGCTCTGTAATATTGTTTGAAATCTGGTATTACTATACCGCCTGATTCACACTTCCTGCTTACAGTTGCTTTTGCTATTCTGGGTCTTTTATTTTTCCATGTGAATATCATGATTGATATATCTATTTGTACAAGAAATTCCATTGGGATTTTGATTGGCATTTCATTAAACCTATAGAGAACTTTTGGTAATATTGCCATTTTGATGATGTTAGTTCTGCCTACCCATGAACAGGGTATATTTTTCCATCTTCTAAGATATTCTTCTATTTCTCTCTTTAGGGTTCTGTAGTTTTCATTATATAAATCTTTCACCTCTTTTGTTAGGTTGAATCCCAAGTATTTTATTTTTTTTGAGGGTATTGTGAATTGGGTGTTTTTCCTCATTTCCGTTTCAGAAGTTTTGTCGCTGATATACAGAAATGCCTTTGCTTTATGCTTGTTGATTTTATATCCTGCCACTTTTCTGAATTCATTTATTGGTTCTAGTAGTTTCTTTGTAGACCCTTTTGGGTCTTCTAGGTATAGAATCATGTCTTGCACAAATAGTGATATTTTAAGTTCTTCTTTTCCTATTTTTATGATTTTAATTTCTTTCATCTGTCTAATTGCTCTGGTCAGTGTTTCGAGAACTATATTGAATAGTGGTGATAGAGGGCATCCCTGTCTCGTTCCAGATTTTAGAGGGAATGCCTTCAATTTGTCTCAATTCAGAATGATGCTAGCCTGAGGCTTAGCATAGATAGCTTTTACAATGTTGAGGTAAGTTCTTGTTATCCCTAGTTTTTCTAATGTTTTGAACATAAAGGGATGCTGCACTTTGTTAAATGCTTTTTCTGCATCTATCAAGATGATCATATGGTTCTTATCTTTAAGTCTATTGATGTGGTGAATAACATTTATTGATTTCCGTATATTGAACCATCCTTGCATCCCAGGGATGAATCCTACTTGATCATGGTGCACAATTTTTTTTGATGTGTTTTTGTATCCAATTCACCAGAATTTTATTGAGTATTTTTGCATCTAAGTTCATTAGAGATATTGGTCTGTAGTTTTCTTTCTTTGAGGTGTCTTTGTCTGGTTTCGGAATCAGGGTGATGTTGGCCTCATAGAATGAATTTGGAAGAGCTCCCTCTTTTTCTATTTCCTGAAATAACTTGAAAAGTATAGGTATTAATTCTTCTTTAAAGGTTTTGTAAAACTCTGCTGTATACCCATCCGGTCCTGGGCTTTTCTTGGTTGGTAGTCTTTTGATTGCTTCTTCTATTTCATCCATTGACTCGACCCCTTGCCCGCAAGGAAGATGCAACTCGGGAATCTTCTTTCAACAGTTTATTCAGGCCCTTGATATTTCTTCTTCCCTCTCTCGGATGCCCCTCCCAGCCTTAATAAAGCATCCCAAGCCCCAATGCAAAGCTGCTGCGTGGAGCTTTCTCACAGGGTGGTGAAAAATCATGTGCCAACTTTCCCAGATAAGAAGTTGTTTGTCACAGACCACAGCGGAGCCAGCGTCATCTTGTAATGGCGACCATAGTCTGCAGAAACAGCAGAAGCGGCTCACCACAATCCATTGATATTGGTCTGTTCAAATTGTGTGTATCCTCTGGACTCAGTCTGGGCAAATCATAAGTCTTAAGAAGTTTATCGATGTCTTCACTATCTTCTATTTTATTGGAATATAGGTTTTCAAAATAATTCCTAATTATCTTCTGTATTTCTGTAGAATCTGTTGTGATGTTGCCTTTTTCATCCCGTATGTTAGTAATTTGAGTTCTCTCTCTTCTTCTCTTCGTTTGCATGGCTAAGAGTCTGTCAATCTTATTTATTTTTTCGAAGAACCAACTTTAGTTTTGTTAACTTTTTCAATAGTTTCTTTTGTTTCCATTTTGTTGATTTCCGCTCTGATTTCAATTATTTCTTGCCTTCAGCTACATTTGCTGTTGTTTTGCTCTTCCTTTCTAGGGTTTTGAGATGAAGTGTGAGCTCATTTATTTGTTGGTTTTTCCTTTTTTTGAGGAATGAACTCCAGGCGATGAATTTCCCTCTTAAAACTGCTTTCATTATGACCCATAGATTCTGATATGTTGTGTCTGTATTTTCATTTATCTCTAAGAATTTTTTGATTTCCTCCTTTATGTCTTCTGTAACCCATTGATCATTCAGTAACATATTGTTCATTTTCCATGAGATGTAGGATTTTTCCTTCCTTCTTTTATCATTGATTTCCAGTTTCATTCCATTATGATCAGATAAAATGCATGGTATTATCTCCACCCCTTTATATTTACTGAGCTTTGCCCTATGGCATTATATATGTTCTATTTTTGAGAAGGATCCATGTGCTGCTGAGAAAAAAGTATATCCACTTGATGATGGTTGATATATTCTATATATGTCAGTTAAGTCTAGGTTATTGATTGTGATATTGAGTTCTATCGTTTTTTTATTCAACTTTTGTTTGGAGGATCTGTCCAATGGTGAGAGAGGTGTGTTGAAGTCACCCATAATTATTGTGTTATGGTCTATTTGATTTTGAACTTCTGGAGAATTTGTTTTATGAACATTGCAGCACCATTATTTGGTCCATAAATATTGATAATTGTTATGTCTTGTTGGTGAATGGTTCCTTTTAACAGTATATAATGTCCTTCCTTATCCCTTTTTATTAACTTAGTCTTGAAGTCGATTATATTTGATATGAGGATGGCCACCCCTGCTTGCTTACGAGGACCGTGTGCGTGGTATATTTTTTCCCAACCGTTCACCTTCAGCCTGTGTATGTCTTTTCCAATCAGATGTGTCTCCTGGAGGCAGCATATTGTTGGATTTGTTTTTTTAATCCATGTTACCAGCCTATGTCGCTTTTTTGGAGAGTTTAAGCCATTAACGTTTAGAGTTACTATTGATAAATGGTTTGTACTTCCAGCCATGTTTGATTATTTATCTTCTTTTTTTTAAATTTGGTTTGTTTCTCCATGATTAGCTTTCCGCCCGCCCTCTGTCTTTACAGAGGCACTTCCCACTGATGGTTTTGGTTATTTTTTTTCATTTCTTCCTCGTGTAGTGTTTTGCTCCAGATGCTTTGCAATGCTGATTTTCTGGCTGCAAATTCTTTTAGCGTTTGTTTATCATGAAAGATTTTTTATTTCATTGTCGTACCTGAAGCTTAATTTTGCTGGATAGAGAATTCTTGGTTGGCATCCATTGTCTTTCAGTGTTTGAAATATGTTTTTCCAGGATCTTCTCGCTTTTAGCATCTGTGATGAAAAATCTTTTGTTAACCTTATTGGTTTACCCCTGAATGTAATCTGCCCCTTTCCTCTTGTAGCTTTTAATATTTTCTCTTTGTTCTGTTTATTGGATATCTTCATAACAATGTGTTTTGTCGTTGGTCGACTGTGATTTTGTGTGCTTGGTGTCCTGTATGCATCTACAATTTGTATATCCAATTCCATTTTTATTTCTGGAGAGTTTTCTGTAAATATTTCATTCAGCAGGTTACTCATTCCCTTGGTTTGAATCGCTGTACCTTCCTCTATCCCGATGACTCGTAAGTTTGTTTTTTTTATTTTATCCCATATCTCTTGGATGTTTTCCTTGTGATTTTTAACCAGCCTTTCTGAGTTGTCTAGACTCTTTTCAAGATGATATATTGTGTTTTCATTATCTGACGTTCTGGATTCTACTTGCTCCACACTGTTAGTGATACTCTCAATTGAGTTTTTAATTTGGTTTATCATTTCCTTCATTTCTAGAATTATTGTTTGATTTTTTTATAATCTCTATCTCCTGATAAAGATGCTTAATTTCTTCTTTTATCTGTTTATGTAATTCATTTTTAATGTGTTCTTTCACTGTTTGAATTTGCTGTCTCATATCCTCCTTAAGGTTCCATTCCATCTGTCTAAGGTAATCATTGAGTTCTTTATTTGACCATTTTTTCTGATGCCTCTAGGTCCTCCTGAATATTTAGGCTGTCCTTCATTGTTTGTACTCCTTTTCTTCCTTGCTTTTTTATGCTGCTCATGTTACTTCTTGTTCTGTTTGACTGCTGAGTTACTGTTTACTCTTATAAATTTATTTGATGCTTGGGAGGAAAGATATTAGAAGGGAAAGGAAGAAGTCACTTAAGAGAATGAGAGTAGGCAGGTAGAATTCAAGAAAGGGGGAATAAGAAAATTGAAAAGAAGTGAAAAGACAAAAGAAAAAAAATAGAAAATAAAGAAAGAAAATTTAAAAAAAAATAATACTGATAAGAAAAAACTGAAAATTAAAATTAAAAATAAAAATAATAATATAAAATATTAAACAAAATTAAAAACATTTAAAAAAGTTAAAGAACAACAAGAACAATAAAATGAAAATGAAAGAAAAATAAAATAATAGTAATTATAATAAATGCAGTCATAGAGTTCGATTAACTTCTCTACCAGTAGGTGTAGCTGTGCCCACTGGGCCAAGCTTCTCCTCTCAATAGGTGGGAACCAATCACTGTGCAGCAGCTCTTCCTCCCAGACTGGGCGGGTCTCCAATCCTGAGTGCCTAGGAACTTCTCTTGTGTTTCCTCAAGCCAGGCCCCACTCACCTGTGACCCTCACCACAATACTGGCTACACGCCAGGTCCGCTGCTCCTGGTAGCCCTGTTTTCATGAACGCCTGGGCACACTCTGCCTGGTTGCCTCCCTCAGACCCTAAGTTTGTAGAGCTTGGGGCTGTGAACCCCAGCAAATTTGCTTTCCCTCCGGTATCCACACCTCTGGTAGCTGGTGCAAGAGCCCTCAGTTGTCACCACTGGTGGGAGCGACAGCCTGGGGTTCTGCACTGCAAGTCCAGCACCACTCCTGATTCCCTTGGTCTGGCTATCGCACTCACAGGAGAGCTGGGAGGGGCCCTTACTGGAGAGCTGGGAAGGGCCCTTAAGGTTTCCCCGCTGTGTGGAGAGAGATGGCTAGGGGATTACACACCTGTCGCGCTGGTTTCAATGAAGTTATCTCCTCCGCCCGTGAAGTCAGTTCTCTGCCATGGTGGTATCCCATGCAAATGGTGACCCTTTGTTCCCTTTGCCGGGTGACCATGCAACGGGTGGGTTCTGACTGTCTCTCCCAAACCCTGTTTCAATCCTGTGGCCACTGCCTATGAAGGCTCCGTTGGCTTTTACTTCTGTAAGTTCAGAAAGGCCGAGGAGTTATTTCAGCGGGATCATTAGTGCTGAGTCAAGAGAAGCAGGCGAACTGGAGCTTGAATGCAGCTGATCAAGGGTTCCGAGGGGCCCAGACTGTTCGCCCAGATCCACGTCAGCTCAGCATTGCCTAGTGATCCTGAGCAAACAGCATTTAGACAGTTTACAACTCCCTATGCCCGCGCAGCTGAAGAGGTCAGAGACTTGATCTCTCCGTGCCCGCCGCCATGTTCACTCTGCCTTTTATGGCTCAAGTTAGCATTAGGGTTACGTTTAGGGGTATAATTAGGGTTTGTTATACGGTTCAGGTTTGGTTTAGGGTAATTGATCAGTTAGCATTACTGATAGGCCTAGGGTTAGGCTTAGGGTTAGTATAAGGGTAAGGGTTATGGTTAGGGTAATTGATAGGGTTAGAGCTTAGGTTAGAACTAGAGTTATGGTTAGGAATATGCCTTGAGTAATGGTTAGAGTTAGTGTTAGAACTAGGGTTAGGGTTAGGTTTATGGTTATGTTTAGCATAAAGGTTAGGTTTTGAGCTGGGTTTAGGGCTAGGTTTTGGGTTAGGTCTATGGATAGGATAAAGGTAGGTTTAGAGTTAGGGTAAGAGTTAGGGCTGGGTTTATCATTAATGTTAGGGTTAGGGTTAAGATAACGGATAGGGTTAGGTTAGGTTTAGATTTGGTTTAGAGTTATAATTTGTGATAAGGTTAGGATTAGAGCTATGGTTATGTTTAGGTTTATGGTTAAGTTTATGTTTTGATCTAGAGTTAGGGCTATGCTGAGTTTAATTTTAATGTTATGTCTATGGTTATTTTTCCAGTTAGGGTTAGGGTTAACATTAGGTTTCGGGCAAGGATTCTCAATAAGTTTAGGTTTATGGTTAGGGTAATGGGTAGGTTTAGAGGTAGGTTTAGGGCTAGGTTAAGTTTATGATTTGGCCTAGATTTAGGGTGAAACTTAGGGATAGGTCTAGGTTTACGTTTAGGGTAAGGGTTAGACTTTGAGCTATCTTAGGACTAAGTGAGGGCTAGGGTTAAGTGTAGGGCTAGTGTTAGGGTCAGGGTTATGCTTAGGGCTAGGTTTAGGCCTAAACTTAGCTCTATGTTTAGAGTAGGTTTGGGCCTAGGGTTAGAGCTATATGTAATGTAAGATCTAGGGTTATGATTAGGGCTAGTTTTTGGTTAGGGTTATGGCTGGGTCTAGAAATAGGTTTAGGTTTTGGTTAGTTTCAGGTTTAGAGGTAGGTTTAGTGTTAAAGCCAGGATCAGTGTTTGGGTTAGAGTTAAAGTTAGGGTTAAAGCCACAATTAGTACTAGGTTTGGATTTAGGGGAAGAGTTATTGTTTGGGTTAGGTAAAGGTTTTTATTTTTATATTTTATTTTTTTGTTTTGTTTTTGTTTTTGTTTTTTTGGGGGGTGGCTGCGGCTAGGATTTGTTTAGGTCTAGAGCTAGCATTCAGGCTAGATTTTGGATTACGGTTAGGTCTAGAGCTAGTGTTGGGTTAGGTTTAGCTATAAGGTTACAAGTATGGCTAGTGTTAGGATTTGGTTTAGGGTTAGGTTCAGGTTTAGACCTAAGGTTTATGTTATGGTCAGAATAAGGATCAGGGTTAGAGTTAGGGTTTGGGATAGCATTAGAGCTAGAATGAGATCTAGTTAGGACTACTAATAGGGTTAGGATTTGGTTAGCCTAAGGATTACGGATAGGTCTAGGGTTAAGGTTTTGCTCAGGGTAATGCATAGGGTTAGGGCTAGGGTTAGGTTTATGGTTAGGATTAAAGCTAGGTTTAGGGCTCAGATTAGGACTAGTATTGTGTGAGGTTTAAGGCTAGGATTAGGGCAATGGCTAATATAAGAACTAGGGTTACAATTAGGGTTGGGGGTAGGGGTAGGTCAAGTGTTAGGGTTAGGTTTAAGATTATGGTGGTATTTATAGCTAGGGTTATTGATAGGATATCAATCAGGTCAGGGATAGTTTTAGGGTTAGGGTTAGGACTCGAATTAGGGCTAGGTTCACTGTTAGGGTTCAGTTTAAGTTTAGGGGGTGTTTTGAGCTAGGATGAGTGTTAGGATATAAGTCAGGTTCAGGGTTATTTTTAAGATTATGATTAGGACTCGAATTAGGGCTAGGGTTAGATCTAGGTGTAGTGCTAGTGTTTGGTTTAAGTTAAGGTTAGTGTTAGGCCTGTTGCTTGGTTTTGTTTTAGTGCTATGGTTAGGGTTCAGGCTAGTTTTATGATTAGCTTTAGGGTTAATTCTAGGGTTGTGGTAAGGATTAGGTTTAAGGCTAGATTTAAGGCTAGGATTAGGTCTAGGTTTTGTGTTAGGTTTGGGGCAAGAATTAGGGCTAGGACTAATGTCAGGTCTAGGTTTTTAGTTAGTGATATTTTTAGGGTTACGTTTATGGCTAGGTCAAATTAAAGTGTTACGTTTAGGGAAAGGGTCAGAATAAGAACTGGCATATTATTAGGGTCAGGGTCAGTCTTTGGGTTTGGGTTAGGTTAAGGTTTATGTTTAAGGCTCAAATTAGGATTAGGTTTAGAATTCGGGTTAGGGTAATGGATAGTGTTAGGTTTAAGGTTCACTTTAGGTTTAAGGTAATGTATATGGTTAGGGTTTGTGATAGGTTTAGGGTTAGGCCTAGGGTTAGCATTAGGTTTATGGTTATTGTTAGAGAAATTTATAGCATTAGACCTAGGGTTAGGGCTAGGATAGTGGTTAGGATTAGGGCTAGAGTTAGGGTTATGGTCAGGTTTAGGGCCATTGTTACACTTAGGATTAGGTTTAGGGTACAGTGTAGGGTTTGAGCTAGGATTTTTGCTATGGCTAAGGTTAATTTAGGGTTTGGTCTAGGGTTATGGTCATGGTTAGTGTTACAGTTAGGGCTGGTTTAATCATTAGGGTTAGGGTAAGAGTTTTGGATGTCAGGTTAAAAATGGGGTTAGGTTTAGGTTAGCATTAGGCTTAAGTTTTCATTTGAGTTTTTAATTTGTTTTATATTTTCCTTCATTTCTAGAATTATTGTTTGATTTTTTTATAATCTCTATCTCCTGATAAAGATGCTTAATTTCTTCTTTTATCTGTTTATGTAATTCATTTTTAATATGTTCTTTCACTGTTTGAATTTGCTGTCTCATATCCTCCTTAAGGTTCCATTCCATCAGTCTAAGGTAATCCTTGAGTTCTTTATTTGACCATTTTTCTGATGCCTCTAGGTCCTCCTGAATATTTAGGCTGTCCTTCATTGTTTGCAATCCTTTCCTTCCTTGCTTTTTTATGCTGCTCATGTTACTTCTTTTTCTGTTTGACTGCTGAGTTATTGTTTACTCTTATAAATTTATTTGATGCTTGGGAGGAAAGATATTAGAAGGGAAGGAAAGAAGTCACTAAAGAGAATGAGAGTAGGCAGGTAGAATTCAAGAAAGGGGGAATGAGAAAATTGGAAAGAAGTGAAAAGAAAAAAGAAAAAAAATAGAAAATAAAGAAAGAAAATTTAAAAAAAAATAATACTGATAAGAAAAAACTGAAAATTAAAATTAAAAATAATAATAATAATAATATAAAATATTAAACAAAATTAAAAACATTTAAAAAAGTTAAAGAACAACAACAACAACAAAATGAAAATGAAAGAAAAATAAAATAATAGTAATTATAATAAATGCAGTCATAGAGTTCGATTAACTTCTCTACCAGTAGGTGTAGCTGTGCCCACTGGGCCAAGCTTCTCCTCTCAATAGGTGGGAACCAATCACTGTGCAGCAGCTCTTCCTCCCAGACTGGGCGGGTCTCCAATCCTGAGTGCCTAGGAACTTCTCTTGTGTTTCCTTAAGCCAGGCCCCACTCACCTGTGACCCTCACCACAATACTGGCTACACGCCAGGTCCACTGCTCCTGGTAGCCCTGTTTTCATGAACGCCTGGGCACACTCTGCCTGTTTGCCTCCCTCAGACCCTAAGTTTGTAGAGCTTGGGGCTGTGAACCCCCAGCGAATTTGCTTTCCCTCCGGTATCCACACCCCCGGTAGCTGGTGCAAGAGACCTCAGTTGTCAGCACTGGTGGGAGCGACAGCCTGGAGTTCTGCACCTCGAGTCCCGCACCACTCCTGATTCCCTTGTTCTGGCTATCACACTCACAGGAGAGCTGGGAGGGGCCCTTATGGGAGAGCTGGGAAGGGCCCTTAAGGTTTCCCCGCTGTGTGGAGAGAGATGGCTAGGGGATTACACACCTGTCGCGCTGGTTTCAATGAAGTTATCTCCTCCGCCCGTGAAGTCAGTTCTCTGCCATGGTGGTATCCCATGCAAATGGTGACCCTTCGTTCCCTTTGCCGGGTGACCATGCAACGGTTGGGTTCTGACTGTCTCTCCCAAACCCTGTTTCAATCCTGTGGCCACTGCCTATGAAGGCTCCGTTGGCTTTTACTTCTGTAAGTTCAGAAAGGCCGAGGAGTTATTTCAGCGGGATCATTAGTGCTGAGTCAAGAGAAGCAGGCGAACTGGAGCTTGAATGCAGCTGATCCAGGGTTCCGAGGGGCCCAGACTGTTCGCCCCAGATCCACGTCAGCTCAGCATTGCCTAGTGATCCTGAGCAAACAGCATTTAGACAGTTTACAACTCCCTATGCCCGCGCAGCTGAAGAGGTCAGAGACTTGATCTCTCCGTGCCCGCCGCCATGTTCACTCTGCCTTTTATGGCTCAAGTTAGCATTAGGGTTACGTTTAGGGGTATAATTAGGGTTTGTTATATGGTTCAGGTTTAGTTTAGGGTAATTGATCAGTTAGCATTACTGATAGGCCTAGGGTTAGGCTTAGGGTTAGCATTAGGGTAAGGGTTATGGTTAGGGTAATTGATAGGGTTAGAGCTTAGGTTAGAACTAGAGTTATGGTTGGGAATATGCCTTGAGTTAGGGTTAGAGTTAGTGTTAGAACTAGGGTTAGGTTTAGGTTTATGGTTATGTTTAGCATAAAGGTTAGGTTTTGAGCTGGGTTTAGGGCTAGGTTTTGGGTTAGGTCTATGGATAGGATAAAGGTAGGTTTAGAGTTAGGGTAAGAGTTAGGGCTGGGTTTATCATTAATGTTAGGGTTAGGGTTAAGATAACGGATAGGGTTAGGTTAGGTTTAGATTTGGTTTAGAGTTAGAATTTGTGATAAGGTTAGGATTAGAGCTATGGTTATGTTTAGGTTTATGGTTAAGTTTATGTTTTGATCTAGAGTTAGGGCTATGCTGAGTTTAATTTTAATGTTATGTCTATGGTTATTTTTCCAGTTAGGGTTAGGGTAAACATTAGGGTTCGGGCAAGGATTCTCAATAAGTTTAGGTTTATGGTTAGGGTAATGGGTAGGTTTAGAGGTAGGTTTAGGGCTACGTTAAGTTTTTGATTTGGCCTAGATTTAGGGTGAAACTTAGGGATAGGTCTAGGTTTATGTTTAGGGTAAGGGTTAGACTTTGAGCTATCTTAGGACTAAGTGAGGGCTAGGGTTAAGTGTAGGGCTAGTGTTAGGGTCAGGGTTATGCTTAGGGCTAGGTTTAGGCCTAAACTTAGCTCTATGTTTAGAGTAGGTTTGGGCCTAGGGTTAGAGCTATAGGTAATGTAAGATCTAGGGTTATGATTAGGGCTAGTTTTTGGTTAGGGTTATGGCTGGGTCTAGAATTAGGTTTAGGTTTTGGTTAGTTTCAGGTTTAGAGGTAGGTTTAGTGTTAAAGCCAGGATCAGTGTTTGGGTTAGAGTTAAAGTTAGGGTTAAAGCCACAATTAGTATTAGGTTTAGATTTAGGGGAAGAGTTAGTGTTTGGGTTAGGTAAAGGTTTTTATTTTTATTTATTTATTTTTTTTGTTTTTGTTTTTGTTTTTTTTTTTGTTTTTTGTTTTTTTTTGTGGGGGTACGGCTAGGATTTGTTTAGGTCTAGAGCTAGCATTCAGGCTAGATTTTGGATTACGGTTAGGTCTAGAGCTAGTGTTGGGTTAGGTTTAGCTATAAGATTACAAGTATGGCTAGTGTTAGGATTTGGTTTAGGGTTAGGTTCAGGTTTAGACCTAAGGTTTATGTTATGGTCAGAATAAGGATCAGGGTTAGAGTTAGGGTTTGGGATAGCATTAGAGCTAGAATGAGATCTAGTTAGGACTACTAATAGGGTTAGGATTTGGTTAGCCTAAGGATTACGGATAGGTCTAGGGTTAAGGTTTTGCTCAGGGTAATGCATAGGGTTAGGGCTAGGGTTAGGTTTATGGTTAGGATTAAAGCTAGGTTTAGGGCTCAGATTAGGACTAGTATTGTGTGAGGTTTAAGGCTAGGATTAGGGCAATGGCTAATATAAGAACTAGGGTTACAATTAGGGTTGGGGGTAGGGGTAGGTCAAGTGTTAGGGTTAGGTTTAAGATTATGGTGGTATTTATAGCTAGGGTTATTGATAGGATATCAATCAGGTCAGGGATAGTTTTAGGGTTAGGGTTAGGACTCGAATTAGGGCTAGGTTCACTGTTAGGGTTCAGTTTAAGTTTAGGGGGTGTTTTGAGCTAGGATGAGTGTTAGGATATAAGTCAGGTTCAGGGTTATTTTTAAGATTATGATTAGGACTCGAATTAGGGCTAGGGTTAGATCTAGGTGTAGTGCTAGTGTTTGGTTTAAGTTAAGGTTAGTGTTAGGCCTGTTGCTTGGTTTTGTTTTAGTGCTATGGTTAGGGTTCAGGCTAGTTTTATGATTAGCTTTAGGGTTAATTCTAGGGTTGTGGTAAGGATTAGGTTTAAGGCTAGATTTAAGGCTAGGATTAGGTCTAGGTTTTGTGTTAGGTTTGGGGCAAGAATTAGGGCTAGGACTAATGTCAGGTCTAGGTTTTTAGTTAGTGATATTTTTAGGGTTACGTTTATGGCTAGGTCAAATTAAAGTGTTACGTTTAGGGAAAGGGTCAGAATAAGAACTGGCATATTATTAGGGTCAGGGTCAGTCTTTGGGTTTGGGTTAGGTTAAGGTTTATGTTTAAGGCTCAAATTAGGATTAGGTTTAGAATTAGGGTTAGGGTAATGGATAGTGTTAGGTTTAAGGTTCAGGTTAGGTTTAAGGTAATGTATATGGTTAGGGTTTGTGATAGGTTTAGGGTTAGGCCTAAGGTTAGCATTAGGTTTATGGTTATTGTTAGAGTAATTTATAGCATTAGACCTAGGGTTAGGGCTAGGATAATGGTTAGGATTAGGGCTAGAGTTATTGTTATGGTCAGGTTTAGGGCCATTGTTACACTTAGGATTAGGTTTAGGGTACAGTGTAGGGTTTGAGCTAGGATTTTTGCTATGGCTAAGGTTAATTTAGGGTTTGGTCTAGGGTTATGGTCATGGTTAGTGTTACAGTTAGGGCTGGTTTAATCATTAGGGTTAGGGTAATAGTTTTGGATGTCAGGTTAAAGATGGGGTTAGGTTTAGGTTAGCATTAGGCTTAAGTTTTCATTTGAGTTTTTAATTTGTTTTATATTTTCCTTCATTTCTAGAATTATTGTTTGATTTTTTTATAATCTCTATCTCCTGATAAAGATGCTTAATTTCTTCTTTTATCTGTTTATGTAATTCATTTTTAATGTGTTCTTTCACTGTTTGAATTTGCTGTCTCATATCATCCTTAAGGTTCCATTCCATCAGTCTAAGGTAATCCTTGAGTTCTTTATTTGACCATTTTTCTGATACCTCTAGGTCCTCCTGAATATTTAGGCTGTCCTTCATTGTTTGTACTCCTTTTTTCCTTGCTTTTTTATGCTGCTCATGTTACTTCTTGTTCTGTTTGACTGCTGAGTTACTGTTTACTCTTATAAATTTATTTGTTGCTTTGGAGGAAAGGTATTAAAAGAGAAGGGAAGAAGTCACTAAAGAGAATGAGAGTAATCAGGTAGCATTCTAGGAAGGAGGAATAAGGAATTGAAAAGAAATGTAAAGACAAAAGAAAATAATAGAAAAAAAGAAAAAAATTTAAAAAAATAAAACTGATAAGAAAAACTGAAAATTAAAATTAAAAATAATAATAATAATAATATAAAATATTAAACAAAATTAAAAACATTTAAAAAAGTTAAAGAACAACAACAACAACAAAATGAAAATGAAAGAAAAATAAAATAATAGTAATTATAATAAATGCAGTCATAGAGTTCGATTAACTTCTCTACCAGTAGGTGTAGCTGTGCCCACTGGGCCAAGCTTCTCCTCTCAATAGGTGGGAACCAATCACTGTGCAGCAGCTCTTCCTCCCAGACTGGGCGGGTCTCCAATCCTGAGTGCCTAGGAACTTCTCTTGTGTTTCCTTAAGCCAGGCCCCACTCACCTGTGACCCTCACCACAATACTGGCTACACGCCAGGTCTGCTGCTCTCGGGAGCCCTCTTTTCATGAACGACTGGGCACACTCTCCATGTTTGCCATTCCCTCAGACCCTAAGTTTGTAGAGCTTGGGGCTGAGGACCCTCAGTGAATTTTGCTTGTGCTCTGGTACCCACACCCCCAGTGGCTGCTGCAAGAGACCTCAGTTGTCAGCACTGGTGTTAGCGGTAGCCGGGAGCTCTGTGCTGCGGGTCCCGCTCCACTCCTGATTCCCTTGGTCTGGCTATCGTGCTCACGGGAGAGCTGGGAGGGGCCCTTAATGGAGAGCTGGGAAGGGCCCTTAAGGTTTCCCCGCTGTGTGGAGAGAGATGGCTAGGGGATTACACACCTGTCGCGCTGGTTTCAATGAAGTTATCTCCTCCGCCCGTGAAGTCAGTTCTCTGCCATGGTGGTATCCCATGCAAATGGTGACCCTTCGTTCCCTTTGCCGGGTGACCATGCAACGGTTGGGTTCTGACTGTCTCTCCCAAACCCTGTTTCAATCCTGTGGCCACTGCCTATGAAGGCTCCGTTGGCTTTTACTTCTGTAAGTTCAGAAAGGCCGAGGAGTTATTTCAGCGGGATCATTAGTGCTGAGTCAAGAGAAGCAGGCGAACTGGAGCTTGAATGCAGCTGATCCAGGGTTTCCGAGGGGCCCAGACTGTTTGCCCCAGATCCACGTCAGCTCAGCATTGCCTAGTGATCCTGAGCAAACAGCATTTATATGGTTTATGACTCCCTATGCCCACGGAGCTGAAGAGGTCAGAGAATTTATCTCTCTGTGCCCGCCGCCATGTTGGATCTCTTGTGTCTGTATTTTCATTTATCTCTAAGAATTTTTTGATTTCCTCCTTTATGTCTTCTGTAACCCATTGATCATTCAGTAACATATTGTTCATTTTCCATGTGATGTAGGATTTTTCCTTCCTTCTTTTATCATTGATTTCCAGTTTCATTCCATTGTGATCAGATAAAATGCATGGTATTATCTCCACCCCTTTATATTTACTGAGGGTTGCCCTATGGCATAATATATGGTCTATTTTTGAGAAGGATCCATGTGCTACTGATAAAAAAGTATATCCACTTGATGATGGTTGATATATTCTATATATGTCAGTTAAGTCTAGGTTATTGATTGTGATATTGGGTTCTATAGTTTCTTTATTCAACTTTTGTTTGTAGGATCTGTCCAATGGTGAGAGAGGTGTGTTGAAGTCACCCATAATTATTGTGTTGTGCTCTATTTGATTCTTGAACTTTAGGAGAGTTTGTTTTATGAATGTCACAGCACGCTTATTTGTTGCATAAATATTGATAATTTTTATATCTTGTTGGTGAATGGTTCCTTTTAACAGTATATAATGTCCTTCCTTATCCCTTTTGAATAACTTAGTCTTGAAGTAGATTTTATTCCATATGAGGATGGCCACCCCTGCTTGCTTACAAGGACCATGTGCGTGGTATATTTTTTCCCAACCTTTCACCTTCAGCCTGTGTATGTCTCTTCCAATCAGATGTGTCTCCTGGAGGCAGCATATTGTTGGATTTTTTTTTTAATCCATGTTACCAGCCTATGTCGCTTTATTGGTTAGTTTAAGCCATTAACGTTTAGAGTTACTATTGATATATGGTTTGTACTTTCAGCCATGTTTGATTATTTATCTTTTTTTTTTTTAATTTGGTTTGTTTCTCCATTATTAGCTTTCCCCCTGCTCTCTGGCTTTACTGAGGTACTTCCCACTGATGGTTTTGGTTATTGTTTTACATTTCTTCCTCGTGTAGTGTTTGCTCAAGATGCTTTGCAATGATGGTTTTCTGGCTGCAAATTCTTTTAGCTTTTGTTTATCATGAAAGATTTTTATTTCGTTGTCATACCTGAAGCTTAATTTTGCTGGATACAAAATTCTTGGTTGGCATCCATTGTCTTTCAGTGTTTGAAATACATTGTTCCAGGATCTTCTCGCTTTCAGCGTCTGTGATAAAAAATCCGTTGTTAACCTTATTTGTTTATCCCTGAATGTAATCTGCCTCCTTTCTCTTGTAGCTTTTAATATTTTCTCTTTGTCCTCTCTATTGGATATCTTCATAACAATGAGTCTTGGCATTGGTCTACTGTGATTTTGTATGCTCAGTGTCCTGTATGCATCTACAATTTGTACATATGTTTCCTTTTTATTTATGGAAAGTTTTCTATAATTATTATATTCAGCAGGTTGCTCATTCCCTTGGTTCGAACCTCTATATCTTCCTCTATCCTGATGACTCTTATGTTTGTTTTTTTTTTATGTTATCCCATATATCTTGGATATTTTTCTTGTGATTTTTACCAGCCTTTCTGAGTTGGCAAGACTCTTTTCAAGATGATATATTTTGTCTTCATTATCTGATGTTCTGTCTTCTACTTGCTCCACTCTGTTAGTGATACTCTCATTTGAGTTTTTAATTTGGTTTATAGCTTCCTTCATTTCTAGAATTATTGTTTGATTTTTTTATAAGCTCTATCTCCTGATAAAGATGCGTATTTCCTTTTTTTGTCAGTTTATGTAACTCATTTTCAATGTGTTCTTTCATTGTTTGAATTTGCTCTTTCATATCCTCTTTAAGATTCCATTCCATCTTCTAAGTTACTCCTTGAGTTCTTTATTTGACCATTTTTCTGATGCCTCTAGGTCCTCCTGAATATTTAGGCTGTCCTGCATTGTTTGTACTCCTTTTCTTCCTTGCTTTTTCATGCTGCTCATGTTACTTCTTGTTCTGTTTGACTGCTGAGTTACTGTTTACTCCTATAAATTTATTTGTTTTTTTGTGTCTCTGGGGTCTTTATTTTGTGACGGGAGACTATGACTAGACATAATGAGTTTTGTTGCACTTTAAAGCCGATTCATTCATATCCTAAATTGTGTATGGATTCTGATGGCATATAGCGGTCTGCAGTTTGGTCTTGGGACTTATACTTAGGTTGAATGATGTGATGGTATTGAGGCTGGAATCTCTTGGCAACCTTGGAGGGTTACTCTACTGATGAGGGATATTAACAGGAGAATGGTCTGGATTATTCGGGGGTAGCTAGGGACTTGGTAGCACTACATAAAGCCTCAGAACATTGACCTATATATATTTAGTAAATTACACATAGACAGCGTTGTGATTCTTGGGAGGAAAGGTATTAGAAGGGAAGGGAAGGAGTCACTAAAGAGAATGAGAGTAAACAGGTAGAATTCAAGGAAGGGGGAGTAAGGAAATTAAAAATAAATGAAAAGACAAAAGAAAAAATAGAAAATAATTTTTTTAAAATAACCAAAAAAATAACAATTAAAAATTAAAAAAATAATAAAAACTATTAAAAAAATAAAAAATAAAAATGAAAAGAAACCCAAATTAAAAAAAAAAATGTGGTCTTAGAGTTTGATTAACTTCTCTTCCAGTAGGTGGAGCTGTGCCCACTGGGCCAAGCTTCTCCTCTCAATATGTGGGCACCAATCACTGTGCAGCAGCTCCTCCTCCCTGACTGGGCAGGTCTCCAATCCTGAGTGCCTGGGCCTTTTCTTGTGTCTAGTCACTTCCTCATTTTTTCTCCAGCCAGGCCCCACTCACCAGTGACACTCACCACAATACTGACTATATGCCAGTTCTGCTGCTCCCGGGAGCCCTAACACTAACCTTAAAAATATACCTAACCCTATCATTATGACTAACTCTAACTCTAACACTAACACTAACACTTACCATATTTCTAAACCTAACACTAAGCTTAACACTAACCCTAAACCTAACCTAACAGTAACACCAACCCAAACCCTAATTGTAATCATAACACTAACTTTAAAAATATCCATAACCTTAACATTATCCCTAAATCTAACTCTAAAACTAACACTACCACCTACCCTATCCCTAAATCTAAACTAACCCTAACCCTAACACTAACACTAAGCCTAAATGTAACCCTAATGCTAATACTAACACGAACACAAACCCTAACCCTAATGCTAACACTACCCGTAATACTAACACTAACTCTAAATCTAACACTAACCCTAACACTAACCCAATGCAAAACCTAACACTAACACTAACCCTAAAACTAACCCTAATCCTAACCGTAACTCTAACACTAGCACTAACCCTAACCCTAACCCTAACATACAATAACCCTAATCCTAACACTAACCCTAACCCTAACCATAATCCTAACACTACCTCTATGATTTACACTAACCCTTGCCCTATTCCTAATTGTAACCTTAAACCTAACACTAACCCTAACCATACAAAAACCCTAACACTAACTCTAACACTAACCCTAAACCTAAACTTAAATGCTAAACCTAACACTAACCCTAATCCTAAAACCAACCCTAACACTAAACCTAACCTTAAACCTATCCCTAAACCTAAACCTTACCTAACCCTAACACTAACCCAAACATTAACCCTACTTCTAACACTAAACCTAACCATATCCATAACCCTAACACAAACACTAACCATAACTCTAACCCTAACCCTAAACCTAACACGAACTCTATACCTAAACCTAATGCTAAACCTAAGAGTAACCCTAATGCTAACCCTAACACTTACCCTAACCCTAACAATAAACCTACCCTAACCCTAATACTAATCCTAACCCTAACCCTAACCCTAATCCTATCCCTAACACAATCCTTAATTCTAACACTAACCCTATTGCTAACCCTAACACTAAACCTAACCCTAACCCTAATCCGAAACCTAAAACTAAAAGTAAACCTAATCCTGAACCTAACACTAACACAAACACTAACACTCTAACCCTAAACCTAAACCTAATACTAACCCTAACCCAAACCCTAACACTAACCCTAACCTAACCCTAAACCTAACCCTTACCCTAACAGTAACCCTAACAAAAACCATAACACTAACACTAACCCTATCCTCAACCCTAACCTATAAGTTTCCCTAACCCTAACCATAAACCTGAACCTCTCACTAATGCTAAACCTAACCCTAACCCTAACACTAACACTAACCCTAACATTAACTAAACCTAACACTAACCCTAATCCTAAATCCTACCCTAACTCTAAAACTAATCCTAATGCTAACCCTTACCCTAACACCAACACTAACCCTACCACTTACTCTAACACTAACCCTAAACCTATCCCTAACACTGACACTAACCGTAACCCTAACTGTAACCCTAACCGTAACACAAATTCTATCGCTAACCTGAAACCTAATCCTAATACTAAACCTTTTTGTAATCCTAATCCTACCACTAATCCTAACTGTAATCATAACCCTAACCCTAACACTTACTCTAACCATAATACTAACCCTCACACTTAAACTAACACTAACATGAATCCTAACCCTAACCCTAATCCTAACACTAACCCTAACACTAACCCTAACCCTATCATTAACACTAACCCTAACACTAACTCTAATGCAAACCCCAAAACTAACACTAACCCTAACCCTAACCCTAATACTAACTGTTACTGTATCCCTAATATTATTCCTAACCCTAAACCTAATACAAAATTTAACCATAACCCTAACACTAACCCTAATCCTAACCTTAACACTAACTCTAATTCTAACCCTAAGCCTAACCCTAACCCAAACTTTAACTGTAACCCTAACCCTAACACAAACTCTAACATTTACCCTAACCCTAATGCTAAGACTAAACCTAACCCTAACCCAAACCATAACCCTAAACCTTACCCTAAACATAACCTGAAAACTAACCTTAACCCTAACCCAAAACATAAATCTCACCGTAGCACTAACTCTAAACCTAACTCTAACATAAACCTAACACTAACACTTACACTAACCCTAATCCTAACACTAACCCTAATCATAACTGTAACCTTAACATGAAGCCTAACTCTAACCCTAAACCAAATCCAACCCTTTTCCTATCTGTAAACCTAACCCTAATCCTACCCCTAACCCTAACATAAACCCTAACCCTATCCATAACTCTAACCCTAACACAAACCCTTAACCTAATGCTAACCGTAATTCCAACCCGAACCCATACCCTAAACTGAACCCCAAACCTAACATTAACCCTCACCCTAACATAAACCCTAAACCTAACCATAATCCTAACCATAACCTAACCCTAACCCTAACCAATCCCCAACTCTAAACCTAACCCACCGTAACCCTAAATTTAAATTTAACCCTAACTCTAATCCTAAACCTAACACTGATTCTAACCCTAAATCTAACCCTAACCAAAATCCTTACTCTAACCTACCCCTAACCCTAGTCTTACAACTAACCTTAACACTAATCCTAACCCTAATTTGAATCTAACCCAAAAACAACCCTAAACCTAACACTAAACCTAACCTTTCCCTAACCATAGCCATAACCATAACCCTTATTCTAGCCCAAATCCTAAATGTAATCCTAAACCTAACCCTAACCCTAAATTTAAACCTAACACAAAACTTTATCCTAACCCTAACAAAAACTCTAACCCTAACCCAAACCCTAACTACCCCTAACCCTAAACCTAACCCTAAAACTAACTCCAACCGCAACACTAACACTAAACCTAACATTTACTATAACCTAACCCTATATCAACACTAACACTAATCCTAATCCTAACCTTAATACTAACCCTAAACCTAATCTTATCACTAAACCTAACAATAACACTAATCTTAACACTAAACCTAAACCAAACCCTAACACTAACACTAAGCCTAATACTAACCCTACCCTAATCCTAACAATAACCCTAACACTAACCCTAATCCTAACCCTAACAGTAAAACTCACCGTAACAATAACGCAAAATGCAAACCTAACCCTAAACCTAACACAAACCTTTAGTCTCACCCTAATATGAACCATAACACAAAAACTAACCCTAACCCTAACACTAAACCTAACTCTAAAGCTAATCCTAACCCTAACCACACTCTATCACTATCCGTAATACTAAACCTAAATCTAAACCTAACCCTACCCTAACACTAACAATAACCCTATTCCTAACCCTAACACTGACTCTAACCCTAACACTAACCTTAACCAAACCCTAACACTGACCCTAAACCTAACCCTAATGGTATTACTAACACTAACCATAAACCTATCCAAAACCTAACACTAACCCTAAACCTAACCAAAATCCTAACACTAACCATAAACTTAACCTCAATCCTAACACTAACCCTAACCCTAACACTAAACCTAAACTTATCCCTAACCCTAACACAAACCGTAACCATAAACCTAACCCTACACTAAACCTAATGCTAACACTAATGCAAATTTTAAAATTAACACTAACCCTGATCCAAAACCTAATCCTAATTTGTAAACCTAGCCCTAACTTTAACCAAAACCCTAACCCTAACTGAAGCTCTAACCCTAATCCTAACACTAATCCTATCCTTAATGCGTACCCTAACACTAAACCTAACCCTAACCCCTAACACTAACCCTAACCCTAACCATAAACATAACACTAACCCTAAACCTAATGCTAACACTATCACTAACCCTAAACATATTCCTAACTCTAACCGTAACCCGAACCCAAACCCTAACCCTAACCCTGACCTTAACCCTAATATTAATCCTAACTCTAATTCTGACTCTAACACTATGTCAAAACTTAACCCTAACCCTAATACTAGCCCTAACCCTAACCCTAACTCTAATCCTAACCCTAAATGTAACCCTAACACTTATGCTATCCCTAATATTAACCCTAATCCTAATACAAACCTAACACTAACCTCATTCTAAACCTAGTAGAAAATCTAACACTAATTTTAACCCTGACCATAACACTCACCCAAAAACTAACCCTAATGCAAACCCTAACACTAACACTAATTCTAACAACTAAAGCTAATCATAAAGGTAACCCTACAACTAACACTAACCCTAATTCTAAATCTAACACAAACTTTAACCCAAACCTAAAACAAACCCTAAACCTAAACCTAACCCCAACTCTAACCCTAACACTAACCCTAAACCTAACCCTAATCCTAACTGTAACACTAAATTTAACAATAACCCTAACCCTAACCCTAAAGCAAACCCTAACACTAACCCTAACCCTAACACTAACCTTAAACCAAACTCTAATACTAACTATAATCCTAACCAAAAATCTAAACCTAAACCTAACACCAAACCTAAACCTAAACCTTAACCTAACACTTAACCTTACCCTAAACTGAACACTAATGCTATCCCTAAATTCAACACTAAACCTAATACTGAACATAAACCTAACCATAACCCTACTCTTAACACTAATCTTTATTTTCATTCTATCCCTTAAACTAACCCTAAACCTAACCATAATGCTAACCCTAACACTAAAACTAAACCTAAACATAACACTAACCCTAACACTATCCCTAACCCTAAGGCTAAACATAAACGTATCCCTAACCCTAACATTATTGCTAAATCTAATCCTAACACTAACACTAACACTAACAATAAAAATAACCTGAACCCTAACACTAACACGAAACCTAACCCTAACCTTAACACTAACACCAACCCTAACCCTAACCCTAACCCTAAGCCTAATGCTATTGCTAAATTTAATGCTAAACCTAACACTAACCCTAACAAAAATCCTAACCCTAACCCTAACACTAACACTAACCCAACTCTAAGCCTAACCCTAACAATCACCCTAACACTAACCCTTATGCAAAACTAACACTAACACTAACTCAAACCCTAACTTAATCCTACCTTTAAACCTAACCTAGTACTTCGGTAACACTTAACCTAACCATAAAACTAACCCTAACACTAGCCCTAACCCTATCTGTGACCCGAACCTTAACACTAACCCTAACCCTAAAATTAACTCTAACCCTAAGACTAACCCTAACCCTAAGGCTAACCCTATCCTTAACCTGAAACCTAACCCTAACACTAACCCTATCCCTAAACCTAACCCTAAACATAACACTAATCCTAACACTAACCCTAACCCTAACACTAAATGTAAACCTATCCCTAACCCTAATATTATTGCTAAACCTAACCCTAACACTAACATTAATCCTAAAACTAACCCTAACCCTAACCCTAACAAGAAACCTAACCCTAATCCTAACCCTAAGCCTAACACTAATCCTAAATCTAATCCTAACCCTAATGCTAACCCTAACACAAACCATAACCATAACCCTAACAGTAACACTAACCCAACACTAAGCCTAACCCTAACAATAACCCTAACACTAACACTAACCCAAACATATCACTAACACTAACCTGAACCCTAAGCCAAATCCTACCACTAAACTAACCTAACACTCACTCTAACCCTGAACCTAACCATAAATCTAACCCTAACACTAACCCTAACTGTATGTGTAACCTGAAGAAGAAGACTAAACCTAATCCTAAACTTAACGCTAACCCTAACACTAACCCTAACCATAAGGCTAACCCTATCCTTAACCCAAAAACTAAACTTAATGCTAACCCAAACACTAACACTAAACCTAACCCAACTTTAACACTAACCCTAAAACTAACCCAAAACCTAACACCAACCTTAACCATAAACTTAACCCTAACACTAACCCTAACCCTAACACTAATGCTAATCCTAACCGTAATTCCAATCTTAACCTAACACTAACCCTAAAAAAAACCGTATCCCTAATCATAACACTAACCCTAACCCTAACCTTAACCCTAACATTAACACTAACCATAAACCAAAGATAAACCCTAACCTAAACAATAATTCTAAACTTAACATAACAGTGACCATAACCTTTAACTAACACTAAAATTAACCCTAACCATAACCCTAACCCTAACCCCAATCTGAACCCTAACCCTAACAATAACCCTAACTCCAAACCTAAGGCTATCACTGACCTTAAACTTAAATGTAACCCTAAACCTAACACTAAACCTAAACCTAACATTAACCCTAACACTAACACAAACCCTAACCCTAACCCTAAACCTAAACATAACACTAAAAGTAACCTTAACTGTAACCCTAATTCTAAACTTATACCTATCCACATCCCTATCCTTAAACCTAAACCTAACACTAACACAAACCTAACCCTAACACTAACCCTAACACTTACTCTAAAACTAACCCTAACCCTAACGCTAAACCAAACTCTTAAACTAACCCAAACACCTACCCTAACCCTAATCCTAAATCTTACTCTAAAACTAACCCTAACCCTAAACCTAACTTTAAATCTAAACCTAAACCTAATATTAAACCTAACTCTTAAACTAACTCTAATCTTTAACATAAACCAAATTATAAACCTTACCATAACACTAACCTTAACAGTAACCCTAAATCTAACACTTTAACCCTAACCCTATTCCTATTTGTTACACTAAACCTAAACCTAACCCTAACCCTAACACTTACTGTAAAACCTTTCCTAAACCTAACATTAACCCTAACCCTAACCCTAACACTAACCATGACACTAACCCTAACCCTAAAACTGACCCTAACACTAACCCTAACCCTAACACTTACACTAACACTAACCCTAACCCAAGGACGAACTGGAACCCTAACCCTAACACTAACCCTAAACGTAACTCTAACCCTAACCCTAACCCAAGCAATAACACTAATCCTAACCCTAACACTAACCCTAACACAAAAACTAAATATAACACTCACCCTAACTCTAACACAAACCCTAATGCAAACCTTAACTCTAACACTAATCTTAACACTAACCCTAATCCTAACCGTAACACTAACACTAACATTGACCCTAACCCTAACCCTAACACAAACCCTAACCCTAAACCTAACACTAAACCTAACCCTAACTTTACCCTAACACTAACACTAATCCTAACCCTAACCCTAATCCTAACTATAACCCTAACCCTACTACTAACCCTGATTGTAACAAAAATCCTAACATTAACCCAATCGCAAATCCTAACACTAACTTTAACCCAAAGCCTAACCCTAAAATTAACCCTAACCCTAACCCCAAGACTAGCAGTAAACCTAAGCCTAAACCTTACATAACACTAAACCTTATCCTAACCCAAATGATAAACCTAACCCTAAACCTAACAATAACCCTAACTCTAACACCAAACCTAACTTTAATCATAAACCTAAGACTAACACTAACCCTAACCGTAACACAAAACCTAAAACTAATCCTAACCCAAAGCCTAACACTAAACCTAACTCTAACCCTAAACCTAACCATAACGCTAATCCTAACACTAACCCTATCCTTAATTCTAACCTTAAATATAACACTACCCTAACCCTAACCCTAATTTTAAACCTAACCATTACCCTAACACTAACCCTAACACTAACCCTAACTCAACCCTTACCCTAACCCTAAAACTAAACCTAACAATAATCTCAACACACACACTAACCCTAACATTAATCCTAACCCTAAACTTAAATTAAATCCTAACTCTAATCCTAAAAACTCCTAAACCTAACCCTAACACTAAATCTAACACTAACCCTAAACCTAAATCTAACCCTAACTTTTCAACAAACCCTAATCCTAACCCTAACCGCAACACTAATCTTAACTCTAACCTAAACCTAACCCTTAGGCTAACACTAGCCATAACCCTAAACCTAACACTAACACTAACCGTAAACCTAACCCTAACTCTAATCATAACACTAACCCTAACACTAACCCTAAAACTAACTATAAACCTATAATTAACCATAACACTATCCTTACTCCTAATATTAACCCTAACCCAAACACTACCACAAAACCTAAAACTAACCCTAACCCTAACCCTCATGCTAAACCTAACCCTATATAAATCCTAACCCTAACCCTAACAATAACCCTAAGTGTAAACATAACCCTACACTTAACCATAAGACTAAACCTAAACTTATACCTAACCCTAATCCTAACACTAAATGTAACCATAAATCTAACCCTAACACTAACCCTAACACTAACTCTAATGCAAAGTTTAACACTAACACTAACCCTAAACCAAACCCTAATTCTAACCGTAACCCTAGCCCTAAACCTAACTCAAACCCTAACCCTAACTCGAACCCTAACACTGAACCTAACCCTAACTCTAACACTAACCTTAACTCTAACCCTATTTCTAACCATAATAAAACACTAACCCTAAACCGAAACCTAACCCTAATCCTAATACTAAACCTTACCTTAACCTAACATTAATCCCAGCTTGAACTCTAACCCTAACACTATGATGAAACTTAACCCTAACCCTAACACTAACCCTAAACCTACCACTAAACCTAACAATAACACTAACCCTTATTTTAACCCTAATACTTTCCTTAACCTTAATGGTGACACTAACCTTACACTAACCCTAACACAAACACTAATAATAACACTAATCCTAACACTAACCATAATCCTAATGGTAACCCTAACAGTAACACTAACTCTAACCCTAACCCTAACCCTAACCCTAACACAAACCAAAACCAAAACCATAACACTAAACCTAACCCTAAACCTAACCTTAAACTTAACCGTAACACTAACCCTAAACCTAACCCTAATCCTAACTGTAACCCTAACCCTTACAATAACTCTAACACTAACAAAAAACCTAACACTAACCCTAACCCAAACTTTAACCCAAATCCTAATGCTAACACTAACCCTAACCCTGTCAGTAAAATTAAACCTAACAAAATCCTAGCAGTAATCCTTAACCTAACCCTAAACCTTACCCTAATCTGAACACTAACCTGAAGTCTAACGTTAACCATAACACTAACCCTAAGACAAAACCTAAACCTAACCATAACCCTGAACGTAACACTAACTCTAAACCTATCACTAACCCTAAAACTAACCCTAATCCTAACTCTAACCTTCAACCATACCCTAATGCTAACCCTACCACTAACCTTAACACTAACCCTAGCTCTACACATAACAGTAACCCTAACCCTAACCGTAACACTAACACTAAACCTCTCCCTACCCTAACACTAATGCTAACCCTAATCCTAACCTTAACCCTAACTCTAACACTAAACCTCTCCCTAAACCTAACATGAAACTTAATCCTAAACCTAACCCTAACTCTAACACTAACACTAAAACTAACCCTATCCCTAACCCTATCACTAATCCTAAACCTAATTGTAACTCTAACACAAACCCGAAACCTAACCCTAATGCAGAATCTAACACTAAAACTAACCCTAACCTTAACCCTAATCCTACCTTAAACCTAACATAACACTTACCCTAAACCTAACACTAACACAAACCCTAATCCTAACACCAACTCTAACCCTAAACATAACACTAACCCTAACCCTAACCTAACCCAAATGCTTAACCTAACCCTAAACCTTACCCTAACCCAAACACCAACCCTAACTCGAACCTTAACCATAACACTATCCCTAAGAGTAAATCACCCTAATCATGACCCTAAATGTAACCCTACCCTAACCCTATCACTAATTCTAAAACTAACCCTAATCCTAATCCTAATGCTAACCCTAATTCTAACCCTAAACCTAACACAAACCCTAAGTCTTACCCTAAACTTAACACTAACTCAAACAATAACCCTAAACCTAACTCTTACCAAAACCCTAACTCTAAAATAAACCTAATCCTATCTTTAATCCTAATACTAAACCTAACACTAACCCTAACCCTAATCATAACCCTAACCATAACACTTAACCTAACCCTAATACTAACTCTAAAACTAATCCTAAGTGTAACTCTAAACCTATCCCTTACCCTAACAAAAAACCTAACCCTAACCCTAACCCTAACAATAAAATCTAACCCTAACCCTTTCCCTAACACTAAACCTAACCCTAACTGAAACCATAACACAAATCCAAACACTATCCATAACCCTAACTCCTACCTAACCCTAACCCCAACCCTAACCCTAACCTAACCCCTATCCTAACCCTAACCCTAAAACTAACCCTATAACTAAGCTTAACCCTAAATTTAATGATAACCCTAACACGAACCCTCCTAAAAACCTAACCCTATATCTAACACTAACACAAAACTTAACTCTAACCCTAACCCAAACCTAACCCTAAATCTAACTCTAAACTAACTGTAACTGTAACCCTAAATCTAAACTTAACCCTCACCCTAACATAAACCCTAACACTAATTCTAACACTAACCATAACCCTAACCCTAACACTAACAGTAAGTATATCTGTAACCGTAAGCCTAACCCTTAAATTTACCCTAATCGTAATCCTAAGCCTACCCATAACCCTAACCATAACCCTAACACGAACCCAAATCCTATCCTAACCCTAACACTAAACCTAACACTAATCTTAAACCTATTCCTAACACTAACACTAACTATAACACTAATCCTAACCATAACCCCAACACTAACCCTAACCCATACACTAACCCTTAACATATCCCTAAACCTAACCCTAATCCTAAACCTAACCCTAACACTAACTAACCCTAATTCTAACCCTAACCTAACAGTAACACTACCCCTAACCCTAAACCTAAACGTAAATTTAACACTAACCCTAACCCTAACCCTTACCCTAAAACTAACACTAACCCTATATTTAATCCTAACACTAAACCTAAACCAAACCCTAACCCTAACCGAAACACTAAACCTCACCCTATGCCTAACATTAATCTAAAAACCTATCCCTAACCCTAACACTATCCATAATCCTAACCCTAACACTAACCCAATCACCAACACTAATGCTAATCCTAAACCTAACCATAACCCTAACACTCACCCTAACCATAACTCTTACATGAACCCTAAACTTAAACCTATCACTAACCCTAACCCTAACCCTTACAGTAACCCTAAACTTAACCCTTACCATAACTCAAAACCGAAACCTAACCCTAAAACTAACCCTAAACCTAACCCTAATTCTAACACTAACCCTACCTAACACTGACCCTAATACGAACTGTAAGCCTAACCTTAATACTAACGCTAACCCTAACACTAAGCATAGAAGTAACTCTAACCCTAATCCTAACTCTAACCCTAAACCTAACAGTAACCCAAACCCTAACACTAACCCTAACTCTAACCATAAACATAACCCTAAACATTACCCTAAACCTAAACTTAACCTGAACACTAACCCTGACCCTAACACTAACAATAACCATAACACTAACCTAAACCTAACTCTAACCCCAAAACTAAACCCTAAACCTAACACTAACCTTAAACTTACAGTAACCCTAACCCTAACCCTAACCCTAACGCTAACCCTAACACTAATTCTAAACCTAACCTTAATGCTAATCATAACACTAATCCTTACCCTACACATAACAGTGACCATAACCCTGACCCTAACACAAACACTAATCCTAAACCTAACCCTACCCTCATCCTAACCATAACTAACCCTTACCCTAACACTAACCTAATACTAACTCTGAAACTAACCCTAAACGAAATCCTTACCCTAGCATTAACCTTAACCATAACCCTAACACTAACACTAACCACAATCCTAACCCAAACTTAACCCTATTCCTAACCCTAACACTAAAGGTAACTCTAATCCTATCCCTAAACCTAACAGTAGAATTAACCCTAACCCTAACCTTAACACAAACCTAATCCTAACACTAACCCTAACACTACCACTCACACTAACCCTCACCCTAACACAAACACTAATTCTAACCTAACACTAACCCTAACCCTAATCCTAACCCTTATCTTAACCCTAACACTAACCCTAAACTTAACATTAATCCTAACCCTAAAACTGACACTAAACCTAACCCTAACCCTCACCCTAACTCTAACCATCAACCTAAACCTCAACCTAACACTAACTCTAACCTAAAATTAACACTAAACCGAAACCTAACACTAACCCTAGTGTAACACTAACCCTAACCCTAATCCTAACAGTCATTGTAACCATACCCTTAACTGTAAACCTAACACAAACCCTAAACTTAACCCTAACACTAAACATAACCCTAACACTAAACCTAACACTAAAACTATCACAAATTGTACCTGCAATCCTAATCTATACCCTAATCCTATCCCTAACCCTAACACTAACACTAACCCCAAACCTAACCCGAACATTAACTCTAACCATTAACGTAACACTAACCATAACCCTAACTGTAACCCTATCACAAACCTAACCCTAACCCAAACCCTAACCCTAACCATAACCCTAATCCTAACCCTATCACAAACCCTAACCCAAACCCTAACCCTAACCCTAACCGTAACCTAACTGTAACTCTAACACTTACCTCACCCTAACTGTAATTCTAACCCTAACACTAACCTTAACACTAAATCTACACTAAGTTTAACACGAACACTAAACCTAACCATACCACTAAGCCTAACCCTCACCCAAACCCTAACCCTAACACTATCAATAAAACTAACCCTAACTTTAATCCTAAAAGAAACCCTAACCCTAACACTAAACCTAACCCTAACTTGAAACCTAAACCTAACCCTAACCCTAATCCTACCTTAAGAATAAACCTAACCCTAACCCTAAAAATAAACCTCACACTAACCCTAAACCTAAACCTAACACTAACCCTAACCCTAGAACTAACACTCATCCTAAACATAAGAATAACCCTAACCCAAACACTAACACTAATCCTAACACAAATCCTAAACCTAAACAAAATCCTAAATCTAAACCTAATACTAACTTTAACCATACACCTAACACGAACCCTAACCATAATCCTAGCCCAAACAAAACTATAACCCAAACATTAACCTTAACACGAACCCTAAACCTAAGCCTACCTCTAATCCTAACACTAACCTTAACCCTAACCCTAACCCAAACCTACCCTAACACTAACGTTAACACTAACACTAATCCAAACCATAACCATAACTCTAAACATAACACTAATAAAAACCTTAACCTTACCCTAAAACTAAACTTAACCCTAACCCTAACACAAACCCTAACCCTCATTATATTCTAACATGAATTCGAACCATAAGCCTTGAACTAATCCTAATCCTTAACCTAACCCTAACCATAAACCTAATCCTAACACTAACTTTAACCCTAACCCTAACACTAACACCAACAGTAACTGTAACCACAACACAAACGCTAACTCTAACCATAACGCTAACCTTAACCTAACCCTAACTGTAACCCTAAACTAATACTAACCCTAAATCTAACCCTAACCCTATCACTAACCCTAAACTTTATCCTAATCCTAACACTAACCGTAACCCTAACATGAACCCTAACCTTAACACTTATACTAACCATAACACTAACACTAACCCTAACCCTAACCCCAACCCTAACCCTAACCCTAACTCTACACTTAACACTAACCCTAACCCTAACACAAACACAAAACTAATCCTAACCCTAACACTAACGCTAAACCTAACCCAAATCTAACCTAAACCTATCCAAAACCTAACAATAACCCTAAACCTAGACCTAATCCAAATATTAACACTAACCGTAACCCTAACACTAAGCCTCACCTCAACCCTAAAACTCTCCCTAACCCTAACCTTAAACCTATCACTTATCCTAACCCTAACCCTATCCCTCACCCTAACTCTAACCCTCAATCTAAGCCTAACCTTAACACTAACCCTAATGTAACACTAACCCTGACCCTATGTCTAACCCTAATCCTAATTTTAATCATAACCATAATCATAACCTAAACCCTAATTGTATCCCTAATACAAACCATAACCTTAACCCTAACACTAAAACATAACCGTAACACTAACCCTAACCCTAACCCTAACAGTAAAACTAACACAAATTGTAACTGCAATCCTAATCAAACCCTAATCCTATCCCTAATCCTAACCCTAACACTAACCATAACCTTAAACTGAAGCCAAAACCTAACCCTAACACTAACAGTAACCCTAACCCTAACCTAAGCTACCCATAACCGTACAACTAAACCTAACCCTAACCCTATGAGTCACTTTAACACTCTTAGTAACCATAACCAAAACCCTAAATCTAACTTTAACCCTAACACAAACCCTAACCATAACACTTACCCTAACACAAATCATAACTCTAACACTAATACTAACCCTAACACTAACCCTAACCCTAATCCTAACCCTAACTCTAAAACTAAACCTAAACATAACCCAAACCCTAATTCTATCTCTAATTCTAACTCTAACCATAACCATAAAAAAAAAATTCCTAAAACTAACCCTAACCTTCACCCAAACCCTAAGCATAACTCTATCTCTAACCCTAATCCTAACCCAAAAAGTAACTCTAACCAATCCCAAACACTAACTCTAAACCTAACTCGAACCCTAACCCTAACACTAACCCAAACCCTAGCACTATCCCTAAACCTAAGCCTTACATAAAAACTAAACCTAACTCTAAACCTGGCATTAACCCTTATCCTAACCCTAACTCTAAACATAAACCTAATTATAACGCTAAACCAAACACTAATTTTAACCCAACTGTTACCCTGACACTAATCCTAACCCTAACCCTAACACGAACGCTAAGCCAAACACTAAACCTAACCTAAATCTAGCCCTAACCCTATCCTTAACACGAACCCTAAACTGAAACCTAACCCCAATGATGATACTAAACCTAACTCTAACCCTAATCATTAATTAACCCTAATCCAAACACTGACCCTAACCCTAACACTAACACTTACTCTAATTATAACACTAAACATAAACCTAAACCTAATCCTAACGCTTAACCTAACCTTATCACTAATCCTAACCTTAACCCTAACACTATCCCTAACACTAACACTAACGATAAACCTAACCTCAACCCTAACCCTAATCCTAACCCTAATACTAACTGTTAACATAAACCGTAAACTTAACCCTAACCCTAACACTAACCTAAACCTAACACTAACATAAAACTAACTTTAACCCTAACACTAATGCTAAATCTAATCATAAACAAACACTAATCCTAAGATGAACCTTAACCCTAACCTTAACACTAACCCTAACCTATCCCTTACACTAACACTAAACCTAAACCTATCACGAACCCTAACCCCAACCCTAAACATAACCCTAACCCTAACCTTAACCCTCTCCCTAATCCTAACCATAACTGTAACCCAAACCCTAACCCAAACCATAATCGTAAACCTAACCGAACTGTAACCCTAACCCTTACCTAATCCTAACCCTAACTTTAACACTATCTCAAACACTAAACCTAACCCTAACCCTAATGGTAACCCTAACCATAGTCCTAACCATAAACCTAACACTAACTCTAATTTTAACAATAACCCTATCCGTAACTCTAATTCTAACACTAACCCTAACCCTAACCCTAACACTAACCCTAACCCTACCCTAAACCCTAACACTAAACCTAACCGTAACTCTAAAGATAATCCAACCATAACCCTAAACATAACCCTAACACAAATCCTAACCCTAATCCTAAACCTAACACAAACCATCACTCTAACCCTAACACTAACCCTAACACTATCCCTAAACCTAACCCTAAGCGTAACTCTGACACTAACGCTAACACTAACTGGAAACTAACCCTAACCAAACTCTAATGCTAACCCTCACCCTAAACCTAACCTTTATTAGGACAATAACCCTAACAATAACCGTAAACCTAACATGAATCCTAACCCTAACCCTAACCTTAAACTTAAACCTAACCATAACACGAACCCTAACCTTAAACCTAATCCTAAAGAAAACACTAATACTAATCCAAATTGTAACCCTAAACCTAACATTAACCCTACTCATAACTCTAAACATAACTCTAATCCTAACCCCAACCCTAACCCTTACTCTAAACCTCAACCTAACCCTAACCCTATCCCTAACACTATCTCTAACCCTAAACCTAACACAAACCCTAAACCTAATTCTAACCCTAAGCAAAACACCAATCCTAACCCTAACCCTAATCTTAACAAAAACTTATACTTAAACCTAACACTAAACCTAGCCCTAACCATAACACAAAACCTAACACTAACCCTAACAGTAACCCTAACAGAAACCCATAGCCTAACCCTAAATTTAACATAAACCCTGACCCTAACACTAACCTTAACTCAAATCATAACACAAACCACAACCCTAACCCTAACCTAACCTTAACTCTAACCCTTACCTAAACCTAAACCTAACCCTTACCCTAACACTAACCCTAACCCTAACCTTAAACCTAACACTAACCTTAAATTTAACCCTAACCCTAACCATAACACTAACCCTAACCCTAAACCTAACCTAACACTAACCTTAAACTTAACCCTAACCCTAACCATAACACTAACCCTAACCATAACCAGAACACTAACCCTAAACCTATCCCTAAATTTAAACCTAACACTAACACTAACCCTAACCCTTTCCCTAATACTAACCATAGCCATAACATGAACCCTAACCCTAACACTAACCCTAACGCTAAACCTAACCCTAATTCTCACCCTAACACTAACCCTAATGCTAACACTAACCGTAACACTAACACTAACATTAACCCTAACCCTAAATCTAACAAAAACCCTAACCCTAATCCTAACTCAAACCCTAACCCAAACACTACAATGAACCCTAAAACTTAACACTAACCCTAACCCTTTAACTTACCCCAAACCTAAACATAACCTTAACACTAAAAATAAACCTAACCCTAACCCTAACCATAACCCTAATTTTAACCATATCTCTATCACTAATGCTAAACCTACTCCTAACTCTAATCGTAATCCTAACCCTTATCCTAATACTAACCCTAACCATAACCTTCACCCTAACTCTAACCATAATCCAACTGTAACCATATCTCTAATCCTAACCCATCCCTAACATTAACACTCAACCTAACACAAACCATAACCCTAACCAAACACTAACTCTAACACTAACACTAACTCTAATCCTCTAAAACTTACATAAAACTTACTCTAACCCTATCCCTAAACGTCACCATAATTCTTAAATGAACCATAAGCCTAACCCTTATTCATACCATAACAAAAACCCTAACCCTTACATAGTACTAACCCTAAACCTAACCCTAACCCTATCATTAACACTAACCATAACCCTAACCCTAACCCTAACAGTAACACTAACCCTAAACCTAACCCTAAGCCTAACACTAACTCTGAACCTAAACCTATCCCTAACCTTAACACTATCCCTAACCATAACCCTAACACTAACCTAAACCTAAACGTAACCCTAATACGAACCCTAACCGTAACCCTTACACTAACCCTAATCCTAACACGAACCCTAACACTAACACTAACCCTCACTCTAACCCTAGAAGAAAATCTAACACTAACCCTAACTGTAACACTAAGCCTAACACTAACCTTAAACCAAACCCTAACACTAACTCTAATCCTAACCCTAAGCCTAAACCTAAACCTAACACTAAACCTAAACATAACCCAAACCTTAACCTAAACCTAAACCTTACCCAAACCCAAACACTAACACTAACACTAAACATAACACTATACCTAATACTGAACCTAAACCTAACCCTATCCTAACCCTAACACTAACCCTTATCCTCACACTATAACTAAAACTAACCCTAAACCTAAGCATAATGCTAACCCTAACACTAAACCTAAACCTAATCCTAAGGCTAACGCTAACACTAACCCTATCCCGAAACATAACCCTAAACATTACACTAACCCTAACACTAAACATAACCCTAACACTAAATATAAACTTATCCCTAACCCTAACACTATTGCTAAAACTAACCCTAACCGTAATACTAAACCTAAAAGTAACCCTAACCATAACCGTAACACTAACCCTAACCCTAATCCTAACTCTAAAGCTAACACTAATCCTAAATCTAATCCTAACCCAAACACTAACCCTAACACAAACCCTAACCCTAACACTAACACTAACAGTAACCCAACCCTAACCCTAACCCAAACAATAACCCTAACTCTAACCCTAATGCAAAACTAACATTAACACTTACCCGAACCCTAACCCTAATTCTACCTCTAAACCTAACCTAACACTTACTGTAACCCTAAACCTAACCATAAACCTAAACATAACCCTAACCCTAACCCTATCCATAACCTGAACCCTAACACTAAACCTAATTCTAACCCAAAACTTAACACTAACCCTAATTCTAACCCTAAAATTAACACTAACCCCAACACTAACCCTAATCCTAAGGCTAACCCTATCCTTAACCCGAAACCTAACCTTAATGCTAATCCTCACACTAACCCTAACCCTAACCCAACCCTAAGACTAACCCTAATCATAACCATAACCCTAACACTAACCCTAAATCTAACCTTAATGCTAATCCTAACCAAAATCCCAATCCTAACCTAACACGAACTCTAACACAAACCCTAACACTAACCATAACACTAAACCTAACCATAACTGTAACCTTAACCCTTACACTAACAGTAACCAGAAACCGAAGACATACCCTAACCTAAACAATAATTCTAAGCTTAACGTAACTGTAACCCTAACACTTAACTAACACTAAACCTAACCCTAAACCTAACACTAACCCTAACCTTAACCCTAACTCTAAGACTAACCCTAACTCCAAACCTAAGGCTATAACTGACCCTAAACTTAAATGTAACTCTAAACATAACACTAATCCTAAACCTAACACTAACTCTAACCCTAACTTTAAACCTAAAACGAACAGTAACCCTAACCGTAACCCTAACATTTACCCTAACCCTAACCTAAAACTAATTCTAACCCTAATCCTACCATATCCCTAACACTAAACCCAAACCTAACCCTAACACAACCCCTAACCCCAACACTAACGCTAACACTTACCCTAAAAGAAACCATAACCCTAAGCCTAAACATAACTCTTAAACTAATCCTAACACTTACCGTAACCCTAACCCTAAGCCTTACCCTAACACTAACCCTAAACCTAAATCTAAGTGTAATCTAACTCTAAACCTAACACACTACACCTAACTCTTAAACTAACCCTAACACTTAACATAAACAAAATCCTAAATCTTACCATAACAATAACCCTAAACATAACCCTAAATCCAACCCTAAACCTAACCCTAACGCTATCCGTATTTGTTACAATAAACCTAATCCTAACCCTAACACAAACACTCACCATAACCTAACACTGACCCTAACACTAACCCTCACCCTATCCCTAACCTTAACACTAACCATAAAGGTATCCCTAACCCTAACTGTAACACAATCAATAACATTAATTTTAACCCTAACACTATCACTAAGCCTAACACTAACCCTAAGCCTAACACAAACGCTAATGGAAACCCTAACACTAACACTAATCCTAGCACTAACCCTAATCCTAAATATAACCCTAACAATAACACTAACCCTAAACCTAACCCTAACACAAAACCTAAGTCTAAACGTAACACTAAACCTAAACCTAACCCTAAAACAAACCCTAACACTAACCCTAACTCTATCCCTAAACCTAACTGTTACCCTAACCCTACTACTAACCCTAACCCTAACACAAACCCTAACACTAACCCTATGACTAACCCTAACCCTAACCCTAACTTTAACCCAAAGCCTAACCCTAACACTAACCCTAACCCTAACCCTAAACCTAACAGTAAACCTTACCCTAAATTTTACCTAAACCTAAACCTTACACTAACCTGAACAATAAACCTAACCCAAACCTAACAATAACCCTAATACTAAACCAAACTTAACACTAACACTAACCCTAACTGTAACACTAAACCTAAAACTAATCCTAACCCTAAGCTTAAGGTTAAACCTAACTCTAACCTAAACCTAGCCCTAATGCTAAAACTAACACTAAACCTATCCTTAATCCTAACATTAAATATAACACTAACCCTAACCCTAACCCTAAATTTATACCCAACCATAACCCTAACACTAACCTTAACACAAACCCTAACAGTAACCCAAACACTAACCCTAACTCTAAACGTAACACTAACACTAATCCTAACCCTAATCCTAACCCTAACCCTAAATTTAACCATAATTTTATCTGTAACCCTAACACTACCCCTAACCCTAACCTTAACTTAAATACTAACTCTAACCCTAAAATATCACTAACACTAAACCGAACACTAACCCTAAACCTAAATCCATCCTTAACTTTAAAATTAACCCTATTCCTAACCCTAACCCAAACAATAATCGTAACACTAACCCTAAACATAACCCTTAGGCTAACACTAACTATAACCTTAAACCTAACATTAACACTAACCCTAACCCTAAACGTGAACCTATCCCTAACCATAACACTAACCTTACAACTAACCCTAACACTATCTCTAACCGTATCACTAAGCATAACACTATCCTTAACCCTAACCTTAACCCTAACCCAAAAACTAACATTAAATCTAAACCTAACCCTAACACTAACACTCATGATAAACCTATCCCTAGCATAAAGTACAACCCTAACCCTAACACTAACCCTAACTGTAAACATAACCCCCACCCTAACTGTAACACTAACCCTAAACTTATCCCTAACCCTAACCTTAACTCTAACTGTAACCATAAACCTAACCCTAACACTAATCCTAACACTAACTCTAACATAACGTTTAACACTAACACTGCCTAACCCAAACCCTAATCCTAAACATAACCCAAACCCTAATTCTAACTAAAACCCTAACTCTAACCCTAACACTAACCATAACCCTAACCTGTACCCTAACATTAAACCTAACCCTAAGACTAAACATAACCCTAACACTAACCCAACCATAACACTAACCCAACCATAATAATAACACTAATCCTAACCTTAACCCTAACCTTAACACTAACACTAATCCTAAACATATTCATAAAACTAACACTACACCAAACTCTAACAAAAACCCTAACTCTAAGTTAACCCTAATCTTAACAGAAAACCTAACCCTAACACAGACCCTAACACAAACCCTAAACCTAACCCTATCATTAAACTTAACCCTAATCTAAAAATTAACCTTAACCCTAACACTAAATTAATGCTAACCCACAATCTTAAAACTAACCAAAACACCAACCCTAACTCTAACCGTAACCCTAACTGTCACCCTAACTGTAACACAAACACTAACCCTAACACTAACCCTAACCGTAACCCTAACTTTAACCCTAACACTAACCTTAACCCTAAACCTAAACCTAACACTAACCCTAAACCTAATAGTAAACCTAACACTAAACTAACCCTAACACTAGCCCTAACCCTAACCCTATCCGTAACCCTAACACTAACTCTAAAACTAATACTTACCACAACTCTAACCCTAATCCTAATAATAAACCTATCCCTAATCCTAATCATAACACTAGCATTAACCTCAACCCTAACCCTAACCCTAATCCAAACTGTAACCCTAACCCTAATACCAACCCTAACCCTAACACAAACCCTTACACTAAGCCGAAAAGTAACCATATCCTAACTCTAACACTAACCCTAACCCTAACCCTAACCTAAACACTAACACTTAACCTAACCTTCAACCTAAACCTAACCCTAACCCTAAACCAAGCACTTACCCTATCCTTAACCCTATCCCTAACACTAACCCTAACCCTAACACTAACCCTAAAACTTACAATAACCCTAACCTTTAACCTAATGGTAATCCCAACACTAATTTTAAACCTAACCATAACACTAACCTTAACACTAACCCTAAACCTAACCGTAACCCTACAACTATCCCTAAACCTAACCCTAACACAAACCCTAACCCAAACCATAACCAAAAACATAACCTAATCCTAACCCTATCCCTTACCGAACCCAACCCTAAAACTAACACTAACCATAAAACTAAAGCTAAAACTAACCCGAACCCTGACACTAACCCTAACCCTAATTATAATCCTAACCATAACATTAATCATAATTCTAACCCTAACCCTAACCCTAAAACTAACCCTAATCCTATCCCTAACTCTAAAACTATACCTAAAGCTAACTGTATGCATAACACTAACAATAATCCTAACCATAACCCTAATACAAAACCTATACTGAACCATAACCCAACCCTAACACAATCCTAACACTAACCCTAAACCTACACTAACCCTAACCCTATAACTAACCAAAAACCTAAACCTAAACATAACTCTATCACTAACCCTAATCCTAAAGCTAACACTAACCCTATCCTAATCCAAAGCCTATCCCTAAACCCAACTCTAATCCTAACCCTAACCCTAACACTAACACTAACCCTAAACCTAACCCTAATCCTAACACTAAACCGAACCTAACCTTAATCCTAATACTAACCCTAACACGAACCTTAACCCTTACCATAACCATAAGCATAACTCTAACCCTAATACTAACCCTAACACAAACCCTAACCCTAATCCTAAATTTACTCTAACCCTAAACCTTACTTAAACCCAACACTATCACTAATAAAATCCCTAACTCTATCACTAACTGTAAGCCTAACCCTAACTCTTAACCTAATAATAATGCTTATTCTAACTCTAACCCTAACCCTAACACTAACATTAATTCTAAATCTAACCCTAAATGAAACACTAACCCTAACCCTAACCATAAACATAACACTAACTCAAATGCTAATCCTAACACTAAGTTAACCCTAATCTTAACAGAAACGTTAACCCTAACACTGTCCTTAACAGAAACCCTAACCCGAACCCGAACAAGTGACCCTAACCCAAACCCTAAACCTTACTCTAAAACTAAACCTAAGCATAACCATAAACTTAAACCTAACCCTATCCCTTACCCTAACCCTAACAGTAACCCTAACACTAACACTATGAATAACACTAAACCTAACCCTAACCCTAACTGTAATACTAAACCTAAACCTAACCTTAACCCTAACACTAACCCTAAATCTATCCCTAAACTTAACAGTATCCCTAACCTTTACCCTAACACTAACCCTAACCCTAAACCTAAACCTCACTTTAACATGAACCCTAAACCTTTCCCTACTACTACTAACCCTAACCCTAACCCAAATTCTAACCCTAACCCTAACACTAAACCTAACCATAACCCTAACCATTATCTTAACACTAACCCTAACCCAAACCATAACCCTAACCCTAACCCTCTTACACAAACTCTAACCCAAAACTTAACCCTATAAATAACCCTAACCTTAACCCTAGCTTTCACCCAAAATTAACCCTAACCCTAACCCTAAATCAAACACTAACCCCAAGTCTAAACCTAACCCAAACACAAAGGCTAATAATAACCCTAAACCTCACTCTATCCCTAATTCTAACCTTAACACTAAGACTAAACCTAACATTAACTGTAACCCAAACACTAGTCCTAATTCTAACCCTAACCCTAAATGCAACACTAACCCCAAACCTTATCATGAACCTAAACCTAAACCTAAAACTAACTCTAAACCTATCTCTAACATGAACCCAAACCCTAACCCTAACTGTAAATCTAACATGAATCCTATCCCCAACCCTAACATGAACCCTAAACTTATCCCTAACCATAACCCTAACACTAACCCTAAACCTAATCCTAACCCTAACACTAACCCTAAACCTAACCCTAACACTAACACTAACCCTAACACTAACACTAAACCTAAACCTAATCCTAACCCTAACACTAAACCTAAACCTAACCCTAACACTAACACTAAAATTAACACTAATCCTAACCTAACCCTAACCTTAAACCTAACCCTATCCATAACCCTAACCCAAGCACAAACACTAACCCAAACCATAACCATAACCCTATCTTAAACATAATGCTATCCCTTACCTAAACGTAACCCTAATCCTAACATTTACACGAACCCTAACCCTAAGAATTCCACTAAGCCCAAACCTCAAGCAAACTCTAACCCTAACCATAAAAGTAATCCTTAACCTAAACCTAACCTTAACATTAACACTAACCCTTACACTAAAACTAACACTAACATTAACTCTAACTCTAACCCTAACACAAACCCTAACACAAACCATAACCCTGAACCTAATATAACCCTGACCATCACCCTTAAGTAACCCTAACCATTAACCAAATGCAAACACTAACTTTAACCCTAACCTAAACCTAACACTAACCCTACCATTAAAACTAAACCTAACCCTAAACCTAACACTAACACTAACTCTAAATGTAACCCTAACCTGAAACATAACATAACACTTACCCTAACAGTAACCATAACCATAACCCTAACATGAATCTTATCTTTAACTCTAAATCTGAACCTAACATTATCTCTAAAACCCTAACCCTAACACTAACCTTAATGCTCACCTTAAACCTATACCCTAAACCTAACAAGAACCCTAACTATAACACTAACCCTAAACCTATCCATAACCCTAACCCTAAATCTAACCTTAAGCCTAACACTAAACTTAACACAAACCATTACCCAATCCATAACCCTAACCCTAACCTAACCCTAATGCTAAACCTTACCTGACACTAACCTTAATTCTAACCAGAACACTAATCCTAACACTAACCCTAACCCTAATATGAAGCCAGCCCTAACTAAACCACTAAGCCTAATCCTCACCCAAACCCTAACTCTAACCCTGATACTAACAATAAACCTAACCCTAACCTTAACACTAAGACTAACCCTAACCTGACCCGAACCCAAATGCTACTACTAACTCTAAACCTCACCATAACCCTAACCATAATACTAACACTAACCCTAATCCTAACATTTACCCTAAACCAAACACTAATCCTAACCCTAACACTAACACTAAATGTAACATTAACCCTAACCCTAACCCTAACACTAAACCTAAACTTAACACTAACTCTAAACCTAACCCTAACAGGAATCCTAACCCTAAACCAAACCATAACCCTAACATGAACCCTAAAATGAAGCCTAACCCTAACACTAAGCATAACCCTAACCCTAACACTAACCCTAACCCTAAACCTAATCCTAACTCTAACACTAAATGTAACCCTAAACCTAATCCTAACACTAACTCTAACCCTAAACCTAACCCTAACCCTAAACAAAAACCTAACAAAAACCCTAACTAAACTCATATCCCTGACCCTTATCTAAACCTAACACTCAACCTTACCTAACCCTAATTCTAACCCTAACCCAAACACTAACCCTAATGATAACGCAAACCCTAACACTAACCCTCACTCTAACCCTAACACTAAAATTATCACTAACCCTAACACTAAACCTAACCAAAGCCTAACACTATCTCTAACCATAAACCTAATCATAACACTAACACTTTACCTAAACCTAAACCTACCACAAATCCTATCCGTAACCCTAACCCTAAAAGTAACCCTAACACCAACCCTAAAACTAACCCTAACTCTAGCCCTCACCCTAAACCTTAAACTTACACTAACCCTAACCATAACCGTAACACAAACCCTAACCCTAAATCTAACCTAACCCTAACCGTAAACCCAACCCTAAACTTATCTTAAACACTAAGCATAATGCTAACCCGAAACCTAACACTAACCATAACCATAATCCTAACCCTAACCCTATATGTAAACCTAACACAAAACGTAACCCTAAACCCAACACTAATCCTAACCCTAACCCTAACACTAACCCTAAGCCTAACACTAAACCTAACCCTGAACCTACAACTTACCCTACCTCTAAAAATGACCCTATGCTAACACTAACCCTTACACTAATTCTAAACCTAACCCTAAAACTAACCCTAACATCAACCCTAACCCTAACCCTACACCTAACCTAATCCTAAGCCTAAAAAAAAACCTTTACTCCAACCCTAACCCTAAACCTAATTCAACCCTAACACTATTACTTACCTAACCCTAAACCTAACCCTAAGAGTAACCATAAAACTAAAGCTAAAACTAACCCTAACCCTAATACTAACCCTAACCCTAACTCTAACCCTAACCATAATACTAATCGAAACTCTAACCCTAAACCTAAAACTAACCCTTAACCTATTCCAACTCTAAAACTATACCTAACCCTAATTGTAAGCCTAACACTAACCCTAACTTTAACCCTAAACCTAACCCTAATATTAACACTAATCCTAACATGAACACTAACCCTAACATTAACCGTATTAGTAATACTAATCCTAATCCTAACCCTAACAGTAACACTAACCGTAAATGTAATGCTAACCCTAACCATAACACCAAACTAACCCTAATGTAACCCTAACAAGAAACCTATAACGAACTCTGAATTCAATCCTTTCAATAAACTAACCCTATTCATAAATCTACACTAACTTTAACCCTAAAACTAACCAAAAACCTAAGCCTAGCAATAACCCTAACACGAATTCTAACCCTAACACTAACCCTGTCCCTATCCCTAACCCTTACCCTGAACCTAACACTAATCCTAACCCTAACCCTAACACTAACACTAACCCTAAACCTAACCCTAACCCTAACCTTAACACTAACACTAACCCTAACGGAATCCTAACCCTAATCCTAACCTTAATCATAATTCTAACCCTATTCCTAACCCTAACACAAATCCTAACCAAAACCATAAACCTAAGCCTAAACTAAGCCTAACTCCAACCCTCACATAACACTAACTGTAACACCAACACTAACCCTAATCAAAACCCTAACTCTCTCACTCACCCTAAACCTAAACCTAACCCTAAACCTAACACAAATGCTAATCCTAACCCTAATCCTAACAATAACACTACCATAAACCCTAACTCTAACCTTAAATAAAACACTAACCCTAAACCTAAACCTAACTGTAAAACTAACGCTAACCCTAACGCTAACACTAAACTAACCCTAGTCTTAACCAAAACCCTAACCCTAACCCTGTCCCTAAAACAAACCCTAACTTTAAACCTAACAACTAACCTTAACCCTAACTCTAAAACTAAACTTAAGTCTATGAAGAACTTTAACCCTAACCCTATCCCTTACCCTAACACTGACACTAACCCTAATACTAATCCTATCAATAACCATAAAGCTAACCCTAACCCTATTATAACAATAAACCTAAACCTAACCCTAACCCTAACACTAACCCTAACCCTAAATCTATCCCTAACCATAACACTACCCTAACACTAACCCTAAAATTAAACCTAAACCTAACTCTAACACGAACCATAAACCTTATCTACCACAAACCCTAACCCAAATTCTAATCTTACCCCTAACACTAAAAGTAACCCTAACCCTAACCCTAACATGAACCCTAACACTAACCTTAACACTAACCCTAATCCTAACCCTAACCTTAAACCTAACCCTAATCCTAACCCTAACCCAAACACAAACCCTAACACAAACCCTAACCCTAAACCTAACCTAACCATAATGCTAATTCTTACCTAATCCTAACCCTAATCCTAATGCTAACAGTAGCCCTAACACTAACCCTAATCCTAACACGAACATGAACCCTAACCCTAACCATTCTACTAAGACCAATCCTGACCCAAAGCTTAACCCTTAACCTAAGGCTAAACCTAAACCTAATCCTAACCTTAACACTAACACTAACCCTAACACTAATACTAAATCTAACTCTAAACCTAATAGAAGCCCTAATTCAAATCATAATGCTGACACTAATCTAACCCTAAAACTCACACATACCTAACCCTAACCACATACCCTAACCCAAACACTGAATTTAATCTTAACCAAACCTTAACACTAACCCCAAACTTAAAACTAAACCTAAACCTAACACTAACCCTAACACTAACTCTCACCATAACCCAACCCTAACCATAACACTTACTCTAATTTTAAACCTAAACCTAATACGAATCTTAACCCTAATCTTAACCCTAAACCTAACACTAAACCTAATACTAACCCTAAACCTAACACTAACCATAACACTAACCTTAAAACTATACCCTAAACCTAACAATAACCCTAAATCTAACCCTAACCCTAACACTAACCCTAACCCAAACACTAACCCTAAACTTAAAACTAACCCTAACCCTAAACCTAACACAAAGTATAACCCAATCCATAACCCTAACACTAACCTAATGCTAATGCTAATACTTACCTATCACTAACTCTAATTCTAAGCTGAACACTAAACCTAACACTAACTTTAACCCTAACCCTAACACGAACCCTAACTCTAAATATTCCACTAAGCCTAAGCCTCACCCAAATGCTAACTCTAACCCTAATACTAAACCTAAACCTAACCCTAACCCTAACACTAACCCTAATACTTACCCTAACCCAAATGCTAATGCTAACCCTAAGCCTCACCATAACAGTAACCCTAACACTAACCCGAAACCTAATACTAATCCTAAACCAAACACTAATCCTAACCCTAACCCTTACCCTCACCATAACATTAACCCTAAATCTAAACCTAAACCTAAATCTAATACAAACCCTAAACCTAACACTAACATGAACCCTAAACCTAAAACAAAGAGTAACCCTAACATGAACTCTAACAAGTAATCTAATTCTAAACTTAACCCTACTACTAACGCTAACCCTAACCCAAACCCTAACCTTAACCCTAAGACTAAACCTAACACTAAACCTAAACCTAAAATTAACCCAAACACCAACCCTAACCCTAATTGTAACCTTAACCCTAACACAAACCCTAACCCTAATTGTAACCTTAACCCTAACACAAACCCTAACCCTAACACTAAACCTAACACTAATCCTAACTCTAACCCTAACCCTAACCTTTACCCTAACACAAACTTAACCCTAGCCCTAACCCTAACACAAACCCTAATCCTAAACCTAACACTACCCTAACCCTAACCCTAATCCTAACTCTAAAACTAACCCTAACCCTATCCAGAAACCTAGTCCTAACCCTAACTCTTAAAAACACTATACCTAACCCAAAACTTAACCCTAACTTCAAACTGAATCCTAACCCTAACCCTAACAGGAACACTAACCCTAAACCTAACACTAACTCCTACACTAACCATAATCATAAATCTATCACTAACCTTAAAACCTAACCCTAAACTTAACCCTAAGACTAATACTAACAATAACCCTATGACTAACAGTAATACCAACTTTAAAACTAAACCTAACCCTAACACGAACCCTGAATCTAACAACCCTAATGCTACCACTAACTCTAACCCTAACCCAAACCCTAACCTTAACCCTAACACTAAACCTAACACTAACTCTAACCCTAAAACTAACCAAAAGGCCAACCTTATACCTAAACCTAACCCTAACCCTAAAACTAAAACTAACCCTAAAACTAACCCTAAGCTGAAACCTAATTTTAACCCTAAACCTAACCCTAACACTAACCATTACCTAATTCTAACCCTAATCCTAAACCTAATAATAACCCTGACACTAACCCTAACCCTAACCTAACACAAACTATAACCCTAACCATTCCACTAAGCCAAACCCTATTTTACACCCTAAACCTATCCCTAACACTAATCCTAATCCTAACCCTAAATTTAACTCTAAAACTAGCCCTAACCCTAACCCTAACACTAAGTCTAATTTTAACCCGAACACAAACCCTAACGCAAATCATAACTTTGACCCTCATCCTCACCCTTATTTAACCCTAATTTGAAATCTAACACAACACTAACCCTAACCCTAACCCAAAACCTAACAATAACCCTGAACCTTACCTAACACTAACCCTAACCTAACCCTAAACCTAAGCCTAACACTAACAAAAAACCTAACCCAAACATGAACCCTACCCCTAACCCTAAACTTAACCTAACCATAACCTTAACCTTAAACCTAACCCTAACATAAATCTATCCCTAACATTAATCATAACTGTAACTCTAACCATAACCTTAACCATAACTGTAACCCAAAACCTAACCTAATCCTAACCCTAACACAAACCCTAAGCCAAACCATAACCCTAACACTAACCTAACCCTAACTCTAATGCTTACCTAACTCTAACTCTAATTTTAACTATAACATTAACCCTAAACCAAACCCTAACATGAACCATAAACCTAAACTTACCCCTATGCTTAACCCTGAATGAAACCCTAATCCCAAACCTAAAAGTAACCCTAAAACTAATGCTAACCATATCCCTAACAGAAACCCTAAACCTGACCCTAAACCTAACCCTAATCCTAACCCTAACAATAACCCTAAACCTAAACCTAACCCTCACCCTAACCCTAACCCTAAACCTAATACTCATCCTAACCCTAACCCAAACACTAATGCTAAACCTTTACCTAACCCTAACTCTAACACTAACCCTAATCATAACCATAACCGTAACCTAATATAACCCCAACCTTAACCCTAAAGCTTAAACTAACCTCACTTTAACCATAACAATAACCATAATCTTAACACCCTAAACCTAACCCTAACTCTAACCTAAAACTAACCATAACCCTAACTCTAACCCTAACCCTAAACCTAACTCTAACCCTAATACTAACAGTAATCATAACCCTAATCCTAACCCTAACACTAACCCTAAACCTAAACCTAGCACTAACCCTTAACCTAACCCGAACATGAAACCTAACCCTAACAATAACCTTAAACCTAACCCAAACCATAATAATAACACTAACCCTAACAATAACCCTAACACTTATCGTAAACTTAACCCCAAAGCTAACACTAACACTAACCCTAAAAAAAACATGAAACCTGACCCTAAACCCAACCCTAATGGTAACCTTAACCCTAAATCTAACACTATCCCTAAATCTAATCCTAAACCTAACCCAATCCCTAACCCTAAACCTAACCCTACACCTAAAACTAATCCTAACCCTAAGCCTAATCCTAACATTAACCCTAACACTAACCCTAACCCTAATATTAACTCTAACCCTAACCCTAACACTAACATTAACCCTAAACCTAACTCTGAGCTCCACCCTAAACTAAACCTAAGCTAACACTAACCATAACACTAATCATAAACCTAAGTCGAACCATAACCCAAAAACTAATTTTAACCCTAAGTTTAACCTTAACCATAACACTAACACTAACCCTAAATCTAACCTTAAACCTAACCTTAACACTAACTCTAACCCTAACCCTAACAAGAACCCTAACTCTAACCCTAACCCTTAAATCCTAAACCTAACCCTAAACTTAACACTAAACCTAGATCTAACACTAACCCTAACTCTAAACCTAAGAATAACTCTAAACCTAACTCTAACCCTAACAGTAACCTTAACCCTAACCTTAACGTAACCTTAATCTTAACACAAATCCACCCAAACCATGACCCTAACCTAATCCCAACTCTAAGCCTTAATTAACCCTAATGCTAAACTGAACTCTAACACAAACCCTCACACTTACACTAACCCTAACACTAACACCAACACTAACCCTAACCGGAATCCTAACCCTATCACTATCCCTAAAATTAACCCTAACCCTAACCCTAACCCTAATTCTAAACCTAGCCCTATCACTAACCCTTACCCTAATACTAACCCTACACCTAAAACTAACCCCCACCCTAAACCTAACTGTTACTCTAACACTAACCCTAACACTAACACTAACACAAACCGTAACCCTAACTCTATGCCTAACCCTAACTCTAACACTAACACTAACCCAGACCCAAAACCTAACCCTAATCCTTTCGGTAACCCTAAACCTAACCCTAACATGAAACCAAACCCTAACCCTAACCCCAAAACTAACTCTAACTCTAACCTTTACTTAACTATAACACAAAACCTAACCCTATACCTAAACCATAACACTAAACCTAATCCTAACTTTATCCATAACCCTAACACTAACACTAACCATAAACCTCACCCTAAATCTAACCTTAACCTAACACTAACCCTAACACTAACCATAAACCTAACTCTAACCCTAAACAAAACACTAATTTTAAACCAAGCCTTAACCCTAACCATAACACTAACCCTTAACCTAACGTAACCCTAACTTTATACCTAAACCTAACCCTAACACTAACCCTAACTCTAACCCAAACATAACCCTATCACTAATCCTAATCCTAAACCTACACCTAACAGTAACACTAACCCTACACCTAACCCTAATCCTAACTGTTACCATAACACTAAACCTCACACTAACCCTAACACAAACCCTAACCCTAACACAAACCCTAACCCTAACACAAACCATAACCTTAACACTAACATTAAACCTAACACTAACCTTAAACCTATACCTATCTCTAAAACTAACCATTACCATAACCCTAACCTTAACACTAACACTAAACCTAAATCTTACCCTAAACCTAACACTTACACTAACAATAACCCTAATCCTAAACCTAACCCTAACACTAAACCTAACCCTAAATCTAACCCTAACCATAACCCTAACCCTAACACTAACACTAAACCTAAACCTATTCCTAAACATAACCCTAATCCTAACCCTAACCCTAACACTTACCCTAACCCTAACCCTATCCTTAACACTAACCCAGACCCCAACACTAACCCTAATCCTAACCGGAACCCTAACCCTAAACTTGACACTAAAGCTAAACCTAACACAAGCCCTAACCCTAATCCTAACCAAAACCCAAGCCTAACCCTAAACCTTACTTTAACCCTAGCACAAACCCTAACCCTAACACTATACCTAACACTTACCCTAACCCTAACTGTAACCCTAACACTAACTCTAACCCTAAACCTCACCCTAAATCTAACCCTAACCTAAACTAATCCTAACACTAACCATAAACCTAACTCTAACCCTAACCCAAACACTAATTTTAAACCTAAGCCTAACCCTAACAGCAACCCTAACCCTAACCCTAGCCTTAATTCTAAACCTAACCCTAACCCTAACCCTTACCCTAAACTTAACATGAAACTAAACCTAATCCTAACCCTAAATCTAACTCTAACCCTAAACCTAAAATTAACACTAACCCTAAACTTAACACTAACCCTAAACCTGATAAAAAACCTAACACTAAACCTAATCCTAAGCCTAACTCTAACCCTAACCCTAACACTCACCCTAATACTAACCATAACCCTAACCCTAACTCTAACGTAACCATAAATTTAACCCTAACACTAACCCTAACACAAACCATAACCTAAACCATAACCCTACCTCTAACCTGCCACAGTCAGGAGCCACTTGTCAAAAGAAATGAACTTTATTTTTAGAACACACACACTGCACCACACAGCTCCTCAGGAAAACCCTCAGAGCCCAACTGCCACTACGAGCTTCCCACAATCCTCTCAACCTCCCCCACTCCTCCTGCTCTTGAGGCTGATTGGCTGGGTCGTGTGGGCAGAGCCAAAAAAGTCCCCCAATGAGCAGCTCTGTGGTCTGAAAGGGCAGCTAAACAGCCCAATGAGCATCACCACAGAGGAGCCAATCGGTTGGCAGCTAGAAGTTTTCTGGGGCCGCTGTGAGCCAATCATCAGCTGGCAGCTGGAAGTTTGCTGGCAGCTGGAAGCTTGCTGGGGCCCCTTCGGCTGTGGCTCTCAACATCTCCCCCTCTCTGCTAAAAAAAAACAAGCATGTGGCTTAGGGACCATGCCTGCCTTAGTTTGTCCAATACTACATATGGTTCTTACCCATCATCGGATGAGCTGACTTCAAGGCGTCAGCCTCCTGTCTTAGGTTGGTACCATTGCAATTGTATCTTACCCATCATTGACTACCGGTCCAGCATACAGCCACACCTGTGGATAGGTCTTTGTACCAGCGGGGAGGGGGGGTGAGGTTCTTTGCCTCACCTTTGTTGGCCTCCAAATTTTAGCTGAACGACCATCAGAAGCAGAAGGGAGGAAGATACACCAACCCAATTGACGGCTCCTTTTGGAAACATTGTACCACCAATGACACCATCAGCAAAAATACCCCAACACTACCACAAGTCGCTGCACCAACAGATAGTTCACTATGCATACAAGTGAGTTCACAATGCATACAAGTGATACATAGTCCAGGCAAGTTCTGCAAGCAGTTCAGTGACAGCTATTGCAGAAGCTGTAGATTGATTTTATCTTTGTTTTCACCAGCACTGGGATGAAGATAGGAATTCTGGCAATAATGGCTAAAGAAAAAATTATGGAACATTCCAGAGGCACAAAAAGAAAACAATTTTCTGAACTATTTATATTATCTTGAACAGAATTATTAAATATAATGAAAAGGAAAGGTGAAAGTAAACAAACAGATCTGTTAACCTCCTTTTTTGTTCACATATTAAAACAATCCTCAACAGCTGTTTACACAATTTAAATTAAACCATTTAAATCACGTGAATAAAAAAAAAATATTTGGATCCATTTTTTCATGAGCACTCATCATATATGATATATGGACATAAGTACATATAAACATACAACATAAAACACAAGTTTGCACACATAATATAATACATACAACACATAACATAATAGTAAAGGCCTTATAACTTTTTACAGGTGAAATCTCCATTGCAATGTTTAAAAACTCTATAGTCAAAAAATAGAACTGATAAGCAAACATTAACCTAGGTCGGTATGAGCTCAAAAATCAAAATAGAATTTCATGATGTGGGAAAGGGTAAGAATAAAATAGATATTGAAAAAAGCATCCTGGTTCTGTTACAGATGTAAGGATAGCCAAACTGAAGTTTGGGATATCAGGTGTTATGGATTTGAGCCAAGTCATCTTCTTTTTGGTCTGTAGAAATCACTTTTGTTAATCTCTCTGGAATCCAAATCGGCTGCTGTTCTCCCTGTGGAAACACACAAACAGACCCCCAAATCCAGACAATTACTGGGTCAGGACCTTTCCATTGTCCTGTTAGAATATCCTTCCAAAGTACCTTGGGCTTATGTACATTTTTTGGACACATATGCCTTTCTGCACACTAAGTCCTGATGAATCCAAATTTAAAAAGTTTAGAGTAAAAAGGGTTATTTTAAGTTTATCTTTGGGGAATATATACCCCTTCCCAATTCCCTCTTTTTGCTTTAATAAGTACATTTTAATAGTTGGATGAGCTCTTTCAACTATGCTTTGTCCTGTGGATTGTATGGGATTCCTGTTATATGAGTAATGTCAAATGATGAGCAAAATTGTTTAAAAGAGGTAGAAGTATAACCAGGGGCATTATCTGTTTTTAACTGTTTTGGAACTCCCACAGGGGCAAAATTTTGTAAACAATGAGCTATAATATCTTTAGTTTTTTTTCTCCGGCATGAAGGGAGCCCATTAAAAATCCAGAAGAAGTATCAACTGTAACATGCAAATATTTTAATTTTCCAAATTCTGGCAAGTGTGTGACGTCCATCTGCCAAATATTGTTAGGTATCAATCCTCTAGGATTTATTTGAAGATTAACTTGTGGTAAAAAGGTGACACAATTTTGACATTGTTTTATTATTTGTCTAGCTTGTTCCTTAGTTATTTTAAAATGCTTTTGTAAAGTATTAACATTGACATGGAACTTTTATGAAAATTTGTAGCTTCTTCTAGTGTAGAGAAAATATGTATGTCATGTGTAGTTTTTATCTGCTAAATCATTGCCCAAACTAAGGGCTCCAGGCAATCCTGTATGTACCCTGATATGTCCTATAAAGAATGGATCTTTTCTGTCCCAGTTTAGACTTTGTATAGTGGAAAGCAAGGAGAAAACAGTAGAGGAAGGGGAAATCCTACCAGCATCTTCAAGGGATACTATAGCATTAACTATATACTGACTATTGGAAAATAAATTAAATACAGAATCTTTAAACATCACAAAAGCTTGTAATACTGCATTAAGCTCTACCTTTTGAGCTGATTGCTTGGGTCCTAAAAATGTAAAAGTTTGATCAGGTGTAACTATTGCTGCTGTACCATTATTTGACCCATCAGTGAATATATTTGGAACATTCATGATAGGTGTTTTTCTTGTCATTTTTGGGAAAATTACAGGATGCAATGACCAAAAAGACAATAAAGGATTAGATGGTAAGTGGTTATCAAATGAAACATTAGATTTGCACTTGATTATTGCCCAAGTGTTTAACTCATTAGCTAACTCATCACTTTGATTCATAGTATATGGAGTAATAATTTTACTGGGAGAAATTCCAAACACTCCCTTTTCTGCTTTTATTCCTTTGAGTATTAATTGTCCTACAGCCTCAGGATACCTAGTAAGAATCGTGTTAGGAGAATAAGATAAATGTATCCATAATAATGGACCTTCTTGCCAAAATACTCCTGTACTAATATTTTTTGTTGGTAGTACAATAAATAATAAAGACAAACATATCAATTCTATCCAAATGCATATTTTCCATATATGTTTCAATGATTTTTAATGCCTTTCTTGCTTCAGGCGTTAACACTCAGGGTGAATTTGGATATGATGGACCTTTTAGGATATCAAATAAAGGTCCCAACTCTCCTGTTGGTATATCTAAATAAGGCCTTATCCAATTTATGTCTCCTAATAACTTTTGAAAGTCATTAAGTGATTTGAGTTGATCTACTTGTATTTGAAGTTTTGGTGGACAGACCATGGTTGAGGATAATAGAACTCCTAAATAATTAATTGGAAAATTTAATTGTACTTTATTTATTGCTATCTCTAGATTATAATTTTTTAATAAGTTTGTAAGTGTGGCATAACATTCTAGCAATGTGTTTTTATCTTTGTGTGCTAATAATACATCATCCATATAGTGAAATATCTGTAGTTCAGGATTTTGATTTCTAAGTGGCTGGATTACTTTAACATAAATTTGACACATTGTTGGGCTGTTAGCCATCCCTTGAGGTAGTTCTTTCCACTCATATCTCTGATCAGGACCTTCATGATTCAGTGCAGGGATAGTAAATGCAAAACGTGGACTATCCTCAGGATGAATTGGAATTGAAAAAAAAACAATCTTTAATATCTATAACTAAAACATACCAAGTTTTTGGCAAAGCAGACAATTGAGGAATCCCTGATTGAGCAGGTCCCATAATAACATCTCATTATTAATGGCTCTTAAGTCTTGCAATAATCTCCATTTACCAGATTTCTTTTTGATGACAAAAATGTGAGTATTATGGGGAGATACAGAAGGTTGTATATGTCCTTCTGCTAATCGTTGTTTGACCAGGTCATGGGCTGCTTGTATCTTTCCTTTAGTCAGGGGCCACTTAGGAACCCATACTGGTCTTTCTGATTTCCAAGTAATTTTTATTGTCTCAGTGGCCCCTTCTGAAAATCCAACCCATGTCTGTCTGTTCCTTGATCTATTTGTATTGGTGCTGCTATATGTTGTTCTTGTTTTTCTAATCTTTTTCCTTTCCTAAAACCTTGTCTAGTCATAATAGTGGGTGCATTTTGGTTGATGTTATTTGTTAATGTCAAACCTAATTGATCTAGGACATCTCGTCCCCATAAATTTATGGGAAGATGATCCAATACATATGGCTGTATAGTTCCTTCACATCCTTCAGGATCCTTCCAATCTAATACCATTGCACTTCTATGGGGATTAGTCACCACTCCTAGGCCTCGAAGCATTTGAGTGCCTTGTTGTAATGGCCAATGTTTTGGCCATTCTTGATGAGAGATAATGCTAAGGTCTGCACCTGTATCCAGTATCCCATTAAATTCATGTCGTTTAATCTAAATATAAAGAAAGCATAGCCCAATCTACACCTGTGGAGCCTAATCCCTTGGAACCTCTTTCTACAATACGACTGGAAAATTTATCATGTAGGGAGGGTATTATTAGTAACTGTGATATTCTATCTCCTGGTGAAATTACTGATATATCCTTTGGAGAACTGGCTTGAATTTTTATTTCACCTTCATAATCATGATCAATTACCCCAGGACTTATCATAAGTCCTTTTAGAGTAGAAGAACTACGTCCCAATAATAAGCCTACTGTTCCTTTGGGAAGAGGTCCTTTTACCCCTGTGGGAATGATTTGAACTCCCATCTCTGGAGTTAGTACTGCTCTGGTGGATGCACAAATGTCCAACCCTGCGCTCCCTCTGGTTTGTGTGATGAGAGATCTAATGGACAATGTATCCTGGGCACTACCCTGATGGGGTATCTGGGTTCCTCCAGTGCTGCGTATATTAGTGGTCTTGAGCCCCAGAGTATTGGGCCCCCCTGTCATTTTTTTGGCAAGGGAGCCGAATGCCTTTCTCCATGATATCGTGGATAAACACCTGGTCCTTGTCCGTTTTTTGATAATGGAGTACCCTCTATGGTGGTTTGAGAATGGCGTTCATTAGCCCAATGTCTCCCTCTACGGCATCGTGGGCAAATACCCAGTATTCTACTCCTTTGGTACCTAGTTTTGTTAATCCCTCCTCCTATGGGGCAATTCCTTTTGAAGTGTCCTGTTTGTTCACAATTGTAGCATGTTCTTGGACTGGCATCTAACACCTGTTATACTGCAGCTGCCACGACTTGCCCTTGTTCATTAATGTCTCTACATAATTTAATATATGTGTTTAAATCTTCATGTGTCCATGGTCTAATGACCTCTCTGCACCAACGATTTGCTTGCTCATAAGCCAGTTGTTTTATTAATGGCATTGCTTGTTATATATTCCCCCAAACTCTGGTAGCTATTTGAATAAGCCTATCTACAAATTCAGTGTAAGGTTCATTAGCTCCTTGTATTACTTAGATAATTGACCTTGTAAACCTCCATGTCCTTGTAAAGTCTTACATGCCTTAACCGCATCTACAGAATTTGTGAGTATAAGCCAAGATCATATGCAATTTGTTGCTGCTGATCCTCATAAGGTCCCTTTCCTAACAACATATATAGATTTCTTTGAGGATAACCAGCTGCTGCATTTCGCCTAGCCGTCTCCTTGCAAAATACCTCATTGGCAACCTTCCATAACAGGTATTGTCCTCCATTTAGCACAGCTTTACGCATATTAGCCCAATCTGCTGGTGTCATGTTCAAGTTGTTAATGGATTCGACCATGCTTACACTGAAGGGTGCTTGAGGACCATAATTTGTCACAGCCTCTTTTAGCTGCTTCAATGTTTTGAAATTTAAAGCCTGGTGAATTCGCTGCCCTCCTTCCTCAAATACAGGGCATGTTAATATTTGAGATCCTGTCTCAGGATCCCAACTATCAACTGCGGGGTTTGGGGGCCTCCCAGCATATGGAGGTGGTGTTGTTGGTTGGACACTTACACCCTCTGGTGATAGAAAGATGATAGTAGAAGTCTCCTGTTGTAATTTTTCCCCTGATGGCTTTTTCTGCTCTAAACTTTCTTCCTCTGTCTGACTAGCTCGAGAGACCTTCTTTTTTACTTGAATTTTTTCCTCTGTCTGACTAGTTTGAGAGACCTTCTCTGTTACTTGAATTTTTTTCTCTGTCTGACTAGCTTGAGAGACCTTCTCTTTTACTTGAATATTTCTACTATAAGTATAATACAACCCAACAATATAACGCCAAACAAAACTGAAACAGATTGAAACAAAATTGGAAATATCCTCCTAAAATGTCCATCTGTCCTTTCTCCCTATTGGTTCCTCAGATGTGAGCGGTTTTCTTCTATCTTACACATCTACAGGGACAGGCAACTTAAAAGAAAAGTGAAGCAAAACAAAAGAAGAATCTTAAAATGGCTACCCATCCTCTTGCTTTGCCTTCAGGGGCGAGCAGTTTACCTTATCACTTACCCTCAGTCGTTCCCCCGTGGGGGCCACCAAATGTCACAGTCTCGCTGGGCACAATTCAGGAGCCACTTGTCAAAAGAAAAGAACTTTATTTTTAGAACACACACACCGCACCACACAGCTCCTCAGGAAAACCCTCAGAGCCCAACTGCCACCACCGTCTTCCCACAAGCCTCTTAACCTCCCCCACTCCTCCTCCTCTTGAGGCTGATTGGCTGAGTTGTGTGGGCAGAGCCAAAAAAATGTCCCACAATGAGAAGCTCTGTGGTCTGAAAGGGCGGGGAAACAGCCCAATGAGCATCACTACAGAGGAGCCAATCATTTGGCAGCTAGAAGTTTGCTGGGGCCACTGTGAGCCAATCATCAGCTGGCAGCTGGAAGTTTGTTGGCAACTGGAGTTTTGCTGGGGCCCCTTCGGTAGTGGCTCTCAACACTAACCTAAACCTAACCCTAACACCTACCTTACCCTAACTTTAAACTTAAACCTAAACCTAACACTCACCCTAACCCTAACCCTAACTCTAACCTAACCCTAACCATAACACTAACCGTAACACTAAACAAAATCCTAACCCTAACTTAACCCTAACACTAACCCTAACCCTAACCATGACACTATTCCTAACACTAACACTACACCTAACCCTAAACCTAACATGAACCATAAACTCAACCCTAACCCGAACCTAACCCTAACACTATCCTTCACCATTACACTAACTCTAACACTAACAATAACACAAAACCTAAACCAAATCCTAAACTTAACCTATCCCTAACCCTAACCCTAACCTCAAACCTAACCCTAACACTAAAGCTAACGCTAACCATAAAACTAACCCTAAACCTCATTCTAATCCTAACCCTAACCCTAACACTAACCCTAAACCTAACTATAACCCTAACCCAAACACTAGTCCTAATCCTAACACTAACCCTAACCCTAACATAACACTAACCCTAACCCTAATCCTTACCCTAACCTTAACACTAACTCTAACCCTAAAACTAACTCTAATTTGAACCCTAACCCTATCCATAACACTTACCCTAAACATAACCATAACCCAAATCTAACCCTATCACAGACCCTAACCCTAATCCTACTCCTATCACTAATCTTATCACTTACCCTAACCTTAACTCTTACACTAACCTTAATGCTAACTCTAACCTTAATACAAGCCCATCCCTAAACCTAACCCTAACACTAAGCCTAACCCCAACCCTAATACCAACCCTAACCCTAAACTTAACCCTAAACTCAACCTTAACCCTAGCCCTAACCCTAAGCATAAACGTAATCCTAACCAGACCCTAACCCTAACCCTAACATAATGCTAAACTTAACCCAATCCCTCTCCCTAACACTACCCCAAACCCTAAACCTAACCCTAAACCTAACTGTAACCCTGTCACTAACACTAACCCTAACCCTAACTCTATCCATAACCCTAAACCTAACACTAACCCTATCCTTAACCCTAACACTAAGATAACCCTAACATTAACCCTAACCCTAACTCTAACATTAACTCAAACACTAAAGCTAACCGTAACCCTAACTCTAACTGTAACACTAACCCTAACATTAACCCTAAGCCTAACAGTAACAGGACTCCTAATCTAACCATGACACTAACTCTAACCATAATCCTAAACCTATCTATTATACTAACCCTAACCCTAACCCTAATCTGAAACCTAACACACAAAACCTAACCCTAAAGCTAATACGAACCCTAACCCTAACCCTAAACCTAATTTAACCCAAACCTTAACCCTAATCAAAATACTAATCCTAACCCTAAACCTAACCCTAACCCTATCCCTAACCCTAATCTAAACCTAACCCTCAACCTAACTCTAACCCTAATCCTAATGTTTATTATAATCCTAAATATAACCCTAACTGTAACCCCCTCCACAAAACCTAACCCTAAACCTAAACCTCACACTAACTTAAACCCTAACCCTAACACTAACCATAACTCTAACCCTATCACTAACACTAATCTAACCCTAACCCTAACACTAATTTTTACCCTAACTGTAACCCTAACCCTAACCCTAAAACTAATTCTAAACCTCATCCTAACACAACTGTAACTGTAACCCTAACCCTAACCCTAACCCTTACCCGAAGCCAAAGCCTAAAATTAACCCTAACCCAAACACTAACCTTAATTTTAACCTTAACACTAATCCTAACACTAAACCTAACCCTAACAATATCCCTAAACCTAACTCTATCCCTGAAGCTAATCGTGACCCTAACTCTAAGAATAACACTAACCCTAAACCTAAGTATAAACCTAATGCTAACCCTAACCCTAACCCTAACCCTAAACCTAAATCTATCACTAACCCTAACATGAACCCTAACACGAATCCTAAACATAACCTTAACCCTAACCTAACCCTAACCCTAACATAACCCTAACACTAACCAAATCCTAAACCTCACCCGAATCCTAACACTAAACTTAACCCTGCCCTAACCCTAACCTAACCCTAACCATAACCATCACCCTAACACAAATCCTAACTCTAACCCTAACACTAACTCTAACCATTACCCTAACAAACATTCTAAACCTAACTCTAACCTTACCATAAACCTAACCCTAACCCTAACACTAACCCTAACTCTAACCCTAATTCTAACCCTAACCCTAACATGAACCTTGGCCTAACCCTAATCATAATCCTAAACCTACCTGTAACACAAACAATAACCTATCCCTAACCCTAACACTACCCATAACCCTAACCCTAACTTTAAATCTAACCCGCACCCTAACCCTAAAACTAAAATTAAGTCTAAACCTAACCCTAACCCTACCCTAACACTAACCCTAAGCCTCACCGTAACCCTAACCCTAACCATAACACTAACCCTAAATCTAAACTTAACTCTAACCCTAAACCTAACTCCAACACTAACCCAAACAATAGTCGTAACCGTAACCCTAACCATAAACATAACTCTAACCCTAAACCTAACCCTAACACTGATCATAAACCTAACACGAACTCTACCTGTAACCATAACCCTAACACTAACCCTAACCATAATTCTAACCCGAATACTAATCCTGACCCTAACACTAATACTAACACTAAAATTAACAATAACTCCAACACTAAACATAACTGTATCCCTAAACCTAACCTAACATTAAACCCTATCACTAACCCTATCCCTAATACTAACCCTAACCCTAAACCTAAAGTAACCCCAACCATAACACTAACACTTTCCCTAACTCAAAACATAACCGTAAACATAACATAAGACTAACTCTATCTTTTACCTAACACTAACTCTAACACTAACACTAAGACATATCTAACCCAGCCCTAACACTAACACTAACCCTAAACTTAACAAAACCCTAACCATAACAATAACACTAACTGTAACCAATACACTAACCCTAAACCTAACCCTAAACCTAACCTAACACTAAACCTAACCATAACCCTAACACTAACAATAAATATAACTCAATCCCTAACACTAATCTAACACTAATCCTAACCATAACCCTAACCCTAACCCTTGCCCTACTCTTACTTAACCCTAACCCTAACACTAACCCTAACCCCAACCCTAACCATAACCCTAAACCTAACCCTAACACTAACCCTTTCCCAAAGTGATCCCTAACCCTAACCGTTACCTAACCCTAAACCTAACCCTAGACCTAACACTAACCATAAACCTAATCCTAACACTAACCATAACCCCAACACTAACCCTATACCTAACCATTACTTTAACCCTAATACTAACACTAAGCCTAACACTAACCCTAATACTATATCTAATCTACCTGTAACCCTAAAACTAACCCTAAAGCTAACATATGCCTCACTCTAACCCTTTTTCTTATCATTACTAAAACCCTAATTTTAAGTCTAACCCTAATAAAATACCTAAACCTTACCCTTACCGTAACACAAACCATAACTCTTACCCTAACAGTAACTTTAACCCTAAACCTAACCCAAACTATAATGCTAATTCTAAAACTATACCTAACCCTAACCCAAACCCTAAATATAAACCTAACCCCAAAACTAACCTTAACTATAACCCTAACCCTAACCTAACACTAACCCTAACAACAAACCTAACCCTAAGAGTAACACTAAACCTAACCCTAATTCTAACCCTAAACCTAAAAGTAATTCTAAACCTATCCCTAACCCTAACACCATCACTATCCCAGCCCTAACACAAACACAATCACTGGACCTAACCTTAACCCCAACTCTAACCCTAACCCTCACCCTAAACCTTAACCTAACACAAATCCTAACATTACCCCTAATACTAATCCTAACCCTAAACCTAACACTAACCTATACCTACAAGTAACACTAAAACTAACCCTAAACCTAACCGTAAGCCTTAGTCTAACCCTAATCCAAACCATAACCCTAAACCTATCCCTAATCCTAACACAAACCCTAACCCTAACACTTACCCTATTACAAACCATATCCCTCACACGAACACTCATTTTAAACTTAACCTTAACCCTAACTCTAAACTAACCCTAAACCTAGCCCGAACCCCAACCCTAACCCTAAAACTAAACCTAAACATGACCCTAATTCTAAAATGAACTTTAACACTAACACTAACCCTAACTGTAACACTAACCCTAACCATAAACCTAGCCCTAACCCTAAACCTATTCCTAACCCAAACACACTCCCTAACTCTACAACTAACACTAAAGCTAACCCTAAACCTAGCCCTAAACCTAACACTAACACGAACCCTCACCTTAACCCTAACACTAAACCTAACCCTAAACTTTACACTAACCCTAAACCTAACCATATCCCTAACCTTAACCCTAATATTAACCCTAACCCTAAAAGTAACATGAACCCTAACCCTAACCCTAGCACTAACATGAACCCTAACCCTAAGACTAACCATAATCCTAAACCTTACACTAACCCTAAACCTAACCTTATCCCTAACCTTAACCGTAAAACTAACCCTAACATTAACACTAACCCTAACCCTAACAAGAACCCTAATCCTAACCCTAACAATAACCGTAACACTAACCACAACCCCAACCCCACCCCTAACACTAAAACTAACCCTAAACCTATCCCTAACCCTAAGACTAACAGTAACCCTAAGCCTTACAATAACACTAAACATAACCTAACCCTAACCCTAACACTAACCCTAAACTTAACCATATCACTAACCCTAATCCTAACACTAACACTAATCCAAACACTAATTCTAAACCTAACCCTAATTCTATATGTAACACTAACTCTAGCCCTAACCATAAACCTACAACTAACATCAAAACTAACCCTAACTGTAACTCTAACATAAACCTTAAACCTAAACCTAACTGTAACTTTAACACTAACCCACACCCACACCCTAACCCTAATACAAACCTTAACCCTTACACGAACCCTAACACAAACCCTAACCAAACACTATCCCTAACCCTAAACTAACTGTAACCCTAACACTTACCTAACCTTAACCCTAACACTAACCCTTAACCAAACCCTAAAACTAACCCTAACCCCAACATTAACCCTATAACTAACTAAACCTAACCTAAACCTAACCCTTAAACTAACCCTAACTGTAACCCTATGACTAACCCTATATCTAACTCTAATCTTAATTGAAACCCTAAGAATAACCTTTACCCTAAACCTAACACAAACAAAACCCTAACCCTAACAGTAACCCTAACACTTATTCTAAACACAACCCTATAGCTAACTCTTAAACTAAACCTAACCCTATCCTGAACCCTAACCCTAAACCTACCGCTATCACAAACACTAACCCTAACCCTAATACTAATCCTAACAATACCTTTAACCGTAAACTTAACTGTAACCCTAAACCAAACCCAAACCCTAACCATAACACAAATCCTAACATTAACCTAACACTAACCATAAACCTAAGCATAACCCTAACCCTAACACTAACCCTAACCCTAACCCAAAGCCTAAACCTAACCCTAACACTAAATCTAACCGTAATGCTAACCCTAATACTAACACCACCTGTAAAGATTACCCTAACCCTAACACAAACCATAACACTAATCCTAACCCTATCTGTAATCCTAATCATAACTGTAACCCTAAACCTAACCCAAACTTTAACCCTAACACAAACCCTAACACTAACTCTAACACTAACCCAAACCTATCCTAACCCTAACCATAATCCCAACCTTAACCTTAACCCTAACAATAATCCTAACCCTAACCCAAAGCTAACACTAACATTCAACCCTAATCCTTACCCTAACCCTAATCCTAACCTGAACTCTAATCCTAACACTAACTCTAACCCTAACACTAACCCTATCTCTAATCCAACCTGAACACTAACCCCAACCCTAACAAAAACCCTAACCTATCCCTAACCTAACCCTAAACCTAACCCTGTCACTATTCCTAACCCTAACACTAACCCTAATGCTGACCCTAACCCTAACCCTAACACTCACATAATCCTAACCCAAAACTGAAGACTAACCCTATCACTAACCCTAATACTAACCCTTAACCTAACTATAACCCCAACCCTAACACTAACGCTAACTCTAACCCTAACAATAACAATAACACTAACCCTAACCCTAACCCTACCTCTAACCCTATACCTTACCCTAAGCCAAACCCTCACTCTAATGGTACCCTATTCCTAACTATAATTATTACCCCACACCAAACCCTAACTTTATTACTAGTCCTAAGCCTAGTCCTCATTTTAGCTCTAATTCTAGCCTTATTCTGACCCTTATTCTGACCCTAACACTAACCCTAGATCTAAACCTGACCCTAACCCAAAACCGAACCCTAACACTACCTCTTCCTGTAAACCTTTACCTAAACCTAACAGTAACACTAGCACTAGACCAAACCTAATTTTAAAAAGAGTCATAAATCTAGCCCTAGCCCTAAACAAAAATCTAGCACTACCTCTAACAATAACCCTTAACCTAACGTAAAGACTAAACCTACCAATGGACTCAATGCTCTTTCTAATTGTGGCCCTAAACCTAAAACTAAACCTAACACCACAATGACCCTTAATCTAATAGAAACCCTAGATCTAAACCTTATCCTAAAACAAAACCTAACCCTAACTCTAGACTTATCCATAACCCTGACACTAAAACTAGTCATAACCATATCCCTCACTCTTACATTAACCAAAGCACTAACATTAGCCATAATCATCACACAAAACTTATCCCTTATCCTAGTCCTAAACCTAGCATTAATCATAGCCCTATCCATAACCTTAGACATAAGCCTAATGCTAATCCTTGCCCTAAACCTAACCCTAGTTCAAACTCTAATCCTTAGCCTAAATATCACCCTAACCCTAAAGCTAACACTAGCCCCAACTGAAAACCTAACCCTTGCCCTAGCCCTATCCCTAGCTCAAATGCCTCCACTTACCCTAACCCTAACCCTAATATTAACCCTAGGCCTAACCCTAACCCTAAACTTAATCTTAACCTTAACCCTAGCCCTAACCTTTGCTCTAACCCTATCCATTACCCTAAAGAAAAGCCTAACCAAAATGCTAAACCTATGCCTAACAATAACCCTATTGTTAACAGTAACCCTATCCATTACTCTAAACCTAACCAAAAACATAAATCTAATTTATCCATTACCCTAACCCTAACCCAAACCCACCACTAATTCAAGCATTAATCCTAAATCTTAACCTAAACCAAACCCTACCTGGACCCTGACCCTAATAATACACCTAGCTCTATACTTGACCCTTACCCTACACCTTAACCTTACTATAGAAATAGACAAACATAACACTAAAACTAATACTCACCATAAACTGATACTTGACATTATCTGTAGCCCTAATCCTACCCATAGTCATAACACAAACCCTCAGCCTAGCCCTAAACCTAGTCTTAATCCTAACCCAATCCCTAACATTAGTCCTAACCATAATTCTAACCCTTACCCTAACCCTAAACATAGCTATAACCCTTTCCCTTCCCCTAAACCTAATCCTAACCCTAACACTAACACTAACCCTAAACCTAGGCCTAACCCTAACACTAACTCTAGCACTAATCCTAGCCCTAATTTAGCCCCAACCCTAAACCTACCCGTAACCTTAGCCCAAAGACTAACTCTAGATCTCAACATAGACCTATTTCTAGTTCTAACTCTGTTACCATAACCCTAACACTAGCCCTGAACTTAGCCCTAATCCTAGCCATAGCCCTAAACCTAGATCTAGCCATAAAAATAAATCTTACCCTAAAATTCACCCTAACATTAGCCCTAACACTATCGCTAACATAAAACTAGCCCTAACCCTAGGCCTAGTTCTAAATCAGAACCGAGCCATAGCCCTATCCATAATCCTACCTAACCTTAACCCTAGACCTGACATTAGCCCTATTCCTAGCCCTAATCCTAGTTCTAAGCCCAGCCTTAATACTTACCCTGACCTTAACCCCAGCCCTATCCCTAATTTTATCCCTTGTTCTAGCACTAAATATAGCTGTAATATCATACCTTACCATAACACTAATGCTAAACTTAACCCTAGCCCTAAACCGAGGCCTAAACCTAACACTAACTCTAGCACTAATCCTAGCCCTAATTTAGCCCTAACACTAAACCTAACCCTATCCTTATCCCTAAGACTAACTCTAAATCTCGCCCTAGCCCTATCCCTAGTTCTAAACCTATCCCTTACCATAACCCAAAACCTAGCCCTATCCCTAGCCCCAACCTTAGCCCTAACCTTTGCCCTACACCTAAACCTGGATCAAACCATAACTTTAAGTCTAAATCTCACCCTAACACTAGCCCTAACAGCAATGCTAATTGGAAATCTAGCCTTAACCCTAACCTAGCCCTAAAACAAAACTGAGCCATAAACCTAACCCTAACCCTTAACCTAAACCAAACACTAAGCCTATAACTAACACTAACCCTAAACCTAACACTAAACCTAACACTAATCCTAACCCTAACTGTAACCCTATGCCTAACCCTAAATCTAATTCTAATCTTAACCAATACCCTAATGATAACCTTAACCCTAAACCTAACACAAACCAAACCCTAACCCTAACCCTAACAGTAGCCCTAACACTAACCCTAAACCTAGCCCTAAACCTTGCCATAATTTGAGTGTTAACCCTAACCATAGAAGTAACCTGACCCTGACTCGGATCCTAATACTAACCCTAGTTCTAAACATTGCCTTAATGCTAAACCAAGAAGTAGCCCTAATCAGAAACCAAGTTCTTTCATTAGCCATAGCCCTAATGCTAACACATATTCTAGTGATAATCTGAGCCCTATCCCTAGGTTTAACTCTAAGACTAAACCTAACCCTAACCTTATCCCTAACCCTATCAGTAATCCTAATCCTTACCCTAAGCCTAACCCTCACCCTAATGCTACCCTAGTCCTAACACTAATCCTTAGCCTATCCCAAACCCTAACTCTATTACTAGTCCTAAACCTAGGCCTCATTCTAGCTCTAGCCCTAAACCAAACATGACCCTTAATCGGATCCTAACACTAACCCTAGATCTAAACCTGACACGAACCCTAAACCGGACCCTAACTCTACCCCTACTGGTAAACCTGTACTTAAATCTAACAGTAACACTAACACTAGACCAAAACTAATCCTAAATAGAGTCATAAATCTAGTCCTAGACCTAAACAAAAACCTTGAACTAGCCCTAACAATAGCCTTTAACCTAACACAAGACTAACTATGTCCCTAGACCAAATGCTATTCCTAATTCTGGCCCTAACCCTAACCAAACACTCATGCTTTCCCTAACCCAAACCCTAGCTCTAAACCTTTTCCTAACCCAAAACCTAACCATAACACTAGACTTATTCATAAACCTAACCCTGAAACTAGCCATAACCATAACCCGAGCTCTTACATTACCCATAGCCCTAATGCTAGCCATAAACATCACACAAATCTAGCCCTTATCCTAGCCCTAAACCTAGCCCTAATTGTAACCCTAACCATAATCCTAGACCTAACCCTAACCCTAACCCTAACCCTAACCCTCGCCCTAGTCCTAAACATATCTGAAACTCTAAGGCTTTCCCTAATCGTAACACTAACCCTAACACTAACCCTAGCCCTGACTCTAACCCTAACACTCGCCCTAGACCTAACCCTAGCTCAAACCCTAATACTTACCCTAAACCTAACCCTGACACTAATCCTAGGCCTAACCCTAATCCTAGCCATAAACTTAACCTTAACTCTAACCCTAACCTTAGCTATAACCCTATCCATTACCATAAAGTTAATCCTAAACCAAATGCTAACTCTAGGCCTAACGCTAACCCCATCGCTAACAAAATCCTATCCATTACTTTGACATTAGCCCTAAAAGTAACACTATCCATTACCCTAATCCTAAACAGAACCCCAATACAAGCCTTAACCATAAACCTTAACCTAAACCAAACCATACCCAGACCCTGACCCTAATAAAACACCTAGCTCTAAACCTGACTCTTACCCTAAACCTAACCATTACACTAGACCTAGCCATAACCTAACCATAAAACTACCACTTACTTTGAACCTAGACTTGACATTAGTCTTAGCCCTAACACATACCCTCATCCTGGCACTAAACCTAGCCTTAATCCTAACCCAATACCTAACCCGAACCCTAGCTCTAAACCTAGCTATAACCCCATCCCTTCCCCTAAATTTAACCCTAACCCTAACCCTAATACTAACCATAACCCTAGCCCTAACCCTAGACCTAACCCTAACTCTAACCCTAGTGCTAATCCTAGGCCTAATTTAGCCTTAACCCTAAACATAAACCTAACCCTAGCCCAAAGAATAACTTTAATCACACCCCAGTCCTATATTTAGTTCTAACCCTATCCATAACCCTAACACGAACCATAACCCTAACACTAGCCCTAACCTTAATCCTAAGGCAGGCCCAAGCCCTAAACCTAGATCTAACCATAACAATAAATCTAAGCCTAAATCTCACCCTACCACTAGCCCTAACACTATTGCTAATCCTAAAACTAGCCCTAACCCTAGCCCTAGCTCTAAAACAAAACTGAGCCATAGCCCTAACCATAACCCTAGCCTAACCGTAATGGTAGACCTGACATTAGCCCTATCCCTAATTCTGACCTCAACCCTAACACAAAACCTAACCCTACACCTAGCCTTAATCCCAGCCCTAATTCGAGTCCTATCCCTAACCCTGAACATTAACACTGATCCTGACTCTGACCCTAACACTAACCTTATCTCTAATCATCTCCCTAAACTTAAACCTAAATCTAAACACAAGACCTTGACCTAGAACTAATGCTAACTCTAAAACTAGCCCTAATCTTAACTCTAGTTCTTACAATAGCCATAGTCCTACCTTATCCCTAACCAAACCCCAAACCTAGCCTTAATCTGAGCCCTAACCCTAGCTTTAACCCTATCCCTAACCCTAACCCTAGCCCTAGCCCTAATACTTAACCTAAACCTAACCCAAAAACTAAACCTTGATCTAACCTGAACCATGGCCCTAATCCTAACCATAACCCTAGCCCTAACCCTAGCTCTAATCTTTTCATTACCCTAACATAACCCGAACAGAATTCTAACCCTAGGCCTAACACTAACCATAGCCCTAACCTAACAATAACCCTAGCCCTAACTGTAGCTCTATTCCTCTCATTACCCTAACATTAACCCTAACTGAATTCTATCCCTAGGCCTAACCTTAACACTATCCCTAACCCTAAGGCTGTCCATTACTCTAAAGCTAAAGTGAACTCTAAACCTAATCATATCCATTATCCTAAGCCTAACACTAACCCTAAGGCTAATTTGAGCCCTAACCCTAAACCTTAACCTAACGCATACCCTAACACTGATTCCAACCCTAATAATACCCTAGCTGTAAATCTGACCCTAACACTCAACCTAACACTTACAATAGATCTGGCTATAAACCTAACCCCAAAACTATCCCTAAACATAACCCTAGACCTGACATTAGCCCTAGCTCTAATCCTAGCTCTAAACCTTCCTCAAACCCTAGCCCTAATCCTAGCACTAAGCCTAGCCTTAATCCTAACCATAACCTTAACTCTAGCCCTATCCCTAATTTTATCCTTTGACCTAGCCAAAAACGTAGCTGTAACATAATACCTTACCCTAACCCTAGCACTAAACCTAGGCCTAAACCTAACACTAACCCCAGCACTAATCCTAGCCCTAATTTAGCCCTAACCCTAAGCCTAAACCTATCCCTAGCCCTAAGACTAACTCTAACTCTCTCCCTAGCCCTATCCCTAGTTCTAAACCTATCCTTTACCATAACCCAAACTCTAGCCATTTCCCTAGCCCCAACCTTATCCCTAAACTTTGCCCTAGCCCTAAACGTGAATATAACCCTAATCTTCAACCTAAAGCTCACCCTAACACTAGCCCTGACCTTAATGCTAATTGGAAAACTAGCCCTAACCCTAACCTAGCCCTAAAACAAAACTGAGCCATAAACCTAACCCTAACCCTTAACCTAAACCAAACACTAACCCTAAACCTAGCCCTAAACCTGTCCATAATTTGAGTGCTAAACCTAACCCTAGAAATAACCCTGACCCTGACTCGGATCCTAACACTAACCCTAGCTCTATACATTGCACTAACACTAACCCAAATCTAGCCCTAATCAGAAACCAAGTTTTTTTCATTAGCCATAGCCCTAAAGCTAACATAAATCCTAGCACTAATCCAAACACTAAACCTAGGTTTAACCCAAAGACTAACCCTAACCCTAACCCTAGCCCTAAAGCTATCCCTAACCCTAATCCTAAATCTAAACTCATCCCTTTTTCTAAGCCAAACTCTCACCCTAATGTTACCTAATCCTAAAACTAATCCTTAGCCTACCCCAATCCCCAACTCTATTACTAGTTCTAACCCTAGCCTTTATTCTAGTTGTAACTCTAACCCAAACCCTGACCCTTATTTTGACTCTAACACTAACCCTAGAACTAAACCTCCCACTAACCCTAATCCGGACCCTACCCCTACCCCTACCAGTAAACCTGTACCTAAACCTAACAGTAACACTAGCACTAGACCAAACCTAATCCTAAATATAGTCATAAATCTGGCCCTAGCCCTAAACAAAAACTTTGCACTAGCCCTAACTATAACCCTTAACCTAACCCAAAGACTAACCCTATCCGTAGACCAAACACTAGTCCTAATTCTGGCCCTAACCCTAACCCTAATCCTAACTGATAGCCCTAATGCTAGCCATAAACACCATACAAACCTAGCCTTATCCTAGCCCTTAACCTAGCCCTAATTGTTACCCTAACCATAACCCTAGCCCTTACTCTAACCCTAACCATCTCCCTAGCCCTAACCCTAGCTCATATCCTAACACTCACCCTAATCCTAACCATGACACTAACCCTAGGCCTAAACCTAACTCTAGCCCTAATCCTAACCTTAACCCTAGCACTAACCTTACCTCTAACCTTCTCCATTAACCTAAAGATAAGCCTAACTCAAATGCTAACACTAGGCCTAACGCTAACCCTATTGCTATCACTAACCCTATCCATTACTCTAAACTTAAATTAAACCCTAAACCTAACCCTATCCATTACCCTACTTCTAATCCTAACCCTAACACTAATTCAACCCTTAGCTCTAAACCTTAAAATAAACCAAACCCTACCTGACCCTGACCCTAAAAATACGCCCAGCTCTAAACCTTATCCTTACCCTAAATGTAATCCTTACACTAGACTTAGCCATAACCTAACCCTAAAACTATTCCTAACCAAAACCCTAGACCTGACATTAGCCCTATCCCTAATCTTAGCCCTGGCCCTAACATGAACCCTCAAACCTAGCCCTAAAGCTAGCCTTAATCATAACCAAAACCCTAACCTAGCCCTAACCCTAATTCTACTCTCACCCTATTTCTAAACCTAGCTATAACCCCATCCCTTTCCCTAAACCTAACCCTATCTCTAACACTAACACTCACCCTAACCCTAGCCCTAACCTTAATACTAACCCTAGCACTAATCCTAGACCTAATTTAGCCCTAACCTTAAACCCACCCCTAATCCTAGCACTAAGACTAACTCTAACTCATGCCCTAGCCCTATTTCTAGTTCTAACCCTATCTGTTATCATAACCGTAACACTAGCCCTAACTTTAGCCCTAACAATAGTCCTAGCCCTAAACCTTGATCTAACCATAACAATTAATATAAGATTTAATGTCACCTTACTACTAGCCCTAACACTATCGCTAATCCCCAAACTAGCCCTAACCCTAACTCTAGATCTAAAACAAAACTGAGCCATAGCCCCAACCATAACCCTAACCTAAACATAACCCTAGACCTGACATTAGCCCTATCCCTAATTCTTACCCTAACCCTAACACAAATACTAACCCTAAACCTAGCCTTAACCTTCGCCCTAATTCGAGTACTATTCCTAATCCTAAAATTAACACTGATCCTGAATTGGACCCTAACACTAACCCTATCTCTAATCATCCCCCTAAACATAAACCTAATATAAACACTAGATCTAGTCTTAATGCTAACCCTAATACTAGTCCTAATCATAACCCTAGTTCTTACATTAGCAATAGTCCTACACTAGCCCTAACCTAACCCAAAACCTAGCCCTAACCTGAGCCGTAACCCTAGATTTAATCATAGACCTAAACCTATCCCTAAGACTTAACCTAAACCTAACCCTAAACCTAAACCTTGTCCTAACCCGAAATCTAAACCAAACCATAGCCCTATTCCTAACCATAATACTAGCCCTCAACCTAGATATAATTTTATCCATTACCCTAACCATAACCCTAAGCAAATTCTAACCCTAGGCATAACACTAACCATAGCCCTAACCTAACCATAACCCTAGTCCTAACTGTAGCTCTAATCCTATCCATTACCTGAACCATATCTTTAACCAAATTCTATCCCTAGGCCTAACTCTAACCCTATGCCTTACCCTAACCCTGTCCATTATACTAAACCTAAACTGAACCTGAAACCTAACCAGATCCATTACCCTAACCCTAATGCTAATTTTAGCCCTAAACCTACATCTTAACCAAACCCATACCCTAACCCTGACTCTGACCCTAATAATACCCCTAGCTGTAAACCTGACCCTAATGGTCAATGTAAACCTTACAATAGACCTGGCCATAAACCTAAACCTAAAATTATCCCTAACCATAACCCTAGAACTGAAATTAGCCCTAGACCTAATCCTAGCCCTAACCCTAACACAAACCCTACCCCTAATCCTAGCCCTAAGCCTAGCCTTAATCCTAGTCCTAACCTTAACCAGAGCCCTAACCCTAATTTTATCCCATGCCCTAGCCCAAAATGTAACTGTAACATACCTTACCCTAACCCTAATGCTAACAATAACCCTAGTCCTAACTCTGGGCCAAAACCTAACACTAACCCTAGGGATAATCCTAGCCCTAATTTAAACCTAATTCTAAACTAATCCTATCCCTAGCACTAAGACTAACTCTAAATCTCGCCCTAGCCCTATCCAAAGTTCAAAACCTATCCCTTACATAACCCAAAACCTAGCTCTATCCCCAGCCCCAACCCTAACTCTAACCATCACACTAGCCCTAACCCTGGTTGTAAACTCTAACCTTAAGCCCAAAACTCACCCTACCAATAGACCTAAACCTAATGTTAATTGGACAACTATCGGTAACCCTACCCTAGCCCTAAAACAATACTGAGCCATAATCCTAACCCTTACCCTTAAACCTAATCCAAACACTAACCTTACACCTATCCCTAAACTTAGCCCAATTTTGAGTCCTAACTCTAACCATAGAAATAACCTTGACCATGAGTCGGACCCTAAGAGTACACCTAGCTCTAAACATTGCCATAATGCTAACCCTAGAACTAGCCCTAATCAGAAAACTAGTTCTTCAATCAGCTATAGCCCTAATGCTAACACAAATTCTAGCCCTAATCTGAGCCCTGACTCTAACCCTAACCCTAACCATACCACTAAACCATTCCGTACCCCAAGCCAAACCCACTCCTTAATGCTACCATAGTCCTAACCTTAATCCTTAGCCTACCCAAACCCAAACTCTATTACTAGTCCTAACCTTAGCCCTCATTCTACCTTCAACCCTAATCCTAACCCTGACCCTTATTCTGACCCAAACACTAACCCTAGATCTAAACCTGACCCTAAACCTAAACTGAACCCTAACACTACCCCTACCGGTAAACCTATACTTAAACCTAACATTAACACTAGAACTAGATCAAACCTAATCCTAAATAGAGTCATAAATCTAGCCTTAGCCCTAAATAAAAACCTATCACTAGCCCTAACCATAACCCTTAACCTAACATAAAGATTAAACATATCACTAGACCAAACGCTAGTCCTAATTGTGGCCCTAACCATAAAACTAACCCTAACCCAACAATGACCCTTAATATAATAGAAATCCTAGCTCTAAACCTTATCCTAAACCAAAACCTAACCTTAACACTAGACTTATCCATAACTCTGACTCTAACACTAGCCATAACCATATCCTTAGCTCTTACATTACCCATAGCCCTAATGTTAGCCCTAAACATCACACAAAAACTAGCCCTTATCCTAGCCCTAAACCTAGCCCTAATCATAATCCTAACAATAACCTTAGACCTAACCCTAATGCTAATGCTCACCCTAGCCCTAATCATAGCTCAAAATCTAATCCTTAGTCAAAACATAATTCTAACCCTAAACTTAATCATAGCCCTGACTCAAACCCTAACCCTCGCCCTAGGCCTAAACCTAGCTCAAATGCCTATACTTAACATAAACCTAACTCTAACATTAACCCTAGGACTAACCTTAACCCTAACCCTAAACCTAACCTTAAGCCTAGCTCTAACCTTAACTCTAACCCTATCTATTACCCTTAGATAAGCCTAACCCAAATTCTATCCCTAGGCCTAATGATAACCCTATCACTAACACAAACCCTATCCATTACTCTAAACCTAACTGGAAACATAAACCTAATTCTATACATTAACCTAACCCTAACCCTAACCCACTTCTAATTCAAGCACTAACCCTAAATCTTAACCTAAACCAAACTCTACCCAGACCCTGACCCTAATAATACACCTAGCTCTAAACCTGACCTCTACCCTAAACCTAACCCTTATACTAGACATAGCCATCACCTAATTCTAAAACTAATACTTACCATGTACCTAGACCTGACATTAGCCCTAGCCCTAATCCAGCCATAGCCCTAACACAAACCCTCAGCTTAACCCTAAACCTAGCCTTAATCCTATCCCAAACCCTAATCTTAGTCCTAACCCTAATTCTAACCCTTGCTGTAGCCCGAAAGCTAGCTATAACCCTATCCCTTCCCCTAAACCTAATCCTAACCCTAACACTAACACTAACCCTAAACCTAGGTATAACCCTAACGCTAATCCTAACCCTAATTTAGCCCTAACCCTAAACCTACCCATAACCCTAGCCCAAAGACTAAATCAAACTCTCACCCTAGCCCTATTTCTAGTTCTAACCCTATCTGTTACCATAACCCTAACACTAGCCCTAACCTTAGCCTTAAACCTAGCCATAGCCCTAAATCTAGATCTAACCATAACAATAAATCTAAGCCTAAACTTCACACTACCAATATCCTTAACACAACCACTAATCATAAAACTAGCCATAACCTTAGGCCTAGTTCTAAAAAAAAATGTGAGTCATAGCCCTATCCCTAACCCTAGCCTAAACTTAACCCTAGACCTGAAATTATTCCTATCCCTAGACCTAATCCTAATTCTAAGCCTAGCCTTAATCCTAAACCTAATTTAAACCCTACCCTAACCCTAATTTTATCCCTTGTCCTAGCACTAAACTTAGCTGTAACATCATACCTTACCCTAACCCTAATGCTGACACTAACCCTAGCCCTAAACCTAGGCCTAAATCTAACACTAACCCTAGCACTCTTCCTAGCCCTAACTTAGCCCTAACAGTAAACTTAACCCTATCCCTATCCCTAAGACTAACTCTAAGTCTCACCCTAGACTTATCCCTAGTTCTAAACCTATCCCTTACCATAACCCAAAAGCTAGCCCTATCCCTAGCCCCAAACTTAGCCTTAACCTTCGACCAAGTCTTAAACCTGGATCTAAAACTAAAATTAAGTATAAAACCTCACCCTAACACTAACACTAACCCTAATGCTAATTGGAAAACTAGCCCTAAATCTACCCTTACCCTAAAACAAAACCGAGCCATAACCCTAACCCTTAACCTACACTAAACCCTAAAGCTACACCTAGTCCTAAACCTAGCACTAATTGGAATCCTAACGCTAACCCTAGAAATTACCCTGACACTAACTCAGCCCCTAAAACTAACTCTAGCTCTAAACATTGCCCTAACACTAACCCTAGAACTAACCCTAAACAGAAACCTAGTTTTTTCATTAGCCATATCCCTAATGATAACACAAACCTTAGCCTGAATCTGAGACCTAACCCTATTTTTTAACTCTAACCCTAACTCTGACCCTAGCCCTAAGCCTAACCCTACCCTAACCCTATCTAAAAATCTATTGCTTTCCCTAAGTCAACCCTAACCCTAATGCTACCATAGTCCTAAAATTAATCCTTAGCCTACCCCAAATCCTAACTCTATTACTAGTCCTATCCTAGACCTCATTCTAACTCTAAACCTAACCCTAACCCTGACCCTTATTCTGACCCTAACACTAACCCTAAGTCTAAACCTGACCCTAACACTAAACCAAAACCTAACACTTCCCATACCGGTAAACCTATACTTAAACCTACCAGTAACACTAGCACTAGACAAAACCAAATCCTAAATATAGTCATAAATCTAGCCCTAGCCCTAAACAAAAACCTAGCAATAGCTCTACAATAACCATTAACCTAACTTAAAGACTAACCCGATCCCTAGACCCAATGCTAGTCGTAATTCTGGCACTCACCCTAAACCTAACCCTATCCTGAAAAATGACCTTTAACCCTAAACAATCTCTAGCTCTAAAACTTATCCTAACCCAAAATCTAACCCTAACACAACACATATCCATAACCCTGACGCTAAAATTAGCCATAAACATATTCCTAGCTGTTATATTTCCCATAGCCCTAATGTTAGCGCTAAACCTCACACAAAACCTAGCCCTTATCCTAGCCCTAAACCTAGCCCTAATCGTAACCCTAACCATAATCCTAGACCTAATTCTAATCCTAAACTGGCCCTAGCCCTAAACCTAGCTCAAACTCTAACCCTTACCCTAAATATAACCCTAACCCTCACGCTAGCCCTGACTCTAACCCTAAACCTCAACCAAGACCTAACCCTAGGTCAAGTGCTAATACTTAAACTAAAACTATGCCTGACACTAACCCTAGGCCTAACCCTAACCCTAGCTCTAATCATAACATTATCCCTAGCCCTAAAATAGCTCTAACACTATCCATTACCCTAAATATGAGCCTAACTCATATGCTAACCCTAGGCATAACTCTAACCCTATCACTAACACTAACCCTATCCATTACTCTAAATCTAAATTGAACCCTAAACCTAATCCTATCCATTACCCTATCTGTAACCCTAACCCTAAAGCTAATTCAATCCTTAACCCTAAAACTTAACCTAAACCAAACCCTACCCAGACACTGACCCTAATAATACACCTAGCTTTAAACCTGAACCTTTCCTAAACCTAACCCTTACACTAGACCTAGCCGTAACCTAACCCTAAAACTAACACTAACCATAAATCTAGACTTGACATTAGCCCTATCCCTAATCCTAGTCCTAGCCCTAACACAAACCCTCATCCTAGCACTAAACATAACCTTAATCCTAACCCTAGCTCTAACCCAAATTCTAACCTCGCCCTAGTCCTAAACCTAGCTATAACCCCATCCCTTCCCCTAACCCTAACCCTAACCCTAACCCTAGGCCAAACCCTAACACTAACCCTAGTTTTAAATCTAGCCTTATTTTAGCCCTAACCCTAAACCTAAACCTAACCCTAGCCCTAAGACTAACTCTAACTCTCGCCCTAGCCCTATTTCTAGTTCTAAAGCTATCCGTTAGTAACCCTAACACTAGCCCTAACCTTAGCCCTAAACATAGCCATAGCCCTAAACCTAGATCTAAATATAACAATAAATCTAAGCCTAAACCTCACCATACCACTAGCGCTAACACTATCACTAATACTAAAAGTAGCCCTAGCTGTAAAACAAAACTGTGACAATGCTCTAATGCTAACCCTAACCAAAACATAATCCTAGACTTGACATTAGACCTATCCCTAATTCTTACCCTAACCCTTACACAAACCTTAACCCTACACCTAGCCTTAACCCTTACCCCTTTTCGAGTCTATCTCTAACTCTGATCAGTAACACTGAACCTGAATCTGACAGTAACACTAACCCTATCTCTAAACATCACGCTAAACTTAAACTTAATCTACACACTAGATTTAGATATAATACTAAATGTAACACTAGCCATAATCATAACCCTAGTTCTACATTAGCTCTAGTCCTAAATAGCCCTAACCTAACTCAAAACCTAGACCTAATCAGAGCCCTAACCCTAGCCCTAACCCTAGCCCTAACCCTAATCCTAGTCCTAATACTTAACCTAAACCTAACCATAAACCTAAACCTTGTCCTAACCCGAAAACTAACCCAAACCATAGCCCTACTCCTAACCATAATCCTAGCCCTATCCTAAGTTCTAAACTTACCCATTATCCTAACCATAATCCTAAACAAATTCAAACCCTAGACCAAACCCTAAATATAGCACTAACCTAACCATAGCCCTAGTCCTAACTGTAGCTCTAATCCAATCTATTACCCTAACCATATCCCTAACCGAATTCTATCCCTAGGCCTAAACCTAACCCCATTCCTAGCCCTAAACCTATCCATTACTCTAAATCTAACCTTAACCCTAAACCTAACCATATCCATTACCCTAACACTAACACTAACCCTAATGCTAATTTGAGCCCTAAGCCTAATCCTTAACCAAACACATACCCTACTCTGACTCTGACCCTAATAATACCCCTAGCTGTAAACCTGACCCTAACCTTCAACCTAACACTTACAATAGACCTGGCCATAATCCTTAGCCTAAAACTATGCCTAACCATAACCCTACACCTGACCTTAGGCCTATATCTAAACTTAGCCCCAAACCTAACACATATCCTAGCCCTAATCCTATCACTAAGCCTAGTCTTAATCCTAACCCTAACATTAACACTAGACCTAACCCTAATTTTATACTTTGCCCTAGCCCTAAATTTAGCTGTAATATCATACCTTACACTAACCCTAATGCTAACTCTAAACCTACCCCTAAACCTAGGCCTAAACCTACAACTAACCATAGCTCTAATCTAGCCCTAATTTAGCCCTAACCCTAAACTTAACACTATCCCTAGACCTAAGACTAACTCTAACTCTCTCCCTATCCCTATCCCTAGTTCTAAACCTATCCATTACCATAACCCAAACCCTATCCCTATCCCTATTCCTAGCCCCAGCCCTAGCCCTAACCTTCATCCTAGCCCTAAACGTGGATCTAACCCTAACCTTAAGCCTAAAGCTCACTCTAACTCTAGGCTTAACCCTAATGTTAATTGGAAAACTAGCCATCACTGTACCATAGCCCTAAAACAAAATCGAGCCATAAACCTAGCCCTAACCCTTAACCTAAACCAAATGCTAACACTAAACCTAGCCTTAAACGTAGCCCTAATTTGAGTCCTTACCCTAACCCTAGAAGTAACCCTGACACTTACAGGGACCCTAACAGTAATCATAGCTCTAAACATTGACCTAATGCTAATCCTAGAACTAGCCCTAATCAGAATCCTAGTTCTTTCATTAACTGAAGCCCTAATGCTAACACAAATCCTTGCCCTATTCTGAGGCCTAAACCTAGGTTTAACCATAAACCTAACCTTAACCCTAACCCTAACCCTAACCCTAAATCTACCTCTAACCCTATCCCTTACCCTAAGCAAAACCATCACCCTAATGCTACCCTAGTACTAACCATAATTCTTAGCCTACCTCAAAACCTATCTCTATTACTAGTCCTAACCCTAGCCCTCATTTGAACTCTAACCCAAACTCTAACTCTGACCCTTATTCTGACCCTAACACTAACCCTAGGTCTAAACGTGACACTAACCCTAAAGCAGACACTAACCCTAAAGCAAACCCTAACCCCACCCCTACTGGTAAACCTATACCTAAACCTAACCATAACACTACCACTAGACAAAACCTAATCCTAAAAAATAACCATTAACCTAACTTAAAGACTAACTCTATCCCTAGACCCAACGCTAGTCCTAAATCTGGCCCTCACCTTAAACCTAACCCTAATCCAAACAATGATAATTACCCTAAAACCAACCCTAGCTCTAAATCTTATCCTAACCCAAAACCTAACTAGAACACTAGACTTATCCATAACCCTAACCCTAAAACTAGCCATAACCATATCCCTAGCTCTTACATTACCCATAGCCCTAATGCTAGCCATAAACCTCACACAAATGTAGCCCTTATCCTAGCCCTAAACCTAGTCCTTATTGTAAACCTAACAAGAAGCCTAGACCTACCCTAACCCTAACCCTCACCTTAACCCTAATTCTAGCTCAAACTCTAACCTTAATCTAAACATAACCCTAACCCTAACCCTAACACTAGCCCTGACTCTAACCCTAACCCTCACACTAGCCCTAATCCTAGCAAAAACGCTAACACTTACCAAAACCTAACCCTGACATGAACCCTAGGCCTAACCCTAACCCTAGTCCTAATTCTAACCTTAACCTAGCCCTAACCTTAGCTCTAACCCTATCCATTACCCTAAAGATAAGCCTAATCCAAATGCTAACCTTAGGCCTAACACTAACACTATTGCTAACACTATCCCTATTCATTACTGTAAACCTAACCTGAACCCTGAACCTAACCCTATAAATTATCCTAACTGGAACCCTAACCCTATCCCTGATGCTAATTCAAGCCTTAACCCTAAATCTTAACCTAAACCAAACCCTACTCCTACCCTGGACCTAATAATACACTTAGCTTTAAATCTGACCCTTAACCTAAACCTAACCCTTACACTAGACCTAGCCATAACCCAACCCTAAAACTAACCATAACCATAAACCCAGACCTGACATTAGCCCCAGCCCTAATCCTAGCCCTAACCCTAACACAAAGACTAGTCCTCATTTTAGGCCTATACCTAGCCTTAATCCTAACCCAAACCCTAACTCTAGCTCTATCTATAATTTTAAACCTCGCCCTAGACCTGAACATAGGTATAACCCCATCCTTTCCCCTAACCCTATCACTAACCATATCTCTATCCCTAACCATAGGCCTAACTTTAACACTAACTCTAGCACTAATCCCAACTTTAATTTAACCCTAAGCCTAACTCTATCCCTAAACTTGGCATAAGACTAACTCTAACTCTCCCCCTAGCCCTATTTCTAGTTCTAACCCTATCCATTACAATAAACCTAACACAAGCCCTAACCTTAGCCCTAACCCTAGCCCTAGACCCTCCCCTAGATCTAACCATAACTCTACATTTGACCCTAACCCTAAGCCTAATCCTCGACCTACCACTAGACCTAACACTATCATTAATCCTAAAACTAGCCATAACCGTAGCCTTATCCCTTAACCACACTGAGCAATTGTCCTAACACTAAATGTTAACCTAAACCAAACCATAACCCTAAACCTAGGCAACACCTTCTAGTTCTAATTCATGTCCTAGCCCTAAATTAACCCTGACCCTGATTTATATTCGAACACTAACCTTAATGCTAAATATCACACTACCTAAAGATAGTGCTAACACTAGATCTAGACCAAATACTAACTCTAATCATAACCTTAGTTCTTATATTAGCCATAGACCTAAACCTAGCCCTAAACCTAACAGAAAAACAAGCCCTAATCTGAGCCCTAACCCTAGATGTAAACCTAAACCTAACCCTAGCCCTAACCCTAACTCTATCTCTATCACTTACCCAAAGCCAAACCCTATCCATAATGCTAAAATGTGTCCTAATCCTAATCCATAGCCTAATCCAAACCCTAACCCTATTACTAGTCCTAACCCTCGCCCTCATTCTAGCTCTAACTCTAACTCAAATCCTTACCCTAACACAAACCCTCAGTCTAAATCTGACCATAACCCTAAACCAAACCCTAAAACTAGCCCTACCAATAAACTTATACCTAAACCTAACCCTAACACAAGCCCTAGACCTTAGCCTAATCATAAATATCGCCATATCTCTAGACCTAGACCTAAAAAAAACTGAGCCCTAGACCTAACATAATCCATAATGTAAAGCAAACACTAACCCTATCCCTAGACCTAAACCTAGTCCTAATTCTGGCTTTCACCCTAAACCTAACTCTAACCTAAACACTGACCCTAACACTAACACTAAACCTAGCTCTAAACCTGAACCTAACCCAAAACCTAAACCTAACACTAGACATAGCCTTAACCCTAACCCTAAAACTAGCTCTAATCAGAACCCTAGATCTTACATTACACATAGCCTTAAACCTGGGCCTAAACCTAACACAAAGCCTAGCCCTAATCTGAGGCCTAAACCTACCATAAGCATAACCATAATCCTAAATGTAGCCCTAACTCAAACCCTCGCCTTAGACATAACCCTAGCTCAAAGCCTAACCCTCAGCCTAAACATAACACTAGCCCTGTTCCTAAACATAAACCTAGCACTAGCCCTAATCCTAACCTTAACCCTAGTACTAACCCTAGCTCTAACCCTAACATTATCCTAACCCTAACCCTAATAATAACCCTAGCCCTAAACCTAACCCTATTTCTAACCCTAATCATAAACCTAACACTTGACCTAACCCTTAACCTAACGCTTGCCATAAACTTAACCTTAAATCTTACCATGAATCAAAACTAAACCTATCCCTAAACCTAAATTTAACCATAACCTAAACTTAACCCTAAACCTAATCTTACAAGTAATCCAATACATTACTCTAAAACTAACCCTAACCCTAATGAAAACCCTAGCCCTAACCCCAACCATAACCATAACCATAACCATAACTTAGACCTAACACTAAACCTAACACTCCCCCTAGCCCTAACTGTAGCTTAAACCGTAACCCTTACTCTAAACCTAACCCTATCCCTAGCCCTAATCATATCCCTAATTCTAGCCCTAACCCTAACATTAAACCTAGCCCCAATCCTAGCTCTAATATACTCCTATACCTAACCCTAACCCTAACCCTAGAATTAAGACTAACTATAATTCTCACACAAGACCTATCCCTACTTCTAACCCTATCCCTTAATGTAATCATAACCCAAGCTCTAACCCTAGTCATAACCCTTGCACTATCGTTAGCCCTAGTACTAACTCTAGATTGAAGCCTATCTCTAAAACTAACCCTAAACAGATGCCTCTGCCTAACCCTGAAACTAGCTCTAACCCTAATGCTAATCCTAAAATTAGTCCTAAACCTAGCTCTACCCCTAAAACAATACTGAGCCATACCCCTAACACTAACCCTTACCCTAGACAAAACGCTACCCTACACCAGCCCTAACCCTAGCCCTAATTTGAAAACTAACCCTAACCCCAAATCTAACCATGACCCTGACTCATATCCAAACACTAAACCTAGCTCTAAACATCACCCTAACCTAAAACCTAACCCTAAATCTAGACCTAGCCCTAAACTTAACTCTAAATCTAACCCTTATTATAACCCTATTTCTTACAATAGCCATAACCATAACACTAGCCCAAACCCTAATACAAAACTAGCCCTATTCCAGGTCCTAACACGAGCTTTAACCCTAAACTTAACTCTAACCCTAATCCTAACCCAGGCTCTAACCCTATCCCTTACCCTAAGCCAAACCCTCACCCTAATGGTAACCGTATTCTTAGCACTAATCCTTAGCCTAACCAAAACCTAACTCTATCACTAGTCTGAACCCTAGCCTTCATTCTAGATCTAACCATAACCCCAACCTAACCCTATCCCTGACCATTATTCTGACCCTAACACTAATCATAGGTCTAAATCTAAACCTAACCCTAAACTGAACCATAACACTAGCCCTACTGTAAACTTATACCTAAGCCTAATCCTAACACTAGCTCTAGACCTAAACCTAATCCTAAATCTAGCCATAACTATAACTCTAGACCTAAAGACAAACTAGAACTAGCCTTAACAATAACCCTTAACCTAACCCAAACTCTAACCCTACTTCTAGACCCAACCCTAGTCCTAATTCTGGCTTTAACCCTAACCATTATCCTACCCGAATATTGTCCCTGACACTAACACTAACCCTAGCTCTAAACTTCACCTTAACCATAAAACTAACCCTAAAACTACACCTAGCCCTAACATTAACCATAAAACTAGTCTTAATCATTACACTAGTTCTTACATTAGCCATATCCCTAACCTATCGAAAAACCTAACCTAATCCAAGTCCTACCTTAGCTTTAAGCCTAAAGATAACCGTAACAATAACCCTAGCCCTAACTACAAACCTAAGCCTAACCCTAGACCTAATCCTAACCATAAACCTAGCCCTAACCCTAGCTCTAACCCTTTTCATTACCCTAAAATAAATACAATCCTTATGCTAAACCTAATCCTAGCACTAGTCTTAACCCTATCCATTAACCTGCACCTAACCTTAACCCTAAACCTAACTGTGTCATTACCAATCACAAATCATAAGACTAATTTGAGCCCTAAACCTAAATCTTAACCTAACCCTAACCCTAAACTGGTCCCTGACTCTAATAATACCCATAGCTCTAAACCTGACCCTACTAAGAATCCTAAACTTTACAATAGACCTAGCCATAAACCTAACCCTAAAACTATTTCTAAACCTACCCTAGACATAACATGAGCCCTAGCTCTAATCCTAGCCCTAACCTTAATACAAAACTTAGCCAACATCCTAGCCATGAATCTTGTCTTAATCATAACCCTAACCCTGACTTTAACCCTAACCTTAACCCTGAATCTCACCCTAGTCCTAAAACTAGCTATATTCCCATCCCTTACCCTAAACCTAACCCTAACCCTAAATCTAACACTAACCCTAGCCTTAACCCTAGGCCTAAACCTAAAAATAACCCTAGCCCTAATCCAAGTGCTAATTTAGCCCTATCCCTAACCCTAACCCTAGCCCTAAGACTAACTCTAACTCTCACACTAGCTGTATACCTAGTTCTAACCCTATTCCTTACCATCACCATACACTTAGCCCTAAATGTAGCCCTACTCTAGCCCTATACTTAACCCTATCTCAAAACCTAGATCTCAACCTATCTCTAAATTTAACCCTAACCCTAAGATTAAATGTAGCCATACTCTACTCCTATCACTAACCCTTAACCTAAGCATAAATCTCACACTTACACTAGCCCTAACCCTAAGACTGATCTTAAAACTAGCCCTAACCCTATCCCTAGCCCTAAAACAAAACCGAGTCATAGCCCTAACCTTAACCCTTAATCTAAATCAAACGCTAACCCTACACCTAACCCTCACCCTATCCCTAATTATAGTCTAACCCTAACCCAAAAACTAACCCTGGCCCTGACTCTGGCCCTAACACTAACCTTGGCTCTAAACATCATCATCACCGTATACCTATCCTTAGCACTAGACCTAGACCTAACTCTAACCCTATAACTAGCTGTAATCATAAACATACTTCATACATTAGCGGTAGCCTTAACCCTAGCCCTAACCGTACCCAAAACCTAATCTTATCTGAGTCCTAAACCTAGCTTTAACCCTAAACTTAAACCAAACCCTAACCCAAAGACTATCCCTAATCCTATACATAACCCTAGCCCTAACCTTAGGGCTAACCCTATCCATTACCCTAATGATAACCCTAACACTTCTGATAAACCTAGGCCTAACCATAACCCTATAAATTACACTAAACCAAACCTAAACCCTAAATCTAACCCTGTCATTACAATAACCCTAAATCTAACACTAATTTGAGCCCAGAACCTAAACAATAACTTAACCCAAACCCTAATCCTGACACTGATTCCACCCTAGATCTAAACTGGACCCTAACCAAAAATCTAAGCCTTACACTGGACCAAGCCATAAAAATAACACTAAATCTATCCCTAACTGTAACCCTATACCTGACATTAGCCATAGCTCTAAAGTATCCCTAAACCTAAAACAAATCCTAGTCCTCATCGTAGCCCTAAATATAGCCTTAATCATAACCCTAACCCTAACCCTAGTTCTAACCCTAATAGTTAATCTCGCCCTTGCCTAAACCTAGCTATAACCATATCCCTTACATAAACTAAACCCTAAGTCTAACCTTAACCCTATTAATAATCCTTGCATTATCCTTAGCCTAGCACTAACCCTAGATCGAAATTCAACTCTAATTCTAACCCTAACTCGATGCCTAAGCCTAATCCTAAAACTAGCCCTAACACTAGCCCTAACATAACCCTAGAAAAAATTTAGCCCTATACCTAAACCTAACCCTAACCCTAGCCTTAAGACTAACTCTAACTCTCACACTAGCCCTATCACTCGTTCTAACCCTATCCCTTTCCATAACTATAACCCTAGCCCTAACCCTAGTGCTAACCCTTTACCTATCCTTATCCCTAGCACTAACCTTAGGCAAGATGTAACTCTAAATCTAGCCCTAACCTGAAGCCTAAGCCTAACCTTAACACTAGCCCAAACCATAACACTAATTCTCAAATTAGCCCTAATGCTAGCCCTATCCCTAAAACAAAACTGAGCCATAGAGCTAACCCTAACCATTCACCTAAACCAAACCCTAACCTTACACCTGGACCTAACCTTAGCTCTAATTCGAGTTGGAAGCCAAAGCCTAAAACTAACCCTGAACCTGACACTGACCCTATCACTTCTAACTCTAAATATCACTCTAAGTTTAAGCCTAACCCTAACACTATACCTAGCACTAAAACCCTAAAACTAGCCCTAATTGTAAACCTAGTATTTGCATTAGCTGTAACCCTAACCCTAGCCCAACATAACCCAAAACCTAGCCATAATCCAAGAGCTAACACTAGCTTTAAACCTAACCTAAACCTAACCTAAACCTACCAGCCCTAATTGTAACCATAACTCTAGGCTTAAACTGATCTCTAAATCTATCCATTACCATAACCATAACCCTAACCATAATGATAACCCTAGGCATAAACCTAACCCTATCCCGAATCCTAACTCTTCCATTACCCTAAACCTAACCTAAATCCTAAACCTAACCCTATCATTACCGTAACCCTAATTCTAAAACCAATTTAAGCCCAAACTTGAAACCGTAATCTATCTCAAACCCTAACCCAGACCCTGACCATAATAATACCCCTAGCTCTAAACTTGACAGTAAACCAACATTGAACCCTTAGCCTAGACATAGCCATAAACCTAATCCTAAAACTATCTTAAACCATAATTCTGAACCTAAAATTTTTCCTAGCCCTAATCCTAGTCCTAGCCATAAAAACACCCCTAGCCCTCATCCTAGCCCTAAACCTAGTCTTAATCATAACCCTAAATCTAACCCTACACCTAACCCTAATTATACCCCTCACCCTACCTCTAAACCTAGCTATAATGTCATCCCTTACTCTAAATTTAAACCTAACCCTAAACCTAACCATATTTTTAAGCTAAACACAAAATCTCACCCCAATCCTAGCCCTAATTTAGCTCTATCACTAACCCTATCCTAACCCTAGCCCTAAGACTAACTCTAACTCTTTCCCTATCCCTAACCCTATCCCTAGTTCTATCCCTATGCACTACCATAAACCTAACAATAGCCCTAACACTTGACTTAAAGTTAGTCCCAGGCCTAAACCTAACTCTATATCTAACCTTAAACCTAAGCCTAAGCCTAACACTAACACTAGCCCTAACACTAATGATAATCGTAAAACTAGCCCTAACCCTAATCCTAGCAGTAAACCAAAACTGAGCAATAGCCCTAACCCTAAACCTTAACTTAAACCAAACACTAACACTACATCTAGACCTAAACCTAGCCCTAATTCGAGTCCTAAGCCTCACCTTAAAACTAATCCTGACTGTGACTCATATCCTAACACTCACCCTAGCTGTAAACACCTCCCTAAACTCAAACCGAGCACTACCATGAACAATAACCCTAATTTGAGTCTTAACGCTAACCCTAAAACTAAACCTGACCCTGACTCCGATCCTAACAAGAAATGTAGCTATAAATATCACCCTAACATTAAACCTAACCCTAGCATTCAAACTACCCCTAATCCTAACCCTAAAACTAACCCTAATGGTAACCCTAGTTCTTACATTAGCTGTTACCCTAATCCTAGTCAGAAACCTAAACAAAAACTAGACCTAAACCGAGCCCTAAACCTAGTCTTAACTCTAATTCTAACCCTAACCAAAGCCCTGACCCTAGATATAAATCAATCCCTTACCCTAAGGGAAACCCTAAACCTAAGAGTAAACCTAGACCTATCCCTAGTCCTTAGACTAATTAAAACCCTATCCCTATTAATAGTGCTAACCCTAGCCTTCATTTTAGCTCTAACATTATCCCAAAACCTAGCCCTAACCCTGACACTTATTCTGACCCTAACACTAAACCTAGTTCTAACCTTAACCCCAACTCTAACACAAAATTTACCATAATCCTATCCCTAGACCTAACACTGAACCTAACTCTCAGCCTAGCCAAAGCCATAGCTCAGAACCTGACCCTTACCCTAAACATAACCCTAAACCTAATCATACTTTTAACCCTCACCTTAACCCTAACACAAGACCTAATCCTAACCATAACTCTATCCCTAACCTTAACTCCATCTGTACCCATTACCCTAAACATAACTTTTACCATAATGCTAACCCTAGGCTTAACTCTAATCCTATCCTTTTCCTCAAACCTATCAATTACTGTAAAACTAACACTATCATTATGCTAACCCTAACCTTAATGTTAATTCAAGACCTAAACATAACCTCAAACCTAAACCAATCCCTAACACTGAACTTGACCCTAATAATTCCCCTGGCTATAAACCTGACTCTTACCCTACCTAACCCTTACACTAGACCTAGCCATAAACCTAACCCTAAAACTATTCCTAAACTTAACCCTAGACCTGATATTAACCCTATCCATAATCGTAGCCCTAACACTAACACAAACCCTAGCCCTTATCCTAGCCCTAAACATAGCCTTAATTTTATCCCTAACCCAAACCCTAGGCCTGACCCTAACACTAATCCTAGCCCTAATCTTAACCCTAATTTAGCCCTATACCTAACCCTAACCCTAACCATAGTCCAAAGAGTAACTCTAATTCTCGCCCTAACCCTAAATCTAGTTCTAACCCTATCCCTTACTAGAACCCTAATCCTAGCCCTAACTCTTGGTCTAACCCAAGCCCTAATCATAGCCCTGGCCATAACCCTAAATCTAACTCTAACTCTAAATCTAACCCGAACCCTAAGCCTAAACCTAAACCTAACACTAGCCCTAACGCTAACACTAATACTAAACTAGCCCTAACACTAGCCCTAACCCTAAAACAAAACCAAGCCATAGCCATAACCCTAAACATTAACCTAAACCAAAACCTAACCCTACACCTAGCCCTAACCATATTCCTGAAACTAGTCCTAAGCCTAACCCCAAAACTAACCCTGACCCTGACTCTTACCCTAACATTAACCCTGGCTCAAAACATCACCATCACCGTAAACCTCAAACTATCAAGAAACTTAGCCCTAACCCTATAACTAGCACTATTCATAACCCAACTTCACACATTCACCGTAGCCTTAACCCTAGCCCTAACCTAACCCAAAACCTGGCTTAAAATGAGTCCTAAACCTAGCTTTAACCCTAAACTTAAACCTAACCCTAACCCAAATCTAGCCCTAATCCTACACATAACCCTAGCCCTAACCTTATGTCTAAACCTATCCATTACCCTAACAATAACACCTAACACTTAAGCTAAACCTAGGCCTAACCCTAACCCTATCCATTACACTAAACCAAACCAAAACCCTAAAACTAACCCTGTCATTATAACCCAAACACTAACCCTGAACCTGATCCTAAAAATAACCTTAGATATAAAACTGAATCTTACCCTAAACCCAAACCTTACACTGGACCAAGCCATAAACCTAACACTAAATCTAGCCCTAACTATAACCCTAGACCTAACATTAGCCCTATTCCTAATACTATCCCTAACTCTAACACAAACCCTAAACCACATCCTAGCCATAAACCTAGCCTTAATCATAACCCTAAACCTAACTAAGCCATAACCCTAATACTAACCCTTGCCCCAGCCCTAAACCTAGCCAAAACCTCATCCCTTAAATAAATGCAAACCTAACTCTAACCCTAACCCTTTTCATCACAATGGCCCTACCTTAGCCCTAGCTTTAACACTAGATCGAAACCTAACTTTAAATCTAAACCTAACTCGATGCCTAAGCCTAAAACTAGCCCTAAACCTGATGGTAATTCTAAAACTAACTCTAACCCTAGCCCTAACACTAACCCAGCTGTAATTTAGCCCTATCCCTAACCCTATTCCTAAACGTGGCCCTAAGAATAACTCTCTCACATTGGCGCTATCACTCGTTCTAATCCTATCCCTTCCCATAAACCTAACCCTGTCACAAATCCTAGTCCTAACCCTTGCCCTATCCTTAGCCCTACCATTAACCTTAGATAAAAACCAGACTCTAAATTTAACCCAAGACCGAAGCCTAAGCCTAAATTTAAGACTAGCGCTAACCCTAACACTAATCCTAAAAATTTCACTAACCCTAACCCTAGCCCTAAAACCAACCAAGCCAAAGCTCTAACCCTAACCCTTAACCCAAAACCAAGCCCTAACTCTACACCTAGCCCTATCCCCAGCCCTAATTCGAGTTCTAATCCAATCCCTAAAACTAACCCTGACCCTTACTTTGACCATAACACTAACCTGAGGTCTAAACATCACCCTAATCCTAAACCTAACATTAAACCTAGCCCAAAAATACTGAAATTAGCTGTAATCATAAACCTAATACTTACATTAGCTATAACCCTAACCCTAGCACTAACTTAACCCAAAACCTAGCCCTAATCATAACCATAACCCTACTTCTAAACTGATTTCTAACTCTATCCATTACCATATCCCAAACCCTAACCCTAATACTAATTTGAGCACTAACTTTAAATCTTAACCTACCCCAAACCCTACCCCAGAACTTCACCCTAATAATACTCCTAGCTCTAAACCTGACACTAACCATAAACCTAATCCTTATACTAGATGTATCTATAATCCTAATCCTAAAACTATTTTTAACCATAATTCCGGACCTAAAATAGGCCCTAGCCCTAATCCTATCCCTACCCCCCCCCAAAAAAAAAAAAAAACTAGCCCTCATCCTAGCTCTAAACCTAGCTTTAATCATAACCCTAACCCTAACCACAGCCCTAACCCTAATTATAACCCTCATCCTACCTCTAAACCTAGCTATAAAGCCATCCCTTACCCCAACTTTCCCCTAACTCTAAATCTAAACTTTAAACCCTAATTCTAACCCCTAACCCTAACCCTAATCCTAACCCTAACACTAGGCTTAAAGTAAACACTAAACCTAGCCCAGTCACAGTCTGGCTGGGCACAAAAATTAAAAGGAGGTCACGAGCCACTTGTAGGTTCAAACAGGAAATACTTTATTGCCCGAACCCCACAGGAATTCTCCAGAACTCCACTGAAACTCTGAGAGAACCAACGGGAACTCCACGGGAACTCCACGAGAACTCAAGTGGAACTCAATGGGAACTAAAAAGTAGCAGGCACCCGAGGTAGCAGGAGCCACCTTATTGCCGGACAGCAGTTTATATACATAACTGAATCACATCACAATGGCCCTACCTTAGGCCTAGCTTTAACATTAGATTGAAACCTAACTTTATACAGCTTGTTTCAATTTAGTATCATCCCTTTACAGCGATCAGTCATTATCTTAATAATTATACACAGCTTAACTTAATTATCATCATCTTAATGGCTCACTGGCTTTACTTCTCAACCACTCCTTCTGGCAAAATGCCAGGAGCCACCCCGACTTTGTTGTGGCTCTCAACATCTCCCCCTTTTGTTTTTAAACAACAAGTTTATGGCTTAGGGATCATGCCTGTCTTAGTTTTTCCAATACTATATATGGTCCTTACAAGTCATCTGATGAGCTGACCTCAAGGCATCAGCCTTTTGTCTTAGGTTGGTACCATTTCAATTGGATCTTACCTGTAATTGACTACCGGCCTAGCATTATTTACTCATACTTGCGGATAACCTGCTAAAAGCAGAAAGGGGAGGACACAAAATGTCATGACACCAAGCCAATTGACGGCCCCTTTTGGAAAAATTGTACCACCGATGACACCAAGAGCAAAGATACCCCAGCACTACCACAATTCACTGCATGAACAAATAGTTCACAATGTATACAAGTGATACATAGTCCAGGCAAGTTCTGCAGCAGTTCAAAGCAGAGAAATCTATTAATATGTCCATTTCCTCCCAAAGAAAATCGACTCCTTGATTGAGCATTGCTTGTTGAGTTACATTATTCATTGATGCATCAGTTTATATAGTATGTTGTGATAGTTATCGCAGAAGCTGTAGTTTGGTTTTCAGTCATCCTCTATCTTTGTCTTCACCAGCACTTGGATGAAGATAGGAATTCTGGCAATGATGGCTAAAAAAAATTATGTAACATTCCAGCAGGCACTAAAAAAAAGCAATTGTCTAAACAATTTAGTATCCTGAATAGAATTAGATATAATGAAAAAGAAAGGTGAAAGTAAACAAACAGATCTGTTAACCTCCTTTTTTGTTCACATTTTAAAACAATCCTCAACAGCTATTTACCCAATTTAAATTAAACCATTTAAATCACATGAATAAAAAAAAAATATTTGGATCCATTTTTTTAATGAATGCTCCTCATATAAGGTATATGGACATATGCACATACAAACATACAACACAAAACACGAGTGGGCACATGTAACACAATAAATGCAACACATAACATAATAGTAAAGACCTTGTAGCTTTTCACAGGTGAAATCCCCATTGCAATGTTTAAAAACTCCACAGTCAAAAAATAGAACTGATCAGAAAAACATTAACCTAAGTCTGTATGAGCTCAAAAAATAAAATAGAATTTCATGGTGTGGGACAGGGCAATAATAAAATAGATATTGAAAAAAAAAAAAACATCCTGGTTACCACCTGGGTTTGACTCTTCTTTTGATATCCCATCTTTCTTCCTTTAACTTGCATATGGCTCTGAAGGTATTCCCACAAGCCAATCCCAAGGTTTTTTTTTTTTTTTTTTTTTTTTTTTTTTTTTGAAATAGGCTTTAATGGTTTTCATTATTCATCAGCCTCCAGGTGTGGGAGAACCACTGTTGCAGATGTAAGGATAGCTAAACTGAAGTTCTGGTTATCAGCTGTTATGGATTTGAGCCAAGTCATCTTCTTTTTGGTCTGTAGAAATAGCTTTAGTTAGTCTCTCTGGAATCCAAATTGGCTGTTGTTCTCCCTGTGGAAACACACAAACAGACCCCCAACTCCAGACAATCACTGGGTCAGGACCTTTCCATTGTCCTGTTAGAATATCCTTCCAAAGTACCTTGGGCTTATGTACATTTTTTGAACACATGTGTCTTTCCGCAGCACTAAGCCCTGATGAATCCAAATTTAAAAAGTTTAGAGTAAAAAGGGTTATTTTAAGTTTATCTTTGGGGAATATATGCCTTTTTCCAATTTCCTCTTTTTGCTTTAATAAGTACATTTTAATAGTTTGATGAGCTCTTTTAACTATACCTTGTCCATGTGGATTGTATGGGAATCCTTTTATATGAGTAATGCCAAGTGATGAGCAAAATTGCTTAAAAGAGGTAGAAGTATAGCCAGGGCCATTATCTGTTTTTAACTGTTTTGGAATGCCCACAGTGGCAAAATTTTGTAAGCAATGAGCTATAATATCTTTAGTTTTTTCTCTGGCATGAAGGGAGCCCATCAAAAATCCGGAAGAAGTATCAACTGTAACATGCAAATATTTTAATTTTCAAAATTCTGGCATGTGTGTGATATCCATCTGCCAAATATGGTTAGGTATCAGTCCTCTAGGATTGACTCCAGGATTAACTTTTGGTAAAAAGGTCACACAATTTTGACATTGTTTTATTATTTGTCTAGCTTGTTCCTTAGTTATATTAAAATGTTTTTTTAAAGTATTTGCATTGACATGGAAGGATTTATGAAAATTTGTAGCTTCTTCTAGAGTAGAAAAAAATATGTATGTCATGTGTATATTTATCTGCTAAATCATTGCCCAAATTAAGGGCTCCAGGCAATCCTGTATGTGCCCTGATATGTCCTATAAATAATGGATTTTTCTGTCCCAGATTAGACTTTGTATAGTTGAAAACAAAGAGAAAACATTAGAGGAAGGGGAACTCCTAACAGCATCTTCAAGGGATACTATACAATTAACTATATACTGATTATCGGAAAATAAATTAAATACAAAATCTTTAAACATCACAAAAGCTTGTAATACTGCATTAAGCTCTCTACCTTTTGAGCTGGTTGTTTGGGTACTAAAAATGTAAAAGTTTGATCAGGGGTAACTACTGCTACTGTACCATTATTTGACCCATCAGTGAATATATTTGGAGTATTCATGATAGGTGTTTGTGTTGTAATTTTAGGAAAAAATACAGGATGCAAAGACCAAAAAGACAACAAAGTATTAGATGGTAAATGGTTATCAAATGAAACATTAGATTTGCACACGATTATTGCCCGAGTATTTAACCCACAAGGTAACTCATCAATTAGATCCATAGTATATGAAGTAATAAGTTTATTGGGAGAAATTACAAACACTCCCTTTGTTGCTTTTATTCCTTTGAGTATTAATTGTCCTACAGCCTCAGGATACCTAGTAAGAATAGTGTTAGGAGAATAAGATAAATGTATCCATAATAATGGACTATACTGCCAAAATACTCCTGTAGGAATATTTTTTGTTGGTGGTACAATAATAATAAACACAAACTTATATCAATTGTATCCAAATGCATATTTTCCATATATGTTTCAATGAGTTTTAATGTCTTCTTGCTTCAGGCATTAATATGTGGAGTGAAATTGGATCTGATGGACCTTTTAGGATATCAAATAAAGGTCCCAACTCTCCTGTTGGTATTCCTAGTTAAGGCCTTATCCAATTTATGTCTCCTAATTACTTTTGAAAGTCGTTAAGTTATTTGAGTTTATCTACTCGTATTTGAAGTTTTGGTGGACGGACCATGGTCGAGGATAACAGAACTCGTAAATAATTAATTTGAAAATTTAATTGTACTTTATCTATTGCTATCTCTAGATTATAATTTTTTAATAAGTTTGTAAGTGTGGCATAGCATTCTAGCAATGTGTTTTTATCTTTGTGTGCTAATAATACGTCATCCATAGAGTGAAATATTGTAGTTCAGGATTTTGTTTCTAAGTGGCTGGATTGCTTTGTTAACATAAATTTGACACATAGTTTGTCTGTTAGCCATCCCTTGAGGGAGTACTTTCCATTCATATCTCTGATCAGGACCATCATGATTCAGTGCAGGGATAGTAAATTCAAATGTGGACTATCCTCAGGACGAATTGGAATTGAAAAAAAAAAAAAAAACAATCTTTAATATCTATAACTAAAACATACCAGGTTTTTCACAAAACAGACAATTGAGGAATCCCTGATTTAGCAGGTCCCATAATAACCATCTGTTTATTAATAGCTCTTAAATCTTGCAATAATCTCCATTGACTAGATTTCTTTTTGATGACAAAAAATGGGAGTATTATAAGGAGATACAGAAGGTTGTATATGTCCCTCTGCTAAGTGTTGTTTGACCAAGTCATGGGCTGCTTGTATCTTTACTTTAGTCAGGGGCCACTGAGGAATCCATACTGGTCTTTCTGATTTCCAGGTAATTTTTATTGTCTCAGTGACCCCTCCTGAAAACCCAATCCATGTCTATCTATTTCTTGATCTATTTGTATTGGTGCCACTATACTTTGTCCTTTTTCTCCCAATCATTTTTCTTTCCTAAAACCTTGTCTAGCCATAATAATGGGCGCATTTGAATTGATGTTATTTGTTAATGTTAGTCCTAATGATATAAGGACATCTCATCCATGTAAATTTATAGAAGATGATCGAATACATATGTCTTTATAGTTCCTTCATGTCCTTCAGGATCCTTCCAATCTAATACCATCACACTTCTATGGGGATTAGTTGCCACTCCTAGGCCTTGAAGCGTTTGACTGGCTTGGTGTAATGGCCAATGCTTTGGCCATTCTTGAGGAGAGATAATGCTAAGGACTGCACCTGTATCCAGTAGCCCATTAAATTCATGTCCTTGAATATTTAGTTTTAGCATGGGGCGAGAATCTAAATTTAAAGAAAGCATAGCCCAATTTACACCTGTGGAGCCTAATCCCCTGTAACCTCTTTGTATAATATGACTAGAAAATTTATCATGTAGGCTAGGTATTATTAATAATTGTGCGATTCTGTCTCCTTGTGAAATTACTGATATACCCCTTGGAGAACTGGCTATAATTTTTATTTCACCTTCATAATCAGGATTAATTACCCCAGGGCTTATCATAAGTCCTTTTAGAGTAGAAGAACTGTGTCCCAATAATAAGCCTACTGTTCCTATGGGAAGAGGTCCTTTTACCCCTGTGGGAATGATTTGAACTCCCATCTCTGCAGTTAGTACTGCTCTGGCCAAGGCACAGTTGTCCAACCCTGCCCTCCCTCTGGTTTGTCTGGTGAGAGATCTAATGGATAATGTGTCCTGGGCACTACCTTGATGATGTTGCTGGGTTCCTCCATTGCTCCATATATTTGTGGTCATGGGCCCCAGAGCATTGGGCCCCCCTCTCAGTTTTTGGCAATGGAGTCCAATGTTTTCCTCCACGATATCATGGGTAAACTCCTGGTCCTTGTCCATTTTTTGATAACCGAATACCATCTACAGTGGTTTGAGAAAGGCATTTATTATCCCAATTTCTCCCTCTATGGCATTGTGGGCAAATACCCGGTATTCTACCCCTTTGATCATATTCAGTTTTGTTAAACCCTCCTACTATGGAGCAACTCCTTCTAAAATGTCCTGTTTGTCCTCAATTGAAGCATGTTTTTGGCCTGGCACCTAAAGCCTGTTGTACTGCAGCTGCCAAGGCTTGCCCCTGTTCATTAATGTCTCTACATAATTTAATATATGTGTTTAAATCTCCATGTTTCCATGTCTAATGGCTTCCCTGCACCATCTATTTGCTTGTTCGTAGGCTAGTCGCTTTATTAATGGCATCACTTGTTCTACATCCCCAAAGATTCTAGTAGCTGTTTGTATAAGCCTATCTACAAATCCAGCATAAGGTTCCTTAGCTCCTTGTATTACCCTAGATAATTGACCTTGTAAATCTCCATGCCCCTGTAAAGTCTTCCATGCCCTAACCGCAGCTGAAGTGATTTGTGACTGTATGGCAGGATCATATCTAATTTGTTGCAGCTGACCCTCATAAGGTCTCTGTCCTAACAACATATCTAGATTTCTCTGAGGATAACCAGCTGCTGCATTTCGCCTAGCCATCTCCATGCAAAATTCCTGATTGGCAACCTTCCATAACAGATATTGTCCTCCATTTAGCACACCTTTACACATACTAGCCCAATCTGCTGGCATCATGTTCAAGTTGGTAATGGATTCGACCATATTTACAGTGAAGAGTGCTCGAGGACCATAAGTTGTTACAGCCTCTTTTAGCTGATTCACTGTTTTGAAATCTAAAGCATGGTGAATTCGCTGCCCTCCTGCCTGCTCAAATACAGGGCATGCTAATCTTTTAGATCTTGTTCAGGATTCCATCTATCATCTACGGGGGTTGAGGGCCACTCAGCCTATGTTGTTTTCATATACATAGGTGGAGCTGTTGGTTGGACACCCTTGCCTTCTGGTGATAGAAAGGTGTTAGTAGCAACCTCCCATTGTAACTTGTCCCCTGATATCCTTTTCTTGTCTAAACTTTCTTCCCCTGTCTTACTAACTTGAGAGACTTCCTCTTTTACTTGATCAAAAATGTCTTCTCCTTGACTAAGCAAACAAGATTGTGCCAACTGGCAGAGTTCCTGGGCTTTCCTTTTCTGTTCTTTTTAAAACTTCACCATGATGGTTCCATTGTGATATATTTAACATCCCCTCTTTAATGAACCATGGGCTACACCTTTGTATCATCTTAACATATGCCCTAACTGTTCTTGATTTTACTAAGATGCCTCCTTCCTGAGTAATTTACTTAACACCCTTTTGGTTTGGTTTTTACTAATTTTTAGTTCCATATTTCTGCTATAAAGATAACATAACCCAACAAGATAACACAAAACAAAACAGAAACAAAATGAAACAAAAAGGAACAAAAGTTTATTGTATCAATTTTTTCTATTTTTTTGACATGTATATCAGTGGTCTATCTCTTTCTGTTCCTCAGGGGTGAACAACTTCAAACCTTAAGCCAACCACTTTCCCCATTTGCCTGAGAAAGTTCTAGGGACAGGCAGCTTGAAACAAACAAACAAACAAACAAACAAAACAAATCAAAACAAGAACACATTGTTTTTTGAAATGGTCACCCATTTTACTGCCCTGCCCTCAGGGGCAAGCAGTTTCACTTACCCCCAAGCTTCAAGCATTCCCTGCAAGGGCTACCAAATACCGCAGTATGGCTGGGCACAAAAATAACCAAGAGGTCAGGAGCCACTTGTAGGTTCAAACAGGAACTACTTTATTGCCCGAACCCCATGGGAACTCTCCAGAACTCCACCAAAATTCCACGACAACCAATGGGAACTCTGCGAGAACTCAATGGGAACTCAATGGGAACCCCATGATAACTCAATGGGAACTCAAAAGTAGTGGGCACCCGAGGTAGCAGGAGCTGCCTTATTGCCAGACAATAGAGGTTTATATACACAACTGAATACACAGCTTGTTTCAATTTAGCATCATCCAGTTACAGTAATCAGTTATTATCTTAATAATTATACACAGCTTAACTTAATTGTCATCATCTTAATGGCTCACTGGCATTACTTCTCAACCACTCCTGCTGGCAAAATGCCAGGTGCCATCCTGACTTGGCTGTGGCTCTCAACATAGCCCTAATCCTAGCCCTAATTTAGGCCTATCTCTAACCCTAACCCTAACCCTAGCCCTAAGACTAACTCTCGCCCTATCCCTATCCCTATCCCTGTCCCTATCCCTAGTTCTAACCTTATCACTTACCATAGCCCTAAACCTAGCCATAACAATTGCCCTATCCTTAGTTCTAGCCCTAACCCTATATCTAACCCTAATTCCAAATTTAACCCTACCACTAAGCCTAAGCCTAACACTAACACTAGCCCTAACCCTAACCCTAGGACTAAAACAAAACTGAGCATAAGCCCTAACCCTAAACCTTAACTTAAATCAAACCCTAACACTACTACTAGATCTAACCCCACCCCTAGATCGAGTCCTAACCCTAACATTAAAACCAACCCTGACACTGACTCATATCCTAACACTCACCCTAGTTCTAAACACCACCCTAACTTTAAACTGAACCCTAACAGTAACCCTAGCCCTAATTTGAGTTCTAACTCTAACCCTAAAACTAAGCCTGACCCTGATACCTATCCTAACACAAACCCTAGCTATAAATATCACCCTAACCTTACACCTAACCTTAATACTAAACCTAACCCATACCCTAACTAAAACTAACCCTACTGGTAACCCTAGTTCTTACATTAGCCATTGCCCTAACTCTAGCCCTAAACCTAACACAAAACTTAGGCCTAATACAAGCCCTAAACCTAGCTTTAACCCTAACTCTAACCATAACCATATCCCTAAACCTAGCTCTAAACCAATCGCTTACCCTAAGCAAAACCCTAAACATAAGGGTAACCCTAGACCTATTGCTAATTGCTAGGCTAACCAAAACACTAACCATATTAATAGCCCTTACCCTTGTCCTCATTCTAGATCTATCCCTATCCAAAACCTTTACACTAACCCTGACCCTTTTAGTGACCAAACCACTAATCTTAGGTCTAATCCAAACCCTAACCCCAACCGAAAAGCTACTGTAATCCTATCCCTAGACCTAATGCTGAACCGAACTTTCAGCCTAGCCCTAACCATAGCTTAGAACCTAATACTTGCACTAAACATAATCTTAACCATACCCTAGTTCTAACTCTCACCCTAACCCTAAATCAAGAACTAATTCTAACCATAACCCTAGTCCTAACCTTAAGTCTAAATGTATCATTACCCTAAACATAAACCTTACCCTAATGCTAACCCTAGGCCTAACCATAAACATATCACTATCCCCAAACTTATCAATTACCCTAAACCTACCCTGAACCCTAAATCTAATCCAATCATTACCCTAACCCTAAACCTAATGCTAATTTGAGCCCTAACCTTAAACTCAAACCTAAATCAAACTCTAACACTGAGTTAGGGGACTCTACATGGTGGCAGGCGGGGAGGCAGCGCTTTCAGTACCTCCTCAACCATGGGGAAAGAGAGACGCATTAGAATGTTCAGATTCTACCTGCTGAGAAACTTCGAGCAAAATTCCACTTATGTGAGACCTGCTAGGGAATTTTGGGATTATTGGAGGTGACAGTTTGCCCCAGATGGGTGAATCTCTGCCATGCGGCGTGGAGGTCCAAGCCCGCAACCGCTGCCTGGCGACCAGCACAGTAGGAGGCGGTTCAGCAAGGTGTGGTGTAGAGACCCTATGAAGAGGTTGCTAACCAAGCCTTCATGAAACAGCAAACCAAAACTGAAACCAACCGAGACTGGCTCAGACCAGAGACAGGCCAGACCCACCCCTCCCATCGGACACTCCGGCAAGGATTCTGGGGCCCACCATAGCAGAGAGCTGACATCACCAGATTTCAGCAGATGGGATCCCTTCCCAGTGGAAATGGCTTTAGCCGGTGTGTGACTCCCACCCCCACCAGATACCTACAGCTGGGAAACCTCAAAAATCTCACCCTAGAGCTCTGTGGGCATGACTGTAGGGGCCAAGGGAAGCAGAGTGGACTCCTGACCCCCAACTCCCACTACCACCAGTGGCATGGGCATGACTGTATGGGCTGAGGGAAGCAGAGGGGTTCCCGATACCCAACTCCCCCTACCACCAGTGACGACACCCAAGGTCTTAGCTGCCAGTTCCCTGGGGCGTGCCCACCAAAGGGGTCTGGACAAATTAAACTGTCGGTTCCCAGATCACCACTCCACAGCCCTGGGGTTTGGATGAATGACAGAGAGAGTGCTCACTTGTTTGGGAATTAGGGCATGCAATGGGGCTGCAAGTGTAACCAGATCCTTGGAGATCGTCTCCGGTGAGCGGGGGTCTGTCTGGCTGTTATGAGGAAGGGGGAGGGGCCAGAGAAGAGAAATGGCTCTGGACTAAAAGGATTGGAGAGATGCACAGGAGTCACCTTTCAGGGATTGCTGCTGGCACATAGAGGGCAGAAGCTCGGCTCGGAGAGCACAGTTCTCCCTACTGGAAGAGAAGAAAATAGATATCTAAGACTTCATTTATTATTTTTTTATTATTTTTTTCTTCCTTCTTTCTTTTCCCTTTTCAATTTTTATTGTTCTTTCCATTCTCCTCTACTCTACCTATCTTTCTCTCCCTCTTTCTCTTTAAGAACTCCTTCCTTCCCCTTCCCCCTAAGTTTCATCCCAAGCATTACATCTTTCATTATGTGTAATTTTATAAATGCAAATAGGTGATTGTTTTGAGGCTGTCTATAGGGCTCCTAAATACCTAGCTATTACCAAATACCCTGATTCAATCGCATGTTAATATCCTCCTTCAGTAGAGTAATCTTCCAAAGTAGCCAAGACATACTAACCTTCACACCATCATAGCACCTAACCTAAACATAAAGTCCTAAGACCAAACAACAAATCACTATATGCATACAGAATCCATAAGCCTTTTATGAATTGAATGAATCAGCTTTAAATTACAATAAAGCCCAACATCTCTAGGCATAGTCTCCGACCACAAAGGAGAGACCACAGAGATATACAAAACCAAAACAAAGTTGGAAAGAAACGTGAACACCATGAAAAAAAGGGAAAAAAAAGATTACAAACAATGCAGGACAACTTAAATTTGCAGGAGAACCTAGAGGCATCAGAAAAATGGACAGAGAAAGAACTCAAGGCATACCTGACTTAGATGGAGTGGAATCTTAAAGAAGTCATAAGACAGCAAGTCCAAGCAATGAAAGAATACTTTGAAAATGAATTGCATAAGCAGATTCAAATAGCAAAAAAGAAATCTACCAGGAGATAGAGATTAAAAAAAATCAAACAGTAATCCTAGAAATGCAGGAAACCATAAACCAGATTAAAAACTCAAACGAGAATATTACAAATAGACTAGATCAAATAGAAGTCAGAACATCAGATAATGAAGACAAAGTTTATCACCTCGAAAAGAATATAGTCAACGCAGAAAGGCTGATAAGAAATCACAAGCAAGGCATCCAAGAGATATGGGATGTCATAAAAAAACCAAACTTAAGAGTCATTGGATAGAAGAAGGTATATAGGTCCAAACCAAAGGAATGGACAATCTGTTGAATGAAATAATCTTGGAAAACTTTCCAGATATTAAAGATGGAATGGATTGCCAAATCCTGGAAGCCTACAGGCCCCAAACATACAAAACCATGATAGACCAACTCCAAGACACATGATTATGAAGATATCTAACATACAGAACAAGGAGAGAATATTAAAAGCTATGAGAGAAAGGAGGCAGATTACATTCAGGGGTAAACCAATTAGGTTAACGGCTGATTTTTCATCACAGACATTGAAAGCGAGAAGATCCTGGAACAATGTGTTTCAAACACTGAAAAATAATGGATTCCAATCAAGAATACTGTATCCAGCAAAATTAAGCTTCAGGTTTGACAATGAAATTAAAATATTTCACGATAGACAAAAGTTGAAAGAATTTGCAGCCAGAAAACTAGCACTGCAAGGCATTTTGAGCAAAACACTACAAGAAGAGGAAATGAAAAACAGCACCCAAAACTAACACTGGGAGGTAACTCAGTTATGGGGGGAAAATAACCAAAGAGAAAAAACAAGCCAAATTAAAATAAATAAATAAATAAACATGACTGGAAGTACAAACCATATATCAATAGTAACCCTAAATGTTAATGGCTTAAACTCACCAATCAAGAGACATAGGCTGGTAACCTGGATTAAAAAAAAAAAAAAAAAAAAAAACAGATCCAACAATATGGTGCCTTCAGGACACTCATATGATAGGAAAAGTCATACACAGGCTAAAGGTGAAATGTTGGGAAAAATCATACCACTCATATGGTTCTCGGATACAAGCAGGAGTGGCCATACTCATATCGAATAAAATCAACTTCAAATCTAAGTTAATCAAAAGAGATAAAGAATGACACTATATACTGTTAAAAGGAACCATTCACCAACAAGACATAACAATTATCAATATCTACGCACCAAATAATGGTGCTGCAGTGTTCATAAAACAAACTCTCCTCAAGTTCAAGGGTCAAATAGACCACAATACAATAATTATGGGTGACTTCAACACACCTCTCCCACCATTGGACAGATCCTCCAGATAAAAGTTGAATAAAGAAAATATAGAACTCAATAACACAATCAATAACCTAGACTTAATGACATATATAGAATATATCAACCTTCATCAAGTGGATACACATTCTTCTCAGCAGCACATGGATCCTTCTCAAAGATAGACCATATATTATGCCATAGGACAATCCTTAGTAAATATAAAGGTGTGGAGATAATACCATGTATCTTATCTGATCATAATGGAATGAAAATGGAAATCAAAGATAAAAGAAGGAAGGAAAAATCCTGCATCATCTGGAAAATGAACAAGATGTTACTGAATGATCAATGGGTTACAGAATACATAAAGGAGGAAATCAGAAAATTCTTAGAGATAAATGAAAATACAGACACAACATATCAGAATCTATGGGACACAATGAAAGCAGTTTTAAGAGGGAAATTCATTGTCTGGAGTTCCTTTCCTCAAAAAAATAAATAAATAAATAAAAATAAAATAAATGAGCTCACACTTCATCTCAAAACCCTAGAAAAGGAAAAGCAAAACAACAGCAAATGTAGTAGAAGGCAAGAAATAATTAAAATCAGAGCGGAAATCAATGAAATTGAAAGAAAAGAAACCATTGAAAAAAATGATAATACTAAAAGTTGGTTCTTTGAAAAAATAAATAAGATCAATAGACCCTTAGCCATGCTAACAAAGAGAAGAAGAGAGAGAACTCAATTTACTAACATACAGGATGAAAAAGGCAATATAACAACACACACTACAGAAATACAGAAGATAATTAGAAATTATTTTGAAACACTATATACCAATAAAATAGAAGATAGTAAAGATATTGATAAATTTCTTAAGTCATATGATTTGACCAGATTGAATCAGGAAGATACACACAATTTAAACAGACCAATAACAAAGGAGGAAATAGAAGAAGCCATCAAAAGACTACCAACAAAGAAAAGCCCTGGACCGGATGGGTATAGAGCGGAGTTTTACAAAACCTTCAAGGAAGAATTAATACCAATACTTTTCAAGTTATTTCAGGAAATAGAAAAAAAGGGAGCTCTTCCAAATTCATTCTATGAGGCCAACATCACCCTGATCCCGAAACCAGACAAAGACACTTCAAAGAAAGAAAACTACAGACCAATATCTCTAATGAACCTAGATGCAAAAATACTCAATAAAATTCTGGCAAATCAAATACAAAATCATATCAAAATAATTGTACACCATAATCAAGTAGGATTCATCCCTGGGATGCAAGGCTGGTTCAATATACGAAAATCAATAAATGTTATTCACCACATCAATAGACTTAAAGATAAGAACCACATGATCATCTCAATAGACACAGAAAAAGCATTCAACAAGTGCAGCATCCCTTTATGTTCAAAACATTATAAAAACTAGGGATAACAGGAACTTACCTCAACATTGTAAAAGCTATCTATGCTAAGCCTCAGGCTAGCATCATTCTAAATGGAGAAAAACTGAAGGCATTCCCTCTAAAATCTTGAACAAGACAGGGATGCCCTCTCTCACCACTTCTATTCAATTTAGTTCTCAAAATACAGGCCAGAGCAATTAGACAGACAAAAGAAATTAAAGGCATAAAAATAGGAAAGGAAGAACTTAAATTATCACAATTTCAGATGACATGATTCTATGCATAACAGACCCAAAAGGGTCTACAAAGAAACTATTAGAACCAATAAATGAATTCAACAAAGTGGCAGGATATAAAATCAACACACATAAATCAAAGGCATTCCTGTATATTAGTGACAAATCTTCTGAAATGGAAATGAGTACAACCACCCCATTCACAATATCCTCAAAAAAAAAAAAAAAAAAAAAAAAAAAACCTTGGGAATTAACCTAACCAAAGAGGTACACTTGTTCATTGGTATTGGGACTGCAAATTGGTGAGGCCAATGTGGAAAGCAGTATGGAGATTCCTTGGAAAGCTGGGAATGGAACCACCATTTGACCCAGCTATTCCCCTTCTTGGACTTTTCCCTAAATACCTTAAAATAGTGTACTATAGGGATACTGCTACATCGATGTTCACAGCAGCCAAGTCACAATAGCTAGACTGTGGAATCAACATAGATGCCCTTCAATAGATGAATGAATAAGAAAATGTGGCATTTATACACAATGGAGTACTACTTAGAACTAAAAAATGACAAAATCATGGCATTTGCAGGGAAATGGATGGCACTAGAGCAGATTATGCTAAGTGAAGCTAGCCAATCCCTAAAAACTAAATGTCAAATGTCATCTTTGATATAAGGAGAGCAACTAAGAACAGAGCAGGGAGGAAGAGCATGAGAAGAAGATTAACATTAAACAGGTAAAGAGGTGGTAGGGAAAGGGAGAGAGAAGGGAAATTGCATGGAAATGGATGGAGACTCTCATCGTTATACAAAATTACATATAAGAGGAGGTGAAGGGAAAGGGGGAGAAAAACAACAAGGTAGAGAAATGAAGTACAGTAGATGGGGTAGAGAGAGAAGATGGGATGGGACAGGAGGGGAGGTGGATAGTAGAGGATAGGAAAGAAAGCAAAATACAACAGACGATAGTATGGCAGTATGTAAAAATGTGGATGTGTAACAGATGTGATTCTGCACTCTGTATACGGGGGAAAAATGGGAGCTCATAACCCACTTGAATCAAATGTATGAAATATGATATGTCAAAAGCTATGTAATGTTTTGAACAACTAATAAAAAATTAATTAGTTAATTAATTTCCATTAGGTATATATGACAGCAGAATGCAATTTGATTCATTGTACACAATACACAGCATAAATTTTCATTGCTAGGGTTTTGACTCATGTGTGGTTTGTGTTATTTATTTATTTATTTTTCCTGTAAGAATGTACCCTACCTTCTGCAAGGGGTCGAAGTTTGCAGAGGTGACTTGCCTGATGCTCTTCCAAACCACTGGCTAATGAATTTTCCATGTCTTGCTCCAAGACTGACCTGGTGGTTTATTTCATTTTCTTCACAACTCATA